>NC_062278.1:92140357-92765357 GCF_902655055.1 Lutra lutra
GCTACTGATAAAAATACAGCCATCAACTTAGCAGAATTCATTGCCCCAAATATTCCTTAGTGTATGTAGTATGCATATCAACTTAAGACAAGGCAATTTACAAATAAATGGAAGAAGGAAGGTTTATCCAGTAAATGATGTCCAGATGAGAGGCTAGCATTTGAAAAAATAATTAATTTAGGTGCTCAGATCACATAATCTCACATTTCATGTAATTAAAATGCAATAATTTTCCAAAAATTGTATAAAACTAGAAGAAAATAACTTTTATCACATATATAGAATGGAGACATTAGAAATTATTGGAGGAAAAAAAAGATCAGTTCTCTTGACCACTTGAATTATTCATAAAAAATACCTAAAATGAAAAGGCCAATAATACAATAGTAAAAACTTTTGTAATAAGTGATTTAAAAGGATATTTCACTAAGTTTCTCTGTCTTTTTTGGTGGCCTTTATGCATTGATCCAGGCCTGGGAGTAAAGACATTAGAGCAATCCATCTCCTAGGTTATACATATCGATTCATAGATGAACATATTTCTCAAACCAAGTCAATGAAATTGTTGTCAGAAAGTACACTAAAACTATTTTCTAAGAAATGGTCTGAGTTTGGTGGTATAATTGTATGAATCATGGAAGCCAGAGCTGTCGAGGACCATCTTTAGTACGACAAACAGAGATTCTGATTGAACACAGATGAAACGAAGAGAAGACAACAGTTGAAAGATTGAATGAGGGATTTTTAATATAATGTTTGCCCACTTGAGTCTAGCTATATCTTGAGTCTTTAAATTCCTGGCCTTCCAGGTCAAAGAATTGGTAAATTCAATTTTAATTTTGGTTCCAGAAAATTATTTGAAAATAGTAGTCCTGAATAATACAAATATCATGTTTTTAAATAATGAAGAATTCATTCAAACTGATGAGTGAAAATCCCCTTAATGAACAAATGATGAGGAGATAATACACACATACTCACATACACATGTCTCTATTTATCAATCAATTGAAAAAGTGTTGAAATTCATTTGTAATTGAAGCTAGAAAATTACATCCTTTTTTATTAAGATAAAACTGACATAAGGCTATATTATTCCCAGGTGTACAACATAAAGATTTGTCATTTGTATATACTGCAAAATGATCACCACAATAACTCTAATTAATATCCATCACCTTACACAGTTACAGATTTTTTTTTCCTTGTGATGAGGAACTTTAAGATTTACCCTTAGGAAAAAAAAAAAAAGAGTTACTCTTAGCTATTTTCAAAAGTGCAATACAGTATTAATTAACTGTAGTCACCATGCTGTACATTATATTCCCAGGACTTATTTTATAACTGGAAGTTTGTACCTTTGACATCATTTTGTACATCAAATCCTAACGGATTAAATGATATTTATTTTAGTCATGATTCTTCTATTTGGAAAGTCCTTGTAAAGGAAAGCTAGTTTCTGCTGTCCCTGAAGAAGCTAGAGGCTACTTGCCAGAGTCATCCAGTGGCTTTCTCACCCACACATCTGAGAACTTCCTAAAGCCCCAAACAGCTGGGTCTCCTTGGGAATTTCTCTCTATCTCTACTTAGTATCTCTTCATGCCTCCTCAACATGGAATCTTTAAGGTAGCAGCTAATTGCTGCTGTCTGCTAATATATTGGCTGTCAGCTCATAATATCCTCAGGGGCTTCCCAGGTGCAATCTGAAACAGGCTCCCAAATGCAGAGAGCAAGGAGACTGAAGAGGCAGGCCACTCCAGATTGGTAGGTGCTATTTTAATACATTAAAAAATATATAAAACACATTTAATACATAAAAATATGTAAGTACTTACACATGAGTTTTGTCTTGGGTGGCAGCAAGATGAATGGATCCCCGCACCAGCCTGCCAAATTTATATAGACAGGCAGGTGTTCTCAACATCACCATTTCAAGGCTATGTCTAGGAGCAGCCTCTGGGGGCAGGAAAGGCAACCAGAATCCACATTCCAAGAACAGGGGAGCAGACAAGGAGCCTCTGCTTGCCTGGTCCAGCTCATGGGTCAGCTGGTGGTAACATCATCTTCCCCATCATTGGCTCATCTATCCTGAAGTGAAAACTGCATTATCTTTTATGACCTAGATCTCAGAAATAATGCAGCATTATTTCTGGAGCACTCTCTTCATCTTTCAAAGACACTAGAGCAGGTCCAAGGAAGGGGAAACAGACTCTATCGCTTGATAGAGAAACAAGCTTCTGAAAGATCATGTGAGAACAAAAATGCTCCTATGGCTATTTTTAGAAAATACAATGTACTACAAGTGGATCAGAGCTAGAAGTTTTCACTAGAAAATCCTCCCAGAGATTCCCAGTCTCAACTGTTTTAAGCTTCTCTCCTTCCAAAGCACTTCAGTACATTTCCTTTAAGACATTGTCTTATCACTGCATGAGTGGGATTATAGTTATTTTCCATGTGTATTTTCTCCATATAGACTCTGTTTCTTGAAGATAGAGACCATATCTCATTCATTTACATGTCTGTGTATATGAAATAGTCAGTGATGTGTATGTCACATAGTAGGTGGGAAGAAGGGGAAGTGATATATATGGCATATAGAAGAAGGGGAAGAGAGTAGATAGTACAGACTATAGGTATAGTATCTATAGTAGCTCTGCCATACTCAGGCATTGGCTGGGTACACCCCAGAGCAGATGCTTGAGTACTACAGTGAATTCAGAAGGAATGGAAGATGGAGGCTGTCATCTATAGTGCTCAGAGCTCTAGATCTGAAAATCTGGTTCATGTCTAGGAACTGAGAAAGGGATAGATTTTTATTGGGGAAACCACCTTCAGATTTCTGCTCCTCTGTTCATGCTTTCTTCTGATGATAATTATCAAATAGTATTGGCATTTGCTGTGTTTTGCCCCAGCAGTGTCATGTTCTGTTAACTAACTCATCAATTCCCTCTCCGTAAAGCCCCCTTTTACCATTCTCTGACCTTGCTGATGTTTACAGCAATTTGTGACTCTCTGGTTTCAGATGGCTAAGCAAAAACACCTGACCTCCCTCATTCTGGGGATCCATTATTTCCTTTCTATTAGCAAGAAAGATCTGTGGCTACCTCTATTACCATCAGCTCTGACCTGTGGAGGAGAACCTTCTCTTAGTGAAGCTAGTATCCCTCTCACATGGCAGTTATTAAGTCTTCGGCTAAAGGTGAGTCCTCCAGGCTATCCCCTTGAACAATGTTCTTTTGTGGGTCCCCTAGTCTCACATTAGGTAATCATTTTATGTGTATGCCGCTGAACATTTTTATCCCTTTATCTACCATCTGCAGAAGTAACCCAGGAACTTCAACCTCACTCAGTCTGAGCTATCACTTTCTCCAGGTTTTAAAGAGCCACCAAGCAGCTAGTTTGCATAATCCCTAGGGTTCTTGCCAGGGAGTTAAATTTTGTGCTCTATAAAAGTGCCCCTAAATCAATGAATTCTTATTTTATTTATTTTAGATTACAGGCCCCTTGAAATACAGCAGTATAGGCCAGGTGGTGCTGCTTAACCACTGTAAAAATTAGCAAGGTCAGAGGAGCAGCCAAGAGGGCTTTTCTGACAGGAAGTTGATGAGTTAGTTAATAAAACATGGCGTTGCCAGGGACAAAATCTAATATCAGGAGTACTCCCTTGGTTCCTGTTGTTACATGCTAGCTAATTTTTGCAGCTCCTTTGGGTTGTAATCTTTTTCCTCCTATATCAAACTTAGCATATTGCCAGTCTGGTTATGCTGAGATTTAACTATAATTATCAGCCTGGGACAGCTCCTGAGGGAGATACCTATTAGTGTGCAGTGTCTCCCCAAGCAAGGGAAATGCTACTTCTTGATACATTAGATGGGCCACCTATGTAGGCTCTGAGTGTTCAGAGAAGTCTGAGGAGCCCCCAGTGATCTGGGGAACTCACCCTGATGTCTTCATTCCTTGTTTTCCTGTCTTTGGCTGAGAATTTAATCATCTCAGGATCTTTACAGGACAATTAAAAATCTGAGTAGGACACTTCTGTGGCTACTATCCTAATTATATTATACTAAAAGTTTTTTGAGTGTTTTGGGTTTTTTATTGTTGTTTTGTTTTTTGTTCAGGTGCATTAACCTTGAGGAACTAATATTAATCTTAAAAGTTTACAGGTAAAAAAAAAAAGAAGAGAAAAAGTTTATTAGTAAGCATTGGTGAATTTAAATTTGCAAATTATTTGCTCCAGGAGATTTTTTTTCCTCCTTTTTCCTAAAGAAGACCTTGATTTCCAAAGACACATTTTTTTTTTCATAAATCTACTGACTTTTGATTAGGGGGCAAATCAATTTATGCTATAAATTTAATTCTCCAGAAGAATATCTAAGACTAGATTAATAGAAGAAATAAAATAATACTTTCATTTTATAGTATTTTTTTCTTTGAAATAGTGGTTTGGTTTTATCCTCCAGTGATATAAGTTTAATTTATTGGAAATAATTTATATGAGCTGGTTAATTACTACTTGGTAGAAATCAGGAGTATTTGGAGAGTTGAAACATGGAATGCCTACTGATATTTATGTCAAACTTGTTAAGGGATTAAAGTTTCTGTAATGTTCTCCTTTCTTTAGCAAAAAAATGAGTTACCTTTAAAGAGGTTTCCACTGGCTTATTCCTTAGTTAGCTAAAATTTGATTGAGAAATCATATAAATTATTAACATAATTGGATGACATGTTTTAGAAATATAAAATAAGTTTCAAACAGTAGAGTTAACAAAATTATGCTATTTCTTTAAATTTATTTTATTTTAGAGAGAGAAGGGGTAGAGGAAGAGAGAATATCAAGCAGACTCTGAGCTGAGCTCAGATCTTGATCTCACCACCTGAGATCACAACGTGAGCCAAAACTGAGAGTCAGGTGGTTAACTTGACTTTACCACACAGGTGCCCCAGAGAATATCTTACTATTAAATGAGTTATTTGATGTTTACTGTATTATAAATATACTCAGTTTTATAGATCAAAAACAATGTTTTCTTAAATAAAATTGGTATGAAAGGAAAAATGTAGAAACCAAGTGAAAAAACAGCCAAATCATAAAACCTGAATGAATTGGGCTGCATTGATCGATCTATCAGTTTGATAGTTTCCTCTGAGAGCCTTGGATTTCATTCTCTTATTTTATTACACAGGATACAGCTTATAATTAGATGCTACTAGAGCAATTTCATATCTTATTTATTTTAAAAATAAACATAGATATAGTATTTTATTTCTAAAAATATTCATTTTTAAAAGATACCAATAGTTTTCTATTTATTTAATGACATATAAAACTAACAACCCTATCTCATCTCCATATATGTAACAATACTTCTTTATGGGAGTGAGATGATTGGCTATAATATCAATCAATTTCTGGCTAAAATGATACAATTTAGATGGATAGAAAATGAAAACTTTACATAAATTCATCTTTGGATTTTCTTTTCATGTGTCATATTGTTACTTTTTTATTCTATATTGAAATATTCTACAATTTAATCTTAGGACAGTAATCAGTTATAATAAAAAATGTAGACTGTGTTATTTTTTTTTTTAAATCTTAAGCAAATTTCCATGTTAATAACACAGGTAAAAACAGAATTTGGTTTACCATTATATTGTTCAGCTAATATCAATCTATGATCAAGAAAAAGATAATGGGGAATAATAACTTTTGTCATTATGCAACTGTTAAATGCATGTGGAATTGTTTTGCTTTTTAGAACCTTCTTAATTATTATCAAACTGATTTGTATTTCTACATCTGGCCCTTCATAACACAGTTTTGAATCACACCCATTCATTCATATGTGGATCTTGTTTTGATAAACACAATACTACAACTGTATTTTCTTAACAACATTTTCTTTTCTCTAGTATACTTTATTGTAAGGATACAGTATAAGATACATATATAATTGACTATTTATGCTATAACAGCAGGCTATTAGTTAATTATTATTAGTAGTTAAGTTTTGGGGGAGCCCAAAGTTATATGTGAATTTTCAACTGAATGGGAGGTCAGCACCCCTAATCCCTATGTAGCTTGGTGATCACCTATATTCTCATTTCATGCAAAACTTTCAAAGCTGATGGCTTGCCATAAAAGTCATAGAAAATGGTAAAACAAAAAATAGAAAATCATAGTCAAAGATAACAAATGTACCAAACATGCATCTGATGCCTTTTTTATATGCATAAGCTTCAAGTGCGTACCAGAGTTTCACAGAGAACAAGGAACAAAGGAAAACATAAGCAGTGATCTAGTTCTCATTGTTAGAAAAGATGATGAAGGCCAGCTTTTTAGAAGAAAAGCTTTCTTTCACTAAAATTCTGAAATATCTGCCTTTGCAGCTTTATAAAAAGGAAGAGTTTTATAAGAATATGATATATCATTAATATTTCCAGAAATTTTAAGTCATTGTCACTTAGCATTTTTGTGTGTTAGCAATAACAGGGAAGATATTGATATATATAAGTACATAAAGATTTGCCTTCTAATAATCCTTATTGATCTATTGTTGGAACTTTTAATGCCATAAATATCAGTTACCTAATTTTTATCAACTGAAGAACCTAGAATACTAAGATGAGTTCTTTATTTCAGTATATGGGGAAAGTAAGTGATAGACTAATGACTGCTAGAAAGACACCTATGACTTTATTCATTTACTCTCACTGAGTTATGCACCCTTCTAACACCCAAAGGCATGTAAGTAATTTACTCGATTCATTTTGAACATTTTGTAACTTGCCTTTAAATCACAGGTACAGGGCGCCTGGGTGGCTCAGTGGGTTAAGCCGCTGCCTTTGGCTCAGGTCATGATCTCGGGGTCCTGGGATCGAGTCCCGCATCGGGCTCTCTGCTCAGCAGGGAGCCTGCTTCCCTCCCTCTCTCTCTGCCTGCCTCTCTGTCTACTTGTGATCTCTCTCTGTCAAATAAATTAAAAAAAAAATCTTAAAAAAAATAAAAATAAAAAAAATAAATAAATCACAGGTACAGATAAATGAAAAGGAGATGACGGTCCTAATTAAGAGACATGCAAGGCATGACAAATAAGGCATTGGAAGGAGTAAGAGGTAAGAAAAAAAAAAAGGTTACCAAAATAAAGGAAGGCTCAAAATGAGTAAGATCTAAGGAAAAAGAAATAGATCTTGATCGAAAAAGAAGGCACAAACATAATACAACCAAGAAAAGGACAATATCATGCAGATTTCACTTACTACTGTACTTATGGACAAACTCTAAGTAAATTTTATATCCTAAATCTTTTAGAGAACTAATTCACTGAAACAGAAGAAACAGATTCAAAATAACTTCACATACTGAAATTGTCAGACAAAATTGTAAAATAAATGTGTTTAGTGAATTTGATGCCTTAGAAGATAAGCTTAAATTGTGGGCTTGGAACAAGAATATTTGAAATAAAGCATAATGATATAAAAACATAATGATGCAGTTCAGATTTAAAGCCTAAAGATGAATTAGCTAGCAGATTAAACACAGCTAAAGAAATAATAAATAAACTGTAAGATGAAGTAAGTTAAATAAAATGCAGTCTAGGGAGACAAATGGAAAATAAGAAAGAAGGCTAAATAATATGAAGAATAGCATGAGTTAGTTGAACATATATCTAATAAAATTTAAACAGGGACATAGAATAGGAAAGAAGAAATGCTCAAAAAGATAATGGCTGAAAATTTTCCATTTTCTGTTAAAAGACAATAATCCCGAGATCTGTAGATATCCCAAGGATTTAAGGCATACCACGTTGGCATCTAGGGACAAAAGAGAGTGTCTATATCCTCATGGTAGAAAGAGTGATCATTTGTACAGTCCTTTTCTGTTGCCTGCTCATTCCACTATGAACTAACTTCTTTTCCCTAGACTTATGTCAGTGCTTTCTATCATTGCATCTTCTAGTGAGAGCTATTTAAGCTCATTTATATTCTCTCATCTGGGTGTAGTCAGGGTCCATATCTTCCAATCTGTTCATTCCACTTCTCCCTGGTTCTGAAAATACCAAATTCCTAGCTTCATCTTCTATATAGTCCTTGGCTAAGTAATGCACTCCACAGATTCTAATTCAAATTATTTTCACTAAATTATACCATCCTTTGAAGGTCTTCTCTCTGTCCCATATCTCAGCTCTGTTTACTTTCTTCCCAGGAACCTCTGGATTTCTTACATGCAACATGGGACTTGAGGAAAGGTGAGGTGTCATCATACTGAAGTTATCTTTGCCTATATGTGCCCTGCTTCCATTGCTGCAATGCCAAAACTCTATGATGTTGATGAGTTCCTAGAATTCCAACCAAAAATATAGCCCAAACCAGCTTTGTTTTGGCTGTATGTTCGTCGTATTTCATTTCTATTATGTCACACATCTCCTTTTCACGTAGCTCAAGGTCTAGGGTGGCAGAGAATCTGCATACATGAGATCGTGGGCTAAAAATCTTGCATGATTTAGTCCTGTTGTTGAAGGCTGCATAGAAGAAAAAACAAGATGACTCCCTAAATAGGAAAATGTAAGGGAGTATGTGTCCAGTACTTTGAGAAAAAACATTAGTGAGTTCATATTTCTTTGTTTCTTATTCAAGTATATACCTTCAAAGCTGGCTTTTAATTGAAAGCTAATATAAATAAATTTCAAATTATCAGACTTTTCATAAAGGATATGTAAAATAATTATTTCCTTATGAATTATTTATTAATATGGCATGAATTAAGATGAGTATTTTGGAAAAAATATTTTACTCAATTCAATAGTTTCTTACTATGTAACCATTATACTTTATTGGGTTCTTAATAAGTAACTAAGCAATGCTCATATATTTATGATGTTTTTACTAATTCATGAAATGGCATCTTATTTATTTGATGTAAAATTTAATGATGATCCATTATTGATCTTAAAAAGACAAGGCAATAATATTTTATGCTGTCTGAAGACTATAATATTTTAATAACAGATAAATGATAATTTACATATTATTAAATAAATATGAGGTCTATCCATTATGATGAAGAATCAAGTTATATTAAATTTATTATATTATTTTATCAGAATATTAAGATATAATTAATAGTGAAACTTGTTGTAATAACAATTCAAAAAGATAGTATAAATCAGCTCTTGGAAAACCTAGGAAACATAATTATTTTAAATATTAATTATTAACCTTCATAAGCAACAACTGTTTTGTGTATATCAAAAATATCTCCCTTTTTTAAAATGACCTTCCTAAGGTCATTATCAGGCAAAGGGCATTCTAAACCCAAATCAAATTTATCAGTCTTATGAAAATCACATATTTTGGTTGTTCAAGCCATAATCCCAGAATCCTGGCTTGGCTTTGAGGTATAATATTCATCATTTTCCTAGTTAGCATTTTATTTTATTAAAAAATTACTGTGATATCTGGAATATCATTTAATTCCAAACCATGGAAGAAGGATATAACACAAATCATAAACGCTTAAAATTTGTCACTGAAAATAGGTAATGAAATCTGATCAGATTTCCAGCAAATTATGACAATTCTGGAGAGTCCTGTAATTTCACATATGAGTCCCTTCCAACAACAACAATAAAACTGATTAACATTTTGCCATTATTCAACAAATAGATACTTTACAAAGAAGCTTTTGCCTACTACAGATTATGGTTACTTTTAAGTGGGAGTGGGGCATTATGAGCACAGATTCAAAGAGGGGAAGAGGAATGGAAAAAGAATACAGGTGGAAGGAAGACAATACAATTTTGAGAGTGATATTTTAAAATTAACATCTCTATAAATCAAATGTTCTTGAATTTTTTTTCTTCATAGTAATGAAACAATAGACTAGACTTCTATTACAGAGTTTCACAATAGCTGCAATTCTCAGTCTGAGGGGTCTCTTGTTTGTATGTGGGCACAGATTTTTTAATCTGGAATAATTATATTGGGGGACCGTACCATGAGATTAACATCGATGTACAATAGCCTCAGTTCTTCTCTTTCTCTCAATTCTTTTCAGTCACAAAAATGCCAAAAATATCCTACTCTAAAATAATAAAAAATTGATTTCTCAGCATGTGAAAGGCCCATATGAATTACCTGTATTTGAAAATTTTAAAAATAAAAAGCATTGTGACTATGGTCATAAATTTTCATGGGAGTCTTCATATGATCTTATTATTTAATGCTCATTTAAAATTTTTAATTCAGAGAAATACAAACAGTCATAATTACATATATATATGCTGTATAAAATATTTAAATTTGATATATGTATATAACTATATTGAAAAACATGCAAATAAAAGCAATAGCTTGAAAGTGAAAGGCTTTTTTTTTTTGGGGGGGAGAGGAATTTCAGATTAGGCTACTAGAATATAAACATCAAAATAAAGGAAAAAATAGATTGTAATAGCATCGACATTGTATGAAGACCCATGTGAGCAAAATAGTGACACTGAGGATGAAGTGTATTGTGTTCTCTAATAACCATTCATTTTCTCCTCCCTTTCTCCTCTCCTCTACCTTCCCTCTATTCTCTGTCCTTCTCTGCCTGTAGAATTAGAGATTTACATTCAACATATGTAGTTTAATTTCTAATTTTAAATTTAAAACTTCATTAATCATGTATATAGCCTCAAAATGAAGCATATTTAATATATAAATTGTTTCTGTTTATATGCATTTAGTGCTCAAATTTCCAAAAGGTAGATGATAGCTATGTTTAATTGTGCAAGTGATTAGTGATTTTCATTATCAAAGTATGGAAATTGAAACTCAGATTTAAAACTCTTGTTATCACTCACCTTACACTTAAGCAGTCATTCAAAGATTTTCCCCCTTCACCCCACACCTTGGGCTGTTCTGACTACGTATCAAATACCTATATATAAAGTTAAATTACAGTACTTAGGTCCTAACTCCCAGAAACTCTGACTTAGTAAATCTGAGAATTTTCTAAATGTGTTGTTACTCTGTTCCTCAAATCCAAGGGATTCTGACATAAATTTCAGGTTTGGGAACTTGAAAAAATGTCAGCCAATTAGAATTGGCACTTGCTGCCCTTCTAAAAATATGAAACCCTGTATCTTTATCCTGCTGACCAGGATACAGTATCTTTTAAATTTTTTTGCAGCAGAAAACCATAAAAACTGACTCTTGATAACTGAATTTGGGGGGGGGGATATATATATATATTTTTTACATACATTTTATTTCTATAGCATCAATAATAATGTTCCCTTTTTAGTCCTGATTTTAATTATTTGAGGCTATTTTCCTGGTTAGTTCAGCTAAAGGTTTGTTAATTTTTTAAATCTCTTCAAATAACAAACAAGAGATAGATAATTTTCTATCTAATGTTAAAGATTGGGGATTTGGAATCATTAACAGAATCTACTAGAAGGATGCAGAGTGAGGTTCAGGCTGTTTATGAAACAAGGTAACACCTGGTACCAGGTGATTTGGACCAAAATGTATGTTGATAAATCTCCCAAACTTGGACTGAGACCACTTTAATACTAAAAAAAATATCGATGACTATATGATGGTCTGTGAAAAGCTACTTTTGGAACCCAGATGAAAAAATGATAGCAGTATCACATTGTCAAGACATTCAACTATGCATTAAAATTTGATTTAAAACATCCATATTGGGGCGCCCGGGTGGCTCGTTGGTTAAGCGGCTGCCTTCGCCTCGGGTCCTGATTCCAGGGTCCTGGGATTGAGCCCCGCATTGGGCTCCCTGCTCAGCGGAGAGCCTGCTTCTCTCTCTCCCCCTCTCCCTGCCGCTCTGCTTACTTGTGCTCTCTCTCTAGCTCTCTGTCAAATAAACAAATTAAAAAAAAATCCATATTGATCAGTATAAACTTTTACTTGACAAGCCTTGACTGCAAATATCACAAACCACCTTAGAAAATTAAGAACATTATGTTATAAACTTTTCTGAAATCCAACATACTAATTTAACCTACTGTCCTTCATTGAGAATCATTCATTGAAGGATTTGTAGGATATTTATTGTCTAAAAGTATAAGGTTTTTTATTAATAGACTCTGTAACATCATTTAAAATTATATTTAGAAAAAAATAGTTACTAATATATTCACTGACTGAATAAACTTCACAGTTTTAAAATACAGCTTCTTAGTTTTAACCTAGCTAAACAATTTCATATTGTTCTAGTTATTTATGATAAGAACTAACTTCTGGCAGTAGTGGTCTTCATTAACTTTAATGGCCAAAAGACAAATAAAACCTATTGCCCTAAAATTTCCAATTTGAAGTCTATAAGGCACTGAGGAAAAATACAAGTAAATAAGTTAATAATATGGTGATGGAGATTAATAGATATAGTATTATTTCTTCTTATATTCCTTAAAGAATCTAAAAACATTTAGTAAAATAACCTCATATTTTTCCTCTATTTTACATAATTCCTATAATTTTCCTTAATTCTTTTTAAGCCTTAAATCATCCTATGCCTCTTTATCAGCTTGCCTTATTTTTTTCTTATCTTATACTGTGGGAGTTCTAACACTAATCGAACATCTCAAATGAATCTTATTAATACTAGACTTAATGAAGATCAATGGCTCATTGAAAGCATTAAATTTGTTTTCTATGTTAAAGAAATTCTTTTTGGAGTCAAAATATTATATCCAGAAAAATAATCTTATCACCTTAGTTAACAGTTAATTTGTGAAATGTGCAATTATATCAGATAAAGTTGATGATGATAGATTTTACTTTTGAAATAAAGTAATTTTCTTCCTAATTATCTTTAAAGTATTCCTTTTGTTTCTTGCCAAGGTATTTCAAACCTAGAAATCTTGAAAATGTGCCTATAATTGAATTAAGACATCTAAGACTTGTGGGGCTCCTGGGTGGCTCAGTGGGTTAAGCCTCTGCCTTCGGCTCAGATCATGGTCCCAGAGTCCTGGGATCGAGCCCCGCATCGGGGTCTCTGCTCGGAGGGGAGCCTGCTTCCTCCTCTCTCTCTGCCTTCCTCTCTGCCTCCTTGTGATCTCTCTCTCTCTCTGTCAAATAAATAAAAATTAAAATTAAAAAAAAAAGACATCTAAGACTTACGAAAGTACTATTTGGGGTCCAATATTCCTATTCTCTCTCACCCAACCCAGTAAGTGTCACTGATGATATAAGGTACTGCGTTTATCTCTAACACAGATTATAGAGGTTATTAATTTGCTCTACCACCTGTTATATACATATGTGCAGTCCAGAATATGTATCCAGATGTCAAAAAATATCTTGCTTTTAGATCCAACAGTGCATACTTTCTGTGATTAATATGCATTGACAAAGACTCCTCATTTTGTGAATATATGCATTCCTTTTTTTAATTTTAAAATTTTATTGATTTTGTATTTAAAACTTAACACACTTTCATTTTTATGAGACATAAAGAATGTTCTATAACACCATATTAATAGTAGAATTCCTACTGTCTCTTAGAGAAGTTGAACATTTAAAAAAAATATTTATTATTATATATTTTTTAATTTTTAACATTGTTTATTTAATTTAAATTCTTCTAGTATGTATGTTGGATTGTGGTGATGGTTTTTTCTCCCCAACTTTACTGACATATAATTAACATATAACACTGATTAGTTTTAGGTATATGACATAATGATTTTATATATGTGTATATTGCCAAATGATTGCCACAGTAAGTTTACTTAACATCCATCACCTCAGGGGCGCCTGGGTGGCTCAGTGGGTTAGGCCATTGCCTTCGGCTCGGGTGGTGATCTCGGGGTCCTGGGATCGAGTCCGGCATCGGGCTCTCTGCTTGACAGGGAGCCTGCTTCCCTCTCTCTCTCTCTCTCTCTCTCTGCCTGCCTGCCTCTCTGTCTACTTGTGATCTCTCTCTCTGTCAAATAAATAATAAATAAAAAAATCTTTAAAAAAAAAAAAAACATCCATCACCTCAGGTAGTTACAATTTTTCCCCCTTTGGCCATGAGAAGTTTTAAGATCTATACTCTTGGTAAATTTCAAATATACCAAATAATAGTTAAATAAAAGCAGTTCTGTATGCATTTCTAAAATATTTTTTCTATCACATATATAAGACTCTAATAATTATATCACATGCATTACCATATAAAAAAAAAAACTCTGTTTTTAGAGGAACCTTGGTGGCTAAGCCTCCAAGGTTAAGCCTTCGACTTGATTTTGGCTCAGGTCATGATCTCAGGACCACAGGTTATTATCCAGGGTCTTGAGATCAAGCCCCCCATCAGGTTCTGTGCTGGGGATGGAGCCTGCTTGTGATTCTCTCTGTGCCCCTACCCTGCTTGTTTGTTTGCTTGCTTTCTCTCTCTCTCAAAAAATAAATAAAATCTTTTAAAAAAAGAAAAGACAAGACTGTTTTTAATATGTGTATATTCAATTCTTTCTATTCCTTAGGCACAAATTAACTAGCATATTTGGAAAATTTTCCCTTTTGCTCCAGTCTCCCTTGAGCTTATTTATGGCCAAATGACTAAACCTTGGCCAGCCAGTGAATAATGAAGAGAAATGATGTATACTTCTTCCATGCCAGTTTTAACAAAACTACCACATTACCTCATCCCCACTCTCTTAGTAGTTCCTATTCCTTTCTGAATTGAGTGTCACCCTCAGGTAAATCTTGATAGACAAGTGTAAAATGGGCAGTCTCTATCTCCTGAGTCACTAAATCCTCAAAGGGCTATAAGGCATAGTGGCCAACTCTCTTACCACCAACAAAGTTCAAATAGAGAAAAAGAAATCAACTTACATTACATTCAACTCTTATTTGGGGGGTTATCTTCTACAGATACTTCTATTAACATAACTAGTATAAATTCTTAGTGATACCTTGTTTATATCTTTGTTCCTTTGGTGTTTTATGGTTTCAATGGACATCATTTTATTAACTGAGTAATCTAAAAATAATGGTAAGTCACATATGTAATGACCTAATCTAAAAATAGAGATAGAAGAAGCAGTGTTAACTGTGAAATTAATCATTGTTGAATGGTAGGTGTAGCCATGATTTTTATTTTCCTCATACTTTGAGAAAAAATGGATTAAAACATAGAAACACATACTATACACACAAATAGTATTTACTGAGCACCTATTATATGTAGCTACAATGTGCCATTTGGTTTGCCTGTCATTTTACATTGATTACATAATTTTATTCTTTTTTTTTTAAGATTTTATTTATTTACTTGACAGAGAGAGAGATCACAAGGAGGCAGAGAGGAAGGCAGAGAGAGAGGAGGAAGCAGGCTCCCCTCCGAGCAGAGAGCCAGATGCGGGGCTTGATCCCAGGACTCTGGGACCATGATCTGAGCCTAAGGCAGAGGCTTAACCCACTGAGCCACCCAGGCGCCCCCATAATTTTATTCTTATAGAAATCCACTTATATATGAACAAACTGAGGTTTAGAAACAAATTGTAAATTGATATTTTGGAACTAGAATTACATCAAAGTCCTAATTATGCTATTATTATTCTAAATTTTAAAAATGCAAGAGTTAAGGATGCATAATGCTATTTTACTGTTATGAAATTTAAAACGTGGTCTTTTATTTATTTATTTATTTTAGATAAAGAGAAAAAAAGAGTGGGGGATGAGGAAGAAGGAGAGAGAGAATCTTAAGCATGCTCCATGCCCAGCACTGAGCCCCACTCAGCACTCAGCCTCACAACACTGAGGTCATGACCTGAGCCAAAATCAAGAGTCTGACAAAACCAACTGAGCCACCCAGTCATCCCTGAGTTCTTATTTTTTAAATTTTATTTTCTTATTTTTATTTTCCTATGCTAAAAACATATAAGAGTTGTAGACATTTTTCTTTTCTTATATTTGTAAAGTACTTCTCCTTAAATATCTGGCTGATTTCTGCAAAGCTTGACTGTTCTTAATTGCTGACTGACATCATTCAGCTGATAAACTGTTTCAGCATCGTTTAGCTTAGTAAGCACTTGTTTTTGTTTTTGTTTTTGTTTTGGGGGGTTGCATAAAACATGGAATTTGTAAAGCTCATTTTGCAAAATTATGCATTTATAGAAATTTCAATTTGCATTCTTATGTCTAATTTGCATTTAGCACAAGGTCCTGAGAACAAATATTTGATATATTCTGTAGGTCAGGAAATATAATCTTAGTGATCATTTAAAAAATTTTTAATTAATAAGAACAAAAATATATTCTATACACAGAATAATATCCCAGGGGATACTTACTAAAGAGAATATTGGTACTTGATTTCAATATCTAATTCCAGTTTAGCACTTAATTTTTCTTCAGTCTTCTATATTTATAGTTATTATTTACATATAAGAAAAAGGACACTAATAAATATTTGACAGCAATTCTGAAATTCAGATAGGAGCCCTAAGGACCTTAGTATTGGAGTCTATCCTTATCTTCCTACTCCACCCTCTCCCCATTATCATTTAGAAGTATTAGGTCATTCAATAAATAAGGTAAATGCTTGAAAGTTTGACACCAATCCATACTAATGACTTCAATTGCATATTGGAATTCACTTGGATTAATGGTTCCTTAGTGTTGACATTACTCCACCAAGCTTACAAGCCTGGCTGCTGATTTTTCAAGTAGGTCATGCTTCTTCTGCATCTGTTTCAGAATCTCTGTCATAATTAGGAAACAGAGAGAAAAGCAGGCTCAGCAAATTGAACAAACTAATTAAAAAGCAAGCATAAAGATGATTTTCCCACAACCATGTGAAATGACCAAATGCCTTTAAAAAGTGCAACTGTTTGAATGAGAATATGAAAGTATAAGACAACAGATTGTTCAAAATTAAACATATGATCTAAGATTTCAATTGTCTATTTTGGAGAAAGCCGATATTCTCATGAAGAATTTGGTTCTTATACATTTAGGCATAACTAAATGTTATTGCAATCTCCATAGAGATGATAACAACTTAAAGATTGAGAAAAAAATCACTTAGGTCAGGTACATATTCTAAGAAAATGCTATACTTCAAAATAAACCAGTTTTCATATGGGATCAGTCCATGTGTGAAGAGACTAGCTGCTAAATTAAAAACTTTCATTCTATCAAATAATTCAAGAAATACTTAATAAACTCTTGAGATGATTTTACTTTTCAAGGATCCCAAATATGTATGTTGCATCTTCAGTTATGCTCGGCATTTATCACTTCCTTTCTAATTATTTCCTTTAAAAGGAAATAAAATTTAAAATTTTATTTTTTAAAATTTAAAATTTTAATAAGATAATTTTTCATTCTCTAGTTTATTTACTGAGGGCTTTTTTTTTTTTGTGGAGTCTATATGTTATTGTTTCCCCTAATTTAGCCTTGGTTTCCAAAATTGTTTTTGTTTTTTTATATTTTATGATTTTTGACAGTTTTCATTTTTTTTAAATTTCTTATTATTATCTAGATATCTCATTCCCAAGCAATCCTATTTCTGACTTTTAATTCTTTTGAGGCTGACACAGCTTTTTTTTTTTTTTTTTTTTTTTTTCTGGTGCTAATATTCTTTTTTTTTTTAATTAATTTTTTATTTTTTCAGCATAACAGTATTCATTATTTTTGCACCACACCCAGTGCTCCATGCAATCTGTGCCCTCTACAATACCCACCACCTGGTGCCCCCAACCTCCCACCCCCCACCCCTTCAAAATTCTCAGATCGTTTTTCAGAGTCCATAGTCTCTCATGGTTCACCTCCCCTTCCAATTTCCCTCAACTCCCTTCTCCTCTCCATCTCCCCTTGTCCTCCATGCTATTTGTTATGCTCCACAAATAAGTGAAACCATATGATAATTGACTCTCTCTGCTTGACTTATTTCACTCAGCATAATCTCTTCCAGTCCCGTCCATGTTGCTACAAAACTTGGGTATTCATCCTTTCTTTTTTCTTTTTTTTTTTTTTTTTACAGCTTTATAAACATATATTTTTATCCCCAGGGGTACAGGTCTGCGAATCGCCAGGTTTACACACTTCACAGCACTCACCATAGCACATACCCTCCCCAATATCCATAACCCCACCCCTCTCTCCCAACCCCCTCCCCCCATCAACCCTCAGTTTGTTTTGTGAGATTAAGAGTCACTTATGGTTTGTCTCCCTCCCAATCCCATCTTGTTTCATTTACTCTTCTCCTACCCCCTCAACCCCCCATGTTGCATCTCCTCTCCCTCATATCAGGGAGATCATATGATAGTTGTCTTTCTCCGATTGACTTATTTCGCTAAGCATGATACCCTCTAGTTCCATCCACGTTGTCGCAAATGGCAAGATTTCATTTCTTTTGATGGCTGCATAGTATTCCATTGTGTATATATACCACATCTTCTTTATCCATTCGTCTGTAGATGGACATCTAGGTTCTTTCCATAGTTTGGCTATTGTAGACATTGCTGCTATAAACATTCGGGTGCATGTGCCCCTTCGGATCACTACGTTTGTATCTTTAGGGTAAATACCCAGCAGTGCAATTGCAGGGTCATAGGGTAGTTCTATTTTCAACATTTTGAGGAACCTCCATGCTGTTTTCCAGAGTGGTTGCACCAGCTTGCATTCCAACCAACAGTGTAGGAGGGTTCCCCTTTCTCCGCATCCTCGCCAGCATCTGTCATTTCCTGACTTGTTAATTTTAGCCATTCTGACTGGTGTGAGGTGATATCTCATGGTGGTTTTGATTTGTATTTCCCTGATGCCGAGTGATATGGAGTACTTTTTCATGTGTCTGTTGGCCATCTGGATGTCTTCTTTGCAGAAATGTCTGTTCATGTCCTCTGCCCATTTCTGGATTGGATTATTTGTTCTTTGGGTGTTGAGTTTGCTAAGTTCTTTATAGATTTTGGACACTAGCCCTTTATCTGATATGTCATTTGCAAATATCTTCTCCCATTCTGTCAGTTGTCTTTTGGATTTGTTAACTGTTTCCTTTGCTGTGCAAAAGCTTTTGATCTTGATAAAATCCCAAAAGTTCATTTTTGCCCTTGCTTCCCTTGCCTTTGGTGATGTTCCTAGGAAGATGTTGCTGCGGCTGACGTCGAAGAGGTTGCTGCCTGTGTTCTCCTCAAGGATTTGGATGGATTCCTTTCTCACATTGAGATCCTTCATCCACTTTGAGTCTATTTTCGTGTGTGGTGTAAGGAAATGATCCAATTTCATTTTTCTGCATGTGGCTGTCCAATTTTCCCAACACCATTTATTGAAGAGGCTGTCTTTGTTCCATTGGACATTCTTTCCTGCTTTGTCGAAGATGAGTTGACCATAGAGTTGAGGGTCCATTTCTGGGCTCTCTATTCTGTTCCATTGATCTATGTGTCTGTTTTTGTGCCAGTACCATGCTGTCTTGATGATGACAGCTTTGTAATAGACCTTGAAGTCCGGAATTGTGATGCCACCAACTTTGGCTTTCTTTTTCAAGATTCCTTTGGCTATTCGAGGTCTTTTCTGGTTCCATATAAATTTTAGGATTATTTGTTCCATTTCTTGAAAAAAATGGATGGTACTTTGATAGGAATTGCATTAAATGTGTAGATTGCTTTAGGTAGCATAGACAATTTCACAATATTTATTCTTCCAATCCAGGAGCATGGAACATTTTTCCATTTCTTTGTGTCTTCCTCAATTTCTTTCATGAGTACTTTATAGTTTCTGAGTATAGATTCTTAGTCTCTTTGGTTAGGTTTATTCCTAGGTATCTTATAGTTTTGGGTGCAATTGTAAATGGGATGGACTCCTTAATTTCTCTTTCTTCTGTCTTGTTGTTGGTGTAGAGAAATGCAACTGATTTCTGTGCATTGATTTTATATCCTGACACTTTACTGAATTCCTGTACAAATTCTAGCAGTTTTGGAGTGGAGTCTTTTGGGTTTTCCACATATAATATCATATCATCTGCAAAGAGTGATAGTTTGACTTCTTCTTTGCCGATTTGGATGCCTTTAATTTCCTTTTGTTGTCTGATTGCTGAGGCTAGGACTTCTAGTACTATGTTGAATAGCAGTGGTGATAACGGACATCCCTGCCATGTTCCTGACCTTAGCGGAAAAGCTTTCAGTTTTTCTCCATTGAGAATGATATTTGCGGTGGGTTTTTCATAGATGGCTTTGATAATATTGAGGTATGTACCATCTATCCATACACTTTGAAGAGTTTTGATCAGGAAGGGATGCTGTACTTTGTCAAATGCTTTTTAGCATCTATGGAGAGTATCATATGGTTCTTGTTCTTTCTTTTATTAATGTGTTGTATCACATTGATTGATTTGCAGATGTTGAACCAACCTTGCAGCCCTGGAATAAATCCCACTTGGTCGTGGTGAATAATCCTTTTAATGTACTGTTGAATCCTATTGGCTAGTATTTTGGCGAGAATTTTTGCATCTGTGTTCATCAAGGATATTGGTCTGTAGTTCTCTTTTTTGTTGGGATCCTTGTCTGGTTTTGGGATCAAGGTGATGCTGCCCTCATAAAATGAGTTTGGAAGTTTTCCTTCTATTGCTATTTTTTGGAACAGTTTCAGGAGAATAGGAATTAGTTCTTCTTTAAATGTTTGGTAGAATTCCCCTGGGAAGCCGTCTGGCCCCGGGCTTTTGTTTGTTTGGAGATTTTTGATGACTGTTTCAATCTCCTTACTGGTTATGGGTCTGTTCAGGCTTTCTATTTCTTCCTGGTTCAGTTGTGGTAGTTTATATGTCTCTAGGAATGCATCTATTTCTTCCAGATTGTCAAATTTGTTGGCTTAGAGTTGCTCATAGTATGTTCTTATAATTGTCTGTATTTTTTGGTGTTAGTTGTGATCTCTCCTCTTTCATTCATGATTTTATTTATTTGGGTCCTTTCTCTTTTCTTTTTGATAAGTCTGGCCAGGGGTTTATCAATCTTATTAATTCTTTCAAAGAACCAGCTCCTAGTTTCGTTGATTTGTTCCATTGTTTTTTTGGTTTCTATTTCATTGATTTCTGCTCTAATCTTTATGATTTCTCCTGCTGGGTTTAGGGTTTCTTTCTTGTTCTTTCTCCAGCTCCTTTAGGTGTAAGGTTAGGTTGTGTACCTGAGACCTTTCTTGTTTCTTGAGAAAGGCTTGTACCGCTATATATTTTCCTCTCAGGACTGCCTTTGTTGTGTCCCACAGATTCTGAACCGTCGTGTTTTCATTATCATTTGTTTCCATAAATTTTTTCAATTCTTCTTTAATTTCCTGGTTGACCCATTCATTCTTTAGAAGGATGCTGTTTAGTCTCCATGTATTTGGGTTCTTTCCAAATTTCCTCTTGTGATTGAGTTCTCGCTTCAGAGCATTGTGGTCTGAAAATATGCAGGGAATGATCCCAATCTTTTGATACCAGTTGAGACTTGATTTAGGACCAAGAATGTGATCTATTCTGGAGAATGTTCCATGTGCACTAGAGAAGAATGTGTATTCTGTTGCTTTGGGATGAAATGTTCTGAATATATCTGTGATGTCCATCTGGTCCAGTGTGTCATTTAAGGCCTTGATTTCCTTGTTGATCTTTTGCTTGGATGATCTGTCCATTTCAGTGAGGGGAGTGTTAAAGTCCCCTACTATTATTGTATTCTTGTCGATGTGTTTCTTTGATTTTGTTATTAATTGGTTTATATAGTTGGCTGCTCCCACGTTAGGGGCATAGATATTTAAAATTGTTAGATCTTCTTGTTGGACAGATCCTTTGAGTATGATATAGTGTCCTTCCTCATCTCTTATTATAGTCTTTGGCTTAAAATCTAATTGATCTGATATAAGGATTGCCACTCCTGCTTTCTTCTGATGTCCATTAGCATGGTAAATTATTTTCCACCCCCTCACTTTAAACCTGGAGGTGTCTTCGGGTTTAAGATGAGTTTCTTGTAGGCAACATATAGATGGGTTTTGTTTTTTTATCCATTCTGATACCCTGTGTCTTTTGATTGGGGCATTTAGCTCATTAACATTCAGGGTAAGTATTGAGAGATATGAATTTAGTGCCGTTGTATTGCCTGTAAGGTGACTGTTATTGTATATTGTCTCTGTTTCTTTCTGATGTACTTCTTTTAGGGTCTCTCTTTGCTTAGAGGACCCCTTTCAATATTTCCTGTAGAGCTGGTTTGGTATTTGCAAATTCTTTCAGTTTTTGTTTGTTCTGGAAGCTTTTAATCTCTCCTTCTATTTTCAATGAGAGCCTAGCTGGATATAGTATTCTTGGCTGCATGTTTTTCTCATTAATACTCTGAATATATCATGCCAGCTCTTTCTGGCCTGCCAGGTCTCTGTAGATAAGTCTGCTGCCAATCTAATATTTTTACCATTGTACATTACAGACTTCTTTTCCCGGGCTGCTTTCAGGATCTTTTCTTTGTCACTAAGACTTGTAAATTTTACTATTAGGTGACGGGGTGTGGACCTATTCTTGTTGATTTTGAGGGGGGTTCTCTGAACCTCTTGAATTTTGATGCTTGTTCCCTTTGCCATATTGGGGAAATTCTCTCCCATAATTCTCTCCAATATACCTTCTGCTCCCCTCTCTGTTTCCTCTTCTTCTGGAATCCCAATTATTCTAATGTTGTTTCGTCTTATGGTGTCACTTATCTCTCGAATTCTCCCCTCGTGGTCCAGTAGTTGTTTGTCCCTCTTTTGCTCAGCTTCTTTATTCTCTGTCATTTGGTCTTCTATATCGCTAATTCTTTCTTCTGCCTCATTTATCCTAGCAGTGAGAGCCTCCATTTTTGATTGCACCTCATTAATAGCTTTTTTGATTTCAACTTGGTTAGATTTTAGTTCTTTTATTTCTCCAGAAAGGGCTTTTATATCTCCTGAGAGGGTTGCTTTAATATCTTCCATGCCTTTTTCAAGCCCGTCTAGAACCTTGAGAATCGTCATTCTGAACTCTATATCTGACATATTACCAATGTCTGTATTGATTAGGTCCCTTGCCTTTGGTACTGCCTCTTGTTCTTTTTTTTTGTTGTGAATTTTTCCGCCTTGTCATTTTGTCCAGATAAGAGTTTATGAAGGAGCAAGTAAAATACTAAAAGGGTGGCAACAACCCCAGAAAATATGCTTTAGCCAAATCAGAAGAGATCCCAAATCGTGAGGGGGGAGAAAGGGGATAAAAAGGGGTTCAAAAAGAAAAAATGAAAAAAAAAAGAAACTATTTAAAAAAAGAAAGCTGATAAAGAAAAAATATAAAAAGAGGAAAATATATATATATTAGATAAACTATTTAAAAAAACGTTAAAAAAGAAAACGTTAAAAGTTAAAAAAAATTTAGCAGAAGAAGAGAAAAAGAAAAAAAAATTGAAAAAGAAAAAAAAATTAAATTAACTGCAAGGCTAAAAAATCATGGGGAGAAAGCCATGAGTTCCGTGCTTTGCTTTCTTCTCCTCTGGAATTCTGCCGCTCTCCTTGGTATTGAAACGGCACTCCTGGGTAGGTGAACTTGGTCCTGGCTGGGTTTCCCGTTGATCTTCTGGGGGAGGGGCCTGTTGTAGTGATTCTCAAGCATCTTTGCCCCAGTCGGAGTTGCACCGCCCTTACCCGGGGCCGCGCTGAGTAGCTGAGTAATCCGCTCGCGTTTGCTTTCGTGAGCTTTTGTTCCCTGAGCACTTTCCGTAGAGTTCTGGAGGACGGGAATGAAGATGGTGGCCTCCCGGTCTCCGGCCCGGAGGAGCCGAGAGCCCGGGGCCCCACTCCTCAGTGGGCCCTCAGAGAACAGCGCCCAATGACTCCCGTCACCCTGGCCTCCGGCCGCGCTCCGAGCTGACTGAGCCTGCGACCGGTTCAAGGCAACCCCGAGCTGAGAGTCACTCCTCGGCTCTGTCTCTGTAGCCAGCTTCCCCGTTCTAATACCGGTAAGCTCTGCGACACTCAGACATCCCCGATCCTTCTGCGACCCTGCGGGACCTGAGGCCGCACTGACCCCGCCTGGGCTTCACCCCAGTTAAGCCTCTGGAGCGATGTCCCTCAGCGGAACAGACTTTTAAAAGTCCTGATTTTGCTCCGTTGCTCCGCCGGGAGCCGGCCCCTCCCCCCGCGGTCTATCTTCCCGTCGCTTTGGATTCACTTCTCCGCCAGTCCTACCTTTCAGATAGTGGTTGATTTTCTGTTTCTAGAATTGCTGTTCTTCTTCTCTTCAATCTCCCGTTGGATTTGTAGGTGTTTGCAATCTTTAGATAAGCTATTTAGCTGATCTCCCGCTACCCGAAGTAGTCTCAGCCTGCTACTTCTCCGCCATCTTGACTCCTCCTCCCCGACACAGCTTTTTAAATTTATTTTACTTTAGTTAAAAATATTAGGTAATTGTTCCATAAGATTTGTAGTCCTTATTTTTCCATTTCTTTTTTTTTTAACATTTTATTTATTTATTTGACAGCAAGAGACACACAGTGACAGAGGGATCACAAGCAGGGGCAGTGGGAGAGGGAGAAGCAGGCTTCCTGGCAAGCAGGGAGCCTGATGGGAGGCTCAATCCCAGGACCCTGGGATCATGACCTGAGCCAAAGGCAGAGGCTTAATTACTGAGCCACCCCAGGTGCCTCTGTTTCTATTTTATCTTGAAGAAAACTTGATTCAATTTTATTTTTTCTCAGGGTAATTCTGAATAAATCCTTTTTGTTCTCCATATTTGAATATTATTAGTTCTCTGTGAAGGAAGTGGTAAAGCCAAGGTATTTCCAAAGTTTCTCAATCTCAATGTTTCTTCATCTATTATTACCATCCATGATCCACTCAAAACGTGACCTTTCTACGTAGCCACTTCAAGAGCTATTAGCTTTATTCTCATTCAGAACGTTTTGTTATTTTCTATTTGGTTTCTCATTTCCAGAACTTTCTAAAGCTCTACAGGTACTGCCTTTCAAGAACATGCTCTCAAATTTTTATATTGTATTTTACTAACACTGCATTTTCTACTGTCTGCTTTCTTTCTACCCTCCATCTTCTAAATTAATTTCTTTTCTTTCATCCCAGGTTTTCTGGCTTGCTAAATTTGAATGTTGCAAGCAGGGTAGTTTTCTGCTCTTTCAAAAATGAGTATTAAGTGGATATTCCTGAGATCTTTAAGAGTTCTGACCACCACATCCCCATTTATTTACTTGCTGACTCTGCAATTATTTTGTTTTTGCACTTACCCACAATTCAAAGCCCATAACTCCTTTTCCCAGTACTTGAAATCATTGGCAAACTGTGTTCCTTGTGCTCTCACTCATGGGAAATATTTTCCTTTCCAGTATGAATGTTGGTTGGAGGGTCCATTATTCTAAAGCTCTCAACACTTGGTAGCATCTTCCTTCTAGTTCCTGCACGAAGATACTGATATTGCCCTTTTTGCTTTTTGGGATGATGTTTTGGATAAACTCACCACTAGATACAGGTAGTACCTTGTGTTGAGTAATTATATCATTAGGGATTTCTTCTCTGATAACTGTTCTATAAATCAGAAAGCAATGTAATCTTCTGGGAATAATAAGAAGATTAAGAATTTCAGGATGAAAGAAAAGATTTGATTTGTAGAGAGTCAGAGAATGATTAGAAAGATGGTAAGTCTGCTTAGTATTTCTAATGCCCCTCTATTATTTGTTTTTCATGAATTTATGGTGGAAACAATTTGTCTTGGTATGCCATTTCAGAATGGCTAGTTTGCTGAGGGCCCAGTGTGGAGAATTTCAGAATTAGATTCCTTATTGGGCTTTTCCCATCAAGTTTTGATAAAATTTAGGCCAACAAAGGATCTTTGTGAGTTAGCAATCTAAGCTGAATTATGAGAAAATTAAAAATAACAGGATATTTAAAATAATATTAAAGGAATAGAAAAAGGTAGAAAAATGGATTGCAAATTTTTAAAGGTTGAAAAAAGGTCACAATGAAATGAGCAAACAGAGTAGCTGAAGGTTGGTTCAGAGAAAGAAAATTGAATGAATGATTTTGGAATTGCACTGACTCAATGTGTTGACAGAGTTGTGGGCATTAGTGCCAAAGTGGCTAATATAAGCAGAGTAGAGAAGTGGTTATGAACCGGCTGAGAACTTCACTGGACAGAGTGATTGATGGAATGTTCAGCTGCTCAAGAAGTTGCACAGTAACATAGCAAGGTTTGGAGTTTAAAGAGAGAATAAGTCATGTGCCAATATATGATGAATTGTGGTAGCAAGAATCAATGAAGGGCAACCAGAAGGATGTGAGGAGAACATGGCATGTCCTAGTCTGTTGAAGCTTCTATAACAAAATACTACAGACAATGTAGCTTTTAAACAACAGATTTTTGTTTTCTCTTGCTGAAAGCTAAAAGATCAAGAAAAGGGTGCCAGAATGGTCAAATTCTGAGAAGGCCCTTTTTTGGGTTATAGAATTTTCATTGTATACTCACATGTTGGAAGTGGCTAGGGAATTCTGTGAGATCTGCTTTATTGATTTTTTGGTAAGATTTTATGTATTTATTTGACAAATAGAGGGAATACAAGCAGGGGGAGTGGGAAAGGGAAAAGTTAAACAGCTCCTATGTGAAGCTTGATCCCAGGACCCTGGGATAATGACCTGAGCCAAAGACTGATGCTTAAGGGCTGAGCCACCCAGGCTCCCCTGTTAGATGTGTTTTATAAGAGCATTGATCTCACTACATAATCATCTCCCAAAGTTCCCGCCAAGTAATACCATCACGCATCACCTTTGGAAGTTAGAATTTCAACAAATGGATTTTGGGGGACACAAACATTCAGACCATGGCAGCAGGGTTTCTTTAAAATCAAGGGATTAGCAATAATCTTTGAACTATCTGCAGAGATAACAGGAAACATAGATGAGAGATCCAAAAATCTGCAAAAATTAATTACACAGGAACTTGATTGAACAACCACATCTTAAGAAGTGTTCTCAATAGTGAGTCACTCAAAGAAAGTATGGATGTGGAGAGAACTTTTAGCTATTAGATTAAAGATATTGGGGGGTTTCTTAGCATGCATAGTTATTGAGAATACAATGAAAAGTTAGGGTTTCAGGTAATGAGAAAGTTCATAACACCTAAGCATGATAGAAATAGATGGCCTGGGCCACATGCACTTTATTTATTTTTAATTTTTTTTGTATTTTAATTCCAGTTAAGATAACAGTGCTATATTAGTTTTAGGTGTACAATATAGTAATCCAACACTTCCATACATCACCCCATGCTCATCATAGTAAGTACACTCCTTAATCCTCATATTAATATTAACTGGTAAAGACAGACTCAATTATGTGGAGGACTCAGTCTCTTTTAGAAAAGTAGACCCTGAGCCAAGTATTCAGAATTCCTGTCCCAATCTAGACTAATGAGTAATGATGATGTATTTTGAAATATAAATAATATTTCACTGGTGTAAAAACTATGTTAGCTTAGACAAGTTACTCAAACTGTTGTTTTAGTTTCTTTATCTAAAAAAGTAACAGAAATATCTAACTCAGAGAAAATCATATTAAAGCTTAATAATAATTATTTATAATATTACTACCTGGTATATAGTGTGCTTAATATTTATGGCATCAGTCCATTTTAAATTTCAAACCTGTTCTTTAAGACCTAATGCAAATTGTATGGAAATAATGGGTTCTTTATGTGAAAAGTCATGTGTTTTATTTTTTATTCAACTATTTATTTCAAAATTGTATCCTGCAGGGACTCTAGATCTTGTTAATTATATATTTAAAAAGGGCAAATCTATGTTATAGCCTGAAAGAGAGATCAAGGTGGACTTTCTGGATTATGAATGTAAGATATTCATTAAAATATATATCCAGAAACTTGATGATTTGATTGCTTAAGGCATTCAGTATTTGCATCGTCAAAATATTTGTGAGAGTTATTTTTTAGGTCATGATGCAATCAAGCAATTTCAAAAATTTTTATTGACTCTACTAATAAATATTAAAGAGTATAATCATGAGACTGCATATGAAAAAAATAACAAATTTGTTTTCTCACTCAAAGTATTAACCCCTTTGGCAGGCTAGTTAGAGATTTTCTAGGCAGAAATGCTAATATAAAATGTATTAGCTTTCATACTGAAAGCCATTCAGGGCCCTCTTGTAATGCCAGCATCAATTTTTAACAATACATTGACAGAATTTTCCACTATTGTGAGATGTGTAGCAAATGATCCGCAAATATTTTTCCAACTTTGGCATAACTAGAAAAGTTTCAGTGCAATAATTCCTAGATAACAATGATGCATATGCCACTTCACATTTCTTTGTGTGATAACACCATTTATTCCATTAAACCAATAACATATCTTTAGAACAAAGCTACTATGTATGGGTGGATGCTGTGGGAATACTGTTAGTATGAGAAACTGGCCTTGATTGTACGTACAATAATTCATTTATTACGCTGGAGGGCCAGAGCAAAGAATGCAGAGAATTTAGAAGGTATTCTATATGCCACAGCCAAAATTCCCTCCTTAATTACCAATTTTCCCCTGTCTTCAATGGGAAGGTTTTCCTCCAGAAAAATATAGTTTTTTATATCTCAGTCCTCAGCAGATTTTTAAAAGATAATTGAAACAAAAAGACCACTTATATCTAATTGTTTGAAATATAACTTGACTTCTGATTTATTTTACATCTGATATGTCTTCCTCAAAATTCTCCATTGCCGATTTTTTGAATGGATACCTTTGTATTTTCTTCCATTAGGTTATAGGAAGCCTTCTATGTTTGCATCTGAGCCTTACACACACTCACACAAGCACACTCTTTTGAAATCCAAGTTCATATTTATTCATAATATCTAGTAAATGTTGTGCCTGTTAGATAAAAATTCTTACTGACATGCATTTTCTAATATGAGATACTCTAAATTGCCAAAATTATATAGCACCTGAGTGGCTAAGGCTACACAGCAGAAACACATGATGTTGCAAGAATTCTAGATGAAGAATCAGGAGAGCAAGGATCTTGATCTTGTTGTCAATAACTATGTGATCTTGAAAATTCCTTTCTTTGCTTTTGTTTGTTTGGGACCTCAGTTTTCATATTGGTAAAATGAAAGTGTTGGAATAGATGACCTCCAAAAGTAACTCAATTCCCAAAATATATTCATCTTTATTGGGAAATTGGTTTGACATATTGCATTGTCTTATCCCTTCTCATAATTTTCTCTAATTGAAAAAGACTTCGGGTTACAAAATAAAAATCATTTTAAAATATAAATGTATAGGGGCATCTGAGTGGCTCTGTTGGTTTAGCACTTGACTCAGTTTAAGCTCAGGTCATGATCTCAGGGTCATGAGATTGAGTGCTGAGTGGGGCTCAGTGCTGGGTGTAGAACCTGCTTAAGATTCTCTTCTGCTCCCCCCTCTACCCCTTCCCCTCCCACAAGTATACTTTCTCTCTCTTTAAAATAAAATAAAATAAAATAAAAAATGTAAAATTTAAGCACCTACTGTTACCCACTTCTCCAAAGGGAAAAAGTTAATACACAGAAGTCAAAGTTAGTTAAAATTCTGTTTGTTTAAATATATACAAATTGTTAAGTATCAAAAATTTTATTCCCAAGTAGTTTTGAAAAAGCACATATGGATTTTTAGTCTAAAAAAGTATCTTAAGTCTGGTCTCCAATTCTATAACATTAAAGATTCAACATCTATTTCAAGCTAAAATATCTTAATGGACAAAATAGGAAAGAAAGATCTATCCTCTTTACCAGCTTCTAATACAATGTTGATTTATTTTTATAAGTATTTGTTTTATGGGGTACCTGGGTGGCTCAGTTGGTTAAGTGTCTGACTTTGGCTCCGGTCCTGACCCCAGGGTCCTGGGATCAAGCCCCACATTGGGCTTCCTGTTCAGTGAAATCTGCTTCTTCTCCCCCTGCTTGTACTCACTCACTCTTTCTCAGTCAAATAAATAAAAATCTAAAAACAAAGCCAAAAAAAAAGTATTTGTTTCACTATAGGGAGGAAGAATCTTTTACCAGTTTCTTCCCTTCTAACACTTTAATTGGTAAATGAACAAACAGAATGGCTTTGGAATTGTCAGACTAGAACTTTCCATGGATTCTTAATTTCATCTATTCTTTCTTTCTCTATCCTGTGTTTTTGTTGTGGGTTCCAGTAGTGTATCTTGCCAGAAGTATAATATAAACATGAAATCAAACATTAAAATACCACTTTGGGGCGCCTGGGTGGCTCAGTGGGTTAAGCCGCTGCCTTCGGCTCAGATCATGATCTCAAGGTCCTGGGATTGAGCCCCGCATCGGGCTCTCTGCTCAGCAGGGAGCCTGCTTCCTCCTCTCTCTCTGCCTGCCTCTCTGCCTGCTTGTGATCTCTCTCTGTCAAATAAATAAATAAAATCTTTAAAAAAAATAAAAATAAAATACCACTTTGGATGTTGTTTTTTTCTTTCAATGTTTGAATGACCAGAGAACTGACATGGTTCTAAATAACATAGATTAACCCAGCCAATGGAAATCTTGGCAGTTATCCATTAATCATTCTGCCTGTAAGATTCAATTGCCTTAAGTATTGTGATCCTTAAAAAAAAAACAAAGATTCACTTGTACAATGGTTTCTCTGGTTGCTTTTTATTTTATCCAACCCTAATTGGGAAATTAATAATTAGGCACATGTACAAAAGTAATAAAAACTTCTACAGAAAAATAATGATCAAAACTTTAAAATTATTTGAGTGTAGACAGAGGGACAATATAGGGTATGAAAAACAATGTACAAAATGCTTGAAAATTGTTTAACATCCAGTTTTGGCCTTTCTTGATTATTCAAACTGTTAAGGAAATTATATAGGACATAAAAGTAAAATGGTCATGCAAACTAAGAAATAAGACTTCTTGAGAGCTTTATTTATATTAATTATAGCTGAATTTTATATGGGAAAAACATATTAAGATATTTAAAATATGACATACTTGTCTTATTTGTGAATAATTTAAAAATTATAAATCATAATGGTAACACCTCAGATATGTATCATTCTCTGTCTTGCTCTTTTATACAACCCAATCTCCACATCAGGTTTGAGAACAGTCAAAAGTCTTGCATCTGCATTGAGTGTGAAGAGCCCCAGAGATCTGGCACAATTCAATATGTCTTCCATTGTAATAGCTGTCTCAAGCTTCAAATACAGCAGTTATTATTGTTTACCTAGTTAGAAAGCTACTGAGTCTGATTCCACAAAATTTCTTAAAATATTAGTTTTCTGTATAGCAAATAATAAGGAGTGTGGTAGAGTCCTAAAGCTTGTTGGGGATAGCATAAATAACACCAAAAAAGAGCCAAATAGTTTAGCTTATTGAATAAATGTAAACTGCCTATCATCTTCAGTTATAACTGGAGTTCTCTTTTCATATTGTCACCATTTTGGGTGGGGAGATAAATGTACAGAGAGGGGCTAGGGATTATTGTATAGCTTTATTATTTGTATAGCTAGGATAATTATAGCTTTCTTCATGCTGTCTCTGGCATTGTTCACTTTTATGTTCAGATTTATTTAAGAATTTATTGACTTATTGATCCTAGATCTAGATCAATATATAGATAATTCATATTCTTCTATAGAGGATTCTTTTTGTTATTGTCCAGAATTTTAGGGCCTAAAGTATGGCACATTCCACCTAAAATATCTAGGATTTCTTCCTCAGTGATTCCATTATCGTGACCATTGCATAAATCATGTCAAAACATAAAATATTGGAAGAAATTGAGCCTTAACACTGAATACAGACAGGTTAAATGTAGCATCTCTGCAAAATCCTCAGTGAAGGTGTTCTACAAAATTTCTTTTGTAGTGGCAATGAGATGAGTTTATAGAAATCCTTTGATTTAGGTAGGAGAAATATGTCTTTTGGGCCTCACGTTTTAATTTCACATTTAAACATTTCTCAGTACATACTAAAATTCAGTAATTCTGATTCTTCGGACATTTCTTATGGAAATTACTTTAGAATTTCTCAATAATTAAGCTAAAAGGATGCTCATCATGCTGTTGATTATAAGAGTGAGAAATGATAAACAAATTGACATGTGCAACAGTAGGAATATTTACATAGTTTATAAATATCCATTAATGACATATTGTAAAATTATCAAATGCCAAAAAAACTTTGAAACTATGCTGTTAAGTAATCGTATTTTATTTTATTTTTTAAAAGATTTTATTTAATTTTCTATTATGTTCAGTTAGCCATTTTATAATACATAATTGGTCCTTGATGCAGTGTTCAATGATTGATTAGTTAAGTATAACACCCAGTCTTCATCACACCACATGCCCTCCTCAATACCCATTACTCTGTTACTCCTCCCCCTACCCTCCTCCCTTCTGAAACCCCCAGATTTTTTCTTGGGGCCCATAGTTTTTTATGGTTCATCTCCCCCTCTGATTTATCCCCCTTTGGATTTCCCTCCCTTCCCCTATGGTCCTCCATGCTATTGCTTATGTTCCACATATGAGTGAAACCATATGATAATTGTCTTTCTCTGTTTGACTTACTCCACTTAAAATAGTTCTCTCCAGTTCCATCCATGTTGATGTAAATGGTGGATATTCATCATTTCTAATGGCTTAAAAATATTCTACTGTGTATATGTACCATATCTTTATCCATTCATCTGTTGAAGGCATCTTAGCCCCTTTCACAGTTTGGCTATTATGGACATTGCTGCTATGAACATTGTGGTGCCTGCAAGAAATTCTAAGGGGGATTCTATAAAAGAAGACCCCAAGAGTGATGTGGACCATAAATATCCAGAGACAATCCATAGAAACAGGGACTGTACAGAGAGTAAGATGACCATAAACACATATCTTTCAGTAGTAACCCTCAACATGAATAGCCTAAATGCTCCCATGAAATGGCACAGGGTTGCAGGTTGGATACAAAGACAGAACCCATCCATATGCTGTCTAAAAGAGACTCATTTTAAACCTAAAGACACCTCCAGACTGAAAGTGAGGGGATGGAGAAGAATTTTCATGCCAATGGACCTCAAAAGAAAGCTAGGGTAGCAATTCTTACATCAGACAAACTAGAATTTAAACCAAAGACTCTAATGACTGATCCAGAGGGACATTATATCATTCTAACAAGGGGTATCCAAAAGAAAATCTGATAATTGTAAATATCTATGCCCCTACATGGGAGCAGCCAACAACATAAGCCAGCTGTTAACCAAAATAAGAATCAGACTGACAACAATACATTAATGGTGGGAGATTTTAACAATCAACTCTCAGCACTGGACAGATCATCTAAACAGATCAACAAAGAAACAAGAGCTTTGAATGACACATTGGACCAGATGGACTTTGTAGGTATATACAGAACATTCCACACTAAAACAACAGAATACTCATTCTTCTCGAATGCACACAGAAATTTCTCTAAAATAGACCTGAAGATACAGATGTAGTAATCTTATTCTTTAACAAATACTATGATTTTTATTGATGCAAAGTGTATATGCTTAAAATAGCTGAAAGCATATGGATGGTTGTAGAAAATTAAAAATGACGACAAATGCTTTGATATTTCTTTAATTAAATGCAGCATCTATTTCCCCTCCTCTTGAATCTGGGCAGATCCTGCGACTATTTCAATCACAGAATATGGGATAATTGATTATATTCCAGTTGGCCATCCCAAAATTTAAGGGATTAATAGTTTTTACTTTATTTCTTTAGAATGCTTGCTCTGGGGTAGCCAGATGCCATGTAAATAGTTCCACTACTACTGTGAGGAAGTCTAAACTATCCATGGGAATAGTCTGTATGGGTAAAGACAGAGAGAGAGAAACATGTAAGAGTATGTGTATGCAAACACACACACACACACACACACACACACACACACACACACAGGTGCTTAACAACTCCTTAGTTCCTTCAGCTATCCCACCAGGAACAAGACATGTGAGTGAAGTAGCCTTCAGGTGACTCTAGACCCATCTACCATATACTTGCAACTGTATGAGGGGCTCCAGAGTGGAATCAGACTGCTGGGCTGTGAGAAATAATAATAAATTATTCCTTTAAATCCTGAAATTTCACTGTGTCTTGTTATATAACAGTAGATAACTGGAGCAATGATAGCCTTTTGGTTTTTATTTTCTTCTCTTTAAAACTAGTTCTTTCTCAATTCCTAAAAATAAAAGGTGTTACGTTGAAAATAGAACTACCCTATGACCCAGCAATTGCACTGCTGGGTATTTACCCTAAAGATACAAACGTAGTGATCCAAAGGGGCACGTGCACCCGAATGTTTATAGCAGCAATGTCTACAATAGCCAAACTATGGAAAGAACCTAGATGTCCATCTACAGACGAATGGATAAAGAAGATGTGGTATATATACACAATGGAATACTATGCAGCCTTCAAAAGAAATGAAATCTTGCCATTTGCGACGACGTGGATGGAACTAGAGGGTATCATGCTTAGCGAAATAAGTCAATCGGAGAAAGACAACTATCATATGATCTCCCTGATATGAGGGAGAGGAGATGCAACATGGGGGGTTAAGGGGGTAGGAGAAGAGTAAATGAAACAAGATGGAATTGGGAGGGAGGCAAACCATAAGTGACTCTTAATCTCACAAAACAAACTGAGGGTTGATGGGGGAAGGGGGGTTGGGAGGGGGGTGGGATTATGGACACTGGGGAGGGTATGTGCTATGGTGAGTGCTGTGAAGTGTGTAAACCTGGTGATTCACAGACCTGTACCCCTGGGGATAAAAATATATTATATGTTTATAAAAAATAAAATTAAAAAAATATATATCAATTATTTCAAATATCTCTTTAGTTATAGTAGACTTAACAGTTGATGGTTATAATATAGTATTGGTTCATTTGGATTTTTAGGTGTAACTCTGCCATACTTATTCTATGTCACTTTTATGTATGGCCAGATGGTCTCATCATATCAAACATAACTCAATTCTATTATGGCTTCATCCCCATGACCATGAGCTATTGTCAATGACTGGTTAAGGTTCTAGTGTTGACATACCTTTGATTAAAAAATTAAATTCATGTCTAATTTTATTGCTTAATATTAATGGATGGATTAAATATGAGACACTGATTTAAAAGACAGTGAAATTAGAGCTGTCATTTTTAAAATAACTAATCCTGTACAAGTCACTCTGCTAAGCACATTAAACATATTTAATTATCACAGTCATTTTTTAACATAAGAACTGTTATCCTATTCATCTTATACATCAGAAAATGGAAACCCAGAGAAAGAAGATAGCCCATGTAAGATCATACAACCTGTAGGACTCTTAGCAAACTAACATGAGAACGCAGGTTCTGAAGTCAGCCTATTGTCAAAGGCTGTTTTAGCTTCCATGTCTTAGCTTACTCATCCTTACTTTCCATAAATTTATTTACTTTCTATAAAGCGGAAAAAATAATAATCCACCTCACGGGACTGATACAAAGAATGAGAGATTGGTAGGAATCTAAATATAAGCAACAGATTTAACTTCTTATACTATTGTTGAGAAGATTGAATTAGTTAATGGAACTAATTCACTTAGAACAGACTAGGAGGGGGTAAACATTCACTAACTATTAAAAATAATGGGGAAAATCTTTCAAACAGGCTACCAGAAAGATCTAGATGAGAATAGTGTGCTTTGATGTCCACAGTAATCATTTCTTAAGTGAATACAAGATAATGGAATGGGGGAAATGGACTAGTAACAGAAATAACTAACTTCCAGATCAACCAGTTATTAGCTATTAAACTTAGGCAAGTCACTTTGCTTCTTCACTTACAAATAAATGATATCTATCTTCCCTACTTTATAGGTCAGATTCATTCATTCATTTATTTATTTAAATAACCCTCTCAAATTGTTTACCAATAGATTCCTCATGTGCTTATAATTATCACTGTAGAAATTTCAGGGTATGTGAACTTCCTTGTATTCATTTCCACACATAACTCTCTCCTTAGAGGGATATTATTAATAGGAATGAATGGTATGTTCCCAGGATGAAGTCAAGTTTCTTAGATTGGCCAAATTTTATAATAATTATATTTTATGACAATTTAATAATAGTACACTAAACTTACTCTGTAGAATTTCATTTTTCTCCTGTAGAGACTTTTGATTTTGTCACCTAGATATTTTTTAATGTTTTATTTATTTATTTGAGAGAAAGAAAGAGCAAGAGCAGGGAGAGCAGCAGAGAAAGAGGGAGAAGTGGACTCCCCACTGAGCAGGGAGCTTGATGTGGGGCTGAGTCCTAGGACCCTGAGATCATGACCTGAGCCAAAGGTAGATGCTTAACCCACTGAGCCACTCAGGTGCCCCTGTCATCTAGATTTTTAATTTGCATGACAGTTCTGAAAACAAGACCCCACAGGTCATTCATAAGAGAGCACCAAGAGTGAACAATGCCCCAAATATAAAATCTAACATTTTTAAAGATTTTATTTATTTGTCAGAGCATAAGCAAGGGGAAGCTGCAGGCAGAGGGAGAAGCAGGCTCCAAGCTGAGCAGGGAGTCAGATGTAGGACTTGATACCAGGATCCTGGGATCATGACCTGAGCCAAAGGCAGACACTTAACTGACTGGGCCACCCAGGTGTCCCTAAAATCTAACATTTTATGCACATCCTTTACAAACTCACCTCCTTAGTTTTATTGAAAGTGAGGATTTCTAAAAACAATTTAGTAGGAACTAGAATCTAAATATGCAGAGGGTTTAAGAAAGTAGATAAAGGATGAAGTCAATTTCCAGATGGTAGAAAGGATTGATTGCCAGGCAACCTGAATTTTGTTCCTACCAATTTATTTTTAGAAAAGTAATCTTATATTGTTACTTAAAGCTCCTAACCCCAGTTTCCACATATATACAAAAATGATATTTACATCAGTTTTCTAAAAGCATTTATTGAATGCTAATCTATACAAGTTTTAAAAACAAATTTATGGAGACTACATAGAATATTGAAAGCAAACATGTATACACTGCCTATTGTAGAACACAAAATGTTGTATACATTGTAAATAAGCACAATACTGCAGACAAATGGTAGAGGGAAATGTTTCATTCCCATGGGAGAAAGTTTTATGTGGATGTGTCTTTTAGTTAGGCTGGAAGAAGAGGCAGTGATTCTTTTTAGAAAGGGGTGATGACTTTTCATTCCAGATGTAGTAAAGAGTCTAAGCTGAGGCCCAGTAGAGAAAAAAATCAGTTCATTGATGATACATTGATGATACATTGATGATATTGATGATACATTGGGAAGTCTGCAAAAGCAGAGAATGAGAATTCTCTGTGGATTCTCTATGGATATTTCATGGGGATATATAAAAATAGTAAGTAGGGCATAGGAATGGTTGATGACTATGCCAAATGGCATATATTTTTATACTAATTAACTTATTAAGCCCCTGATCTATATGTGAAACCTTCACCAAGCACAGCTAATTGTAGTCAACCAGTTTATTAATCTGGATACAAAGTCCTAATGGAGGCTTCTCATCAATTGGGAAAGAAAAGCAATCATCCTGAATGAGTTTCTTCAGAACTCAAAATAACTGAGCATTCCAATAGCTATCAATAAATATGTTAACTTATTTATTTTAAAAAAAGCAAATAAACTTTTTGCTCTTATTTTTCAGTCGTATTTTTAAAAGAAGAAACTTTGTATCAGCAACCCTGTCAGGACCCCTCTCACTCTTGAGAACTTTTCTGTATCTTCACTTAATAAACTTAATAAATTTCTATCTCTTTACTCACACATGCAAAAAAGAAAAACCAAAAGACTCCACCAAAAAATTGTTAGACTGATCAATGAGTTCAGTAAAGTCCTAGTATACAATATCAATGCACAATAATCTGTTGCATTTCTGTACCTCAATATTGAAGCAGCAGAAAGAAATTAAGAAAACAATCCAATTTACAATTGCACCAAACATAATAAGATACATAGGAATATACCTAACCAATGTGAAAGACCTGTACCCTGATAACCAAAATACTGACAAAAGAAATTTCAGATGACAGAAATAAGTGGAAAGAGAGTTCTGTGCTGGTGAGTTTTAAAAAAATGGATATTACTAAGATGTCTATAATATCCAAGTAATCTACACATTTAATGAAATCCTTTTCAAAATACCAACAGCATTTTTTGTGGAACTAGAACAAAGAACCATAAAATTATATGGAATTACTGAAGACTTCAAATAGCCAAAGCAATCTTCAAAAAGAAAAAGATATCTGGAAACATCACAATTCCAGAATTCAAGTTATATTAGAAAACTTTAGTAGAAACCAGTATGATTCTGGCACAAAAATAGACACATTGATCAAGGGAAAAGAATAGAAAACAAAGAAATAACTCCACAGTTAAATGGTTAAGTAATGTTTGGCAAAGCAGGAAATAATAGCCAATGGACAAAAGACAGTCTCTTTAACAAATGGTGTTGAGAAAACTGGATAATAGCAACAAAATTGAAACTGATCCACTTTCTTCCACCATACACAAAGATAAACTCAAAATGGATTAAAGACTAAGTGTGAAAACTGAAAACATGAAAATCCTGGAAGAGAACACAGGCAGCAATTTCTCTGATATTAGCTGTAGCAACTTTTTCTAGATAGGTCTCTGAGGTAAAAGAAACAGAAGGAAAAATTAACTATCGGGACTATATCAAAATAACCTTCTGAAAAGCAAAGGAAAATAATCAACAAAACTAAGACAGCATAACTAGCAAAAAAACAGACACATAGATCAAAGGAACAGAATAGAGAGTCCAGAAATGGACCTTCAACTCTATGGTCAACTAATCTTCAACCAAGCAAGAAAGAATATCCAATGGAAAAACAAAAAACAAAAAACAAAAAACAGTCTCTTCAATAAGTGGTGCTGGGAAAATTGGACAGCCACAGGCAGAACAATGAAACTTGACCATTCTCTTACACCAAACACAAAGATAAACTCAAAATGGGTGAAATACCTAAATGTGAGACAGGAATCCATCAAAATCCTAGAGGAGAACACAGGCAGCAACCTCTTCAACCTCAGTTGCAGCAACTTCTTACAACACACATCTCTAAAGGCAAGGGAAACAAAAGCAAAAATGAACTAATGGGACTTCATCAAGATAAAGAGGTTCTGCACAGCAAAGAAAACAAGTCAACAAAACTAAGATGAGAGAATAAATCAACAAAACTACAGAATGGGAGAAGAAATTCACAAATGACATATCATATAATGGTCTGGTATCCAAGATCTATAAAGAACTTCTCAAACTTCTCAAACCCAAAGAACAAAGAATGCAGTCAAGAAATGGACAGAAGACATGAACGGACACTTCTCCAAAGAAGATATCCAACAGATACATGAAAAAATGCTCCACATCACTTGGCATCAGGGAAATACAAGTCAAAACCACAATGAAAAAGCACTTTACACCAGTTACAATGGCTAAAATTAACAAGACAGGAAACAACAAATATTGGCAAGGATGTGGAAAAAGGAGAACCCTCTTACACTCTTGGTGGGAATGCAAGCTGGTACAGCCACTCTGTGAAATGGTATGGAGGTTCCTCAAGGTGTTAAAAATAGAGCTACCCTAAGACCCAGCAATCGCACTACTAGCTACTTATCCCAAAGACACAATATAATGAAAAGAAGGGACACATGCACTTCAATGTTCATAGCAGCAGTGTCCACAAGAGCCAAACTGTGGAAGGGGCCCAGATGCCCTTCAACGGATGAATGGATAAAGAAGATGTGGTTCATATACACAATGGAATATTACTCAGCCATCAGAAAGGATGAATACCTACCATTGCATTGAATGGTATGAATACATCGAAAGGTATAAATACATACCTTGCATGGACATGGATGGAACTGGAAGGGATTATGCTAAGTGAAATAAGTCAATCACAGAAAGACAGTTATATGGTTTCACCCATATGTGGAACATAAGGAGTAGTGTAGAGGACCATAGGGGAAGGGAGGGAAAATTAAAGTAGGAGAAGCCAGAGAGGGAGATGAATGAGAGACTCTGGACTCTGGGAAATAAACCGAGGGTTTCAGAGGGGAAGTGGGTAGGAGTGGGGGAATGGGGTAGACAGGTGATGGGTATTGAGAAAAAAGGAAGAAAAATAAACTTCATATGTACATGTTGGAGTGAACATAAAATTATCATTTGAAATGCAAACTGCAAGTTCTACCAATTATATAAATTTTAAAGTTGCATATTGTTTTCTCTTTTGCTTTATGAGGAAAGCGATACAGAAAATAATGCTCATCTCTAAGTTAGAACATTATTTTTTAAGATTTTATTTATTTATTTGACAGAGAGAGAGATCACAAGTAGGCAGGGAAGCAGGCAGAGAGAGGGACTCGATCCCAGGACACTGGGATCATGAACTGAGCAGAAGGCAGAGGCTTTAACCCACTGAGCCACCCAGGTGCCCCTAATTTAGAACATTTTTGATCAATTAACATCCATTAGAGTATATCACTTTTCAGAAATAATATAATACTAACTAATATATTTTGTAATCCATCATAAATACGTTACAATTGTATATGACCAACTACTAGAAAGTACAAAGCAATTGCATGTGTTTAGAGTTAAGTGGATATATACCATAAATAGTATAAAAGATACTAAATGAGATTTCTATATACATATATATAAAGGTAAGCTATCTATTTCTAATGTATTATTACAACAGCAAGAAAGAAGAAAATATGCATTAACTTCTAAATGAATTGGTATATCAGGGAAGGTGAGGATTTATAAAATTATGTTAACCTTACCTTATGATATTTGATTGTGTTCTGCCTGGGGGAGAAAAACCTTTTAGTAGTAATATTTTGCGATTTTTTTATTGCAGTTTTGTTTTGTCTTATTTTTTTCTTATGTTGCATTTTGCTGGTAGACAGAAATGCCAATGAAACCACTGGGGCTGATGCCTTTTCATAACTACAAGGCATGGTTTCATTACAGATAGCTTATTACAGTAGCAGAAAACGAGCACCTTCCAAGAAGCTAAGTATAGTTAGTTCCACTTTAAAACTGCTTGTAGTATGTCAATGCAGTGGAACTACAAAAATAATTGATAGTTAGAAACAGTTGCTTGGACCTCAGGCAGAGAAACATTGTAAAGTGCCCATGGTATAAGAAATATTCTCATCCAAAGTATGAGAAATGTACCTTTATTCACTTATAACTTCAGAGTTTGCTGTGAAAATTTGTTCAAACATAGAGAGTGCCTCTGTGGATAAAAGAGGAAAAGGCAAAATAACCTACAACAAATTAATGAAGCTAGAGATTTGTGAAGATGCAAGTCAGTAATGAAGACTTGAATCTGACCACATCACAATTGGTAGCACTTGTTCTATATGTCTGTCCTATGAATGGCAGTGTAAACTCAATGCTCTGTATAAGGGATCATCCATGAGAATTATTTAATTTAGATCTATCCTAAGCTATTAGAAGATGAAGATTTCTGCATGAATAGTTTGAACAGAGAAAATTATATGATTTATCATTATTTCCCAGTATCACTTATCAGTCCTTCTTCATAGTGATTACTTAATTTAAAAAATGATGATGATAATGGTGATGACAATGATAAAGCTAATCACAAACATTGCAATTGTTTGATCATATACTGAGTGCCAGAACCTTGAAAAGATTATTTTATATAATTCTAAAAATACACCCCCTAAGAGGATATTATTATCTTCTTTTTGTAGTAAAGAATAGTGATGCACAGAAAAGTTGACTAGCATACCCAAAGTCAAATAACCATCACGTTAAAATTGCAATAATTAAAAAGTTACCTGTCTCTAAACCTAGATACCTTAACCTGATTCTTTTTAAGTGAACAGGTGAATGAATGAATGAATGCTATGAGTTCTAAAGATTTCTCTAGCTTCCTGTGTGTATTGGGGGAGGGGAGCGTACCCATTTCCTTACATACTTACAATGTTACAATTTAACACTCATTAAGTGTCCATAAGAAGGAGAGATGTGCATTTATGCATTTAGTAGAAAAGTATTAATCTTTTTCCAGATATTTTCACATGTTCATCTCCAGCTGAGCATTTATGACTTTTATATTCAGCACCAGAACGCACACTAGTCCATTCCACACAGACTCTGTCAGAATATTATGTAAGAAACTATTTAAGCAACCCATCTAAGTGACTGTAAGGACAAAGATTACAATATCACATGAACTCCTATTCATCTTGTCTCTTTGGGTCTACATCTGGTCAATTGGAAATAGCAATATACCCTTTCTCCCCTCATCTTGGAAGTAATTTATATTTTAGTTTGCTCTGATACTTTCTTAGAAAAAAAAAAACTGAAAATAGTGATTGTTTTAATTTTATTTTACTGCAGTTTGGTTTTAAGTTTCGTTTTAACTGGAGAAGAATATCACAATGAATCCTATGTGTCCATACAATTCTATACATTTATCCTTAATCACCATATCATTTTAGAAATATCATTACCAAGACCATTTTAGAAATAATCCTTTCTATTGCTCCTATCCACAGCAATGGATAAAAGATTAGTGCTACTCAAACTCAACGTTATCATGTTATGCCACAGTTGACTATTTTAGGGGGGAAAAATCTCACCCAATCTCAGTGATGTCCATACTAGGGATTATAGAATTTGGTTCAGGGACTATATCTTCTCTATGGTCACTCTCTTAAATGCAGAAGAGCAAGGCTTGACCATATTAATTGATCATTTTACTATGAAACTAGGGGATTGAAAACATTTGAATAAGGATGGATAGGATTTATTGAAAACAGCAGGGAAGGCAGGGAAAAGGAGAGAGAAAAGGAGACAGAGAAAAATGAACAGCATTCAACTTACTGGTTTCATTTCATTCCTAAGGCTTGTCTATTCCAGGCCCTTCATTTCTCCTTTCTTTTCATAACTAGGCCTTTAACTAAGCTAATGTAAATATATTTCCAACCAAGGAAACAGTATGAAAGAAAATACTTGGAATGAGAAATAGAGAATTATCTAGATGCTGAAGTTATGTTTCAAATATGATGAAATGTAAACACAATGAATTGGAAATTTTTGAAATAATGTAAATATTTCAATATGTATTCTGGAAGATAGATGTTTTATATTTTGATATGCACATAATATATTTCATAAGGGTCATAATTAGCTATGCAAATTAGATGTAATATTAAACTAAATACATGTGTTAAACTTAAGAATACATAGAGTCTTCATCCTCTATAACACCAGAAATTGATGTAGTTAAATAATTTAAAGAGTGTATTTCTGCTGCTGAAGGTCTCAGAATAAGATTGGAAGAAAGTTTCAGCTTCATTAAACTGGGATTTTTTTTATAATATACTCATTATTTGCTTTCAAATTTACAGATGAACTTTCAGAAACCTCTAACAGACATTTGCCATCATAGTCCAATTTATAGAAAACATTAGATCACAACACAAAATAAGTTTATTGCAATATAATTACAAATTTGGTGATGGAAAAAGAAACATAAAATGTATAAGTAGCATTTAACATAATCAGTGTGTAGTGAGAAATAGTTATTTTTTTAAATTTTATTTTTATAAACATATAATATATTTTTATCCCCAGGGATACAGGTCTGTGAATCGCCCGGTTTACACACTTCATAGCACTCACCATAGCACATACCCTCCCCAATGTCCATAACCCCACCCCACCCCCCAACCCCCCTCCCCCCATCAAACCTCAGTTTGTTTTGTGATATTAAGAGTCACTTATGGTTTGTCTCCCTGCCAATCCCATCTTGTTTAATTTACTCTTCTCCTACCCCCTTAACCCCCCATGTTCCATCTCCTCTCCCTCATATCAGGGAGATCATATGATAGTTGTCTTTCTCCGATTGACTTATTTCGCTAAGCATGATACCCTCTAGTTCCATCCACGTCGTCGCAAATGGCAAGATTTCATTTCTTTTGATGGCTGCATAGTATTCCATTGTGTATATATACCACATCTTCTTTATCCAGTCATCTGTTGATGGACATCTAGGTTCTTTCCATAGTTTGGCTATTGTAGACATTGCTGCTATAAACATTAGGGTGCACGTGCCCCTTCGGATCACTACATTCGTATCTTCAGGGTAAATACCCAGCAGTGCAATTGCTGGGTCATAGGGTAGTTCTATTTTCAACATTTTGAGGAACCTCCATGCAGTTTTCCAGAGTGGTTGCACCAGCTTGCATTCCCACCAACAGTGTAGGAGGGTTCCCCTTTCTCCGAATCCTCACCAGCATCTGTCATTTCCTGAATTTTTAATTTTAAAATTAAAAATTTTAATTTAAAAAATTAATTTAAAAATTTAATTTAAAAAATTCCTGACTGGTGTGAGGTGATATCTCATGGTGGTTTTGATTTGTATTTCCCTGATGCCGAGTGATATGGAGTACTTTTTCATGTGTCTGTTGGCCATCTGGATGTCTTCTTTGCAGAAATGTCTGTTCATGTCTTCTGCCCATTTCTTGATTGGATTATTTGTTCTTTGGATATTGAGTTTGCTAAGTTCTTTATAGATTTTGGACACTAGCCCTTTATCTGATATGTCATTTGCAAATATCTTCTCCCATTCTGTCAGTTGTCTTTTGGTTTTGTTCACTGTTTCCTTTGCTGTGCAAAAGCTTTTGATCTTGATAAAATCCCAATAGTTCATTTTTGCCCTTGCTTCCCTTGTCTTTGGCGATGTTCCCAGGAAGATGTTGCTGCGGCTGAGGTCAAAGAGGTTGCTGCCTGTGTTCTCCTCAAGGATTTGGATGGATTCCTTTCTCACATTGAGGTCCTTCATCCACTTTGAGTCTATTTTCGTGTGTGGTGTAAGGAAATGATCCAATTTCATTTTTCTGCATGTGGCTGTCCAATTTTCCCAACACCATTTATTGAAGAGGCTGTCTTTGTTCCATTGGACATTCTTTCCTGCTTTGTCGAAGATGAGTTGATCATAGCGTTGAGGGTCTATTTCTGGGCTCTCTATTCTGTTCCATTGATCTATGTGTCTGTTTTTGTGCCAGTACCATGCTGTCTTGATGATGACAGCTTTGTAATAGAGCTTGAAGTCCGGAATTGTGATGCCACCAACTTTGGCTTTCTTTTTCAATATTCCTTTGGCTATTCAAGGTCTTTTCTGGTTCCATATAAATTTTAGGATTATTTGTTCCATTTCTTTGAAAAAAATGGATGGTACTTTGATAGGAATTGCATTAAATGTGTAGACTGCTTTAGGTAGCATAGACATTTTCACAATATTTATTCTTCCAATCCAGGAGCATGGAACATTTTTCCATTTCTTTGTGTCTTCCTCAATTTCTTTCATGAGTACTTTATAGTTTTCTGTGTATAGATTCTTAGCTTCTTTGGTTAGGTTTATTTCTAGGTATCTTATAGTTTTGGGTGCAATTGTAAAAGGGATTGACTCCATAATTTCTCTTTCTTCTGTCTTGTTGTTGGTGTAGAGAAATGCAACTGATTTCTGTCCATTGATTTTATATCCTGACACTTTACTGAATTCCTGTACAAGTTCAAGCAGTTTTGGAGTGGAGTCTTTTAGGTTTTCCACATATAGTATCATATCATCTGCGAAGAGTGATAGTTTGACGTCTTCTTTGCCGATTTGGATGCCTTTAATTTCCTTTTGTTGTCTGATTGCTGAGGCTAGGACTTCTAGTACTATGTGGAATAGCAGTGGTGATAACGGACATCCCTGCCATGTTCCTGACCTTAGCGGAAAAGCTTTCAGTTTTTCTCCATTGAGAATGATATTTGCGGTGGGTTTTTCATAGATGGCTTTGATAATATTGAGGTATGTGCCCTCTATCCCTATACTTTGAAGAGTTTTGATCAGGAAGGGATGCTGTACTTTGTCAAATGCTTTCTCAGCATCTATGGAGAGTATCATATGGTTCTTGTTCTTTCTTTTATTAATGTGTTGTATCACATTGATTGATTTGCAGATGTTGAACCAACCTTGCAGCCCTGGAATAAATCCTACTTGGTCGTGGTGAATAATCCTTTTAATGTACTGTTGAATCCTATTGGATAGTATTTTGGTAAGAATTTTTGCATCTGCGTTCATCAAGGCTATTGGTCTGTAGTTCTCTTTTTTGATGGGATCCTTGTCTGGTTTTGGAATCAAGGTGATGCTGGCCTCATCAAATGAGTTTGGAAGTTTTCCTTCCATTTCTATTTTTTGGAACAGTTTCAGGAGAATAGGAATTAGTTCTTCTTTAAATGTTTGGTAGAATTCCCCCGGGAAGCCGTCTAGCCCTGGGCTTTCGTTTGTTTGGAGATTTTTGATGACTGTTTCAATCTCCTTACTGGTTATGGGTCTGTTTAGTCTTTCTCTTTCTTCCTGGTTCAGTTGTGGAGTATATATGTCTCTAGGAATGCATCCATTTCTTCCAGATTATCAAATTTGTTGGCATAGAGTTGCTCATAGTATGTTCTTATAATTGTCTGTATTTCATTGGTGTTAGTTGTGATCTCTTTTCTCTCATTCATGATTTTATTTATTTGGGTCCTTTCTCTTTTCTTTTTGATAAGTCTGGCCAGGGGTTTATCAATCTTATTAATTCTTTCAAAGAACCAGCTCCTAGTTTCGTTGATTTGTTCTATGGTTTTTTTGTTTCTATTTCATTGATTTCTGCCCTGATCTTTATGATTTCTCTTCTCCTGCTGGGTTTAGGGTTTCTTTCTTGTTCTTTCTCCAGCTCCTTTAGGTGTAGGGTTAGGTTGTGTACCTGAGACCTTTCTTGTTTCTTGAGAAAGGCTTGTACCGCTATATATTTTCCTCTCAGGACTGCCTTTGTTGTGTCCCACAGATTTTGAACCGTTGTGTTTTCATTATCATTTGTTTCCATGAATTTTTTCAATTCTTCTTTAATTTCCCGGTTGACCCATTCATTCTTTAGAAGAATGAGGTTTAGTCTCCATGTATTTGGGTTCTTTCCAAATTTCCTCTTGTGATTGAGTTCTAGCTTCAGAGCATTGTGGTCTGAAAATATGCAGGGAATGATTCCAATCTTTTGATAACGGTTGAGACCTGATTTAGGACCAAGAATGTGATCTATTCTGAAGAATGTTCCATGTGCACTAGAGAAGAATGTGTATTCTGTTGCTTTGGGATGAAAAGTTCTGAATATATCTGTGATGTCCATCTGGTCCAGTGTGTCATTTAAGGCCTTGATTTCCTTGTTGATCTTTTGCTTGGATAATCTGTCCATTTCAGTGAGGGGAGTGTTAAAGTCCCCTACTATTATTGTATTCTTGTCGATGTGTTTCTTTGATTTTGTTATTAATTGGTTTATATAGTTGGCTGCTCCCACGTTAGGGGCATAGATATTTAAAATTGTTAGATCTTCTTGTTGGACAGTTCCTTTGAGTATGATATAGTGTCCTTCCTCATCTCTTATTATAGTCTTTGGCTTAAAATCTAATTGATCTGATATAAGGATTGCCACTCCTGCTTTCTTATGATGTCCATTAGCATGGTAAATTCTTTTCCACCCCCTCACTTTAAATCTGGAGGTGTCTTCGGGTTTAAGATGAGTTTCTTGTAGGCAACATATAGATGGGTTTTGTTTTTTTATCCATTCTGATACCCTGTGTCTTTTGATTGGGGCATTTAGCCCATTAATATTCAGGGTAAGTATTGAGAGATATGAATTTAGTGCCATTGTATTGCCTGTAAGGTGACTGTTATTGTATATTGTTTCTGTTCCTTTCTGATCTACTAGTTTTAGGGTCTCTCTTTGCTTAGAGGACCCCTTTCAATATTTCCTGTAGAGCTGGTTTGGTGTTTGCCAATTCTTTCAGTTTTTGTTTGTCCTGGAAGCTTTTACTCTCTCCTTCTATTTTCAATGATAGCCTAGCTGGATATAGTATTCTTGACTGCATGTTTTTCTTGTTTAGTGCTCTGAATATATCATGCCAGCTCTTTCTGGCCTGCCAGGTCTCTGTGGATAAGTCTGCTGCCAATCTAATATTTTTACCATTGTATGTTACAGACTTCTTTTCCCTGGCTGAGTTCAGGATTTTCTCTTTGTCACTAAGACTTGTAAATTTTACTATTAGGTGATGGGGTGTGGACCTATTCTTGTTGATTTTGAGGGGGGTTCTCTGAACCTCTTGAATTTTGATGCTTGTTCCCTCTGCCATATTGGCGAAATTCTCTCCCATAATTCTCTCCAATATACCTTCTGCTCCCCTCTCTTTCTTCTTCTTCTGGAATCCCAATTATTCTAATGTTGTTTCATCTTATGGTGTCACTTATCTCTCGAATTCTGCCCTCGTGGTCCAGTAGCTGTTTGTCCCTCTTTTGCTCAGCTTCTTTATTCTCTGTCATTTGGTCTTCTATATCGTTAATTCTTTCTTCTGCCTCATTTGTCCTAGCAGTGAAAGCCTCCATTTTTTTTTTGCACCTCATTAATAGTTTTTTTGATTTCAGCTTGGTTAGATTTTAGTTCTTTTATTTCTCCAGAAAGTGCTTTTATATCTCCCGAGAGTGTTTCTCTAATATCTTCCATGCCTTTTTCGAGCCTGGCTAGAACCTTGAGAATCGTCATTCTGAACTCTAGATCTAACATAATACCAATGTCTGTATTGATTAGCTCCCTAGCGTTTGGTACTGCCTCTTGTTCTTTTTTTTTTGGTGAATTTTTCCGCATTGTCATTTTGTCCAGATAAGAGTATATGAAGGAGCAAGTAAAATACTAAAAGGGTGGCAACAACCCCAGGAAAATATGCTTTAACCAAATCAGAAGAGATCCCAAATCATGAGGGGGGAGAAAGGTTCAGAAAGTGGTTCAGAAAGAGAAAACAAAAAACAAAAACAATTAAAAAAAAAGAAAACGGGGGCGCCTGGGTGGCTCAGTGGGTTAAGCCGCTGCCTTCGGCTCAGGTCATGATCCCAGGTCCTGGGTTCGAGCCCCACATCGGGCTTTCTGCTCAGCAGGGAGCCTGCTTCCTCCTCTCTCTCTGCCTGCCTCTCTGCTTACTTGTGATTTCTCTCTGTCAAATAAATAAATAAAATCTTTAAAAAAAAAAAAAAAGAAAACGAATAAAGAAAAAAAAAATATATATATATATTAGATAAACTAGTTAAAAAACGTTAAAAAAGAAAAGGGTAAAAGTTAAAAAAAATTGGCAGAAGAAGAGAAAAAAAAATTGAAAAAAAAATTTAAATAACTGCAAGGCTAAAGAATCATGGGGAGAAATCCATGAGTTCCGTGCTTTGCTTTCTCCTCCTCTGGAATTCGGCTGCTCTCCTTGGTATTGAAACTGCACTCCTTGGTATGTGAACTTGGTCCTGGCTGGGTTTCTTGTTGATCTTCTGTTGGGTGGGCCTGTTGTAATGATTCTCAACTGTCTTTGCCCCAGGCAGAATTGCACCACCCTTACCAGAGGCTGAGCTGAGTAATCCGCTCGGGTTTGCTTTAGGGAGCTTTTGTTCCCTGAGCCCTTTCCGTAGAGTTCCCGAGGACGGGAATGAAGAGGCAGCCTCCCGGTCTCCGGCCCGGAGGAGCGGAGAGCCTGGGGCCCCACTCCTCAGTGCGCCCTCAGAGAACAGCGCCCAATTACTCCTGTCCCCCTGGCCTCCAGCCGCGCTCCGAGCTGACCGAGCCTGTGACCGGTTCAAGGTAACCCCGAGTTTAGAGCTCACTCCTCGGCTCTGTCTCTGTAGCTGGCTTCCCCGTTCTAATACCTGCAAGCTCTGCGACACTCAGACACACCCGATCCTTCTGTGACCCTGCGGGACCTGAGGCCATGCTGACCCCACCTGGGCTTCACCCTGGTTAAGCCTCTAGAGCAATGTCCCTCAGCGGAACAGACTTTTAAAAGTCCTGATTTTGTGCTCTGTTGCTCCGCCACTTGCCAGGAGCCGGCCCCTCCCCCCGCGGTCTATCTTCCCGTCGCTTTGGATTCACGTCTCTGCCAGTCCTACCTTTCAGAAAGTTGTTGATTTTCTGTTTCTAGAATTGCTTTTCTTCTTCTCTTCTGTCTCCCGTTGGATTTGTAGGTGTTTGCAATCTTTATCTAGCTGATCTCCCACTACCTGAAGTAGTCTCAGCCTGCTACTTCTCTGCCATCTTGACTCCTCCCCGAGAAATAGTTATTTTTTTGTCATTTATAGCTTTAGAGAAATTTAAAGAGAAAACATATCTTAGGTGATAATTTGCTGAACTAAAGAGCAGTGAGAATGACCCTGGCTTCCAAGACATTTCTTTGTTCAAATTTAATTACTTTTCTCTTCTTCACGCATAAAATAAAGTTATGATGAATTCAGTCTTTGAAAGGATTTTTAGTTCTCAACAATGTTGATTCATAACTCTCCCTGGAGCTTCCTTGTTGTAATCTGAAATTGGCCCCTGTACCCAAAAGGTAGAAAGAAACCAAAGAAAGAGGCAGGGCACTCCAAGTTGATAGGCGACAGTTTGTTTGTTTGTATGTTTGTTTTTCTTTTGTCAACCCAAAAAATTTTGCTTCCTTCTGTCTTTCCCTAATGAGAGTAAATGGCAACTCAGTTCTATTACTCAGATTTAAAACTTTGGTGTCATCTTTGATACCTCTCTCTGCCCCTCCTCTCTCTTATGCAAACTATCTTTGAAGTATAGCTAAAATGCAACAGTCTCTTAAAAATTATACTTGCTTCCATAATAGTCCCTTATAGTTCTCATTAGTCCATAAAATTCAATCTCCCGTTTTCAGTTCAAAATGTGAAGAACTTGAAAATCATCACTTCTATCCTTATGGCTAGGACAGAAAAAGATAGACAAACTGAAAATCAATGACTTACATTGCATCCATTAGAAAACTGAGGTCTTGGGCAAACAATCACTACAAAATCTTGAAAGACTGGTGGATGCAGAGAGTTGCAGTCACAATCTGCTTCACTGGAGAAAAGACCAATGAAATGGTAAAATTAAAGAAGTTCCAGAAGCCAGATGTGGACAAGCTTCAGAACAGAAATACCTAAAAGTCACAGACTTAAGGAGATCTCCATACATTTATGTGTTTGATTTTCATGAACCCCACCAGAGTTATAAAGATCCTCTTATGGCTCTGGTAGGAGCAGAATAGATACTGTGAAATATTCCTAGAGCATTATTAATAACAAAGGTTTTCTCTATAGAGGAAATATCTTACTAAGGCCTTATTCCACCTGGGGAAGCACATTTCTACCACTGCAGCCCCCAAAAGCATTCTTTTCTCATGGAAGAGGGAACATAAAACTGAGATATGTAGCTGTACATCACAATCTGGGGAGAACAGACTTATCAAAAGATAGGCCCATAAAAGACAGACTTAGACATAAGGTTATAGAGTTCTTCTTACCTCCCACTTCATGCTACCACATCAGCAGGGCTTCAGTACAATAATAGTAGGAGATGCAAGACACAGATGCTCTGAATTATAGTACTTAGGGAAGTCTGAATAAAAAGGGGGAACAGAAATAAGGACTTTAGAAGACTTTGAAGCTTCTGGCACTTATAGCCATAGCCAACATTGAAAACTAACTCATAACCAGCCTAACATAAATCTTAATGCTAGAGATCTTTTTACTTCCATTTCTATGACCTGATACAACCTGTTCAGCTTCCAGAATAAATTGCAAGACACTTCAAAATGCAAGAAAAAACACAGAAGAGGCAGGACAGTCATCAGAATCAGACTCAGACCTGACACAGATTTTGGAATTCTCAGAGAACTTTAAGTATCTGTGATAAATATGTTAAGAGCTATAACTGAAAACACACACAAACACAATGTGCAAAAATAACTGTATAAGAAGGAATGTTGATACTATAAGAATCAAAATGAAATACTAGAAATAAAAAAAAAATACTGTAACATAAATGAAGAGTTCCTTCAGTCAGTCATGAGTAGACTCAAATCGACCAAATTAAGAATCTGAGAGCTTAACGACAGATCAAGAGAAATGTCCCAAACTGAAATTAAAAAGGAAAATAGTTTTTTACATAAAAGGACAGATGATGTAAGAACTGTGATATAATTTTTAACACTGAACATATACATAATTGGAATATCACATACTGCATAGAGAGAATGGGGCAAAAGAAATCAAGAAGAAAAATATACTTTACCAAAAGAGAAATAAGGATGTAAATTAACATAGACTGCTGACAGGAAAATATGAAAGTAAAAAAAAAAAAAAAAACCAACAGGGGGCGCCTGGGTGGTTCAGTGGTTTAAGCCGCTGCCTTCGGCTCAGGTCATGATCTCAGGGTCCTGGGATCGAGTCCCCCATCAGGCTCTCTGCTCAGCAGGGAGCCTGCTTCCCTCCCTCTCTCTGCCTGCCTCTCTGTCTACTTGTGATCTCTCTCTCTGTCAAATAAATAAATAAAATCTTAAAAAACAACAACAACAACAACAACAAAAACCTAGAGTGAAATATTTGATGTTAAAAAAAAAAAAAATCTGAGAATTCTATGCCCAGGGAAATTATCCTTTGAATGTGAAGAATAAATGAAGAGCTTCTCAGACAAAAATTTATCACCAGCAGACTTTCTCTGCAAGAAAAAAAAAATGGTAAAAGAAGTTCTTTGGGGAGAAGAAAAATGTTACTCATCAGAAACTCAGATCAGGTGCCTTGGTGGCACAGTTGGTTAAGCCACTGCCTTCAGCTCAGGTCATGATCCCAGAGTCTCGGGATCAAGTCCCACATTGGACTCCCAGCTCCGTGGGGAAGTCTGCTTCTCCCTCTGACCTTCTCCCTTCTCATGCGTTCTCTTTCTCTCTCTCTCTCAAATAAGTAAATGAAATCTTTAAAATAAGAAGAAACTCAGATCTACAAAAAGGAAGAAAGAACATCTGAGAAGGAATAATTGAAGGTAAAATAAAATATTGTAACTCTTTATTCATAATTCCCTAAAAAATATTAAAACTAAAAATAATAGCAATGTATGTATGATGATAGTATGTGGCAAAATAAGATGGATAATAGATAGCAATTCTACAAGAAATAGAAGGAAGTGAGATTATGCTGTCATATGACACAGGAACTAAATGTGAAGTGGTATAATGTTATTTGAAGGTGGACTTAGATTAGTTAAAAACATTATCTTACAAACTTAGGGAAACCATTAAAGAAAACTAAGAGAGAAGAAAAAATAGAATTATAAAAAGTGCACAATGAAAACCTTCTAAAGAAAGCCAAGAAATAAAAGAAAAAAAAAAGAAACAAAAAAGGAACTAAATAGTAGTTACACATGTGGTGGATATTAATCTAATTATATTAAAATCACTTTTAAGATTAATGATCTAAATACAAAGATAAATTTTCAGAGTGGACTGGAAAAAAAAAAAAAGACCCAACTCCATTTTCTGTACAAAAAACCAACTTTAACTTTTTAAAATTTTACTTCCAGTGTAGCTAACATATAGTGTTAAACTAGTTTCAGGTATACAACTGACACCTGATACCTATACAGTGATAAATCAGTTCCATATATTACTCAGTGCTCATCAAGATAACTCTTAAGCTCCTTCATCTATTTCACTGACCCCTACCTACCTCCCCTCTGGTAACCATCTGTTCCTTCTCTATAGTTAAGAATCTGTTTTTTAGGGATGCCTGAGTAGCTTAGTCAGTTAAGCAACTGACTTCAACAGAGGTTATGATTCCAGGGTTCCAAGGTCCCAGTCCTGCATGGGCTCCTTGCTCAGCAAGGGAGCCTGCCTCTCCTTCTGCCTTTGTCTGCTGCTACCCCTCCTTGTGCACTCTCTCTCTCTCTAGCAAATAAATAAAAATATTTTTTTAATCTTTTTTTAAAAATCTAGTTTTTGGAGAGAAAAAAAAAACTTTAAATTTCAGTTCTTAGATAGTTTAAAACTGCCAAATACTACCAGAGAGATGTTTTTTGTTCCCTGATATAAAATAGATCTCATCATCATTCCCCACAATTCAACTCTCCTTTTTTTTCTTATCATAATACTCATTTTCACCTGCTACATATGTGTGTGCGTGTTTGTGTGTGTTTAATATCTCTCTCCCAACAGCACATGTAATTCATGAGAGAATTTTTTTCTGTGTGGGCACTGCTTTGACTCTAGAGTCTAGAGCAGTCCTGGCATAGGTAGATATTAGGAATATTCTTTGAATCAGTGAGTGAATTATATTAAATGTCCTAAATAACACCCTTACAGGTTGCCTGGGTAGCTCAGTTGGTTAAGCGTCTAATTCCTGATTTAAACTCAGGTCATGGTCTCAGGGTGGTGAGATGGAATCCTACATTGGCTCTTCAGGGAGTCTGCTTGAGATTCTTTCCCTCTTCCTCTGCCCCTCCTCCCATTCACACTCTCTCTGTCTCTCTCTCTCTAAAAATAAATAAAGAAATTATATATATGTATATATGATATATATGTATATATAAAACACTCTTTCCCCTAAAAAATGGAATTAAAAAGATATCTATAATTTGAAAAATATTGACCAACATGGGTGTCAAAGGTAACATAAGTAAAAATGTAAATGAATTATTAGTACTCTAAAGTAACAAATATGCACAACTAAATATGTAAAATAAAATAAATATTTGTGATGCAGTTATTTCAACTTATTAAAGTATAGACTGTAAACAATCCCATTTATAGATATGCAGAGTGGAAATTAAAAAGAAAAACTGACTTTATTATTTCTACCTCGCATCTCACACTAATCTACTAAGCTTTTTTGAACTTTGTCATGACATGAAGCTTATTGATCCATAAAGCACTCACCATCCAAAAAAAAAATATATATATATATTTTTTTTCCTTCTTCAGAACACACAACATCTACAAGGGAATTTTTCTGATATTTAAAGATATCAGAAACTAACATACATAGTATACAATTTCATATTCTACTGTGATTTATACTGGCTTTATTCCAACTTTATTTTGATCTATGTTTATAGTGTTAGAAATGAAATTCAATACTTTTCCTCAGATATAAAGTTTATTAACTATCTTCAAACTCAAGGCACATTATTTGGTAGACCTAAATGCTGCTAGCTACAATCTTTTTGAATTGATATATGTGACTAAGAACTGCTCCATGGACTGCTCATTCATAGAAAGAATTCTCAGGTGCTATTTGGAGGAATACTTAAATTTCAAAAGAACTGGTAAGTTGTTGCCTTGCCATTTAGTATCTTAGGAAAATTATTCATATGAAATCTTTAAGATATATTCCTTTATAATTTTATAAATTTAATAAACATGTATCCCCATACAAGCTCAGCTGTAAAGCCATCGAATGCTGATAGTTTTGATTTACCAATTTTTTCTTTTCTTTTAGGAAGAGGTAATTACATGAGAATAACAAGTAACTTTGAGTGGATGTTGCTGATTTATCTTTAAAGAACTCAATAATAAATTAAAAATTAATGCTATATCACCTTCCATGGTCACACATTTCTTTAGTGGCCCATTAAAAAACATACAAAAATAACCTCTGGGTCTACATACAATTTACTTGAACTCTGGGAGTTCAGGAGTTTATAAGATTGCTTTTCCCCAAGTTGTTTTAGAAATTCTCAAAGAGAAATTTACATAATCCACAAAAATGTTCTGATTTCCCCTTGTCACACTTACCCAGTCATCTAATCTTAAACATTCACTAGGTTTTACCAGTCATATTTTGCCAAATCATAACTATCTTAACAAACTGATAATGTTTTTTTAGAAAGGTCATTGTGTCAAAGGTATTACCAAGTATTTTGGCATAATTAGAAAGAAACTAGAATCAAAAGACTTAAAATAGGGAATTTTAATTAAGCCATTACTTCTATGTCCCTTTTCCAGAAAACAATCTTGATTTTTGCTCTCAAATCAGTGAAGGTTTTATTAAGAGTTTATTTCCCACCAACAACAATCATTTCCAAAAATACAAATTAAACATAACATGATTTCAAAGGAGAATGTGAGCCTCAGGAAAAATATCTAACAATTTCTGGCAAATTTTAGGCATAAACACAGTTATCCACAATAATGTAATGAACTCTCTCCCTATCCATTACCCAGTTTCAACAATGATCAGATCATAATTGATATTGTTTCATCTGAATCCAGATGTAACTCCCAACTTCAACCACTAGCAAGGTTATTTGAGCCTAATATCAGACACAATATGACTTCATCCATTAATGTTTTGTGTGTGTCTTTAAACAACAAGGAATCAATTGGAGAAAAAGACCATTTGATTTTGTTGATATTAGTAATTACTGAGTATAGACATAAGTTTTCAACTCCTTTGGGTAAATACCAAAGATCACAATTGTTGGGTCATATGCTTAATTCTGCAAGAAACTAACAAACTGGCTCCCAATGTAGCTATACATTATGTATTCCTACCACCAAAGAATGAGAGTTCTTGTTTCTTCACATCCCTGGCAGTAGTTGGTATTCAAAGTGTTCAGGATTTTGACCACTCTAAAGTGTGTGGTGGTATCTAACTGTTTTAACTTGCCATTTCTAGGTGACATATGATGTTGAGAACTCTTTCATATGCTTATTTGCTATCTATATGTCTTATTTTAAGGTATTTGTTCAGATATTTTGTCCACTTTTTAATTGATTTTCTATTATTGAGTTTTAAGGGGTTTTTTTTTTTTTTTTTGTATATTTGGGATAATAGTCTTTTCTTAGCAATGTCTTTTGCAAATGTTTTCTCCCAGTTTATGGCTTGTCTTCTCATTCTCTTGACTATGTCTCTCACAGAGAAGTTTTGTTTGTTTGCTTTTGTTTTTCATAAAGTACAGTTCATTATTTTTTTCTTTCATGAATAGTGCCTTTGGAGTTATATAAAGAAAGTCAATATCAAACCAAGTTCATCCAGATTTTCTCCTATATTCTTAGAGTTTTTAGTTTTACATTTTACATTTAGTCTGTGATTCACTTTGAGTTAATTTTTGTGAAATATATAAGATTTGGGTTGAGATACTTTTTGCATGTGGATACACAGTTGTTCAACATTTGTTGAAAAGACTGTCCTTTCTCCATTGTAGTCCCTTTGTTCCATTGTCAAAAATTAGCTAGCTATATTTGTGTGGGTATATTTCTGGGCTCTCTTCTGTGCTATTGATCTATTTAACTATTCTTTCACCAATAATTCACTGACTTGATAACTGGAAATTTACAGTATGTCTCGAAGTTGTGTGGTATCTTAATTTTTTTTACTTCATTTTTTCCTTCAATAATTGTGTTATTGACTATTCGCAGTCTATTGCCTTTATATATAAACATTAACATCCAGTTTTCTACATATACAAAATAACTTGCTATGATTTTTTGGCTTATTGCATTAGCTGGGACTTAGAGTACAATATTGAAAATGAATGGTCAAGGGGACATTCTTGCCTTCTTCCTGGTCTTTAAGATTTTGTTTGTATCTTGTACTTTGTATATTGTATTTGTATGTGTGTCCATGTATATTGTAAATATGAGATATTTTTTCTACCTCTAGATGGTACTGATAAGATTAATTTGTAAAAGTCCTCTATTTAGTTGATTTAAAGGTAAGCACTTGTAAGAATTGGATATTCTCAATCTCAGAAAGATAGAAACTAATCCAAATGTATAACAAGGTCACATGATCTGGGAAAATAGATGGTATTAAAGCTAATTTAAGATTGTTTTAATTTAAATAGATATGTCTTAAATTATCAGCATTACATATAAAACTTTTATTCTGTGTATGCTTACTGAGAGTCAAACAAATTCACATTATCTCCATTGCAAAATTTTTAAGGAAAAAAATAACTTGAACTTATCTAATGTGCTATGAAGTTCTATGAAGTTTTATGGGTAATCTAAGAACAGAAACAGAGGCAAACTATTTTAATAGGTGTAATTAAGGCTATTGGAAACAATGAGGGAAACAACTAGATATGCAAGGAAAGTGAAACTGTTTAGAGAGGGAAAACTTAGGACCGAAGCTGATTGGATGTAAAAATGAATGTTTTAGAAATTTGTGAGAAGGAAACCTTTGGAAAGGAATCTTGTGCATGATTATGGGTAATGGTATGTAAAATTTACTAGGGGGTGATCGACACCTGGGTAAGAGTAGAGAGGATAAAAAAGCAAGGTTAGGCAGAAGTTGAACAGTGATACAGTATCAACAGAAGCCTTAACTGAGTCTCTGAGAGGTTCCAAAAGTTGGATTAACCATTGGAACCATCTTAAATAGGGCAGTAGGACTTTATAAATCACTGGATGTGATCACCTGGGAAGAAGGCAGGACATTGGAGACACAGCTGTGTTCAGTACAGGCAATCCCCAGTGGTATTGGAGAATTGAGAGCTTTGCTGGCATCCCACAGCTGGAGGTCCTTCCTTCCTGATGGAAAATTTGATCACATTTCAACCTCTACGATAAGAACACAGATCCATGGAGGGCCCTGAAGGACCTTTCCCCAATAAGTGTATATCAACAGGTGAGTGATAGAAAGGAAAATGGAGGGATTCCATAATTTTTTTAAGAAATTCATCTTGTTGGAATAAATGAGTTTTAATATCAGAAGAACATGGGTATAAGATTATAATTGGATTTTCCCCCTATTAAAATGACAGTCTTCTTAAGACTATTGGTCTAAATTGTAAATAAAGTTTTTTATCTTGAATAAGTCTAAAATCAATCTAATGTGCCTAGAAAATAAAATATCTGTGATTTATCTTTATTAGGGCTTCAGAAAGTGGAATTTTCTCAATATGGAAAAAAAAAAGAATCTGTTTTGTTAACAACTATATAACCTTCTGCATTTGCCTTTTGCCATCTTTGCTAAATAAGTTTTGTAATGCTCCTATTTGGGCATTTTCCTTAAAATCTGATTTTTCAGAACAAAATTCTCAAAATTCAACTTATAAATAAGGACTTTTTGATTAAATAGGCTTGTGTATTTGGTATGTCAAATTACATGGGAATTATTATCAGGTAATGATAAACCTTCTTAGGTTATAGTGTATTGGTGAACGCCATCATTGTTCCAGAATTTCCTAAGGTTTTAATATGTCCTGGCATAATTATTGAGGTGTTGTGTGTCACAGAAATAACCAAATTTCCTTGTCAATTGCATTGTAATGAACCATGGCCATCTTTGAGTCTTGTCATATACAGTTACTCTTTTACTCCAATGCTTCTACAAATATGTTTCTGCCTTAAAGAAATTCATAGATTCTTTTTTTAATGAGTAACATTTTTATTAAAAAACAAACCTGTATTTTCCAAAAGCACAAAAATTAGTAAGAAGAGGGGAGCTTTATTTTAAATTAACATATATTATTTGTTTCAGGGGTAAAGGTCTGTGAATCATCAGTCTTACAAAATTCACAGCACTCACTATAGCACATACCCTTCCCAGTGTCCGTCACCCAACCACCCTTATCTGTCTTTCCACCCCACCCCCAGCAGCTCTTAGATAGATTTCTGAGGTTAAGAGTCTTTTATGGATTGTCTCCCTCACTGGTCCCATCTTGTTGCATTTTTCCCTCCCTTCCCCCCATAACACCCCACACTGCCTCTCAAATTCCTCATATCAGAGAGATCATATGATAATTATCTTTCTCTGACTTATTTCACTTAGCATAATACACTCTAGTTCTATCAACGTCATTGTAAATGGCAACATTTCGAGTTTTTGGTGACTGCATAATATTCCGTGTGTGTGTGTGTGTGTGTGTGTGTGTGTGTGTGTGTGTGCTATATCTATATATCTATATAGATATAGATATGCCAAATCTTCTTTATCCATTCATTTCTTTATAGACAATCTGGATTCTTTCCATAGTTTAGCTATTCTGGACATTGCTGCTATAAATATTTGGGTGCACATGCCCCTTCAGATTACTACATTTGTATCTTTAGGGTACATACCCAGTAGTGCAATTGCTGGGTCATAGGTTAGCTCTATTTTCAACTTTTGGAGGAACCTCCACACAGTTTTCCAGAGGGGCTGCATCAGCTTGCATTCCCACCATCAATGTAGGAGGATACCCCTTTCTCTGCATCCTTGCCAGTATCTGTCATTTCCTCACTGATTAATTTTAGCCATTCTGACTGAGGTGAGGTGGTATGTCCCTGTGTTTTTTATTTGTATTTCCCTGATGCCCAGTGATATTGAACACTTTTTCATGTATCTGTTGGCCATTTGGATGTCTGATTTCAGAAATGTCTGTTCATGTCTTCTGCCCATTTCTTGATTGGATTATTTGTTTTTTGGCTGTTGAGTTTGATAAGTTCTTTATAGATTTTGGATACTAGCCCTTTACCTGATATGTCATTTGCAAATATCTTCTCCAATTCTGTCAGTTATCTTTTAGTTTTGTTGACTGTTTCCTTTGGTGTGCAAAAAAACTTTTGATCTTGATGAAGGCAGAATAGTCCATTTTTGCCTTTGTTTCCCTTACCTTTGGCAATGTGTCTCAAAAGGATTTGATGTGGCTGAGGTTGAAGAGGTTATTGCCTGTGTTCTCCTCAAGGATTTTGATGGATTCCTGTCTCAGATTATGTTGTTCATCCATTTTGAGTCTCTTTTTGTGTGTGGTGTAAGGAAATGGTCCAGGTTCATTCCTCTGCATGTGGCTGTCCAATTTTCCCAACACCATTTGTTGAGGAGACTGTCTTTTTTCCATTGGACATTCTTTCCTGCTTTGTCAAACATTAGTTGATCATAAGTTGAGGGTTCATTTCTGGGGTCTCTATTCTGTTCCATTGACATATGTGTCTGTTTTTGTGCCAGTACCATACTGTCTTGATGATGACAGCTTTGAAATAGAGCTTGAAGTCTGGAATTGTAATGCCCCAACTTTGGCTTTCTTTTTCAACATTCCTCTGGCTATTTGGGGTCTTTTCTGGTTCCATATACATTCTAGGATTATTCTATTTCTTTGAAAAAATTGATGATATTTTGATAAGGATTGCCTTATCAGGTAGCATAGATATTTTCACAGTATTTGTTCTTCCAGTCCATGAGCATGGAACATTTTTTCCATTTCTTTTTGTCCTCCTCAATTTCTCTCATGAGTACTTTATAGTTTTCTGAGTAGAAATTCTTTGCTGCTTTGGTTAGGCTCATTCCTAGGTATCTTAAATGTTTGGGTGCAATTGTAAATGGGATTGACTCCTTAATTTCTCTTTCTTCTGTCTTGCTGTTGGTATATAGAAATGCAACTGATTTCTGTGCATTTTTTAATACCCTGACACTTTACTGAATTCCTATATGAGTTCAAGCAGTTTTAGGATGGGATACTGGGTTTTCCAAATAAAGTATAATAATATCATTTGAAGAGTGAGAGATTGACTTTTTCTTTGCTATTTCAGTTGCCTTTCATTTCTTTTTGTTGTCTGATTGCTGAGGCTAGGACTTCTAGTACTGTGTTGAATAGCAGTGGTGATAGTGAACATCCCTGCCATGTTCCTGACCTTACAGGAGTAGCTCTCAGTTTTTCCTCATTGAGGATGATATTTGCTATGGGTTTTTCATAGATGGCTTTGATGATATTGAGGTATGTACATTCTATGCCTACACTGTGAAGAGTTTTGATCAAGAAAGGATGCTGTACATTTTCAAATGCTTTCCAGCATCTATTGAGAGTATCATATGGTTCTTGTTCTTTCATTTATTAATGTATTGTATCACATTGATTGATTTGCAGATGTTGAACCAGCCTTGTAGCCCAGGAATAAATCCCACTTGGTTGTGGTGAATAATCCTTTTAATGTATTACTGGATCCTATTGGCTAGTTTTTGGTAAGAATTTTTTCATCTGTGCTCATCAGGGATATTGGTCTGCAATTCTCCTTTTTGATGGGGTCTTTGACTCTTTTGGGGATCAACATAATGCTGGCCTCATAAAATGACTTTGGCAGTTTTCCTTCCATTTCTGTTTTTTGGAACAGTTTCAAGAGAATAGGTATTAATTCTTCTTTAGATGTTTGGTAGAATTAAGTTGTCTGGCCCTGGGATCTTGTTTTGGAGGAGATTTTTATGACTGCTTCAATCTCCTTACTGGTTATGGGTCTGTTTAGGTTTTCTATTTCTTTCTGGTTCAGTTTTGGTAGTTTATATGTCTCTAGGAATGCATCCATTTCTTCCAGATTGTCAAATTTGCTGGTTTATAGTTGCTCTTAGTATGTTCTTATAATTGTTTGTATTTCTTTGGTGTTGGTTGTGATCTCTCCTCTTTCATTCATGATTTTATTAATTTGGGTCATTTCTTTTTTCTTTTTGATAAGTCTGGCCAGGGGTTTATCAATCGTATTAATTCTTTCAAAGAACCAGCTCCTTGTTTTGTTGATCTGTTCTATTGTTCTTATGATTTCTATCTCATTGATTTCTTCTCTGATTGTTATTATTTCTCTTCTCCTTCTGGGTTTATGCCTTCTTTGCTGTTCTCTTTCTAGTTCCTTTAGGAATAGGGTTAGGTTGTGTACTTAAGAACTTTCTTGTTGGGGCACCTGGGTGGCTCAGTGGGTTAAGCCGCTGCCTTCGGCTCAGGTCATGATCTCAGGGTCCTGGGATCGAGTCCCACATCGGGCTCTCTGCTCAGCAGGGAGCCTGCTTCCCTCTCTCTCTCTCTCTTTGCCTGCCTCTCTGTCTACTTGTGATCTCTCTCTGTCAAATAAATAAATAAAAAATCTTTAAAAAAAAAAAAAGAACTTTCTTGTTTCTTGAGAAAGGCTGTATTGCTATATAATTTCCTCTCAGGACTGCATTTTCTGTGTCCCAAAGATTTTGAACAGCTGTTTCTGGCCTGAGAAGATTACATAGCCTCGACCCTGGCAAGGGCAGTGCAATTCCACCTCCAGCAAAGACATTTGTGTTGTGTTTTCTGCTCAGTTTTGCTCTTGGTAGCTTTTGTTCCCTGAATGCTGTATTGCTTTGGTGGATGGGAATGAAAATGGTTGCCTCCCAATCTCCGGCCCCATAGGAGCTGAGCACTCAGGGCCCCACTCCTCAGTGCACCCTCAGAGAAAAGCAGTCAATCATGCCTTTCTCCCTGGTCTCTGTGTACCCTCCAAGCTTACCTAGCCTGTGATTGAGCGTTTCTATGTCTGCTGCACAGCCCTGTTTGGAGTCTCCAAACCCAGCCAATTCCTGAAGCTCTCCTGAGTTGCTCCTCCAAGAGGAGGAAGGAGGGAGTCTCTCCAGATCTGCTACTTGTGGAGTCCCCGCTCAAAGAGCAGTGATGTAACACTGCATTGGATCACTGTTTAGGGTAACCCTGAGCTGAGAGCCCACTCCTCTGCTCTGTCTCTGCAGCTGGCTTCCCTGGTCTGACACCTGGGAGCTCTGCCACACTCAGATACCCCTGGTATTTTTGTAACCCCACAGGTCCTGAGACCACACTGTTCCTGGGAAGGCTCCGCCCCCTGCTTAGCCTCTGGAGTGACATCCCTCAGTGGAGCAGACTTCTAAAGTTCTGATGTTGTGTTCTGCTGCTCTAACACTTGCTGAGAGCTGGTCCCTTCTCTCCCCCTCCCCCATGGCATGGTCTATCTTTCCATATGTTGCCTTGGATTCCCTTCTCCACATGTCCTACCTTCTAGAAAGTGGTTGATTTTCTGTTCCTAGAATTGCTGCTCTTCTTCTCTTCTATCTCCTGTTGAGTTTGTAGGTGTTCAGAATGATTTGATAACTATCTAGGTAAACTCCTAGGACCTGATGATATTTAGGTCTCCTACTCCTCTGCCATCTTGCTCCTCTTCCTCCTGATAAGTGAATTCTTAATCCCCTTCACCTATTTCACCCTCCCCCACCCACCATCCTCTGGTAACCAGCATTATGTTCTCTATTGTTAAGAATCTGTGTGGTTTTTTTGGTTTATATCATTTTTTAATTCAATTTCTTAAATTCCACATATGAGTGAAATCATATGATATTTGTTTTGCTCTGACTCTGTTATTTCCTCTATTGGTCTCTTGTGGTTTGATGGCTTTCTTTAATGATATACTTGGATAAATTCATCTTCATTTTTTTGCATATCTATTACCAGTTTTTGATTTGTGGTTACCATTAGGTTTATATATAACTTCTTATGCATATAGCAGTCTATATTAATTTGATGGTCACTTAAGTTTGAATCCATTCTAAAAGCAATAAATTTTCACTATCCCCCTTTTAGATATATAGCATCATACTTTGCACTCTTTTATCCTATGAGCTTTTTGACTAATTTTTATAGATATAGTTAATTTACTGCTTTTGTGCTTCCTACTTTACTTACTCCTGTTTATGATCTTTCATCTCCACTCAAAGAATCCTGTTTAACATTTCTTCTAAGGCTGCTTTATGGTTCCTTTAATCTTTAGCTTGGAAACTCTTTGTCTCCTTCTATTCTGAATGATAGCCTTCCTGGATAAATTATTCTTTTTTTTTTTTTTATTAACCTGATGTATTATTTGCCCCAGGGCTATGGGTCTGTGAATCATCAGGCTTACACATTTCACAGCACTCACCATAGCAAATACCCTCCCCAATATCCATAACCCAGCTTGATTACAGGTTTTTTTCTCTCATTGCTTTGAATCTTTTTTAATTATTTATTATTTTTTAAAGAATTTATTTATTCGACAGACAGAGATCACAAGTAGGCAGAGAGGCAGAAAGAGAGAGAGAGGAGGAAGCAGGCTCCCCGCTGAGCAGAGAGCCTGATGTGGGACTCGATCCCAGGACCCTGAGGTCATGACCTGAACTGAAGGCAGAGGCTTAACCTACTGAGCCACCCAGGCACCCTCTCATTGCTTTGAATATATCCTGCCACTCTGTTCTGGCCTGTAAAATCAGTTGCTGGCCTTATGGGGTTTCCTTTGTATGTAACTGTTTTCCTTTGTTGCTTTTTAAATTCTGTCTTTATTACTCTTTTTGCCATTTTAGTTAGTATGTGTCTTGGTGTGAACATCAATGAGTTTATTTTGTTGAGACTTTTCTGTGCCTTCTGGATATGGATTTGTTTCCTTTCCCAGGTTTGAGAAGTTTCCAGCTATTATTTCTACAAATACACTTTCTCCCCCCCTTCTCTCTCTTCTCTTTCTGAGAAAATGTTATAATATAAATGTTATTATGCTTGATGGTGTCACTGAGTTTCCTAAGTCTTTTCTCATTTTAAATTACTATTTTACCTTTATGTTGCTCAGTTGATTGATTTCCATTACTTTATCTTCAGGTCAATGATCCATTTTTCTGTTTCCTCTAGTCTACTATTTATTCCCTCTAGTATATTTTTAATTCCAGTTGAGTTCATCTCTGATTGGTTCCTTTTTATATTTACTCTGTCTTTATCATGAGTCTCACAGAGACCCTCTACTTCTTTCTCAAGTTCAGTGACTATATTTCTGAATATTACTTTATTTTTTTTACAGAATTCTCATATTGCTCCTACCCACCCCCAATCTCCCTACTATCTTTTTAAAAATCATTTTATCTTATTTTATTTTCATCATGTTAAGTGTACTTTTTAATCCACATGCCCTATTTCATCCATTCCTCCACACTCCTCCCATCTGGTAATCATCATCAGTTCTCTGTAGTTAAGAGACTTTTTCTTGGCTTGTCTCTCTCTCTCTCTTTTTCTTCTTAATTTCCTTTGTTCATTTGTTTTGTTTCTTAAATTTCACATATCCATGAAACATGTAGTATTTGTTTTTCCCTGAATTATTTATTTTTATTTTTTTAAAGATATTTTTTATTTATTTGACAGAGAGAGAGAGGTCACAAGTAGGCCGAGAGGCAGGCAGAAAGAGAGGGGGAAGCAGGCTCCCCGCTGAGCAGAGAGCCTGATGTGGGGCTCGATCCCTGGGATCATGACCTGAGCTGAAGGCAGAGGCCCTAACCCACTGAGCCACCCAGGTGCCCCTCTGAATTATTTTACTTAACATTATACTCTGACTCTATTCATGTTGTTGCATATGGCAAGATTTCATTATTTTCTTTTAAAGATTTTGTTTATCTGACACACACAGAGAGAGAAAAAGAGAGAGAGAGGAGTGAGCGAGAGAGATAACACAAGTCGGGGGGAGGGGGAGAAGCAGACTCTCGGACGCATGTCTCAATCCCAGGACCCTGTGATGATGACCTGACCGAAGGCAGATGCTTAATGACTGAGCCACCCAGATGCCCCAAGATTTCATTCCTTTTTAATGGCTAAATAATATTATTTATATTCTTCTTTATCTATTCATCTATCAATGGACATTTGGGCTATTTCCATATTTTGGCTATTGTAAATAATGCTTTTAAATATATTTGTGCATGTATCCCTTTGAATTAGTGTTTTGTATTTTTGGGGGTAAATACCCAGTAGTGTGATTACTAGATTGCAGAGTTGTTCTATTTTTAATTTTTTAAAAAACCTCCATATTGTTTTCTAGTGCCTACACCAATTTATATTCCCAACAACAGTACAAGAGGGTTCTTCTCTCCCTGCCCCACATCTCACAAACACTATGTTTTGTTATTGATTTTATCCAGTCTTTTTTAAAAAAATTATTTATTTATATGTTAGAGAGAAAGAGGGTACAAGCAGGGGGGACAGCAGACAGAGGGATAAGCAGACTTCCTGCTGAACAAGGAGCCTGATGTGGGACTCAATACCAGGATCCCGGGACCATGACCAAGCTGAAAGCAGACCTTTAACTGGCTGAGTCACCCAGGCTTCCCTATTTTAGCCACTCTGACAGGTGTGAGATGATATCTCATGGTGGTTTTGCTTTGTATTTCCCTATTGATGAGACATGTTGAGCATCTTTTTTTTTGTGTATGTCCATTGACCATCTGTATGTCTTCTTTGGAGCAATATCTGTTCATGTCTAATGCTCATTTTTTTTAATTACATTATATGTTTTGGGGGTATTGAGTTGTATCAGTTTTTTATATATTTTTGATACTAATTCTTTATTGGCTATATCATTTGCAGATATCTTGTCCCATTCAGTAGATCGTCTTTTTGTTTTGTTGACTGTTTCCTTCACTATACAGAAACTTTTTGTTTTGATATAGTCCCAGTAGTTTATTTTTGGTTTTATTTCCCTTTCCTGAGTAGATATATCTAGAAAAATGTTGTACAGTTGATGTCAGAGAAATTAGAGCCTATGCTGTCTTCTAGTATTTTTCTGATTTCAAGTCTCACATGTAGGTATTAAAGCCATTTCGAGTTTATTTTTGTGTATGGTGGAAGGAAGTGGTCTAGTTTCATTCTTTTGCATTTGGCTGTTCAGTTTTCCCAACACCATTTTTTTAAGAGACTTTTTCCATTGCGTATTCAGTCCTTTTTTGTCAAAGATTAGCCATATTTTTGTGGGTTTATTTCTTTTTTTTTTTTAATTCTATTTCATTGATCTGTATTATATATGTGATCTATTGTCCATTTTTATGCCAGTCCCATACTGTTTTAGTTAGTACCACTTTGTAATATAACTTGAAAACTGGAATGCAATACCTCTAGTTTGTTTTTCTTTTTCAAGGTTGTTTTGGCTCTTCAGGGTCTTCTGTTGCTTCATACCAATTTTTAGATTATTTGTTTTAGCTCTGCAAAAAATTCTGTTGGTGTTTTGATAGAGGTTGCCTTAAATCTGTAGATTGCTTTGGGTAGTATAGACATTTCAGCAATATCTGTTCTTCCAACCTATGAGAATGAAATGGGTTTCCATTTCTTTGTGTCCTCTTGAATTTCTTTCATCAGTGTGTTATGGTTTTCAGAGTACAGGTTTTTCCCCTCTTTGCTTAACTTCATTGTTTTTGGTATAGTTGTAAATGGGATTATTTTCTTAATTTCACTTTTTGCTGTTTCATTACTAGTATATAGGAATGCAACATCTTTCTGTACATTGATTTTGTATCCAGAAACTGCACTGAATTCATTTTTTCTAGTAGTTTTATTGGTGGAGTCTTGAGAATTTTCTATACATTTATTATTATGTCATCTGCGAATAGTGAGAGTTGTACTTGAATGCATTTTATTGAAAGCATTCTATTTCTTTATGTTGTCTAGTTGCTATGGCTAGGACTTCTAGTAGTATACTGAATAAAAGTAGTGAAAGCAGACATCCTTGCCTTATGCCTGACCTTAGTAGAAAACCTGTCAGATTTTTATCATTGAGTGTGATATTGGCTATGGGTTTTTAATATAAGGACTTCATTGTTTTGAGGTATGTTCCCTCTAGACCTACTTTCCAGATGTTTTTTTATCATGAATGGATGTTGTACTTTATCAAATTCTTTTTCTGCATCTATTAACATGATCCTGTAGTTTTTATCCCCTTATTGATGTGACATATCATGTTGATTATTTTGTGAATATTTGACCATGCTTTTATCTCGGGAATAAATCCCACTTGATCGTGATGTATGCTTTTTAAAATATATTATTGAATTTGGTTTGCTAGCATTTTACTGAGAACTTTTACATCCATGTTTATCAGGGATATTGACCTATAGTTCTCTTTTTTAGTGACTTTTATTCTAGTTTTGATAATCAGGATAATGCTGGCATCATAGAATAAATTTGGAAGCTTTGCTTCTTTTTACATTTGTTTGTAATAGTTTGAAAATAGGTTTAACTCTCTAAATGTTCAGTAGAATTCACCTGTGAAGCCGTCTGGTCCTGGATTTTTGTTTCTTAGAATTTTTTGATTAATGATTCAATTTCATTGCTGGTTATTTGTCTCTTCTAATTCTGTTTCTTCTTCCCTAAGTTTTGGTAGGTTATATGTTTTTAGGAATTTATCCATTTCTTATAAATTGTCCAACTTGTTGGCATATAAGTTTTCATAATATTCTGTTACCATAGTTTATATTTCTGTTGTTTTGGTTGTTATTTCTGCTCTTTCATTAGTGATTTTGTTTAGACGGGTCCTCTCTCTCTCTCTTTGGATGACTCTTGCTAAAAGTTTGACAGTGTTGTTGATTTTTTTCAAAGCCACGATTCCTGGTTTCATTGATCTGTTCTATTATTGATTTAGTTTCTGTATGATTTATTTTTGATCTAATCTTTAATATTTCCTTTTTTCTGTTGGGTTTGGGCTTTATTTGCCTTTCTATTTGTAACTCCTTTGGGTATAAGGTTTGGTTGTTTATTTGAGACTTTTCTTACTTCTTGAAATAGACTTGTAGTGCTATAAACTTTCCTCTTAGAACAGCTTTTGCTGCATTCCAAAGATTTTAGACCAGTGTGTGTTCATTTTCATCCATTTCTAGGTAATTTTTTATAATTTCTTTGATTTTTTTGACATGTTCCCAAAGGATATTTTTTCATTTTATTTTAATTTATATTATTTCTTTTCAATGCTCCAGAATTCATTGTTTATGCATCACACCCAGTGCTCCATGAAATACATGTCCTCCATAACACCCACCACAAGGCTCACCCACCCTCCACCCCCATCCCCTCCAAAACCCTCAGTTTGTTTCTCAGAGTCCACAGTCTCTCATAGTTTGTCTCCCCCTCCAATTTCCCCCAACACACTTCTCCTCTCCTTCTCCCAATGTCCTCCATGTTATTCCTTATGCTCCACAAGTAAGTGAAACTATATGATAATTGACTGTCTCTATTTCACTTATTTCACTCAGCATAATCTCTTCCAGTCCCATCCATGTTGATACAAAACTTGGGTATTCATCCTTTCTGATGGAGGCATAGTACTCCATTGTATATATGGACCACATCTTCTTTATCCATTCATCTGTTGAAGGGCATCTTGGTTCTTTCCACAATTTGGTGACTGTGGCCATTGCTGCTATGAACATTGGGGTACAGGTGGCCCTTCTTTTCACTACATCAGTATCTTTAGGGTAAATACCCAGTAGTGCAATTGCAGGGTCATAGGGAAGCTCTATTTTAAATTTCTTAGCGAATCTCCATAGTCATCCAAAATGGCTGCACCAACTTGCACTCCCACCAACACTGTAAGAGAGTTCCCCTTTATCCACATCCTCTCCAACACTTGTTGTCTACTGTCTTGTTGATTTTGGCCATTCTGACTGGTGTAATGTAGTATCTCAATGTGATTTTGATTTGAATCTCCCAGATGGCTAATGATGATGAACATTTTTTCATGTATCTGTTAGCCATGTGTATGTCTTCTTTGGAGAAGTGTCTGTTCATGTCCTCTGCCCACTTTTTTACCTGATTATCTGTTTTGTGTGTGTAGAGTTTGAGGAGTTCTTTATAGATCTTGGATATCAGCCCTTAGTCTGGAGTGTCATTTGCGAATATCTTCTCCCATTCCATGGATTGTCTCTTTGTTTTGTTGACGGTTTCCTTTGCTGTGCAGAAGCTTTTGATCTTGATGAAGTCCCAAAAGTTCATTTTCACTTTTGTTTCCTTTGCCTTAGGAGATATGTCTTGAAAGGAGTTGCTGTGGCCGATGTTGAAGAGGTTACTGCCTATGTTCTCCTCTAGGATTTTGATAGATTCCTGCCTCACACTGAGATCTTTTAGTCATTTAGACTTTATCTTAATGTATGGTGTAAGAGAATGGTCAAGTTTCATTCTTCTACACATAGCCGTCCAATTTTCCCAGCATCATTTATTCAAGAGACTGTCTTTTTTCCTCTGTATATTTTTTCCCTGCCTTGTCAAAGATTATTTGACCATAGAATTGAGGCTCCATATCTGGGCTCTCTATTCTGTTCCACTGGTCTATGTGTCTGTTTTTGTTCCAGTTCCATCCTGTCTTGGTGATTACAGCTTTGTAGAAAAGCTTGAAATCAGGCAATGTGATGCCGCCAGTTTTTTTGTTTCTTTTTCAACATTTCCTTAGCAATTTGGGGTCTCTTCTGGTTCCATACAAATTTTAGGATTGTTTGTTCCAGCTTTTTGAAAAATGCTGGTGGAATTTTTTTTTAAGATTTTATTTATATATTTGACAGACAGAAATCACAAGTAGGCACAGAGGCAGGCAGGGGGGGTGTAGCCGACTCCTGCTGAGCAGAGAGCCCAATGCGGGGCTCCATTCCAGGACCCTGGGATCATGACCTGAACCGAAGGCAGAGGCTTTAACCCACTGAGACCCCCAGGCACCCTATAAATGCCAGTGGAATTTTTATTGGGATGGCCTTGAAAGTATAGATGGCTCTGGGCAGTACAGACATTTTAATAATGTTTATTCTCCCAATCTATGAGCATGGAATGGTCTTCCATCTTTTTGTATCATCTTCAGTTTCTTTCATGAGTGTTCTGTAGTTCCTCAAGTACAGATTCTTTACCACTTTGGTTAGATTTATTCCCAGGTATCTTATGGTTCTTGGTGCTATAGTAAGTGGAACTGATTCTCTTGTTTCCCTTTCTATATTTTCATTGTTAGTGTATAAGAAAGCAACTGATTTCTGTACATTGATTTTATATCCTGCCCCATTACTGAATTGCTGTATGAGTTCTAGTAGTTGGGGGTGGAGTCTTTGGGGTTTTCCATAAAAAGTCTCATGCCCTCTGTGAAGAGAGAGCATTTGACTTCTTCATTACCAATTTGAATACATTTTATTTCCTTTTATTGTATGATTGCTGTTGCTAGGACTTCTAGTACTACGTTGAAGAAGAGTGTCAAGAGTGGGCATTCTTGCTGTGTTCCTGATCTAAAACAGAAGGCTGTCAGCTTTTCCCCATTGGGGATTATACTCACTGTGTGTTTTTCATGGATAGATTTTATGAAGTTAAGGATTTTATGAATTTATCCCCATACTTTGAATCATTTTAATCAGGAACAGATGCTGTATCTTGTCAAATGCTTTTTTCTGCATCAATTGAGAGGACCATATGGTTCTTCTCTCTTCTCTTATTGATTTGTTCTATCACATTTATTGATTTGTAATGTTGAACCACTCTTACATCCTATGGATAAATCCCACCTGGTCATGGTGGATAATCTTTTTAACGTACTGTTGGGTCCTATTAGCTACGATCATGTTGAGAATCTTAGCATCCATATTCATCAGGGATACTAGTCTGAAATTTTTCTTTTTGGAGGGGTCTTTGCCTGGTTTGGGATCAGGGTAATGCTGACTTCATAAAAAGAGTCTGTAAGCTCTCCTTCTGTTTCTATCTTTTGAAACAGCTGCAGGAGAGTAGGTATTATTTCTTCTTTGAATGTTTGGTAGAATTCTCCAGGGAATCCATCAGGTCCTGGGCTCTTGTTTTTTGGGAGGTTTTTGATCACTGCTTCAATCTCGTTACTAGATATTGGTCTATTCAGGTTGTCAATTTCTTCCTGATTCAGTTTGGGAAGTTTATAGGTTTCGAGGAATGCATCCATTTCATCTAGGTTGCTTACCTTATTGGCATATAACTGTTGATAATAGTTTCTGATAATTGTTTCTATTTCCTTAGTGTTAGTCATGATCCCTCCCTTTTCATTCATAATTTTATTAATTTGGGTCCTCTTTCTTTTCTTTTGGATTACTTTGGCCAATATTTTATTGATCTTACTGATTCTTTCAAAAAACCAGCTTCTAGTTTTGTTGATGTGTTCTACTATATCTCTAGCTTCTATCTCATTGATCTCTGCTCTAATCTTGATTATTTCCCTTCTTGTGTGTGGGGTTGGCTTAAATTGTTGTTGATTCTCCAGTTCTTTAAGGTGTAAAGAGAGCTGGTATATTCTGGATTGTTCAATTTTTTTGAGGGAGGCCTGGATGGCTTGTGTATTCCCCCACCCCCAGGACTGCCTTTGCTGTATCCCATAGGTTTTGGACCAAATTGTCTTCATTCTCATTGGTTTCCATGAATTGTTTAAGTTCTTCCTTGATTTCTTGGTTGATCCAAACATTCTTAAGCAGGGTGGTCTTTAGCTTCCAAGTGTTTGAATTCCTTCCAAACTTTTTCTTGTGGTTGAGTTCTAGTCTTAAAGCACTATGGTCTGATAATATGTAGGGAATAGTCTCAATCTTTTAGTATTGGCTGAGCCCTGATTTGTGACCCAATGTGTGGTCTATTCTGGAGAAAGTTCCATGTGCACTCAATAAGAATGAGTGCACATTCTGTTGTTTTAGTGTGGAATGTTCTTTATACATCTACGAGGTCCATCTGGTCCAATGTGTCATTCAATGCTCTTGTTTCTTTATTGATTTTCTGCTTGGATGGTCTATTACTGAGAGTGGTATGTTAAGATTCCCTACTATTAATGTATACATATCAATATGATTCTTTATCTTGATTAACAATTGTCTTATGTAGTTGGCTGCTTCCATATTGGGGGGATAAATATTTACAACTGTTAGATCTTCTTGGTGCATAGACCCTTTAAGAATGATGCAGTGTCCTTCTTTATCTTTGCCTATAGTCTTTAGTTTAAAATCTAATTTATCTGATAGGAGAATTGCTACCCCAGCTTTCTTTTGAGGCCCATTGGCATGGAAGATGCTTCTCCATCCCTTCACTTTCAGTCTGGATGTATCCTTAAGTTTCAAATGGGTCTCTTGTAGAGAACATATGGACAGGTCCTGTTTTATCCAATCCCCAACCTGTGCTTATGGGAGCGCTTAGGCCATTCATGTTGAGAGCGATTATTGAAAGATAAGTTTTTATTGACAATCAAATGTCTCGCGGTCTTTCTAGATTTGTTGATCTTGGGGGGTGATCTTTCTGCCTCTAGTACACAAATGCTGGCTCCATTCCCCAGATTGGGAAAAGTTTCATGGAGAATTTTTCAACTATATCTTCTAGTGTTCTTCTTTCTCTTCCCCCTCAGGGATCCCAATAATTCTGACATTGGAATGTTTCATGGCATCATTTATTTTCCTAATTCTGTTTTCATGGCTTCTAAGCCGTTTGTTCCAGGCCTCCTCCTGATACTTTTTATCTATTGGTTTGTCCTCTAGATCACTAATTCTATCTTCTGCCTGGGTTACCCTAGCTGTTAGAGAATTTAGATTAGATTGGATCTCATTGATAGCAATTTTAACTTCTTCCCAGGTGGCTTTCACTTCTGCCCTAAACAATTCCATGCTGTCATTAATGGTTCTCTCCAACCTAGCCATTGCTTGGATAATTGTTACCCTGAATTCCCTTTCCACAATGCTATTTATGTTCAGATCCAGTAGCTCTGATGGAGAGGGCACAGTCTCTGAATTTTTCCTCTGATGGGCATTTCTCCTCCTAGTCATTTTGGTGAGAGGTGATTGAGGGGATGTGTAGTTGAATATCTCAACCGTGATCTAGGATAGGTACACCCTGGAATGCTTCTGAGCAATTGGAAGTCACCACCAAAAAGAAAAAATTTTAAAAAGAGAGAGACAAAGAGAGAGACAGAAAAAGAGGGAGAGAGAGGGAGAGAGAAGACCCAGCTAGAATGGGCCCCAAAGGTAAGATTTATAAGGTAAACAAAAACAGACAAACAAAAAAACTGACAAAAGTAAATGACAAGAAAAAACAACAACAACAACCAAAAAGAAAACAAAAACAAAAACAAAAACAAAAAAACCAACCAAGTATAAGGTTTATATAATACCAGAACAAAAACAAATACACAGAAACACTGACAGAAGGAAAAATGGGAGGGTGGTTATAAATCCTCAATGTGTGTGAGGAAGGTTATTTTGATTCTTCCTGGGTGTATCTTGATATCTTTGTTAAAGGACTCAACTTTCCAGAGATAATGGGAGATTAAAACTGGTTTATATATAGAGGTAGTATTGATTATGGAAAGAGGATTACCTTGAAGCTTATATCTCTATGTATATTTAAAAAAATAGAAAAGCAAAAGAAAAACACAGGTATATGTATGAAAAAAGTTCATGTTAAAAGGTTATTATGAAATTTGTTGTATTGAACCTCTCTTTGTAATGATAAATAGGTTTAAAAATTTAGACAGAACAAGAATAGTGAGAACAAATTAAAAATGAAAGTTATATCTATGAAATATACAGGTTTTAGGGCAATACCAGGAGCTTAATATCTTGTTTTCCCCTGATTGGGGCTTTACAGTTTTATGGGGACCCTGTGGTGGTTGTCCTCTCCTTCTTTTGGCTGGCTTTCTGGGGGATGGGGCTTCCAGGTTTTTCCATCAGTCTTACTTGGGTTGAGTCCTGCTGCTTCCTATCAAGGGATTGGGCTCTGGGGAAACTAGCTTTTCAGGTTTTGTTCTCTGGAGGTTTTCATTCTTTGGCAGATTTTTGTGGCTTTTTGGAGGTTTAGTGGAAAGCAAACTGCACCCAGATCTCCATCTCAGAGAGAAGCCTCAGTCTGCTCCCCTCTGGGTGGTCCAGAACACACAGACTCTTCCTCTGCAAACTCTACTGGACCATGCAACCTCCACAGGCAGTACACATCCCCAGCCACCATCTTAGGGGTCACCAAAAGCACCTACTTGTCTCTGCACCCCTGTGCCACTAAGACCATGAGTGATATTGGTCCAGGGAGCCTGTTTTCCAGTGATTTGCTTTGTCAGGACTGCTGTCTCTGGTCCAGACCACCCTAGAGATCCCAACCAGAGATAGTGCGCTGAGATTTTCAAGCCCAGGCTGGGAGTGTTCATACTCTTGGCTGATCCTAGAGACCACTGGCTAGTGCGCCCATGGAGCACTCTCAGATGAAGGTGGGGTGCGTAGTTCAGGCCCCTGTCACAGTGCGCATGCAGAGTGCAAAAGGCTGTGGTTCTAGAGAGCGCTGACTGGAGCACACATCAGAGTCCCTCATACACACTGGCCGGAGTGTACCTAGTCTAGAGCTGGTGCAAGCAGCAGAAAGCCAGGGACTTATGGACCATGGCCTGAAAGCTTCGCCACACTCTCTGGCATTAGAGGTTGCCGGCCATGGCCGTGCTGGGTCTGTGGGTTTAGGCCCATCCCTGTGACCACCTGATTCCACCAGTTGCCCCTTAAGATCTTTTGCTCTTTTTGAGTGCTTTTAACCAGACTCCAAGTTAATGCTGATTCCCAATCACAGGGCACTCTCTTATTGGGGCATTATTTTCCAATGGTTTGCTTCTGGTGGCTCCCTCCCCCTTCTGTTTGTCCTCCAATATCAGTCCAATTCCCACTCTGCTTTTCCTCTCCACTGGAGTCTTCTGCCCCCATAGAGATCCAGAAGTGTATAATCCTACATCTCAGAGTGATTTCATGGATGTTCTGATTGTTCTGGTAGATAATTAGCTCACTTTAGGGGACCGGTTGAAACAGGGTCTCCTACTTCTCTCCCATCTTGACCCAGGCTCTAATTTTTTTTTTAATTGATCAATTGTTTAGTTTAACCTATGTGTTTTTGTGCTCTTCCCAGATTTTTTTCTTATGATCAGTTTGTAGTTTCATAGCATTATGATCCAAAAATATGCATGGTATGACTGACTTTTCTGAAACTTGTTTTGTGTAATCTGTTCTGGAGAATGTTCTGTATTCACTTGAAAAGGATGTGTATTCTTTTGTTTTTTAGAATGAAATGTTCTGAATAGGTCTGTTAAATCCATCTGGTCCAGTGTGTCATTTAACGCCAGTGCTTCCTTTGTGATATTTTGTTTGGATGATCTATCTATTGATGTAAATGGGGTGTTAAAGTCCCTTACTATTACTGTATTTCTATCAGTTCTTTCATGTTTGTTATTAACTGTTTTATATATGTGGGTGCCCCTATGTTGGCAGTGTACATATTTACAATTGTTATATCCTCTTGTTGAATTGTCCCCTTTATTATTATAAGTCTCCTTCTTTGTCTCTTGTTATTATCTTTGTTTTAAAGTTATTTTGTCTGATATAAGCATTGCTACTCTGACTTTCTTTTGACATCCATTTGCATAATAAATATTTCTCCAATCCCTCATTTTCAATCTCCAGGTATGTTTTGGTCTGAAATGAGTCTCTTATAGGCAACATATAGATGGGTCTTTTTATCCATCTATCCTCCTGTTCTTTTGTTTGGAGCATTTAGTCCATTGTATTCAAAATAATTATTGGTAGATATGTATTTATTGCTGACTAATACTTTCAATTCTCTATTAGGCAAAATGCTTATCTCCATTTTGTTTAGCTCTCTTGCTGTGATTTTGTCCTGGTCTTTCATTTGGGACATATTCTTCTATCTCCTCATTTTGTCCAACTCTTTAATTGGTCCTCTATGTGTTAGGAAGGTGAACTACATCTTTTTCTCTTGCAAATAGTTCCCTTTTGAAGAAGAGGCCATGTAGTGCCCAGTGTCCCCTATTCATCAGAACTTATGTTTCATGGATGTTTCCTATGTCTGTGCATGCACCCTACTGTTGTTGAGCCACATGTGCCTTCATTCCAATCATCTACAATGGCACTCTTTACCTGTTGTGGGCAGGTTTTGGTTCCTGTGTTGTTAGTGGACTAGTCTGGTGTTGCCTTGAGCTTGAGTTGGATAAGACCAAGTTTTTTCCATCAGAGCACCTTTTGCATGGTGCTCTCCTTATATTTGCCCCTGTGGCTTTCATTAGTTGGTGGGGACTACAGTCAGACCAGTTGTCTGCTCTTAGCCCACTAGTGGGACAGCAGTGGAGCTGGTATGTGTCATTATCTCCCTTCTCCCTAGAGATGGAGTCAATTTGGAGTGGTGTTGGCACCTGTAAGTGCTGCTTATACAATACCCTACTTGTGGCTCTGCTTCAGACTCCTACTGAAAGTGGGTTGGAGGGACCTGTCTGCAGATTTTAGAGGTAGGGTGACTTGTTAGCAAGCTGGATGAGTGTTCACATTAATTCCTGCAGGTGTGCATGTATCTAGGCTGGAGGGCCAGGGAGGTAAATAGCACTGTGTACCTCTTTTGTTTTTGAAGAAGTCTCCTAAATAGATCCTTGTTCCTCTGGAACATGTTCTGAGATTAGGGAAAGAACATCCTTCCTGTATACCCAAGTTTTTCCCATATATATTTGTTTTTCAAACTGCTCCTTCTTTCTCAGCAGGCTGTGTGTTTTGCTCTCTCTTTAAGGGCAGAGACTCCATTTCCTATAGTTCTCCAGGTTTTTCCAGAACTGAGACTGCTTTTTAAAATTCCAGGTGTTAAGCCCCAATAAGTACTCATGAAGTTAAGCCTCTCTGGTTTTCAAAATCAAATGTTATAAGGATTTGTCTTCCCAGTATTGGCCCGTGTGTCTGGGGTACCTAGGGTGCCTAGTGTGGTATCTGGTTCTTTCCTCTGTGCTTCTGTTGTCCTGTTATACCAAGGAAAGTCTTTGGTTTGGGTGGTTCCAGACTGTGTCTCTGTCTGCCCTATCATTTTTGATGTGTTTTTCTTCTATAGTATTAGCTGTGGAGAGTCTATTCTACCAGACTTTGAGTGATTTTTCTGGCTTACTTACACTTGTGGATATTACCTAGGTAGACCTATGGGACGAGGTAAGCCCGGGGTCCTCCCACTCCACCATCTTACCCAAAAGTCTCAGCACTTTAATTTTGTTGGTCTTTGACTTCTCTCATTTTTTGTTCAAAATCATATCTAAAAATTATTATTCTCCAGTTTATTTAAGATATAAGGACATAGAAATGAAGCACTAAAAGAATATTGAAAATTACATGTAGTCTCATCAATATTTCAGATAAGTTTTTTATATATTTTCCATATATATCATATTTCAGTTAAGTGTTTATATATCCAATCTAATTCTAGATATACAATTCTCAGCAACATGTCCTAGCTGGGACAAATATATATATATATATAATATAGGTAATAAAACCATAATATGATAAAACCATAATACCACTGTATGTGATACCACATATAAGGATGTCTAAATTAGTGACAATACAAGTATTTGAAAGGCTTTGGAGCAAGTAGTAATCTCATATTTTACCTCAAGAATATGAATTCATACAATTTTGGAAAATTCTGGCAATGTCTAATAAAGTTTAATTTTTGCATATTCAATGCAACTTCACTCCTGGTATGTAACAAAGAATGATTTTGTATTCCCATGAAAATATATGTGCAATAACACTTATAGATGTTTTATTCATAGTAGAGTCATAACTAAAACAACCTAAAATGTCCATGAGTAGTAAAATTTAAAATAATCAGTGGTAGTATACAAGAAATACTATATGGTCTTGAAAAAGAACAAACATTGCTAGAAGCCACAACATGGGTAAATATCATAAGCTCAATCCTGAATAAAAACACCAAGCACTAAAGTATATATATATTATATAGTTTATAATGTCATATCATGTGGCCAAAATCTATCTATGTTAATAGGAGGAGTGACAAATAGGTTGAGGGAAATGCTAAGATTTCTGAGGAGCTGGAATTTGTTCTATATCTTGATCTAGGTAATAATAACAGGAATATATGTAAGTAGAAATTCCTCAAGATATAACTTTAAGATTAGTTATCCACTTTTGTAAAATTTACTTTATACTCAACAAGAAAAGCAAATGGCATTAAGTAAATATGAATAAACAGATTTACTTTTCCTAATTAAATATATGCCTTTGCATTAATATTGGTAGATAACAAGTTGGAATGGAAGTTAAACCTATTTTACTATGGTAAATTGTCAGTACAATCTTCGCTGTCAAAAACTGAGGAAGTAGTGAAAGTGTTTGCTTGGGTTTAAAAATAGTTTCAGGGGCACCTGGCTGGCTCAGTCAATTAAGTATCCAACTCTTGATTTTGGCTCAGATCATGATCTGAGAATTGTGAGGTCTAGCCCTGTGTTGGGCTCCATGCTGAGTGTGGAACCTAAGATTCTTTCTCTCCCTCTCCCTCTGCCTCTCTCCCACCTCATCTCTGTGAGTGCTCTCTTTCTCTCTCTTTTTTTTTCTTTAAAATGTGATACCAAAGATGGTAGGGTCATACAGGCATCAACTTTGTAGGCAATGGAAAATCCTTGGAAAGGGGCTCCTTGGAAGCTTGATGGAGAAGAGAAATAAAAAAATGGCTGAAAATTAAAGTGTTATTAGAATTAGAAAATAGCAACAAATTATAAAATGTTAGACCAGAAGAGATTCCATTAAATTTCCATTTGTTGAAAAAAATCACTGTAGCAACAAGCTTGCTCTTGAACTAAGAAGGGAAGCCACCAAACCTCACCTTATAGACTTTTTATACTGTTCCTCCCAGAAAATTCAACACTGTAATTAAAAGAGCGAAATGTCAACCTTGAAACCATTAACATTACCATAAGCATAAAAGAAAGCATGAGCATTCTATTTCTTAACCAAAAAGAAGTATGACCCCATTCTGATATGAATTAAATGTAATTAAACAAACATTCACAGATTTTAAATAACACCACAAATCAGAAATGCAGAGTCTGACTGCAAATGGACAAATGAAAGGATATAAAATATGAACTGACTAAAGAAATTAGAATAAAAGACAATAGTTTCTGAGATGAAAACTAATTACAAAGTCTCCAACAGAGAATAGATACAATCAAAAACATAATACGGGATTTAGAAAATAAAAGTGAAAAAAAAGGCAAGAACAAAATTTTAAAAAGCAAAAATGATGTGTGTATGTATAAAGATCTAAGATATATAGCAAATTAGATAAATTTTTTACAGAAATGTTCTAGGTAATGAAAAAGAATAGAAATAGATATAAATACACTATATACTATCTGTGTCTCTATATGTACATACTATACTACAGATATACTAGATATCTATATACCTACATATATAAAAGCTTTAAGAGCTCATTTACTCTTCTAGTGGCCTGGGATAAAATGGTGACCAAAACCATGTTTCTACCCTCACAATAGTGTAACAGGGCAAATGAAATGTTGGTTTGAAACTTTTAGCATCCAGTGAAAGTTCCAGTGTGTATTAGGTGGGAATTTAGATGAGACACTTATCTTTCTGATCTTCAACATACCACATGCAGAAGGGAAACTTCTATTTGATATAACAGAATTGTCTTGTTGATAAAATGATATTTGATGAAAGACATTTTCACCACAAAAAAAACAAGATTTCTGCTTGACCAAGTTATTTGATTTTTCTAATAGTTTACCAAAGTTAAATCCCAATAAAAAGAAATATACACAAAGACTGTATTATCATATGTTTTAATGAAATTCAAGAAGAGTTCACATCAAATGCAATTAGGAATAAACATTATAGCTTTTATTTTCTATACATATAAACAAATGTATATGCACACACACACACACACACACACACACACATATATATATATATACACACACATGATTTTGTATGATCTCCTTGGTATTAAAATTAGTTACAATATTTATAATAATTATTAATGGAGGCAGTATAACTCAAATATTCATTAAAAAGTTATACCTGAAATATAGTTACCATTATGATATAATTTATACTTTGTATGATGATTCAGAAAGGATTTTAAAGTGGGGCATTAGATTTTTATTCAAAATTAAAAATTTTAAATTGTTAACAAGGGTAAAGAAAGGGATACCATAAAAACAGCATCTGGGAGTGAAAATCAGTTAAAATATCTAGAGGACAATGGTAACATGCTACTGAATTTGGGGAAAAAAATAGAAATAAGATGGTCTATCAGTTTCATTTTTAGGAATAATTTATTATGTGGAATATTATAAAATAAAAAATGCAAATTACATTAAAACTCATTAACTAATTTTATAACAAAATATATTTCCATAAATAGAGATATAAATGTTGGTATTCAACATATAAAATTAATATAAATATTGTAGAAAATGTTGAACAATTAGGAACAAAAAAAATCACTAAAGATGACTACTTTATCTCATGTGTTTCAGGATAATAGCCACCACGGTTGGAATATTTTCTTTAAAGATTTTATTTATTTATTTGACAGAGAGAGACAGTGAGAGAGGGAATACAAGCAGGGGGAGTGGAAGAGGGAGAAGCAGGCTTCCTGCTGATCAGGGAGCCCGATGCGGGGCTCAATCCTAAGACCCTGGGATCATGACCTGAGCCAAAGGCAGATGCTTAGTGACTGAGCCACCCAGTCACTCCTAGAATATTTTGTAATGTTTTGCTTCATGTTATTTTTATCAAAAAACATGTATCTTTATAATAAAAATATGGAATATTGCCAAAGCCCCAATAAAAATTCTAATATCTATAATGTCATCTTGTTGATATTAATGCTTCATTTATTACAGTATAAAAATATGAAGTACATATCAAAAAATACTTATTTTTCTCACAGTTATTATTTAGTAAGACATGTCTTTGAAGTTTTCATCAATGTTAGGCATGAATGTATGGTTTAATAATTCAAAAGATATCACCTTCTGTTTCAAGCTAGAACCATCAGTGCAAGAGTGACTGGGAAAGACAAGTCTCAATTTTTCTTTATGGTTGCCTAGCTTATTAATGTCTTTAAGAAAAATTGACTCTCCTTGCCTGAAATACACGGGAAATAGTTATGTTATAGAATTTGGAAAGCATGTGAAGTGTACTTCACAAAATTTTGAATTACTATACTGATAATTTCAATTTTAATTTATTTTCCAGAATTGCAAAGCTCCTCACAATTATTAAATTATTTGTATCTATTTACATGTTTTTATCAAATGGTAAAGTAGAATATGAGCAAACAGCAAATGTTCACTATACAATTAAGGCACTCAAAGAGGCACATTATTATCTATTGCAAATTATTTGTCAATTTTAACATTTTGTCTTTCAAGAGGTGAAATCCTTACCTTTCACTATAGTGGGAAGGGGAAACAAATTAACAACAACAAAAAAAGCATTAAGATGCATGTCATTTATCATGTGTTTACTCCACATTGTGCCTATCTGGAAGATGCTTAAACAAGTAATTTCATCTTTTTAGTCAAGCAATAATATAACAGTTGAATTTTCCAATAATACCATGGTAATTCTGTTATAGAGCATCTATAAATTATAAGTAATCTATAAAATAATTATAAAGAACATGAGCCCTAGAGGTGATAATTTCTGATTTCAAATCCTGGCCCCACTAGTAACCAGAAATTTGATTTTTGGGTAAGTCATGTCCTTTAGCTTTTTCATCTATAAGGTTATTGTGAAAATAAAAATGATTAATATCAGACACAAAAAAGCACTATATAAAATTTAGTCATGATTATTAGTATAATTATTATTATCATCTGTGCTGATAATACCATACTACCACTACTGCTAGTGTTAGTAATAGTGAAGGTATTATCATTTGAATTTTCTCTGCAATAAAAACTCAACAGCCTCTTCTGATAGTCTTCAGTAAAATATAAATTTCAACTTCCTAATAATGAAGCCATTCTTAATGTACAACTGAAATCTTAGTGGGTTTTGGATGAGAAACAAAGCACTAGGATGTGGAAGCATTCATTATCTGCAGATTATCATGTGAAAACTTTTAAGCATGTGATTGAATTTTTACAGCAATCCTGAAGTAATTATTTTTATTCATATTTTACAGATGCTGACACTGAGTTGTACTCTATAAATATCTAGCAGAGCCAACACTGCTTTCTGTGGACAAGGGAACAAGTCAGTCTTTGGCCCACAATATTATAATTAAGCCATTCTTTAGGATTGACACAAAGTAGCCCCATGTCTTTATTTTTCTTATGTTACAGTGATACTAATTATCACATTATCTATTTAGAGAAGAGGTAGGACTACGGATAGAAATTTGCTCCAGAGATTGAGTGACCTATGTTGCCAAAATCACAGCTTTTGTGAGGGTCCAAGGAAATGTTTGTGGAAAAGTTTTTGAACTATGAGAGTATATGTAACTGGAATACTCATATTGTGTAGGGTAGTGATGTTTTGTTTTGTTTTGTTTTTTTACAAAATTAGAGTATTCTGTAGAATTTTTAAGAACTCAGTTTGGGAGTCACATATCCAAGCAGAAATGCAATTAATTTGTTTTGATTTTCCTTTTTTGTAATATCATAATCCATGCGTGATTTCTCTTTTTTATAATACTATTTCCTATATGTTGTTTTGCTTATATTCCTTTAAAAAAAATACACATAAACATTCAGTAATGGTCTTTGAGAATTTGCTTGCCTCTTAGAATTTGTATGTAGAGATAATTCCAAGATTTTATTGGGATTATAAAACCTGTTACTAACTTCTTCAAAAATAATTATTTAAAAAGAAATAAACACTAGTTTTGATTGAACATAATTTTTTAGAAGTTACTTCCCTTGGTTATCCTATATTTATTATAAATAATTTTGCAATGAAACTAGTATTTGCAAAGCATCTTAATTCTCATCATCATAGAATTAGTAGTCACAATAGCTAATAATTTCTGAACCCTTGTAATATGTCAGTCAGTATTACGTTTTATGCTATTTCATCTTCAAAACAATCCCAAGAGTTGCATTATTATCTGTTTAAAGGTTATCAAACTGAGGTCTCAAGATGTTAGTTAATTTTCCAAGATAGTAAAATAAGAAATAGATAGGAAATAGATAATAAATAAATAATAAAAATAGGAAATAGATAGAATAAGGTCTCAAACATGAACCAGGATTCAAATAAAAATCTCTGACTGCAAGAACATGTACCACTACAAGATGTAGGGTCTTGTTGAATTATTATTACAATGTGACATATTTAATTAGAGTAGTTAGTATTCTCCTTATTCATGTTGTATATCTTTTTTTAATTTTTTAATTTTTTTTATTTTTTTTAAAGACTTTATTTATTTATTTGACAGGCAGAGATTACAAGTAGGCAGAGAGGCAGGCAGAGAGAGAGAGGAGGAAGCAGGCTCCCTGCCCAGCAGAAAGCCCGATGCGGGGCTCGATCCCAGGACCATGACCGGAGCCGAAGGCAGAGGCTTTAATCCACTGAGCCACCCAGGTGCCCCTATCATTTTTTGTTTTTTTTTAAGGTTTCGTTTATTTATTTTACAGAGAAAAAGAGCTCATGTGAGCACAGGGAAGAGTGTGGAAGGGAAGACTGCACTCTAATCCAGTTTTGATAAATTTGATTTTTTGGTCTAAAAATGTACCATATCAAGACATAGGTACTTTCTTTGACTTAATTTGGATTTCTTTAAAACTTATATTAAAATTATAAGTTAGGTGATTGCATATTTTGCATGTGAACTGAAACACTTTGGAGAATGAAATGGACAGGGAAAATAAAGTGCCAATACAAGTGGAATAACATGGGACTCTCCCAGCAAACCAGTCAACCCAATCATAATGAATAAAGTAGAGTTCTCAATAGTAGCAAAGAATTAGGCTAAGTGAACATCTATTAAAATTTTTTGTAGGATTATCTTTTGAAAAAAATATATGCCAGTGTTATTTTACTATCTGTTTTTTTTTTTTTTTCTATGCAAAAAGGTGTTTTTATTATAGCATGAGGACAGAATGCATGGGAAGAAAAAGCTGCACTGGTATTGTGGGGAGCAATTGATTATATACTTTGGAGTTGGGGGAGGTAAAGAAAAAGGAAGTTTCCAAATGATTTTCATATCCTAGAGGCCTGGTTATTACCGAGCTAAAGTTGTTTTTCCCTAACAAAGCATTAACATTAAGACAGTTGGGAGGTACTAGAGGACTGTCAAGCTCAGCCTACCTCAAGTATTTGTCAGTGGGTTGCAGGTTATAAGGAAATTTAATTTTATATACATTTCCTTTGCCTTTGTTCTCCACATCATCCCCCCCTGAACAATTTTGATCCTTAAATCCTTAGGTTGCTGAGAGTGGACAGTCTTATCTTCTGTAACTTCTTCCTTCTGGATAGGGTATAGAGATGTCCAAATATTACAGGATTTTTGTCCCCTTAGTGCCTGGGTTCTTGGTTGCCCCACTTCAAAGAATGAAGAGGTAGGCCAGATGAAAAGTGGTGGGCAGCAATGCAAAGTTTATTGAGCAAGCGTATAAAGCTCCCAGAGAGGGAGGGAGACTTGAATGGGTTGCCCCTGGATTTTTTTTTTTTTTAATTAACATATAATGTATTATTACCCCCTGGGTACTGGTCTGTGAATTGCCAGCCCCTGGAGTTTCTAAGTAGAGGGGGTTTTATGAGCTCTTTGGCAGAAATTTCTTAAGCAGTCAGGGTGGTCTGAGTCCTGCCAAACAGGGCTTTGGTCACATATCTGTCTACCTATTAAGTTAATGTACACAGGCTGATGGTCTTTTTTTTTTCCCCCACAGACACCTGGGAGTTTAGGCCTAACTGCCCCTTGCCTGTGATATTGACAAATGCTTTTGTGGTTAATTTTTCTAGTTCTAGGAAGTTTTGCAAAGTCATTTTTGCAATGGCGGCAAAGCAGAATGTCGGTGTGGTCTAACCTGCAAAACGGGATGTCAGTACTGTTTCGTTTTAGTTGTCCTGACTCCATATTTTCTTCTTGGGGACCCTGGCCCTGACAGCCTAATTGTTCAACTAACTTCCAACACCTACCTATTGGTCAATATTGGTCTGCTGGGGAATTTCAAATGGAGTTACAAAGACAGAGATAGCTGAATCCAACATAGGACAATAAAGAAGTATTTTTTGGGGTGGCAAGGATCATCTGTTAAAGTGAGGTCATTGTAGTGGTGAAATCTCAGCACCAAGCAGAAAAACATTGAAAATGGCAACCTATTAGGATTAAGGAGGTAGGAAACAAAGGCAAAAGAAAAATTAATTTCTTTACTACTTACAGCCCATTGACAAGTCCTTGAAACAGGCATAGTGACATTCCTCTAGGAATTCAGCTGCCTCAATGTTAATTCTTTTCTAAGGGCAAAGGACAGTCATAGCTTAATATTATTCTGACTCCCTAGGATCCTGTAAGTCTACTTTCACATATAAAAATTCCTTTGGAAACTTCCTTTATCTTTATCCCCCAAGATACATGTTGGCAATCATCCTTAAAGCATATGGCTCACTGATAGACATCTGAAGGGTCTCATGACTAGGGTTTTACTAGACAATAATAAATGACCTTTTCCTAACAATAACTAACCCCATCAAGGTCCTGGAAACTTGCTTCCAAAATTCCTTAGGGACTGACACTACCTCTAACTCCCTCCCAACTTGAAAGTATATAATCCATCACCTATCACAACCCCAGATCAGCTCTTTCTGCCCAACTGTCCTGTCACCATGCTTTAAAACCACCTTTTTGTATTGAACATGTCTTATGAATTCTTTCCTGGCCATTGGCTCTGAACCCGAACATTTTCCTACATCAATTAATACGGCTATGAGAATGGAAGTCTAACAAAGAAGACCCTTAAAAGTTGATCAAAATCTTTCTCCAGTCTAGGAGTTTAACCAGTCACTAAAGGAAAGAGAAAAATTGTTTAAAGTGCCTATTTGAGTATCTAAAATCTTTTAGCAATGCTGTTACTTTTTTTGTGATATCTGGAATATACACACAACATTCTGTTTTTATGCTAGCTCATGGTTCACATTGTGTAGCAGTTAAAATATCTAATCCCATTTTGAGAGTCATTTAAGGCCTTAATTGTGTAGCAGGTAGTGTTAGCCATTACCTAGACTCTGTTTTGTTTTGTAAGCAATCAGATAATTATTAAGAGGCATTTTTATGGAAACAAAAGAAAAATACAGGTTATTGTTTAGAAAATGTTCAGTATTTCAAATGTGAAATTATTGATTCACACCTACTCCTAATATATTTGATAACTTAAAGTCACAAAGATTGCACTTCTAATTGTAGCATTACACATGAAAGAATCACTGAAGCATAAAATTTCATGCTGTATAGACCTAAACAGATTACTCAGTGAGTTTGTTTACAGATAAGATCTCAATACAATATCACTTGAGGCAGACCCTGCACCTCCTCAGGACATCCCATTGCCTCCAGGGATTTAAGTCTGGAGATAGGCAGATTCTGTCAAAAGAAAGTTTCACTAAAGTGGCTCAACTTGCTTACACTTTGATTTAGCCTCCAAGTCACTTAAGAAGGCTTAAACTGACTTGTAGGCTTCATGAATTAAATTTCAGGAATATCATAGCTTTTATGAACAAAGAGTTTCAGCGTTATACTTTGGAGCTTTTTGATCTCTTCAAGTTTCCTACTGAAATAAATGATTGTGAGTTCTTCATCACTGTATCAGAGTGTTTCACACATCATTATCATCATCAAACATTTGAATAATTCTTACTATAGTCTAGGCACAGTTCTAAGAACATTAAGTAGAGTATTTCCTCTTACCTCAAAGTCACGTAAGATCAGAACCAGTATTATCCTTATTTTACAGAGAAGAAAACTGAGGCACAAAAAGACTAAGTTACTTGCTAAGAGTACATAGTTGGAAAGTGGCAAAATCAGTATTTATACCCAGAATTTGGTTCTTCAGCCTTCACTCTTTACCTTTATACCATGTTGTTCCCAATATATCTTCTATTAATGACGCATCCATTATCTCATCTGAATTTTAGTATAGCCCAGTGAAATAGTCAAAATAGCTATTGTATTCTCAAAATTATGGATAAAAATAATCAAGCTTAAAATTACAGATAAAAATAAATCAAGTGTCTTGCCCAAGCTTATGTAATAAGAGGTAAAAGTGGCATCTGGAAAGGGAAAATCTAAATATAATTCCAGTCCTCTTTCAACTACATCATCCTAAATTAAAAGGCTGAATACGTCTGAAGAAAAGTGGGCTATACTGAGGGATGATTCTAAACTTAAATTCATTTTTCCCTAAGATTAAATATATATCAAAGTGTGTTTAATATTAAATCATAACTGAAGGGCACAAGCAGAAATACAGACACAACAGCATGGCAAAGAATGACTTTGCAAATGTCTCTAATAAACTAATTGCACAGAAAATTTCAAAGACTCAACAAGCACTTTTATACCTGGTGAGCATGATTCATCATCCATGCCCACCTCCATATATAACTCCTCCATAGTCTTCTGTCCTGGGTATCTTTTGTTTCCTGCTTTAAATGCCCATTTTAAAAGAACCATTAAACTAATAGGAATGTGTACTGGGAAATTCGTGATAAGCTGAATACTAATATATCTTTTGCTTACTTTTTTCCCTAAACTTGAATACATTGGGAACCTATATTAGTAATGTCTGTAGCCTTATGGTTCTTATATAATCTTCAAGCATCATACTCTAGAAAGATAATCTTAACTCCCTGGGCTTCTGAAACCTTAATTTCTTTACCTAAAACCGAAAGGTGATATTCTAATTATATAGTTGTCGGTAGGATCAAATCAAATGATACATAAGAAAATATATATAAAATGTAAAAAAAAAAGTTGAAATATAAAAACAGTAGCTCCATGTGAATCACATAATAAATTCTTACAAAATGCTAGGGAACTGTATATGGGTCTCTTTCTCACTTTTTTTATGTCTGTTTTTATTTTTGTGTCTGGAATTATAGAGTAGATAAAAAGTAAAGGATAGGATATTATAATGTGTTAGAGTATTTTTGATTCTCTTTCCACAAGAATAATAGTATGAAACCCATTTTCTGGGTCTGTTTTTAACATACCTGCTTATTTTCAATTCAGTTCTTGTTTTTTGTTGTTTTGTCATCCTTCATTACCTCCGTGAGCAGAGAACTTCTGATCCTGAAACTGGATAAACTAACTCAGATTCCATCCAAGCAGTTCCTACTGAATAGAATGAAAAATGTGGTCATTTGATTTGTGTACTCAGTGAGGATAAATAACTAGTGCATAATAAATATTGGATGTTTATGAACATAAAATTAAACTATCAGATAAGTGAAATTTCTAGTTTCTCCTCTGTACCAGTTTCTGACTATGATTTATTTCCCCCTCCCCTCTTTGCTTCTTTGTATCTCAGTATCAAACAGAATTAAGTCAAACTAAAAATCTTGATCCTATACTTTCTAATTAGCATCAGCCTACGGTTATCTGTCATCTTTCACCACTGAAAATTGTCTATTATAATGAATTATTTCAGTCTTTTTCACTTGGGTTTTGCTCATTTGAAACTCTTCATAACATTTTTCTTGAAACCTTTTCCTTTTCCTTTTTCCTAGTTTGTTCTATAAAAACCAGTTTTATTGTTTACTTATGAATATTCCTTCTCAACCCACATGTATGTTTTTTTTTTTTTCTCTTTCCTGTCCTTTCCTCCCAACCCCCCAATCTAAAATGCCTCCCTGGATTGTTTGTTTCATCCATTCCCTGGTTGACTAGTCATACTCTGAAGGGTAATAAATCTGTATCTTTAGTTCAGGGCACTATCCTAGGTTCCAGACAAATATATATAGGCACTTTACATCTTCTCCTAGCCCTCCCATAGATATGTAAACTAACCAAGCCAAATGTGAAACATGCTTGTTCTCATTATTTCCTCTATCAACTTATGACATTGTGAACTAACAAGCGGCTAAAACCAGAAATTATGGAAGCAATATAGACTACTTTTGCACCTTTTATTCCTTCTTTTGGAGCTGCCCTTAGATTCTGTATATTTGACTTAATATGACTATCTCCACTTCTGCAGTGTTTGGTCTCATACTGTCTTGGATATTATCTAGTATCATAACATCTAGCATTATAAAGACGCATGGCCTGGAGGATCCCACCAAATGTCCCTTCCCAACTGCAAATGAGGTACTCTTACTAAAAGGAGTTATTTTCCTGCTTAAAATCGTTCCATATTCTCTATTATATACAAAATGTTTACTTCTAAAAATGGATGGAAAGATTTTTTTATGATATATTCCTTCTTGCCGTTGCAATCTTTACTCCATTGTATTCCCCCCGCCCGACTTTTTACAGTTGACCCTTAAAATGGATTTGAACTGCCTTGGTCTATTTATATGTGGGGTTTTTAAAAGAAATAAACATATAGTAGTGTAAATGTATTTTCTCCTCATGATTTTCTTAACAATTTCTTTTTTTCTAGCTTTATTGTAAGAATACAGTATATAACAGAAAACATACATGTTAATTGCTTGTTTGTTATTGGTAAGGCTCTGGAGGATGGTAGGCTATCAGTAAATTTTGGGGGAGTCAAACTTAGCTGCAGAATTTCAACTGCAAGAGAGGTCATGTCCCTAATGCCTGCATTTTTCAAGGATCAAATGTGTAGTAATCAGCTATCTCTACTCCTGGAAAATACTATAATGTGTTTAGCCTTCAGGTCTATACTTTTTTTTTTTTCCACCTGCCTGTAATGTGACTTTCCCCTATATATCCTACACATGTACCAAGATTCAATTAAAGAATCCTAGAGTAAAATGTTCACTCCAGAAGTAACTCAGGATGATTATATATGTATGTATGTGTGTGTGTGTGTGTGTGTGTGTAGTCAAATTTTTTTTGTTTTTGCTGGGTCCAATGATATGCAGTCATTGACTTAGATTATCTTACTTATTTTGAGCTTATTCCTTGCTGCTAATTCCACAGAAGTAACTAATCCTTCTTACCACTTAGAACTAATTCTCATTTCTCATTCCAGGCATAACATTTGCATTTGATTGCAGACATTGCTTTCACTCTGCTTTCCCTTGAATAAGCTGACACTTATTCACTGTCTATATTCATCTATTGTCAGGTTACATAATACCTTGCATAAGCAACCTGGGCTCTTAGCTACATTGCAGAGGAACATCACAAATCTTTATGGTGAGTCAAGTTTCCATATTATATATATTGCTGCAGCAAGATGAGTTGCCAGTGGATTTGTACAATCCTTTTGTTGGGAAAATATAGCACTTGTAATTAAACACTTAAATTGAATCTTTGTGGGTCAAAGACCTAGTTATTTCATCACAATAACAATGAGAGTCACAATGAGATGCACGGTGTCCTCCATTACCTCTTGTTCTGTTAAGTGAAAAGTTTCAAGAAAATAGAAAATTTCAGGCTTGTAATATAGATCACAGATGTCAGAGTTCATGTTAACCTAAGTTCTTTAATACTTTTAAAGGCCTAATGAGGTTTAGCTTATTTACAATAAACCGCATATATTTAAACTCTGCATTTTTGATGTAACATATTAAGCTATCATTGTATTTGAGGTACTAAACATTTCTATTAAGCCCTATATGTTCTTCTGGCCCTATTAATATGCACCCCCATCCCATCTACTTCTCAAGCAAAACTGATCGTATTTGTGCCACCTTTAAATTGATGACATACTCTATATTTTTATAAAAAGATATCATATGCAATATTTTATCTTTTTTAACTGTATAACATGGTTTTGAGATTTTTCCATATTGTATATGGCAATAGTTTGTCCCTATTACTGATGAATACTATTTCATTGTATAGATATACTATAACTTGTTTGTCCATTCTTTTATTGATGATGTTTGGTTATTATAAATAATTTCTCATATGTGCATTTACAGTTCTCTTAAACATGTTTTCATTTCTCATAGTAGTGAATTTCCAAACTTGTTTCCAGATTGGCTTGCAATGTATATTGGCTTATGTTACAGTACAGGTGGTCTTTTTATTTTTTGTTTTTTTGTAGAATTTTTAAAAATTTAGTATAATTAACATACAGTGTTATATGAGATTCAAGTGTACAATGTAATGATTGAACAATTCTACATGTTTCTCAGTGCTCAAAAGATAACGTTACTTTTTTATTTTTTAAGATAAGGGTCCCTTGAATACCCTTTATTTCACCCATCTCCCTTACACACCTCCCCTCTGGCAGCCATCAGTTTATTCTCTGTATTTAAGATATTTTTTTTCCTTTATTTCATTTCTTTAGTTTTTTTTTTTTAATTCCACATATAAGTGAAATAATATAGTATTTGTTTTTTCCAACTGACTTATTTTACTTAGCTTTATACCCTCTAGGTCCATCCATATTGTTGCAAATGGCAAGATCTCATTCTTTTATATGACTGATATTTCATTGTACATATATACTAGCTTTCTTCATTTGTTCATCAATCAGTGGACCCTTGGATTGCTTCCATATATTGGTTATTTTAAATAATGCTGCAATAAACAGAAGCGTGCATATATCTCTTCAAATTAGTGTTTACTTTTTCATTGGGTAAATATCAAGTAGTGACATTATTAGGTCTTATGGTAATTCTATTTTTAAATTTTGAAGAAACTCCATAGTTTGAGAAGAAGAGGCATTAAGTCTGTTTTTATGTATTATAATTTATATTTAAACATATCATGATTCACTATATTTCATCTTACTTCCACATCTGTGATAATTTTCCTTGTTCTTTTAATTGATCAAAGAAGATAAAATTATAATATCCAGTGCTTGTCGTAAGTTCACTTCTTAGTGCCCATCACCCATGTAGCCCATCCCTTACTCATCTTCCCCCTCAGCAACACTTAGTTTGTCCTCTATAATCAGTAGTCTCTTACGGTTTGCCTCCATCTTTTATTTTTTCTTTCTCCATGTCCACCTGTTTTGTTTCTTAAATTCCACATATAAATGAAATCATATGGTGTTTATCTTTCTCTGGATATTAAGTCTTTCTACAATGTCTCATAGATTTAACCTGTGAAGCTATCTAGTCCTGGACTTTTGTTTGTTGGGAATGTTTTAATTACTGATTTTTCTTGCTGGTAACCCATCTGTTCACATTATCTATTTTTCCCTGATTCTTTTTTGGGAGGTAATATATTTCTAGGAATTTATCCATTTCTTTTGGTTTCCAATTTGTTGACATATAATTTTTCATAATATTCACTTATAATTCATATTTCTGTTGTGTTGTTTTTAATCCTCCTTTTCCTTTTCTGATTTGATTTGTTTGCACCTTTTTTTTTTTTTTTTCTTTTGAGGAGTCTGGCCAAGGCTTATTAAGCCTTGATCTTTTTGAAGAACTAGTTCCTGCTTTCACTGATCTAGTCTTTTTTTTTTTTTTTTTTAATTAATTTCTGCTCTAATCCTTATTCTTCCTTCTACTGGTTTGGAGTTTTATTTGTTCTTCCATTATTAGCGCCTTTAAATGTAAAGATCGATTGTTTATTTGAGATCTTTCTTGCTTCTTGAGATAGGCCTATATTGCTATGAAAGATTTTGGAGCACTTATTTCCATTTTCATTTGTCTCTTTGCATGTTTTTAATTCCTCTTTGATTTCTTGGTTGATTTATTTATTGTTTATTATTTATTATTATTATTATTATTATTATTATTATTTAGCCTCTATATTATAATAACCTCTATATTATAATAAATTATATTTATTTATTTTATATTATATATGCATATATATATTTATATTATTTATTTAATCTCTATATATTTGTGTTCTTTCCAGATATTTCCTTGTGGTTGGATTCTAGTTTCATAGCACTATGGTCAGAAATGATGCATAGCATGACTTCAGTTTTTTTAATTTGTTGAGACTTGTTTTGGTGCCTAATGTGTGATCTGTTCTGGAGAATATTCCATGTGCACTTGAAAAGAATGTGTATTCTGCTGTTTCAGCATTGAATGTTATGATTATATGTGTTGGATACATCTGTTCCAATGTGTCATTCAAAGGCATTGTTTCCTTTATTTTCTGTTTGGATGATCTATCCACTGATGTAAGTAGGGTGTTAAAGTCCCCTACTATTATTGTGTTACAATTGATTACTTCATTTATGTTTGTTAATAGCTACTTTATGTATTTGGGTGCTCCCATGTTGGGTGCATAAATACTTACAAATGTCAAATATTCTTTTGGATTGTTCCTTTTATGATTATGTAGTGTAGTTTGTCCTTTGTTACAGTTCTTTGTTTTAAAGTCTATATTATTCAATGTAACTATTGCTACCCTGGCTTTTTCATTTCCATTTGCATGATAAATAATTTTGTATCACTTTATTTTTAATCTGCTTGTGTCTTTAATTCTGAAATGAATCTCCTGTGGGCAGTACATAGATGGATCTTGCATTTCTATCCATCTTATCACCCTATATCTTTTGATTGGAGCATTTAGTCCATTTACATTCAAAGTAATTATTGATAGGTATGTACTTAAGGCCATTTTATTCCTTGTTTTGTGGTTCTTTTTGTAGTTCCCTGTGTTCCTTTCTTCTCTTGCTTTTTTTTTTTTCTCATGATTTGTTGGCTTTCTTTAGTGATAGATTACTTTCTCACTATTTTTTGCATATTTATTAGTGGTTTTTTTATTTGTGGTTACCATTATGTTGTAAATAACATCTTAAGCATATAGTAGTCTATATTAGGTTGATGACCACTTAAGCTTTAACCCATTATAAAAGCACTAAATTTTTACTCCTCCCTGATCGTATTTTAGGTTTATGGTTTTGACTTTGCACCCTTTTAAGAATCCCTTGATTTTTATGGATATACTTAATTTTACTGCTTTTGTGCTTCCTTCTTTTCTTACTCCTGCTTATGGTCTTTCCTTTCCATTCAATTTAACATTTCTTCTAAAGCTGCTTTATTGGTGATGATTCCTTTAAACTTTGTTTATCTAGGAAACTTTATGTCTCCTTCTATTCTGAATGATAACTTTGCTGGATGGAATATTCTTGATTGCAAGTTTTTTTTTTTCCTTTCATCACTTTGAATACATCAAGTCACTCCCTTCTGGCCTGCAAAGTTCCTGATGAAAAATCAGCTGATAGGGATGCCTGGGTGGCTCAGTTGGTTAAGCAGCTGCCTTCGGCTCAGGTCATGATCCCAGCGTCCTGGGATCGAGTCCCACATCGGGCTCCTTGCTCATCAGGGAGCCTGCTTCTCCCTCTGCCTCTGCCTGCCATTCTGTCTGCCTGTGCTTGCTCTCTCTCCCTCTCTCTCTCTGACAAATAAATAAATAAAATCTTTAAAAAAAATCAGCTGATAGCCTTATGGAGTTTCCCTTCTATGTAACAGTTTTATCTTGATGCTTTTAAAATTATCTCTTTATCTGTCTTTTTGCCATTTGAATTGCTACTTGTTGGTGTTGACCTCTTGGGTTTATTTTGTTGTGGGCTCTCTGTGACTTCTGGATCTGGATTTTTGTTTCCTTTCCTACATAAAGGAAGTTTTTGGCTATTATTCCTTCAAATACATTTTCTGCCCACTTTTTTCTCTCTTCTCCATATGGAATTCCCCTCATGCAAATGTTATTTGGTTGATGGTATTGCTGAGTTCCCTCAGTCTTTTCTCATTTTTTATTCCTTTTTTTTCTTTCTCCTCTTCAGGTTGCTTCCTTTTCATTATTCTGTCCTCCAGGTCACTGATCTGTTCTTCTGCTCCCTCTAATCAACTATTTATTCCCTCTAGTGTATTGTTAATTGTATTTAGTGAGTTATTCATCTCTGGTTATTTTTTATATTTTCCCTTTGTTGTGGGTCTTACTAAGATCCCCCACTGTTCTTTCAAGTCCCGCTAGTATCTTTATGATAATTACTTTAAATTCTCTATCACTTATATTACATATCTTTGTTTGTTTAGCTATCTTGCTAAGATTTTGTCCTGTTCTTTAATTTGGGACATATTCCTCTGTCTCCTCATTTTGCTTGTGTCTATGTGTTAGGAATGTCAGGTAAGTATCCTAAGTCTCCTGCTCTTGTTAGTGGCATTTTGAATATGAGGTCTTAGAGTGCCCTATAGTAAAATGCCTTCTATTCACTAGAACCTGGCACTTCAGGGGTATCTCTTATATGTGTTATGTGTGTTGCACTTTGTGGCTGAGCTTTGTTTGCCTTCAGTCCAGTCATACATAAGTGTGCTCTATGCCTGTTTTGGGGAAGATTTTAGTTCTCTGTGGGAGCCTTGGGCTTGAATCGGATTAGGCATTTGCCAAAGCTACCACTATATACAACTGTAGGACATAAATCCTGTGTTGTCTCTGAGAACTTTTGTTTGTAGTATACCAGAGATCTACTCCCTGTCCAGTGCTGAGTCCACAATAAGAGTGGTATATATTGCTATCTTCCCCTCTTTCCAGGGAAGGAGTCACTTTTAAGTCATGCTTGCCTCTGTTTGGGCTGCTTATAGACTGTTACATTTGTGGTGTGGCTTCTGATGAACTGCCAAGGGCATATTGGAGGTGGGTGCAGGTCATTAGTCTTAGTAAAGTTTGCACTGGTTGCTTGGAGAATACCTATAGCATCTTTGAAGAACTGCTGAGAGTTGTTTGGAAGATTGGGACCACAGAAGAGGATGGGGGTGGAACATGGAGTTAGCAAGCCAGGTAGAGAGTGTTTGAGGTGGTTTCTGCAGGTGTCCTTTTATATATAAACTGGCACATTTTTCTTTACAAATAACCATAAAATGTTTAACATGGAAAAAGGCATAAATCATATTTAGATGTTTTCTAAAGCACAGATGTTTGAAAAATTGAAAAATAATTATAGGTTCTGCAGATTACAATATTTTATATCACTGCATAATATCTGTCATTTATATTGTCTTCCCTGTACACACATGACAGAGATGCACACACACAATTGTGGTTGTGTTAGACTATATTAGTTCAGATTTATAAAGTTAAGTCTTATAAACTCAGCTACACAAAGGAAACAACAGTAAAATATGTATAAAATCTACAACCAAACAAGATTTCCAAAATTTCCCAATGTACAGATTTTCTCTTACATGTAGTTGCTTCATAACATTCCTGAATTTCTACTCTCCAATTTCTTTATACATACCTTTATATAAAGATATATGTGAATGATGGAAAACCCTAATCCAGACCCATATTTCTTCTTCACATACACCCAGTTTGTTTACTCAGGTAAGCTCAAATCTTCTTGTGTCTTTGCAGATGTGGATTCCTGTTCTCAGAAATTCTTGACAATTTCCAAATCTTCTAGAGGCCAGGAAAAGTCTTCAGTCATTCAAAGGCAAAGTTACAGATATTACCAATCTTTGGGTCCTTTCAAACAGTGAATAGTTTCAATTTTCTCTGAAGGACAATTTACCAGTCCACAGATAAAAACTTTAACATATTTTAACATCATCTTCTCTATCTATAAGAAGTTTCCCAATGAAGTCTTTTAAATGGAAATTCATATGTTTGAGACAATCGTTATCTTTAGGGTAAAGAAATGCTTGGCAGACTTTTTCTTTGACCAGATTATATGGCTATAATGTCCTTGTGTCTGTGGTAGCTAAAGTATGGAAGGCTTGTAGCCCCTATTTCTTTCAGTGCATATTTACATTTGTAGGATTTCTTTACTGAGGTAGTTGACAGAATGTTTCATTTTGGATGCTAATATAGATAAGTCTTCAGTTACAATGCCAAAATTTTGATCCTCTTCATCACCAAAATTGCCTGTTCTCTTTTTAAAAGTATTTCTAAACTTTTGGAAATATTTGGTTTCTCTTAAATATCATTTTATTTTGGAAAATAAAGTGAATATATATGACAAGCATTATATGTAAGTATTGAACTTAAACATGTACATGTACACAATATTCTCAAACTAAAATATTTATGTAACAATGGGTTTAATATCTTAGGGTTCATTCTATGGAAAGCCTATTAAAGATTAAAATATAGTGATCATCTCCTTATAGAAGTCCAAAGGATCTTTATTTTTATTTTTTTATTTTAATTTTTTTTTATTTTTTCAGCATAACAGTATTCATTATTTTTGCACCACACCCAGTGCTCCATGCAATCTGTGCCCTCTACAATACCCACCACCTGGTGCCCCCAACCTCCCACCCCCCACCCCTTCAAAATTCTCAGATCGTTTTTCAGAGTCCATAGTCTCTCATGGTTCACCTCCCCTTCCAATTTCCCTCAACTCCCTTCTCCTCTCCATCTCCCCTTGTCCTCCATGCTATTTGTTATGCTCCACAAATAAGTGAAACCATATGATAATTGACTCTCTCTGCTTGACTTATTTCACTCAGCATAATCTCTTCCAGTCCCGTCCATGTTGCTACAAAACTTGGGTATTCATCCTTTCTTTCTTTCTTTCTTTCTTTCTTTCTTTCTTTCTTTTTTTTTTTTTTTTTACAGCTTTATAAACATATATTTTTATCCCCAGGGGTACAGGTCTGCAAATCGCCAGGTTTACACACTTCACAGCACTCACCATAGCACATACCCTCCCCAATATCCATAACCCCACCCCTCTCTCCCAACCCCCTCCCCCCATCAACCCTCAGTTTGTTTTGTGAGATTAAGAGTCACTTATGGTTTGTCTCCCTCCCAATCCCATCTTGTTTCATTTACTCTTCTCCTACCCCCTCAACCCCCCATGTTGCATCTCCTCTCCCTCATATCAGGGAGATCATATGATAGTTGTCTTTCTCCGATTGACATATTTCGCTAAGCATGATCCCCTCTAGTTCCATCCACATCGTCGCAAATGGCAAGATTTCATTTCTTTTGATGGCTGCATAGTATTCCATTGTGTATATATACCACATCTTCTTTATCCATTCGTCTGTTGATGGACATCTAGGTTCTTTCCATAGTTTGGCTATTGTAGACATTGCTGCTATAAACATTCGGGTGCACGTGCCCCTTCGGATCACTACGTTTGTATCTTTAGGGTAAATACCCAGCAGTGCAATTGCAGGGTCATAGGGTAGTTCTATTTTCAACATTTTGAGGAACCTCCATGCTGTTTTCCAGAGTGGTTGCACCAGCTTGCATTCCCACCAACAGTGTAGGAGGGTTCCCCCTTCTCCGCATCCTCGCCAGCATCTGTCATTTCCTGACTTGTTAATTTTAGCCATTCTGACTGGTGTGAGGTGATATCTCATGGTGGTTTTGATTTGTATTTCCCTGATGCCGAGTGATATGGAGTACTTTTTCATGTGTCTGTTGGCCATCTGGATGTCTTCTTTGCAGAAATGTCTGTTCATGTCCTCTGCCCATTTCTGGATTGGATTATTTGTTCTTTGGGTGTTGAGTTTGCTAAGTTCTTTATAGATTTTGGACACTAGCCCTTTATCTGATATGTCATTTGCAAATATCTTCTCCCATTCTGTCAGTTGTCTTTTGGTTTTGTTCACTGTTTCCTTTGCTGTGCAAAAGCTTTTGATCTTGATAAAATCCCAATAGTTCATTTTTTCCCCTTGCTTCCCTTGCCTTTGGTGATGTTCCTAGGAAGATGTTGCTGCGGCTGACGTCGAAGAGGTTGCTGCCTGTGTTCTCCTCGAGGATTTTGATGGATTCCTTTCTCACATTGAGATCCTTCATCCACTTTGAGTCTATTTTCGTGTGTGGTGTAAGGAAATGATCCAATTTCATTTTTCTGCATGTGGCTGTCCAATTTTCCCAACACCATTTATTGAAGAGGCTGTCTTTGTTCCATTGGACATTCTTTCCTGCTTTGTTGAAGATGAGTTGACCATAGAGTTGAGGGTCCATTTCTGGGCTCTCTATTCTGTTCCATTGATCTATGTATCTGTTTTTGTGCCAGTACCATGCTGTCTTGATGATGACAGCTTTGTAATAGAGCTTGAAGTCCGGAATTGTGATGCCACCAACTTTGGCTTTCTTTTTCAATATTGCTTTGGCTATTCGAGGTCTTTTCTGGTTCCATATAAATTTTAGGATTATTTGTTCCATTTCTTTGAAAAAAATGGATGGTACTTTGAAAGGAATTGCATTAAATGTGTAGATTGCTTTAGGTAGCATAGACATTTTCACAATATTTATTCTTCCAATCCAGGAGCATGGAACATTTTTCCATTTCTTTGTGTCTTCCTCAATTTCTTTCATGAGTACTTTATAGTTTTCTGAGTATAGATTCTTAGTCTCTTTGGTTAGGTTTATTCCTAGGTATCTTATAGTTTTGGGTGCAATTGTAAATGGGATGGACTCCTTAATTTTCTTTCTTCTGTCTTGTTGTTGGTGTAGAGAAATGCAACTGATTTCTGTGCATTGATTTTATATCCTGACACTTTACTGAATTCCTGTACAAGTTCTAGTAGTTTTGGAGTGGAGTCTTTTGGGTTTTCCACATAGAGTATCATATCATCTGCGAAGAGTGATAGTTTGACATCTTCTTTGCCGATTTGGATGCCTTTAATTTCCTTTTGTTGTCTGATTGCTGAGGCTAAGACTTCTAGTACTATGTTGAATAGCAGTGGTGATAACGGACATCCCTGCCGTGTTCCTGACCTTAGCGGAAAAGCTTTCAGTTTTTCTCCATTGAGAATGATATTTGCGGTGGGTTTTTCATAGATGGCTTTGATAATATTGAGGTATGTGCCCTCTATCCCTACACTTTGAAGAGTTTTGATCAGGAAGGGATGCTGTACTTTGTCAAATGCTTTTTCAGCATCTATGGAGAGTATCATATGGTTCTTGTTCTTTCTTTTATTAATGTGTTGTATCACATTGATTGATTTGCGGATGTTGAACCAGCCTTGCAGCCCTGGAATAAATCCCACTTGGTCGTGGTGAATAATCCTTTTAATGTACTGTTGAATCCTATTGGCTAGTATTTTGGCGAGAATTTTTGCATCCGTGTTCATCAAGGATATTGGTCTGTAGTTCTCTTTTTTGTTGGGATCCTTGTCTGGTTTTGGGATCAAGATGATGCTGGCCTCATAAAATGAGTTTGGAAGTTTTCCTTCTATTGCTATTTTTTGGAACAGTTTCAGGAGAATAGGAATTAGTTCTTTAAATGTTTGGTAGAATTCCCCCGGGAAGCCGTCTGGCCCTGGGCTTTTGTTTGTTTGGAGATTTTTGATGACTTTTTCAATCTCCTTACTGGTTATGGGTCTGTTCAGGCTTTCTATTTCGTCCTGGTTCAGTTGTGGTAGTTTATATGTCTCTAGGAATGCATCCATTTCTTCCAGATTGTCAAATTTGTTGGCGTAGAGTTGCTCATAGTATGTTCTTATAATTGTCTGTATTTCTTTGGTGTTCGTTGTGATCTCTCCTCTTTCATTCATGATTTTATTTATTTGGGTCCTTTCTCTTTTCTTTTTGATAAGTCTGGCCAGGGGTTTATCAATCTTATTAATTCTTTCAAAGAACCAGCTCCTAGTTTCGTTGATTTGTTCTATTGTTTTTTTGGTTTCTATTTCATTGATTTCTGCTCTGATCTTTATGCTTTCTCTTCTCCTGCTGGGTTTAGGGTTTCTTTCTTGTTCTTTCTCCAGCTCCTTTAGGTGTAGGGTTAGGTTGTGTACCTGAGATCTTTCTTGTTTCTTGAGAAAGGCTTGTACCGCTATATATTTTCCTCTCAGGACTGCCTTTGTTGTGTCCCACAGATTCTGAACCGTTGTGTTTTCATTATCATTTGTTTCCATAAATTTTTTCAATTCTTCTTTAATTTCCTGGTTGACCCATTCATTCTTTAGAAGGATGAGGTTTAGTCTCCATGTATTTGGGTTCTTTCCAAATTTCCTCTTGTGATTGAGTTCTAGCTTTAGAGCATTGTGGTCTGAAAATATGCAGGGAATGATCCCAATCTTTTGATACCGGTTGAGACTTGATTTAGGACCAAGAATGTGATCTATTCTGGAGAATGTTCCATGTGCACTAGAGAAGAATGTGTATTCTGTTGCTTTGGGATGAAATGTTCTGAATATATCTGTGATGTCCATCTGGTCCAGTGTGTCATTTAAGGCCTTGATTTCCTTGTTGATCTTTTGCTTGGATGATCTGTCCATTTCAGTGAGGGGAGTGTTAAAATCCCCTACTATTATTGTATTCTTGTCGATGTGTTTCTTTGATTTTGTTATTAATTGGTTTATATAGTTGGCTGCTCCCACGTTAGGGGCATAGATATTTAAAATTGTTAGATCTTCTTGTTGGACAGTTCCTTTGAGTATGATATAGTGTCCTTCCTCATCTCTTATTATAGTCTTTGGCTTAAAATCTAATTGATCTGATATAAGGATTGCCACTCCTGCTTTCTTCTGATGTCCATTAGCATGGTAAATTCTTTTCCATCCCCTCACTTTAAACCTGGAGGTGTCTTCGGGTTTAAGATGAGTTTCTTGTAGGCAACATATAGATGGGTTTTGTTTTTTTTATCCATTCTGATACCCTGTGTCTTTTCATTGGGGCATTTAGCCCATTAACATTCAGGGTAAGTATTGAGAGATATGAATTTAGTGCCATTGTATTGCCTGTAAGGTTACTGTTATTGTATATTGTCTCTGTTTCTTTCTGATCTACTACTTTGAGGGTCTCTCTTTGCTTAGAGGACCCCTTTCAATATTTCCTGTAGAGCTGGTTTGGTATTTGCAAATTCTTTCAGTTTTTGTTTGTCCTGGAAGCTTTTAATCTCTCCTTCTATTTTCAATGATAGCCTAGCTGGATATAGTATTCTTGGCTGCATGTTTTTCTCATTTAGTACTCTGAATATATCATGCCAGCTCTTTCTGGCCTGCCAGGTCTCTGTGGATAAGTCTGCTGCCAATCTAATATTTTTACCATTGTACGTTACAGACTTCTTTTCCTGGGCTGCTTTCAGGATCTTTTCTTTGTCACTAAGACTTGTAAATTTTACTATTAGGTGACGGGGTGTGGACCTATTCTTATTGATTTTGAGGTGGGTTCTCTGAACCTCCTGGATTTTGATGCTTGTTCCCTTTGCCATATTGGGGAAATTCTCTCCAATAATTCTCTCCAATATACCTTCTGCTCCCCTCTGTTTCCTCTTCTTCTGGAATCCCAATTATTCTAATATTGTTTCGTCTTATGGTGTCACTTATCTCTCGAATTCTCCCCTCGTGGTCCAGTAGCTGTTTGTCCCTCTTTTGCTCAGCTTCTTTATTCTCTGTCATTTGGTCTTCTATATGGCTAATTCTTACTTCTGCCTCATTTATCCTAGCAGTGAGAGCCTCCATTTTTGATTGCACCTCATTAATAGCTTTTTTGATTTCAACTTGGTTAGATTTTAGTTCTTTTATTTCTCCAGAAAGGGATTTTATATCTCCTGAGAGGGTTGCTTTAATATCTTCCATGCCTTTTTCAAGCCCGGCTAGAACCTTGAGAATCATCATTCTGAACTCTATATCTGACATATTACCAATGTCTGTATTGATTAGGTCCCTTGCCTTTGGTACTGCCTCTTGTTCTTTTTTTTGTTGTGAATTTTTCCGCCTTGTCATTTTGTCCAGATAAGAGTTTATGAAGGAGCAAGTAAAATACTAAAAGGGTGGCAACAACCCCAGGAAAATATGCTTTAGCCAAATCAGAAGAGATTCCAAATTGTGAGCGGGGAGTAAGGGGATAAAAAGGATTTCAGAAAGAAAGAAAAAAAAAAAAAAAGAAAAAGAAACTATTAAAAAAAAGAAAGCCGATAAAGAAAAAATATAAAAAGAGGAAAAAAATATATATATTAGATAAACTATTTAAAAAACGTTAAAAAAAGAAAACGGTAAGAGTTAAAAAAAATTCAGCAGAAGAAGAGAAAAAGAAAAAAAATTGAAAAAGAAAAAAAAATTAAATTAACTGCAAGGCTAAAAAATCATGGGGAGAAAGCCATGAGTTCCGTGCTTTGCTTTCTTCTCCTCTGGAATTCCGCCGCTCTCCTTGGTAGGTGAACTTGGTCCTGGCTGGGTTTCCCGTTGATCTTCTGGGGGAGGGGCCTGTTGTAGTGATTCTCAAGCGTCTTTGCCCCAGGTGGAGTTGCACCGCCCTTACCCCGGGCTGCGCTGAGTAATCCGCTCGGGTTCGCTTTCGGGAGCTTTTGTTCCCTGAGCGCTTTCCGTAGAGTTCCGGAGGACGGGAGTGAAGATGGCGGCCTCCCAGTCTCCGGCCCAGAGGAGCCGAGAGCCCGGGGCCCCACTCCTCAGTGCGCCCTCAGAGAACAGCGCCCAATGTCTCCCGCCACCCTGGCCTCCGGCCACGCTCCGAGCTGACCGAGCCTGCGACCGGTTCAAGGCCACCCCGAGTTGAGAGTCACTCCTCGGCTCTGTCTCTGCAGCCGGCTTCCCTGCTCTAATACCGGTAAGCTCTGCGACACTCAGACACCCCCGATCCTTCTGCGACCCTGCGGGAGCTGAGGCCACGCTGACCCCGCCTGGGCTTCCAGTTAAGCCTCTGGAGCGATGTCCCTCAGCGGAACAGACTTTTAAAAGTCCTGATTTTGCTCCGTTGCTCCGCCGCTCGCCCGGAGCCGGCCCCTCCCCCCGCGGTCTATCTTCCCGTCGCTTTAGATTCACTTCTCTGCCAGTCCTACCTTGCAGAAAGTGGTTGATTTTCTGTTTCTGGAATTGCTGTTCTTCTTCTCTTCAATCTCCCGTTGGATTTGTAGGTGTTTGCAATCTTTAGATAAGCTATTTAGCTGATCTCCCGCTACCCGAAGTAGTCTCAGCCTGCTACTTCTCCGCCATCTTGACTCCTCCCCCCCAAAGGATCTTTATATATGTTCCTCTTATGTTTTGACACAATTAAATATTTTTTTTGTTTGTTTTGTTTTTTTTTAATACCTAAGAAATTAGCACTTTGGTCTGCGGGGAAAATAGTGAGCTACTTATTTGAAAATACCAATTACAAAGCAATTTCAGGAGGCCAGCACTCAGGTATCTAAGTGCATTACTTGAATGCATTATATCACTTGTGTTTGATCACTAGCTAAGTTTACTCAACATGGCAAATTTTATAAACACAAGCAAAATAGAATATATTCTCTGTATTTCCTCTGAGATATTTTTCCTTCATTGTTTTCTTTAGATATAAGGGATCAATTTTCCTCTCTATTCAGCAAATACAAATAAGTACTTATCCCTTGCTCTATTTTTAAGATTTTGGTAATGATTAGCAGTAAAATCAATTGAGTCTTTTTCATTTTATTTAGCAGTAATTATCAAATTGTTCTTGATTTTGAATTGTGCATACCAAGTCCAGTTATATTACAACTTCAAGAGTTCTTGTTATTTGCCAAAATAATTTAAATATTAAATCAGCAAAACAAAGAAAAAACCCAAAACCAAATTGAAATCTCAATCCTTAATTCCTTAATTTAGACTGATTTCTATTTGTATTTCATGAATCTAGATGGATTTATATTTGTGCTCTTTAGTATGAATGGAATATTCCTGATATGAAGCTATATGTACTATTGATGATATTTTCTTAGCATAATTAATTATGAGATAAAATGTAATAGTATTTAAACAACATATGCTTATTTAAAAATTCTGATGTCACTTTTAATGAGAGCAATTTTCATCCTTTTTTTCCTTTACTTATTTAAATTGCAGTGAGTGTCACATAAGAAATAATCCATATCTTTCAAGGTTGTTTTGACATTAACAGTATTTTACTGAAGTTATTTTAACATTGTTCAATGCCTGTACTTGATAAATGCCATATCCTTTTCTGTTTAACAGTTTCTTATGATTCACTGAAGTCAGTAACTGAAATGAAATAGAAAGGAAGAGACTACCAAAATTGATAATGTTAAGATTGACAGGTGTGCTAAGAAAGCAAGTCACAGTTGGACCTAGAAGTCAACCAAAGTCATTGAATCCTAAAAAATGTTAACATCAAACTGAACTGCTTTCTGATGTTACCACCTATACTGGAAAGTAACCAGGTAAATTCATGCTAATTTTATTTTTAGTAAATAGTAAAAAATAGTAAGGAATAATAAATAGATACAGACATATAGATATACATAGTAATTGTATAATTGTTCCATATATATAAAATTTAAAAGGAAAATAATCTCATTTCATCCCTCTACGTTGTCAGTCCTACTGTGACAAGATACACATTCTGATTATGTTATTCACTTATTCTGGTACTTATCTTGATATTTCTAGATAATTTTATGCAACTTTTTTCTGATTATCAATTAGAGGTGAACATTTAGCTTTCTTATCCCAACACAATACACTTCTATCTCTGTTTTCTCCTTAGTTATATCACACTTTTTGATTGAATCAGTAATTACTTTCATGGTGTGTTATCCACGTAGTTTATCATGATTCTTTTTCCTTGTATCCAATGTTGCAAGGTTTTGGTTTTGAGTTAATATGATTTCATATTTTCACCTACAAAGTTTCCAAACACCAATTCTTCTATCTATTAACTCTATCATATTTTAAATATACTTTTGCTCGTCTGATTTGCCCAAAAATCAGACTTTCTATTTTCTGGTGGCTTTTTATAGCTTTATTTCTCAATCTCCCTGCTTCACACTCTTCTTCCTATTTATCACACTCTTGCACTAGATACAGTCTTTGAGGAGCTTATAAAGACAAGGTACTGGGAATATTAAAACATTTTTTTAAATTCAAGTTAATATACAGTGTAAAATTAGTTTCAGCTGTATAATCTAGTGATTCAACAATTGCATAGAACACCCAGTGTTTATCATCAGTTCACTCCTTAATCCCCATCACCTTTTTCACCCATCCTGCCACTGATCTCCCCTCTGGTAACCATCAGTTTGTTCTCTATAGTTAACAGTCTGTTTCTTGGATTGTCTCTACTTTTTAATCTGTATTTCTGATTTCACTTAGTGTTAGACTCTCTAACTCCATCCATATTGTTGCAAATAGCAAAATTTTGTTCTTTTCTATGGCTGAGTAATGTTTCATTGTATATACATACTCCATATCTTCATCAGTCAATTGATATTTGGGCTGTTTCCATAATTTGGCTATTGTAGATAGTACTGCTATAAACACAAGAGTGCACATATCCCTTTGAATTAGTACTTCTTGTGTTCTTTGGGTAAATACCTAATAGTGCAGTTGCTGGATCATACAGTAGTTCTGTTTTTAACTGAGGAACCTCTGTACTCTTTTCCAGAGTGGCCAAACCAGTTTACATTCCTACCTACAGTGCAAGGATGTTCCCCTTTCTCCACATCCTCAGCAACACCTGTTTCTTGTGTTGTTGATTTTAGCCATTCTGCCAGGTGTAAGGTGATTTCAAATAGTTTTGAAACTATTTGAAAGTTTTGGTTTATATTTTGCTATGATAAGCAATGAGCATCTTTTTATGTGCCTGTTAGTAATCTATGTCTTTGTTGGGAAAATGTCCATTCATGTCTCCTGCCCATTTTTTTTTTTTAGATTTTTATTTATTTATTTGACAGAGAGAGATCACAAGTAGGCCGAGAGGCAGGCAGAGAGGGAGGAAGGGAAGCAGGCTCCCTGCTGAGCAGAGAGACTGATGCAGGGCTTGATCCCAGGACCCCGGGATCATGACCTGAGCTGAAGGCAGAGGCTTAACCCACTGAGCCACCCAAGCGCCCCAGCTCCTGCCCATTTTTAATTGGATTTGTTTTCTGGATATTGAGTTTTACAAAAATTCTTTATATATTTTGGATACTAACCTTTTGTTGGATATGTCATTTGCAAATATCTCCTCCCATATGTTGCCTTTTAGTTTTGTTGATTGTTATCTTCACGGTGCAGAAGCTTTGAACTCACAACTATGTGGTCAGTTAATCCTTGACAAAACAGGAAAGGACATGCAATGGGAAAAAGACAGTCTCTTCAATAAATGGTATTGTGAAAACTGGACACCAACGTGCAAAAGAATAAACTGGACCACTTTCATAAACCATACAGAAAAATAAATTAAAAATGAATTAAAGACCTAAATGTGAGACATGAAACCATTAAAATCCCAGGGGAGAATATAGGCAGTAACTTCTTCGACACCAGCCATAGTAACTTCTTGCTAGTATGTCTCCTGAGGCAAGGAAAACAAAAGCAAACATGAACTATTGGGACTTCATCAAAATAAAAGAAAACAATCAAAACTAAAAGGGAATATTAAGCTTTTAATCATTTATAAGAAAATATCTTTATTATAGTTTCATATCTGATCTATTGACTAGCTTTATATATATCTGCTAGACAAATGTTTCCTCATCATTCTGTATATTCTAGCAACTAGTATTATTTGGAAGACAAGTGATACTATGATTTGTATTTCTTGGTATTCCTAATGTCTATGTCTTTTCCTAAGTTTCACTCTTCTCAATATTTGGCTTATGTTTTCAAACTGAATGTTCCTATACTTCTGTTCTGGGAAATTTTTTCATGACTTCTTTGATAATTTCCTCCATCTACTGTCCATTTTTACTTCATCTTCCACAGATTTTTATCTATTTCAAGTTTCCTTTAATCTTTCATTACCTACTGTCTGGGCCTTTGTTCTAGAAGTATTTTGTTCTTTGTCTATATCCTTTTCAGAGAATACTGTTCTTTTCTGCATGGTTATAATATATGCAATATTTTTATCTAAAGATATTCTTTACAGTGTTTTTGCTGATTTAATTTTCACCTATGCTCTGAATTATCAGTGTTCCTCCAGACATCTTTATCTGTCTACTTTTTCTGATGTTTCCACTAGAAATTTCCTCAAGTAAAATAAAATCCATGCTGTCCCTTCAGAAGGTAAGAGAGTCATTAAGAAAAAACTTGGAAAGCTTATTTTAATTAGAAGGTTTGTTTATTATTGGTCTTCACTCTAGGATGACTGAACAGGGGACCTGACATTTTTATTGGGTGATTGCTAGATCTTGGGTCTGGGATAGTTCAGTTTTTCAAATAGATACCATAAATTTCTGATTAGACTATTTTGGGATCAAACGACTTGGATAAGAAGAATTGGGATGCCAAACACTCTTATAACCCCCTATATTTGTACTTTTTGACACACTGATACTCTCCATTGGACTTAAACCTTCTTATTTAATTTCATGTATCTGATCCCTTTTACCAATCCATTTTTGGTCTCAGAATCAATGAGATTTTTATTTCAAACACTTTCCTTTGAACTATATGCATTAAAATACCTTCCTCTTAGTGGGATTTTAAGAGTATGAATAAATATGTGTTCTCATGCTATATTTAGCTAAATGCTCTTACTAGATACACATTTGGTATTTATTAATCTCTTTTTTAAGAAATCCATTATTGATAACTATTTGAATTACAAAAAACCTCATTTTCTTTTTACTAAATATTTTCTTTTTGTCAGATTATTTTTTAAAAAGAAACTCAATGGTTACTTCAATTTTTAATGCAACTTATAAATAGAAATTATTCTTAAACTTTGAATTTCCTTTTTAGAGAAATAACTCTATTAAGACATACATGCAATATAATCAACCATTTAAAGTGTACTCTTATTTTAGTTTATTCAGTGTTGTGCTACTATAACACCCCAAAAGGAAACCCTGTATACATAAACAATCATTCCCCATATCCCTCCATCCTCCCACCAGCTCTAGACAACCAACAATTTATTTTTATTCTCTATGGATTTACAAATTTGGGCCTTTCATTTAAATGGAATAATACAATATGTGGTATTTTGTGATTGGTTTGGTTTCATATAGCATAATTTTTCTTTACTCACTTCCTTGAGATGTGATATATAACATTGCATTAGTTTAAGATATATAGTGTGATGACTTGATAAAGCATATCTGATCACTAGGATAGTTAGGTAACACTTTCATCAACTCACATAATTTCCTATTTTGCATACACAGTGAGAATATTTAAGATCTACCTTCTTGGGGTGGCTCAGTCAGTTGAGCATCTGGCTCTTCATTTTGGCTCTGGTCATGGGATCAAGCCTCACATCCCGCTCTGTGCTCAATGCAGAGTCTACTTGCCCCTCTCCCTCAATTCTGTCTGAAATAAAATCTTTAAAAAAAAAATTTACTTTCTTAACAATATTGTATTATATACTTGAAACATGTTACTCTAGTCACCATGCTACATATTATATTATCAGAACTTACTCATCTTATAATTTGAAGTTTATATCCATTGGCCAATATTTTACCACTTCTGACTTTAATTTTCAATATATAATTTTGCACATTATAATAATTTGAACATATTCCATAATGTGAGATATTTAAATATGAATAGCTGGAATTGTTATTCCTTCAAGGCTTTCATGATATTTAAGTATAAAAATTTATGTTAAAAATAGGAATATATGATATTAAATAACTTGAAAGTTGTACTTTTCTTTTACATGTTATTGGTAATTTTTTTTAAGATTTTATTTATTTATTTGACAAATAGAGATCACAAGTAGGCAGAGTGGCAGGCAGAGAGAGAGCAGGAAGCAGGCTCCCTGCTAAGCAGAGAGCCTGACGTGGGGCTCGTCCCAGGACCCTGGGACCATGACCCGAGCTGAAGGCAGAGGCTTAGCCCACTGAGCCACCCAGGTGCCCGTAAACTTTTAAAGAATTGTATACCTGTAGGTGTTTGCATATCAGAATAGTTTTAAATGACAAAGAACAAATTTCTCCATTAAATCTCCAAAAGAAAAACATTCTTCTTTTGGCATACAAAAAATCACTTGTATTTTCAATAACAGAGGTTATTGGCTAATTATATCATTGAAACATATTGATGTCAAATATTTTCTACAAGTACAATTCTGTATGAAAATGATATTAGGAGAAATTCTATTATATGAACAGTTTTTGTCATAATAGGACAACTACACTCAGTGGGACCAGTAATTTGCATGTTCTGAATTTTTCAGTAAGCATCCATTCATGCAGTTGAACAGTTTCCAGCCTAAGATGGCAACACAGGAAGACCATGAATTCAACTTTTCAATGGACTATACCACATTATAGCTATTTATATAATAATGCCTTCTGAAGTAGAACAGAGGGCCAACTAAACAGCTTCTGCACAAAGAGGGAATAACAAAAAATAATGTGAGAGACATGGTAACAAAAGGAACTCTAGTGCTATGGAATGGCAGTAGAGAGGAAAAGTATTGAGGAACCCACCATAGATTCCCCTGTTTTTGGAAACAGAAAAAAGAAAAAAGAAAAAACTAGAACTATACCAAGAAATGCAAAGAGCTATAAGAACACTCTCCAGGTAATAAGGAGTGGAAAAGAAGTCAATTTATGTTTCACCCCACCTTAAAAGACTAGACTAGAGTAGGGTCCAGACACCAATACCAGCAGATCTTGTCCTTACTGTGAGCCGGCAGCCATTATAACCCAGAGTCCTCAAGTCCATACTATCCTTTGTTGTGCTGGAGCAGAGAAAATGAGTTTTTTTCTTTTGTATTATGTCTAAAATTTTTAAAATTTTGTTTTTCTAATTTGTCTTCACTTCCATTAATGTACTTGTTTTTCATTCTTTTTTGTACTTTTCTTGTTACCTTTTTTCTTATTATTTTCTTCTTTTAGGAAATAAGCCACAGTTTAAAAGAGTAACATAAAGACACAGCTCTTGCCAGTCACTAAAGGTAAGAAAGGATTTCTACATGTAGTGACACACAAGAATATTCCAGCCCATTTAAGAGGAGTCCTTCTAACTAATCCACAGGAACAAACACAGAAAGTAAAGCAAAATGGAGAGACAGAGGAATGTGCTCCAAAAAAAGGACCAGGAAAAAAAAAACCCTCAGGAAAAAAGGAAATGAAACAGAAATAAGCAATTTGCCAATAAAGAAGTGGAAGTAATGATTATCAATGCTAGAAAGGAGAGCAGAAGAACTTAGTGATACCTTTAATAAAGAGAAACTCTAAAGAAGAACCAGATTTGAAGAATATAATAATTGAAATGAAAAACACACTAGAGAGAATAAACAGATTAGCAGATTCAGAAGAATGTGATAACAATCTAAAGACAGGATAATGGGAGGTACACAAGCTGAACAGCAAAAAGAATTCTAAAAAATGGGGGTGAGACAGGGATTTCCTGGACAACATAAGTGAATAAACACTCACATTGTAGGGGTGCCAGCAGAAGAAGAGAGAGAGAAAGGGGTAGAAAATTTATTTGAAGAAATACCTGAAAATGTCACTAACCTTCAGGTCCAAGAAGCACAGAGAGTTCTAAACAAGATGAACCCAAGGAGGTCCACACCACATCACGTCAAAGACAAAGAGAAATGTAAAAGCAGCAAGAGAGAAACAAAAAGTGCCCTACATGGGAAAATGTCTAAGGATATCAATGATTTTTCAGCAGAAACTTTGAATGAATTATACCATTCCCTTGTGGCTTGCAAAGTGTGGAAAGGAAAAATAAAGATTTATCTACTTGGCAAGGTTATACTTCACAGCTGAGGAAGAAATAAAAACATTTTCAAGAGAAACAAAAGCTAAAGGAATTTATCACCACTAAACAAGCCTGAGAAGAAATATTAAAAAGGACTCCTTCTAGTCGAACAAAATAATGACAGTCATTAGACATAACAAAATTTTAAATATAAAGATGCAAAAAATGAGAGCATATATATAAAATGTGGAGGAGGGAGTAAAGTTTTCTTCTAAAATGTGTTTGAACTGGACTTGGAGGAAGATGGCAGAGGAGTAGCGACCCTAGCTTCATTGAGTCCCTGGAATTCGGGTAGATAGCTATAAAATAATTCTGAACATTGTGAACTGAAACAGAGATCTAAGAAAAGAATTGCTGCAATTCTACAAATAGAAATGTGACCACTTTTTGCAAGGTAGGAGTGTAGAAGTGAATCCAAGGCAATGTATGGGAAGAGAAGCACTGGGAGGAGGAGCCTTCTTAAGCCAGCTACTGGGAAGTGATATAATAGCAGAGTGCAAAATTGGAATTATTTGAGAAGTCTGCTCCAGTGAGAGACATCTCTGCCTGAAAGGCACTCAGGTGGCAAAGTGGGGTAGAATCCTAGGTGGGACATTGTGGTTTCAAGATCCCTGGGGTCACAGAAAGAATGGGGGTGCCAGAGTACAGCTGTGTTCCTAAGCATTGGAGTGGGGAAGCCAGCTGCAACCAGTGACCTGAGAACAAGACTTTCAGCTCAGTAATGCCATAAACCCTGAACTATGGCACTGTCAGGCAACCACTCTCCTAGCAAGGGCCCAGCAATCAGCCAACACTGGGTGAGACATCCCTCCTTTCCCTGGGAGAATAGATGTGTATAGATGCTACAGGAACCTGCAGGGTTTAGAGACTCGAGCTGCTGGGTTGTGCACCACAGGAATCTGAAAGTTTGGAGACTTGAAATGGGGTCACATGCCCAATAAAAAAATGCCTGGTGACAGGCTAGGTGTACACAGAGTGTAGACAGAAACCAGGGAGTAAAAAGTTATTGACTGCTTTTCCCTGAGGGCACACTGAAGAGTCAGGGCCATGATCTTTCAGCTCTGGGGCTGGAGAATTTGGTGCCACCACTTTTATTTTCATCCTCTAAAGCTGTATGGAAAGCCGTCAGGGAACAAAAGCCATGTAAAGCAATCCAGAGCTGGAGTCACTTACACTGAGCCAAACCTCCAGGGAAGGGCCATGTAACTCCACCTTGGTCAAAGACACCTGAGAAAAAGCACAGCAGTTCCCTCCCCAGAAGACCAGCAGGAACATCTGGCAAATACCAAGTTTACCAATTACACAGAACTGAAATACTCCAGTGCTAGAGGAAAATAGTATATAGAATTTAAAGGTTGTTTTTTTTTTTTTTTAAGATTTTATTTATTTATTTGTCAGAGAGAGAGAGAGAGAGCGAGCACAGGCAGACAGAGTGGCAGACAGAGGCAGAGGGAGAAGCAGGCTCCCCACAGAACAAGGAGCCCGATGTGGGACTCGATCCCAGGACACTGGGATCATGACCTGAGCCGAAGGCAGCTGCTTAACCAACTGAGCCACCCAGGCGTCCCTAAAGGTTGTTTTTTTTTTTTCTCAATTTCTTTAGCCTTTAAGTTGAAAAGGAAAAAAAAAAAATTTAAAGTTGACAAACTATGTCTTTTCCCCCCATTTTTCCATTTACATTATATATAATGTAAATGGAATGTATATAATGTATATATATATATCCATAATATATATATTCATATATATAAATTACGGATATATATAATATATATATTATATTATATATATATATTCATATATATATTCATTCTTCATTTTTGGCCTCCTTTCATTGTATTCAGTTTTGTTTTGATTATATATATATATATTATGTATATAATGTATATATATACACATGTGTATGTATGTATATACATTATGTATATAATATATATACATACATCATACATACACACAACACATATATGTGTGTGTGTGTATATATATATATTTTTTTCTTTCTTTACAATTTTGGGTTCTAATTTCTTCCAATAGATCAAAATACACCCAGGACCTAGTTTGTTACCCTATTCTAATTTGTTTAGTCTCTACCTTCTGGGGTCTGGTTGATATATTTGTATTTTGCTTTCTTATTCATGTATAAATGAACAAAATGATAAGATGGAAAAAATCACATCAGAAAAAAGAACAGGAGGTATTATTAACTGCCAGAAACTTAACAACTATGGGTATTAGTAAAATGTCAGGGCTAGAACTCAGAACAGCAATTACAAAGATACTAGCTGGGCTTGAAAAAAGCATAGAAGACACCAGAGAAGCGCTTTCTGGAGAAATAAAAGAAATAAAATCCAATCAGGTCAAAATCAAAAAGGGTTTTATTGAGATGCAATAAAAAAATGAGGCTTCTAACTGCTAGGATGAGGCAGAAGAGAAAACCAGTGACATTAAATATAAAATGATGGAGAATTAAGAAACTGAGGAAAAGAGAGAAACGATGACTGGATCATAAGGGGAGGATTAAAGGGATCAATGATACCATATAGAAGAACAGTATCAGAATAACTGGGGTCCCAGAGGAAGAAGAAAAAGAGAGGAGGCCAGGAGGTAGATTGGAACAAATTATAGCATATATACATTCTTCTCAAGTGTACCTCAAACATTCTCCAAAATAGATCACATACTGGGTCACAAATCAGGTTTCAACCAGTACCAAAAGATTGGGATCATTCCCTGCATATTTTCAGATGCTTTGAAACTTGAAGTCAACCACAAAAGGAAATTTTGAAGGAACTCAAATACTTAGAGGTTAAAGAGCAGCTTACTAAAGAATTAATGGGTCAACCAGGAAATTAAAGGAGAATCTTAAAAAATCATGGAAACAAGTGAAAATAAAAACACAACTGTTCAAAACCTTTGGGATGCAGCAAAGTGATCCAAAGAGGGAAATATATAGCAATATAAGCCTTTTTTCAAGAAATAAGAAGTCTCAGATACACAACCTAACCTTACACCTAAAAGAGCTGGAGAAAGAACAGCAAATAAAGCCTAAGCCTAGCAGAAGAGAATTAATAAAGATAGAGTAGAAATCAATGAAATAGAAATCAAAAGATCTGTAGAATAGATCAATGAAACTAGGATCTGGTTCTTTGAAAGAATTAATAAGTCTAGCCAGACTTATCAAAAAGAAAAGAAAACATCCAAATTAATGAAACAATGAATGAAAGAGGAGAGATCACAACCAAACCAAAGAAATACAATTATGACAACATATTATGAACAACTATATGCCAACAAAGAATGGATGCATTCCTAGAAACATATAAACTATCAAACTGAAGCAGGAAAAAAATAGGAAACCCGAACAGACTCATAACTGCAAGAAAATTAAAGCAATAATCAAAAATCCCCCAACAAACAAGAGTGCAGGGTCAGATGTCTTCCCAGGGGAATTCTACTAAACATTTAAACAAAAGTTAATACCTATTCTTCTGAAGATGTTTCAAAAAATAGAAATGGAAGGAAAACTTCCAAACTCTTTCTATGAGGCCAGCATTATGTTCACCCCAAAACCAGTCAAAGTCACCATCAAAAAGAATTACAGACCAATATCCCTGATGAACAAGGATGCAAAAATTCTTACTAGCCAATAGGATCCAGCAGTACATTAAATAGATTATTCACCATGACCAAGTGGGATTTATTCCTGGGCTACAAGGCTGGTTCTACTTCTGCAAATCAATCAATGTGATACATTAATAAAAGAAAGAACAAGAACCATATGATACTCTCAATAGATGCTGAAAAAGCATTTGACATAGTACAGCATTCTTTCTTCATTAAACTCCTCACAGTGTAGGGATGGAAAGAACATACCTCAATATCATAAAAGCCATATATGAAAACCCATGGCAAATATCATCTTCAATGAGGAAAACATGAGAGTTCTTCCCCTAAGATAAGGAATATGACAGGATGTCCACTCTCACCACTGTTGTTCAACATAGCACTAGAAGTCTGAGCCTCAGCAATCAGACAACACCAACAACAAAAAAGTTATCAAAATTATCAGAGTAGTAAAGTCTCACCCTTCACAGATGACATGATACTCTATGTGCAAAACCCAAAAGACTCCACTCCCAAATTCCTAGAGCTCATACAAGAATTCAGTAAAGTGTCAGGATATAAAATATATGCACAGAAATCACTTGCATTTCTATACATTAACAGTGAGACAGAAGAAAGAGAAATTAAGGAATCCCATTTACAACTGGACCAAAAACTATAAGATACCTAGGAATAAACCTAACCAAAGTACTAAAGGATCTATACCCTGAAGACTATAAAACTCTTGAAAGAAAATGAGGAAGACACAAAGAAATGGAAAAATGTTCCATGCTCATGGGTTGGAAGAATAAATACTGTTAAAATGTCTATGCTACCTAGAGCAATCTATACATTCAATGTAATCCCTATAAAAATACCATAAACGTTTTTTGCAGAGCTGGAACAAATATTCCTTGGAACCAGAAAAGACCCCAAATAGCCAAAGGACAGTTGAAAAAGAAAAACAAAAGCTGCGGGCATTACAATTCTGGACATTAAGCTCTATTACAAAGCTGTCATTATCAAGATAGTATGGTACTGGCACAAAAACAGACACATAGATCAATGGAACAGAAGAGAAAACCCAGAAATGAGCCCTCAACCATATGGTCACCTAATCTTTGACAAAGTAAGAAAGAATGTCCAATGGGGGGGAAAAAAAGTCTTTTAACAAATAGTGTTTGGAAAATTGGACAGTCACATGCAGAAAAATGAAACTGGACTATTTTCTTACACTATACACAAAAATAAATTCAAAAATGGGTGAAATACGTAAATGTAAGACAGGAATTCATCAAAATCCTAGAAGAAAACACAGGCAGCAACCTCTTTGACCTCAGCCACAGCAATTTCTGGCTAGACATGCCTCAAAAGGTAAGGGAAACAAAGGCAAAAATGAGCTATCCAGATGTCATCAAGAGAACAATTTTCTATACAGTAAAAGACACAGTCAACAAAACCAAGATAACCTACAGGATGGGAAAAGATTTTTGCAAATGTATTATCAGATAAAAGGCTAGTATCCAGAATCTATAAAGAATTTATCAAACTCAACTCCCAAGGAACAAATAATCCAGTCAAATGGGAGAGAAAACATTTCTCCAGACATTTCTCCGAAGAAGGCCTACAAATGGCCAAAAGACACATGAAAAAATGTTCAACATCACTCATCAGGGAAATACAAATCAAAAATCACAATGAGATACCACCTCATACCAGTCAGAATGGCTAAAATTAACAAGTCACGAACCAACAAATGTTGGCAAGGGTATGAAGAAAGGGGGAACACTCTTACACTGCTGGTGGGAATGCAAGCTGATACAGCCACTCTGAAAAACAGTATTAAGGTTCCTCAAAAATTTAAAAATAGAGCTACCCTATGACCCAACAATTACACTACTAGGATTTTACCACAAAGTTACAAATGTAGTGATCTGAAATGTTACTTACAGCAATGCCCACAATAGCCAAACTATGGAAAGAACCCCGATGTCTATCAGCAGATGAATAGAAAAGAAGATGTGGTATATATATATACAATGAAATATTAGTCATCAAAAAGAATGAAATCTTGCCATTTGCAACAATGTGAATGGAAGTAAAGGGTATTATGCTGAGTGAAATAAGTCAGAAAAAGGCAATTATATAATTTGACTCATATGTGGAATTTAAGGAAAAAAAACAGGCGAATAGAAGAAGGGATGGAGAAAAAAAAAGATGTAATCAGAGAGGGAGACATACCATAAGATACTCTTAACCATAGGAAACTGAGGGTTGCTAGAGGAGAGAGGGTGGGAGAGGGAGTAATAGGGTGATAGGCATTAAGGATACATGATGTAATGAGCTCTGGGTGTTACAAAGAACTGATGTGTCATTGAACTCTACCTCTGAAACTAATAATACACTATATGGTATTCAATTAAAAATGTTTATTTATTGAAAAAATATTTAAAAAATGAATTTGAACTTGATCAAATTAACATTGACTACTAAAAATGTTATATAAGAACCTTATGATAACCTCAAATTCAAATCATAATAGATGCATACAAATTAAGAAAACCAATGAAAACACTACAGAAACTCCTTCATAAAGAAAGAGAGCAAGAGAACAAATGGAACAGAAAACTACAAAAACATCCAGAAAATACAAAACTGGTAATAAAGACATATTTATCAATAAATACTTTAAATGTAAATGGCCTAAATTCTCCAATCCAAAGATGTAGGGTAGCAGAATGGATAAAAACAAAACATAAGATCCATCTACATGCTGCCTACAAGAGACTCCCCTCAGACCTAGACACATACAACTTGAAAGTGAAGAGATCAAAGAATATTTGCTATGCATGGAAGGACAAAAAAAGCCAGGGTAGCAATACTCATATCAGACAAGATAGACTTTAAAACAAAGCCTGCAATAAGAGACAAAGAAAAACATTACAAATTGAGAGAAGGATCTAGTCAACAAAATGATATAATAATTGTAAATATCTGCACATCCAACTCTGATATACCTAAATAGATAATGAAAATATTAATAGACATAAAGAGAGAAAATGATGGTAAAACAGCAGTAGCAGGGGACTTTGACACCTCACCAACATCATTAACTATCTTATCCAGGAAGAAAACCCATAAAGAAACAGTGTCTTTGGATGACATATTAGACAGAGGAACATAACATATCTAGAGAATATCCACCATAAAACAACACACATTTTTTTCAAGTGCATGTGGAACATTCTCCAGAATAGTTTATATGTTAGGCCACAAAACAAGCCTCAATGAATCTAAGAAGATTGAAATCCTACCATGTTTCTTTTCCAAGCACAGTAGTATGAAACTAGAAATCACAAGATAAAACCTGGAAATAACTGGTTGTTGGGGGCTCAACAACATGATACTATACCACATCAAAAAAACATGATACTATACCACATTTCAAAAGATTGAAATCCTACCATGTTTCTTTTCCAAGCACAGTAGTATGAAACTAGAAATCACAAGATAAAACCTGGAAATAACTGGTTGTTGGGGGCTCAACAACATGATACTATACCACATCAAAAAAAACTTATATCTCAATTGATGCAGAAAATTCAGTTGAGAAAATTCAGCATCTATTCATAATAAAATCTCTCAACAAAGAAGTTTTAAAGAGAGAACATATCCTGATATAATAAATGTCATAATAAGCAGCTAATAGTTAATGAAGTGATCAAAAAGAAATTTAAAGCATACATTGAGATAAAGTAAAATGAAAAATACAACAGTCCTAAATCTTTGGGATGCAGCAAAAACTGCTCTAAGAGAAAAATATATAGTGATATGGGCCTACATCAACAAACAAGAAAAAGCTCAAATAAACAATAGAATCTTATACCTAAAGGAACTGGAAAAAGAAGAACAAACAAAGCCTAAAGTGAATAGAAGAAGGGAAATAATAATGATCAAAACAGAAATAAATGAAATAGAAGTGAAGAAGAAGAAGAGAAGGAGGAAGGGGGGGGAGGAGGAGGAGGAGGATGGGGAAGGGGGGAGGAGGAAGGGGAGAAGGAGGGAGGAGGAAGGGGAGAGGGGGGAGGGGGAGGGGAAGAAGTAAAAAGGAAGGAAGGAGGGAGAGAGGGAGGGAGGAAGGAAAGAGAGAAGAAAGAAAGAGAAAGAAAGAAAGAAAGAAAGAAAGAAAGAAAGAAAGAAAGAAAGAAAGAAAGAAAGAAAGAAAGAAAAGGAAAGCAAGGGCTATTTCTTTGAAAGGAGAAACAAATTTTACTCCTCATCTAGACTCAAGTCAAAACTAAGAGAGGACCTAATTTTTTTTTTTTTAATTTTAGAGAGGAGGAGGTGACTCTGACATGACAGATATAGAAAGGAATAGAAGAAAATAATATGAAAAATTATATGCAGGGCGCCTGGGTGGCTCAGTGAGTTAAGCCTCTGCCTTTGGCTCGGGTCATGATCTCATAGTCCTGGGATCAAGCCCCGCATCTGGGCTCTCTGCTCAATAGGGAGTCTGCTTCCCCAATCTTTCTCTGCCTGTCTCATTGCCTAATTGTGACCTCTCTCTGTCAAATAAATAAATAAAATCTTTAAAAAATAATATGCCAACAAATTGGACAACCTAGAAGAAATGAATAAATTCCTAGAAGCATACATTCTCAGAACTGAATCAGGAGGAATAGGAAATTGGAACAGACCGATTACAAGTAATGATACTGAATCAGTGATTAAAAAAAAAAATCACCAAAAAAAAAAAAAAAAAAAGTCCTGGACCAGATAGATTCCCAGGGGAATTCTACCAAACATTTTATTTCCTTCCTTTTTTTTTTCTTTCTTTCTTTTTTTTTTTTTTTTAGAGAGAAAAGGCTGGGTAGCAGAGAGCAGGAGAGAGAATGAGACTGTCAAGCAGACTCAATGCCAAGTGTGGTGCCCAACATGGGGCTTGATCTCATAACCCTGGGATCATGACATGATCTGAAATCAAGAGCCAGATGCCTGACTGACTGAGTCACCCAGGTACCCTACTAACAGACATTTCTTAAGGATGATCTAATACCTCTTCTCACACTGTCCTCCTTGTCTCCCCCTCCAAAAAATAAATAAATAATAATAACACGAGAAGAGAATAGAAAGCTTCAAAGTACATTCTAAAAGACCAAGTATTACCCTGATACCAAACCTGACAGACACTACATAAAAAGGAAACCAGAGTCCAATACAACTGATGAACACAAATGAAAAAATCTCAAAAAAAATATTAGCAGACCACAATGAGCACTATTAGAAGAGTCCTTCTCTACCATCAGATGTGTTTATTCTGAGGATACAAGGATAGTTCAGTATTCACAAATCACTAAGAATCCTACACCACATCAATGAAATGATAGATAAAAACTCTATCTCAATAGATGCAGAGAAAATTCAGCATCTATTCATGGTAAACACTCTCACAAAGTAGGTTTAGAGGGAACATATCCCAACATAATAAATGTCATATATGAAAAACCTGCAGCTCAGTCTCACTCAATGGATAAAAAATGAAAAAAAAAAAAAGAGCTTTTCCTCTAAGATCAGGAATAAAACAAGGGTGTCCACTCTTGCCACTTTTATCTAACATAGTATTGGAAGTCCCAGCCACAGCAATCAGACAGAAAAAAAAAATGGTATCCATATTGGAAAAGAATTTGAACATTACTAGTTGCAGATAACATGATGATATACATAGGGAATACTAGAGATTCCACCAGAAAACTACTAACTAGAAGTAATAAATAAAGTCATTAAAGTGGCAGGATACAAAATTACAACCAAACAGTAGGAACATTTCTCTGCACTAATAATGACAAGCGGAAACATCATTAAAAACCCCACCACCACCATTACCAACACAATTTATAATTGTACTGGAAAGAGCAAATAACCTGGGAACAAATAACCAAGTAGATGAAAGACCAGTATTTGGACAACTGTAAAACACTGATGGAAGAAATTGACAATGACAAAAATAGAAAGATATTCCAAGCTCATGGATTGGGAACACAAATTTTAAGATGTACACATTACCCAAAGAAATCTACAGATTACATGCAATCCCTATCAAAATACCAACAGCATTTTTCACAAAACTAGGACAAGTAATATTAAGATTTATATGGAACCACAGAAGACCCCAAATAGCCAAAGCAGTCTTGGAAAAAATAAAAGAAAGAAAGAAAGAAACTGGAGGTATCACAATCCCAGATTTCATATACCACAAAACTGTAATAAATAAAACAGTGTGGTACTGGCACAAAGATAGACACATTGATCAATGGAACAGAATAGAGACCCCAGAAATAAAGCCGCACATGTATGATCAATCTATGACAAAGGAGGCAAGAATATACAATAGGGAAATAACCTTCTCTTCAATAAATGGTGCTGAGAAAACTAAATAGCTATATATAAAAGAATGAGACTGGACAGAGAGAGCGCAAGCAGGGCGAGTGGCAGACAGAGGCAGAGAGAGAAGCAGTCTCCCCACTGAGCAAGGAGCTTGATATGGGATTCCATCCCAGGACCCTGAGCCAAAGGCAGATGCTTAACTGACTGAGCCACTCAGGCATCTCAAAACTAGACCACTTTAGGGGCGCCTGGGTGGCTCAGTGGGTTAAGCCGCTGCCTTCGGCTCAGGTCATGATCCCAGGTCCTGGGTTCGAGCCCCACATCGGGCTCTCTGCTCAGCAGGGAGCCTGCTTCCTCCTCTCTCTCTGCCTGCCTCTCTGCCTACTTGTGATTTCTCTCTGTCAAATAAATAAATAAAATCTTTAAAAAAAAAAAAAAAAACTAGACCACTTTATAACACCAGATACACAAGTAAGCTTAGATGGATGACCTAAGTGTGAGACCCAAAACCAGAAAAATCCTAGAAGAGAACACAGGCAGTATTTTTTCTGACACTGGGGTAGCAACATTAGATAGGCCTCCTAGGGCAAGGGAAATAAAAAAAGAATAAACTTTTGGGACAACATCAAAATATTAAAGACAAAAACAAAAACTTTTGCACAGCAAAGGAAACCACTAACAAAACAAAAAGGGAACTCACTGAATAGGAGACAACATTTGCAAAAGATGAGATTAATATTCAAAATATATAAAGAACTTGTTCCACTCAACACCAAAAAAAAAAAAAAAAAAAAAAAAAGAAAGAAAAGAAAAGAAAAAAAATTCAATCTGAAAGTGGGCAGGAATAAATAAATAAAGAAAACATACAGACACATGAAAAGTTGTGCAGCATTACTAATCAGGGAAATACAAACCAAAACCACAATGAGCTATCACCCTACACCAGTTAGAATGGCTACAATACAAAAATGACAGGGGATTACAAGTGTTGGTGAGTATCTTGAGAAAAAGGGCCCTTGTACATGAATTTTGGGAATCGAAATATTGGTGCAGCCACTGAAAACAGTATGGAGTTTCTTCAAAATTTAAAGATACACATACCACATGACCCAATAATTCCACTACTGGGTATTTATACAGGGTAGGAAAACACTAATTTGAAAAGATATATACACCCTTTTGTTTATTGTGGCATTATGTATAATAGCCAAGACATGAATGCAACCAAATAAGTGCCCATTAATAGATGTATTATTAAGAAAAAATTGGTATATGTATGTACAATGGAATATTATGCAGCCATAACAACTGGTGAGATTGTGTCGTTTGAGACAACATGGAGGATATTACATTAAATGAAATATGTCTGGCTGAGAAAATACTGTATAATTTCACTTATAAGGAATCTAAAACAACAAAATATTAATAAACAAAAAGCATAATTAGACCTGTATATATAAAAAATGGATTGTTACCAGGAGACAAGGGAATTGGGGGATGGAAAAATTTGTATAGGAGTGGGAAATATAGAATGCCACTTATGGAATGAATAAGTCATGGGAATAAATGCCTAGCATAAGGAATATCATCTTTCATATTTTGTTAGTATTGTATGGTAGTAAATGGTAGCTATGCTTGTGTCGAGACTAGCATAATGTATAAGCTTTTCAAATCATACACAGACAGAGTGGGCTGAACAACTGTTATATATTAAACTTGTTAATTGACCATGAAGAATTGCATATCAAACCCTGTCTTGAGAATATTAGTGTTCCATGACAGAAATATATAATTGTATTTGACTTGTGAAAATTCAAAGTCTTCTGGAGAAGGCATACTGAGCTTGGTAATTGGATTTGTACAAAAATATATTTGATAGAGGAAAAAAATTTTGATTCTAAGCTGAGGGTACAAAAGTCTATAAAAAATACTTAATGATAAAATGGGCTGCCATAATAGAGATATAAGTAGAAATTTATTGCAACTTAACCCCAAGGTTGATGAAATGGTGCTGATGATTATTAGATGTAGATGGTGAATATATGCTAAGCCAAGACATATTGAGTTTATACTGAAAGCAACATAAGTCAATGTTAAGTTTTAAATACTGCAGTTTCAAAATCTGATTTATTCATTTATTTTCTAATATTCAGTGGATGTGTTTGATTGTTTACTATGTGTAAATTATCTACTGTATCTGTTAGGAGTCAGCATTCTCATCTGCTTTAAATAGAAGTGACCTGTCCCTGTTCTCATACAAATTATAATGTGAGAAAATTAATATGTGTATGTAGACTGCATAGATGAAGTTGATGAATAAGATTTGGTCAAGGGAAGCAAAATAAGAGGTACTATAATCCCTCATCTAAAGGACAGTGAAGATCTGAACCAAGTCCTAGACAGCAGGCCTATTAAGAATGAGTTGTATTTTAAATACTCTTCTGAGGTATAGCCAACAGGAATTTTTGGTCAGTCATAGAGAGGAAGAGATAATTTGAGGAGATTTGCAAATTACTGAAGTTTCTACCTTGGAACAATTATGTATATTCAGTCTAAAACCTCTCTAATAATTATCTAAGGTTAACTTTACATGGTAGGTAAGGCATTCTTGGTACATGTTTAAAAAAAACAAAAACAAAAATAAACCCTCAAGCACTTTGGTCCAAATTTAAAGTGTTACTTGCATTTTCTTAACTGCAAAGATGAAAGCCAACTTAAATACTTCTAAAGAATCAAAAAGTTTCCTGGAACAAGTGACTAGATGTATATTTGAGTACTGACTAGCAGAAATAATTTAACAAAATACAAAAACAAACCTTTCATTTTTCAGTGATTGATTCCTCAGTAGTAGTCATAAAGTTCCCAAACCATTTCCAGGTGATATTGTAAAGATAAATTGTTCTCAATTTTTTTAATAGAAAAGGATACAGGAAAGGCAATTGAAATATCAAAACATTTTCTTAAATAAATGAAATGTAACTTTTTAAAAATATATATTACATGTAAATATATCCTCTAAATACCAGAGGGTGAATTATTCAATCCTTGAAAACTGTAGAATACTTATGAAAGAAATTGCAGATGACAAAAAGAAATAGAAAAACATTCCATACCAATGGATTGGAAGAAAAAAAATTATTAAAATGTCTATACTACCCAAAGCAATCTACACATTTAGTGCAATAGCTCTCAAAACATCACCAGCATTTTTCACAGAGATAAAACAAGAAAAGCCCTAAAATTTGTACAGAACCACAAAAGACCCTGAAGAGCTAAAGCGATCCTGAAAAAGAACAAACTTGGAGACATCAAGATTCCAGATCTCAAGCTATATTATAAAGCTGTAGTCATCAATACAGTATGGTAGTGGCACAAAAACAGACACACAGACCAAGGGACCAGAACAGAAAACCCGGAAATGACCTCACAATATGGCCATCTTCAACAAAGCAAGAAAGAATATCCAATGGGAAAAAAAAATTCGACAAATGATGCTGGGAAAACTGGACAGCAACATGTGAAAGAATGAAACTGGACCACTTTCTTACAGCATACATAAATTCAAAATGAATTAAAGACCCAAATGTGAAATAGGAAACCATCAAAACCCTAGAGGAGAATACAGGCACCAAGCTTTTGACATTGGCTGTAGCAACATCTTAGTGGACACCTCTGCTGAGGCAAAGAGAAGCAAAAGCAAAAATGAACCACTGAGACTTTATCAAAATAAAAAGCTTCTGCATAGCAAAGGAACTAGTTAACAAGACAAAAAGGGAACCTACCGAATGGGAGAAAATATTTCCAAGTGACATATCTGATAAAGGGTTAGTATCTAAAATATATAAAGAACTTATAAAACTCAACACCCAAAAAACAAAATCCAGTTAAGAAATGGGCTGAAGACACGAATAGAGATTTTTCCAAAGAAGACATCCAGATGGCTATTAGACAACTGAAAAGATGCTGAACATCACTCTTTATTAGGGAAATAAAAATCAAAACTACAATGAGATACCACCTCATGCCTATCAGAACAGCTAAAATTAACACAGGACACAACAGGTGTTGTCAAGGATGCGAGAAAGGGGAACACTCTTACACTGTTGGTGGGTTTAAGAACTGGTGTACTCTGGAAAACAGTATGTATCAAGCTTCTTCAAAAAGTTAAAAATAGGGACGCCTGGGTGGCTCAGTTGGTTAAGCAGCTGCCTTCGGCTCAGGTCATGATCCCAGCGTCCTGGGATCGAGTCCCACATTGGGCTCCTTGCTCATCAGGGAACCTGCTTCTCCTTCTGCCTCTGCCTGCCATTCTGTCTGCCTGTGCTTGCTCTCTCTCCCTCTCTCTCTCTGACAAATAAATAAATAAAATCTTAAAAAACAAACAAACAAACAACCTTTTGGCATTTAAAAAAAAAAGTTAAAAATAGAACTACCCTATGACCCAACAATTACACTACTAGATATTTACCCAAAGTATACAAAAATACTGATTCAAAGGAATATGTGTACCCCAATGTTTATAGTAGCAGTATCAACAATGGCCAAATTATGGACAGAGTCCAAATGTCCATAAACAGATGAATGCATAAAGAAGACATGGTATATATCTATATCTATATAGATATATATCTATCTTATATATTATATTATAGTGTATTATATATACTATATATAGTATATATGATGAACACATAATTATTATATGACTTATAATATATTATAAGTAATATTCTTACATATATAAGAATATTACTCAGCCATCAGAAAGAATGAAATATTGCTATTTTCCATGATATGTTTGGAGCTAGAGTGTATTATGCTATGCAAAATAAGTCAGTAAGAGAAAGACATATACCATACAAATTTACTCATATATGAAATTTAAGAAACAAAACAGATTAACATAGGGAGAGAAAAAGAAAAGCAAACCATAGAGCAGACTCTTAACCATAAAGAACAAGCTGAGGATTACTGCAGGGAAGGTAGCGGTTGGGTAAAATAGGTGACACATATTGGGAAAGGCACTTGTTATGATGAATCACTAAATTAAAGTGCATTAAAGATCATTTGGCTTAGTCCTTCAGTTTAGCAGATGTGAAAACATGAATTCAGAGGAACTAAATTCCTACAACTGAATGGTATGATTTTCCAAAGACAGTGCATTAGTATGGGGCTGGGACTAGAAACCAGATCTGCTGATTACCTAAATGCTGAGATCTAAAGGACCACAAACCTTAGTAAAGCTTTCCAAAAGAATGCCATGGGATTTTTAGTTCAAACCAGAGTTTTAAAGTAAGAGTATAAGTTACTTCATCTGTGAGCAAGCAGTTTGACAAGGCTCATTTATTTAAAACTATTATTGAAGTTATTAATCTTTTCAAATTTTAGATTTCTTTTGTGACTTTAAAAACAGTTCTAAACTGTCATGTTTTTATATTGTATCACTCTAAAGTAACTTCTGTCATGTTTTTATATTGTATCACTCTAAAGTAACTTCACTTTACCAGTTCTAAAACTTTGTCTTAATGTTTTCCTGATCATAATACTCTGAAATTATCTATTGATTCTTGTTGTCTTTCCATGAAGTATATTATAGATTTTATAAAAGCAAGGACATGTCTGCTCTGTTTGTTGCAGTAATGCAAGAGCTTAGAATAGTAGATAGAGTTGACAATATGTATTTTTCAATAAACAGCTTCAGTAGTTTATCGAATTTAAAAAAAAATTTATTCTAATTACTGAAATAGAAATGATGGGTTTCAAAACCATGACTGTGAGTTATCTTTAAGCATTATTACACTAAAAAAGACTTTTCAACTGAATAAATCTTGAAGTGTTACTCAAAAATATACTAATAGTATCAATACTAACATTAATAATAAAAATAATAATAATAAACAGCCCATTTCCTTAAACCAGGTTCAAGGTAGTCATGTAACTGAACCCAAGTTCATTTGCCCAATGCCCACCAAAACCATTTACTGAGTCATGGAATATGCAGTAAGGAAAGGGTTTATTAGAAAGACAGCCAAACAAGGGGATGAGAGGGCAAGGTTCAAATCCACCTCCCAGAAAGGAGGAGAGTCAGGGAAGTTCACAGGCAAACAAAAAAAGCACTGGGTAAAAAGTTGCAGTTGCCCTTCTTACTCCAAATAAACCTTTGGTTAAAGGTTCCAATCATCACTGTCTTTTCATCATTCCTCATTTTTGAGGCAATTGGGATGATAACCCCTTTAGTTATTTTCTTCTAAAATGGGATGAAGATCAGGGTTAGAGGAGTGGAACCCTTCTACACTGATATGTAAGAATATATACACATTCTTTAGTTCTAGGTTGAAACCCAACATTCTAAATTACCAAGATTTTTGTCCTTTAGTTAATAGTCTTATGGTATGATTTAATCTAGAGGCTTAGGGGAGATTTGTTGAAACCAAGTAGGTTGTTGTACTTACCAATTAACTTCTTTGGACCAGCTCTCCTACATAATTTGAGGTCCATCAATGTTTCACTCATCCAAGCAGGGTTCTTTTCAATGTTCCCTTTGCTGACAGAGTATAGGGAACCTGTGGATTCTTATAACTAGAGTGTGATATATCCACCACTTAATGCCCTTATAGTTTTACTGAAGAATGGTGGTTAATAGCACCTCATAAAGGTCTTATCCAACAAAGTTGGAGTTAATTCCCTGGGTGCTTGCTCTCCCAAGTCTTTAAGAAGTCTCCAGGATTCAGGTAGCATAAGGGCACATCTATGGGGTACACCAACCTACTGAAGAAAATTATTTACTGAATGTACCTGATAGTATCTTATTCTAAATATAAGCCCCATCAGAAACTTCTAAGTCATGAAAGGAGTGTCAAAAATTCTTCCATATAACATTTCCTAGGGGCTTAAACCAAGTTTACTTATAGGGGCCACTCTTACCTGAAGCAGGATAAGCAATATTTTTTTTTCCCCAAGTTAATTTGCTTTCTTGGCATATCTTTTCCAAAGTTCATTTTGTTCCATTTTTCTAGGTTGTTGAGGGTCCCAGGAAAGGTATACTCCACTGAAAGGCCAAGGCATTGGAGTCTGCTTGTGTGATTTTGCCATAAATGCTGCTCCATTGGCCCTCTGAATGAGTGGATGCAATCCAACCCTAGGAATGATTTTACTTAAAATTTATGACAACTTGCTGGGGTGCCTGGGTGGCTCAGTGGGTTAAGTCTCTGCCTTCGGCTCTGGTCATGATCTCAAGGTCCTGGGATTGAGCCCCTCATGAGGCTCTCTGCTTAGCGGGGAGCCTGCTTCCCCCCCCCCCTCTCTCTGCCTGCTACTCTGCTTACTTGTGATTTCTCTCTTTCTGTCAAATAAATAAATAAAATCTTTAAAAAAAAGTTATGACAACTTGCAAGGCTTTCTTTTAATGGTATGAGAAAGCTTTGGCTCAACTTGTAGGTGTCTACAAATACCAGCAAATATCTGAGTGAAATCATATGGTATTAGTCTTTCTCAGTCTGACTTATTTCACTTATAATACCATCTAGGTCTATCCATGTTGTTGCAAATAGCAACATCATTTTTTTTTTTTAATGGTGAGCAAATGACTAAACAGACCAAAAGAGCAGAATCAGACATATATTGAGAATTGATTGTTGCCAGGGGGAGCAGGTGGTGGGAGGATGGACAAAATGGATAAAGGAGAGTAGAAAATACAGGCTTCCAGATGTGAAATAAGTTATGGTAATAAAAGGAAAGGCATAGGAAATATAGTCAATAATACTGTAATAGCATTGTATGGTGACAGATGGTAGTTACACTAGTGGTGAGAATAGCATATGGTATAGAGATGTTGAGTCACTATGTTATACACCTGAAACTCATGTAACATTATATGTAAACTATACTCAGATTAAAAGGTTAAAAACATATTGGCAAGGGCGCCTGGGTGGCTCAGTGGGTTAAGCCGCTGCCTTCGGCTCAGGTCATGATCTCAGGGTCCTGGGATCGAGGCCCGCATCGGGCTCTCTGCTCAGCAGGGAGCCTGCTTCCCTCTCTCTCTCTCTCTGCCTGCCTCTCCATCTACTTGTGATCTCTCTCTGTCAAATAAATAAATAAAATCTTTAAAAAAAAAAACATATTGGCAAATATTGAAAACTACCTGATTTTGGCACCATGGTAAAGTCTGCCCGTCTTCTCTAGGTGTGGTGCCTCTAAGTTGTATACTTTTCAGAATTCAGTTTTATAATTTGTTTTTACAAATATCACATTTTTAAAACCGTTCTCTGAAGACTAGGACCTGTAATATATTTCTGCATGCCCTAAAGAATAGCATCTCACCCTTAATGGGTACTTTGATGAATATGGTTAATTATTTCTTCCATAAGAAGTTCTGGGATAAGGATCTCTTATATTTTCAGCCATCTCTAGTGTCAGCATGGTGTCCAAGCCCCTATTCTTTAGCTCTTCTTAGGTCTTCAGGAGAATAATGGAGTTGGTATTAGTTAAGTGTGTACATCTGGTACCAAAGCCATTATAGAGTTTTGAGTCTTGTACAGACTACTATCTTGGCAGCTTGATCGGCCCATTTTTCTGGTGTCCGTAGCAGTGGATAAGATCTGATGAGTTACCACTGTATCCTGTTCTTCACTGTACTTGATCCATAAAACTGTCCTCAACCATGAACATCCCAAATTCAGGATTTTACAATGGCAGATCCATTAAATCAGGACAGATGGAATAACTTTTTCAATTATCTGTGGATATCTGGTGATCTTTTTGAATAGCCCACATAGCTATAGGCATGAAGATGGTCTCAACATGGGCCACTGGGGCCATTTTTGTCTCTGAAAATTACCTCAAGTTCTCTAGCTTTAAGTGGCAGGGCTTCAGGAAAAAGAACACTTTTAGTTCTCAATGATTCTAAGTAAAGATAATGGGAGAAAATTGGAAACTTTAATTTGAAGAGTCATAGCCAGACACTAGAGAATATTAGGATTTAGGATTCAGCCCAGGTTTACAGGAAAACAACAAATACTCAAAGACAGTTAATCAGAACCAGGACCTAATATACACAAGGGTATGTTATTGAAATAGAGTTCTCTAAAATCACCCTCATTTCCACGAAAGATATTCAAATTAAAACTAAATTGTTTGTAAAATAAGTCTAACTTTAACAAACTTGGCCTATTTACATAAGCACAGAAAGAATAAGGATTGGCCACATAGTCTTTCTTTCTTTCTTTCTTTTTTAAAATCTCCTTTTTAAAAATCTGACAAAGTTGCAACTTTCCATAACGAATTTCAAATTGAATTTTTAAGAGCTTGAGACTAAAAAGCCAAGCCAAATACTTGTCATCAGATTTTTGCTTGCAATATATGTAGATTTGGATAAATTCCTCTTTTCTTAAGGTCCCCATGATATCCTGGCACCTGCCAGGAAGTTACCCTCTTTACCCACCAGGTAAGGCTGCTGGAAACTATGTAAACAAGGTACCAGACTGATTTTTACAAGGGGCTTCAATGGTTCCATATATCAACCTTAATGCCTTAAAGCTGTCTGGTCATATTGGAGTGTATGCATGTCTCCTTCAATATGACATTTCAGTCAAAGCTTTGGTAATATGACCAACATTTCCAATGGTGTCTTGTCAGAAGGAAAACAGATTCTTAATAGAACTTATGCAAATAAATGCATTGCCATGAAAATGTAATATTCACTGAAACTTTCTGAGTTCTGGAGGGGAAAAAAGTATTTGTTACCAAATTTTTTTAAGTCATAGATAGCTTATGAGAAACAATTCCCTTAAATCTGGAAGAGCAAACAGACAAACAGCAGTGTTTTCAATGACATTCATAATTTTTTTTTCATATTCTTTAATAATCCTTGGAGATATTGGCTTGATAATCATTTTACATCAACAACCTGAATGTTTAGCTCTATGGCAGCTTGCCAAAATTGATAAAATTGAAATTCTTAGCATCTTCTTTGGTTGTTTCTGTTCAATTCTAACCTTACTCCTGCCTCTGTTAGACAAATCAGAGATTCCAGCTCCCTAGCAATGACTGGTAAGCTATTTAGCTATTGGCTCTGTTTCCAGACTCAAAATCTTGAGGAATTTGATCAACTTCTGTGGATAGCCGTGGATAGACATATTACTGAGCATAATAGTGTACTTTCTCAAGTTTGTGGAAAATTAGATCTATTCTTTCTCCAGGAACCACTTTTAATCTTTCTGTTAAAGGTTTCTGAAGTATTTGAATCTTGACCAGCTACCATAGAACTGCTAACCATTCTTTGCTTTCCAGCTTTTATTGCAATCACATGTTCAGAGTGTAAGTGGTAATGATCCTTATTTGGGGTGTCACCTGAATGTTTTTGGTTTCCTTCAAAGAGTGCTAATGTCAAACATACCCTAACAAATTCATGATAAAAAATGATACAATGAGTTGACAATGAGTCTAAAGGTTTTCTTCAACTTTAGTCTCTTCCATGGCTTAAAATACTTCATACCCACATGCATCTTTAGAAGCCTTTGTTTTCTGTCTTTCACTATTGCTAACAGAATTTTCGTCAATGCACACGAGGAATCAAAAGCATCTGAGACTGACAACATTTCTTTGTCAATTCAATCAATTCCATGTTTGTTGGAATGCAGTTTTCTAATTAGTTCTAGAAATTATTGCAGACACATAGTTGTCAGAATCTATGAATTTCAAGGAGCAAGATAGTGGAGGAGTAGGAAACCTAAATTTCATCAGGTCCCAGGAATTTAGCTAGATAGTTATGAAACCATTCTGATCAAACAAAACTTTCTGGATGGTAGGATGTGTAGAGAAGTGAATCTGAAGCAACACATGGGACGAGAGACTGCGGGGGGTGGGGGAGGTATGACGGGCCAGGTCCTGGCAAGTGGTAGAGCAGCAGAGCACAAAATTGGAACTTTTAGAAGTCTGCTCCACTGAGAGATATTGCTCCAGAGACTAAGCAGGGGGTGGAGCCCTCACAGAGACACTGTGGTCTCAGGTGCCTCGGGATCACAGAAAGACTGGAGTGTCTGAGTGTAGCAGAGGTCCCAGGTATTGGAGTGGGGAAGCCAGCTGTGAAGACAGAACCAAGAAGTGGGCTTTCAGCTCAGGTTACCATAAAGCATTATTCCGAGCACAATCAGGCCACTGTTTTTGAGCAGGGATCCCACAAGTGGCAGATCTAGGGATACCCCCTCTTCCTCCCCCAGGAGGAGTGGTATGGGACTGTGCCGCAGGAATTTGCTGGGTTTGGGGTCTCTAAATGGGGCCATGTGTCAGAGATGGAAGTCCTCCATCACAAGCCTGATGAGTACAGAGCACAGCCACAGACCAGGGAGACAGGAATGATTGACTGCTTTTCTTTGAGGGCACACTGAGGAGTGGGGCCCGAGCTCTCAGCTTCTCTGGGCTAGAGATTGGGAGGCTGCCATCTTCATTCTCCTCCTCCAAAGCTGTATGGAAGGTGCTCAGGGGGAAAAAAAAGTTATTGAGAGCAAAACCAAGCAGATTACTTAGGCTAGCCCCTGGCAAGGGTGGTGCAATTCCACTTCAGGCAAAGACATTTGAGAATCACTGCAACAGTCCCCTCCCCCAGAAGATCAGCTAGATAATCCAGCCAAGACCAAGTTCACCCATCAGTGAGAACCACAGAACTCCAGAGCTAGGAGAATGTAGCACATCAAAATCATGGCTCTTTTCCCCCATGATTCTTTAATCTTTCATATTAAATTTTTTAAAGTTTACTTCTTTCTTATTCTATTTTTTAAGTTTTTCACTTTTCTTATTTTAACCTCTTTTTAAACTATTTTATCAATGCCTTTTTAAAAACTCTTTTAAATTTTCATTCTTACTGTCATATTCTATCCCTTCATTGTCTTTAGCCTTATTTTCTGTATACATATAAGTTTTTCTTTCTTTAAACTTTGGGATAATAGTTTCTTCTAACACATCAAAATACACCCTAAATCTAGCATATGGTTTTGTTCTCATCTCCACCTTGATCCCATTCTCACTATTTTTTTTCCTTTTTTTTCAACCAACTTATTATTAATTCCTTTTTTACAATCTTACATACATACATATATCCTCCCAGGTTTAGTGGTTTAGGGGGTTCCTTCTGATTTGGTTAGTGTATAGTTTTCCTGGGTCATTGCTAACCTTTTAGTATTTCATTCTCTCATTCATCTATTCTTATCTGAATAAAATGACAGGGTAGAAAAAGTCACCTTAAAAAAAAGTATAAGAGGCAAATTCAATGGTTAGGGATCTTATCAACATAGACATTAGTAATGTGTCAGAACTAGAGTTCAGAATGATGATTATCAAGGTGTTAGCTGGGCTCAAAAAATGCATGGAAGATACTAGAGAATCCCTTTCTAGAGAAATAAAATCTCTTTATGGAGAAATAAAAAGACTAAAATCTAACCAAGTTGGAATAAAAAAGCTATCAATGAGGTGCAACAAAAATAGAGGCTTTTACTGCTAGGACAAATGAGGCAGATGTGAGATTTGGCGATATGGAAGACCAAATGATGGAGAATAATGAAATTGAGCAAAAGAGACACAAACAACTACTGGACCACCAGGGGAGAAATTGAGAGATAAGTGATACCATAAGATGAAACCATAAGATATTAGAATAATTGGAATTCCAGAAGAAGAAGAAAGAGAGAGCGGGGCAGCAGGTATGTTGGAGCATATTATAGCAGATAATTTCCCTAATTTGGCAAAGGGAACAAGCTTAAAAACCCAGTAGGCACACAGAATCCCCCTCAAATATAATTAAAAATAGGTCCACACCTCATCATCTAGTAGTAAAACTTATAAGTCTTAGCGACAAAGAGAAAATCCTGAAAGCAGCTCAGGACAAGAGGTCTATAACATACAATGGTAGAAATATTAGATTGGTAGCAGACATGTCCACAGAGACCTGGCAAGCCAGAAAGGACTGGCATGACATATTCACAGCATTAACAAGAAAAATATGCAGCCACGAATACGATATACAGCTAGGCTATCATTGAAAATAGAGGGAGAGATAAAAAGCTTCCTCCAAGACAAACAAAATCTAAAAGTTTGCAAATCCCAAACCAGACCTACAGGAAATATTGAAAGGGGTCCTCCAAGCAAAGAGAGAGCCTAAAAGTAACAGACCAGAAAGGAACAAAGAAAATATACTGTAACAGTAACAGTACAGGCAATACAATGGCACTGAAATCATATCTTTTGATAGTTACCCTGAATGTAAATGGGCTAAATGCCCTGATCAAAAGACACAAGGTATCAGAATGGATTTAAACAAACAAACAAACAAAAAAAAACAAAACAAAAGATCACTATGCTGTCTACAAGAAAGCCATTTTAGACCCAAAGAAACCTCCAAATTTAAAGTAAGGGAGTGGGAAAAAATTTACCTTGCTAATGGACATCAAAAGAAAGCTGGAGTGACAATCCTTATATCAGATAAATTAGATTTTAAGCCAAAGACTATAATAAGAGATGAGGAAGGACACTATATCATACTTAAAGGGTTCATCCAACAAACAGATCTAACAATTTTACATATCTATGTCCCTAAATGGGCACAACCAATTACATGAACCAATTAATGACATAATCAAAGAAACACATCAACAATAATACAATAATAGTAGGGGAATTTAACATCCCATCACTGAAATGGACAGATCATCTAAGCAAAAGATAAATAATGAAATAAAGGCTTTAAATGACAAAATAGACCAGACAGACATCACAGATATATTTAGAACATTCCATCCCAAAGCAACAGAATACACATTCTTCTCTAGTACACATGGAACAATCTCTAGAATAGATCACATTCTGGGTCGCAAATCAGGTCTCAACTGTTATCAAAAGTTTGGGATCATTGCCTGCCTATTTTCAGACCACAATGCTTTGAAAAGTAGGACCCAATCCACAAGAGGAAAGTTGGAAAAAACTCACGTACATGGAGGTTAAAGAGCATCCTACTAAGGAATGAATGGGTCAACGAGGAAACTAAAGAAAAATTTTAAAAATCATTGAAACAAATGAAAATGAAAACACAATGGTTCAAAATCTTTGGGACACAGCAAAGGCAGTCCTGAGAGGAAAGTATATAGCAATACAAGTCTTTCTCAAGAAACAAGAAAGGTCTCAAGTATACAGCCTAACTCTACACCTAAAGAAGCTGGAGAAAAAAAGAGCAAAGAAAGCCTATACCCAGCAGGAGAAGAGAATTAATAAAGATCAGAATAGAAATCAATGAAATAGAAACCAAAAGAACAGTAGAACAAAGCAATGAAACTAGGAGCAGGTTCTTTGAAAGAATTAATAAGATTGATAAGCCCCTGGCCAAACTTATCAAAAAGAAAAGGGAAAGGACCCAAATAAATAAAATCATGGATGAAGGAGGAGAGATCACAACCAACAGCAAAGAAATATAAACAATTATAAGAACATATTATGAGTAACTATACACCAGCTAATTTGACAATCTGAAAGAAATGGATGCATTCCTAGAGATGTATAAACTACCAAAACTGAACCAGGAAGAAATAGAAAAACTGAACAAACCCATAACCTGTAAGAAGATTGAAGCAGTCATCAAAAATCTTCCAAAATAACATGTGTGCAGCGCCAACTGGCTTCCTGGGGGAATTTTACCAAACATTTAAAGAAGAATTAATACCTGTTCTCCTGAAACTGTTCCAAAAATAGAAATGGAAGGAAAATTTCCAAACTCATTTTATGAGGCCAGCATTACCTAGATCCCAAAGACTCCATCAAAAAGGAGAAATACAGACCAATATCCCTGATGAACATGGATGCAAAAATCTCACCAAAATACTAGCCAATAGGATCCAAAAGTACATTAAAGGATTATTCACCATGACCAAGTGGGATTTATTCCTGGGCTGCAAGGTTGGTTCAACATCCACAAACCAATCAATGTGATACAATACATTAATAAAAGAAAGAGCAAGAACTGTATGATTCTCTCAATAGATGCTGGAAAAGCATTTGACAATGTACAGCATCCTTTCTTGATTAATACTTTTCACAGTATAGGCATAGAGGGTACATACCTCAATATCATCAAAGTCATCTATGAAAAACCCACAGCACATATCATCCTCAATGGGGAAAACTGAGAGCTATTCCCCTAAGGTTAGGAACATGGCAAGGATGTCCACCATCACCACTGCTATTCAACATAGTACTAGGAGTCTTAGCCTCAGCAATCAGACAACAAAAAGAAATAAAAGACATCTGAGTAGGCAAAGAAGTCAAACCCTCACTCTTTGCAGATGATAGGATACTTTATGTGGAAAATGTGGAAGAGTACACTCCAAAACTGCTTAAACTCATACAGGAATTCAGTAAAGTATCAGGATTTAAAATTAATGCATAGAAATCAGCTGCATTTCTATACACCAACAGCAAAACAGAAGAAAGAATAAGAAGCCAATCCCATTTACAATTGTACCCAAAACTATAAGATACCTAGGAATAAACCTAACCAAAGAGGCAAAGAATCTGTACTCAGAAAACTATAAAGTACTCATGAAAGAAATTGAGGAAGATACAAAGAAATGGAAAGACGTTCCATGCTTATGGATTGGAAGAACAAATATTGTGAAAATGTCTATGCTACCTAAAGCAATCTACACATTTAATGCAATCCCCATCAAAATACCATTCTTTTTTTTTTCCCAAAGAAATGGAACAAATAATCCTGAAATTTATATGGAACCAGAAAAGACACCAAATAGCCAGAGGAATGTTGAAAAAGAAAACCAAAGTTGGTGGCATCACAATGACAGCTTCAAGTTCTATTACAAAGCCATAATCATCAAGACAGTACAGTAACAGGCACAAAAATGGACACATAGATCAATGGAACAAAATAGAGAACCCAGAAATGGACCCTCAACTCTATGGTCAACTAATCTTTGACAAAGCAGGAAGGAATGTCCAATGGAAAAAAGACAGTAAAGACAGTCTCCTCAACAAATAGTATTGTGAAAATTGGAGAGCCACATGCAGAAGAATGAAACTGGACCATTTCTTTACACCACACACAGAAGTAGACTCAAAATGGATAAAAGACCTTAATGTGAAAGAGGGAATCCATCAAAATCTTTGAGGAGATCACAGGCAGCAACCTCTTCCACCTCAACCACATCAACTCCTTCTGTGGCACATCACCAAAGGCAAGGGAAGCAAGGGTATAAATGAACTATTGGAACTTCATCAAGATCAAGTTTTGCACAGGAAACAGTCAACAAAACCAAAAGAAAACCTACAGAATGGGAGAAGATATTTGCAAATGACATATTAGATAAAGGGCTAGTATCAAAATCTATGAATAACTTATCTACCTCAATATCCAAAGAATAAATAATCCAATCAGGAAATGGCCAGAAGACATGAACAGACTTTTCTGCAAAGAAGACATCCAAATGTCCAACAGACACATGATAAAGATCTCAACATCACTGGGCATCATGGAAATACAAATCAAAACTACAGTGAGATACCACCTCACACCAGACAGAATGGCTAAAATTAATAAGTCAGGAAATGACCAATGTTGGTGAGGATGCAGAGAAAGGGGGAACCTCCTACATTGTTAGTGGGAATGTAAGCTGGTAGAGCCACTCGAAAATAGCATGGAGATTCCTCAAAAAGTTGAAAATAGAGCTACCCTGCAGCCCAGCAATTGCACTCCTGGGTATTTACCTTAAAGATACAAATGTAGTAATCTGAAAGGGCATGTGTACCCAAATGTTTATAGCAGCAATGTCCACAATAGCCAAACTATGGAAAGAGCCTAGATGTCCATTAACAGAGGAATGGATAAAGAAGATGTGGTATAGATATACAATGGAATACTATGCAGCCATCAAAAGAAATGAAATCTTCCCATTTGCAATGGATGGAACTAGAGGGTATTAGGCTAAGTGAAATAGGTCAATCAGAGCAAGAGAATTATATGAACTCTTTGATAGGAGGAATTTGAGAGGCATGGCACAGGGTCGTGGAGGGATAGGAAGGGAAAAATGAAACAAGATGGCATCCAGAGGGAGACAACCCATAAAAGACTCTTAATCTCACTGAAAAAACTGAGCGTTGCTGTGGGGTGGGGGGAGAGGGATAGGTTGGCTGGGTTATGGACATTGGGGAGGGTATGTGTCATGGTGAATGCTGTGAAATGTGTAAGCCTTATAATTCATAGACCTGTACCCCAGGGGCACATAATATATATTAATAACATTTAAAAATTAAGAATTAAAGTAATAATATTTTTAAAAATTTCGTTTATCATGGGGAGCAATGAGTAATGTATAGAATTGTTGAATCATTATATTGTATGCCTGATACTAATAACACTGAATACTAATTACACAGAAGTTTAAAAAAAATTACAATTAAAATATTGTCAGTGTGACATTATTCTGTATTTCCAAGGAATTATCAAGATAGAGTGTAGATATCCACTTACCTCCTAAGGGAAACAATGCCCCAAAATATTTAATATTCTTTTTGTCTTAATTCAAATGTCTAAAGCCCCCTCTGCTCTTCACATAGATTGTGATTCATCATACACTATAGTAATCTTTATGCCTATTAATGTGTTTTAATTACCTTATATCTTTTTCTATACTAACAGATTCATTTTACCACCCATTTTCAAAAATATCTGTAATCGAGAGGTGTCAGAGTGGTTATAATAGCTAAGGTACAAAATCTCTTCCTTTCACAGAACTTTTGTTTAAACCCACTTTACTTGTCTTCTGTCTTGCAGTTATAGAAAAGTAGAATGGTTATATGAAGATATTAATGGATTTTATCACCTGTCAGGTTTAAAAGACAACCGTAAGCAGTCATTTAAATTTGAAGATACATTCAAGATACTTGAATACAATTAGATATAATCACAGACAAAATATAAACACCAACTTCATTGGAAAAAGATACTTTCTTCACTCAAAATTATAGTCTTAAAACAATGTATTAGGAATTTTTACAAAAGATTAGTAAGAATAAGACAATACATTTATGCTTGTTATAAATAGGCAATATTTACAATTTATTGTACACCTCTTAAGTATTGTGTTATTTGTGTGACAATGTGATTTATTGTTCCTGCCACATACTTTTTGAGACAAAAGTAACATTAACCAGACATGAGGAGAAGAGAAAAGATGGCAGAGGAGTAGGGGACCCTATTTTTTTTAAAAGATTTTATTTATTTGACAGAGATCACAAGTAGATGGAGAGGCAGGCAGAGAGAGAGAGAGAGAGAGAGAGAGAGAGAGAGAAGCAGGCTCCCTGCTGAACAGAGAGCCCGATGCGGGACTCGATCCCAGGACCCCGAGATCATGACCTGAGCCGAAGGCAGTGGCTTAACCCACTGAGCCACCCAGGCGCCCCTAGGGGACCCTATTTTAACTTGTCCTCTGAATTGAGCTGGATATCTACCAGACCATTCTGAACATCCACGAAATCAGCTGGAGATGTAAGAAGATATATCTGGATCTCTATAAACAGAATATCTCTGGCAGTTGGTCTCAAGGTCTGAAGCAGGAACCATGATTCCATGGGCAGATATAAATATAAATGGAAGGGGGTAGAAGCATCTGGGATCCTGTACCACCCGAGCTCAACAGCCTCCTATGCTGGGGACCAGGCACAGAGTTCCAGACTGGCAGTGGCAAGGAAAGGACTTTAGGGCAGCTCTCCACACTGAAACCTGGACCTGTACAGGCACTGAGGGGAACTGGGGGCAGCTTGCAGTTCTAGAAGCACAAAGGGCAGAGACATGCCTGGACCTGAAAGCAAGCACTAGGAGTGCCACTGTGGGGTGCACAACCCAGGATGCTACAGTTTTTAGCAGCACAAACAGAAACAGAGATAGTGTGGCCTGGAGTGCTCAGTGGAGAGCAGACTGCAACTTCTCTGTTCAGAGACAAAGTTTGGATACAGTCACTTCTGCTCTAACTCTCAGAAGAGACATGGAAAGGCACCTGAGAAAGTCGCTAGAGAACAAAAGCCCCCCAAAAATAGCTTTGACTGAGCCCATCACCCCCAACAGGGGGCAAAGCAACTCTGCCCAAAGTTGCCTAATTAACTGTGCAGCAGGCTCCTCCTCCAGAAGTCAGGCTGGAAGAATCAGAGTCAAACAACCCTAAGCTCCCTATAAAACGGATTCATCTTGCTGAAGTTGTGGTCAATAATTTGGACTCTGTATATTCCGCACCTCAACAGAATGATTAAGAGGAGGAATACCCAGCATAGGAAAGATTCAGAGACTGTGTCCTCTGCCATAGAACTAATGTATATGGATATAAGCAAGATGTCAGAAATAAACTACAGGGTAATAGTTATGAAGACAATAGCTAGGATGGAGAAAACCATTAATGGCAATATAGTTTCTCTAAGGACATAAATGACAGCTACTCTGGAAGAATTTAAAAATGCTATCAATGAGATCCAATCTAATCTAGACACTCTAAACAGCTAGGGTAAACAAGGCAGAAGAATGAATTAGTGATCTAGAGGACAGACTGATAGAAAAGAAGAAACAGGAGGAGGACTGGAACAAAGAGCTTAAAATCCCTAAAAACAGGATTGGAGAACTAAATGGCACCATGAAACATTCCAATGTCAGAATTATTGGGATCCCGGAGGGGACTGGAGGGAAAGTGAGGACTAGAATATATATTTGAGCAAATCATAGCCAAGAACTTCCCTAATCTGGAGAATGAAATAAGCATTCATATCCTAGAGGCAGAGAGAACCCCTCCCAATGTCAAGAACAGAGCAGTGCCCATGCACATAATAGTAAAACTCACAACTCTTAGAACCAAGGAAACCATTTTAAGGGCGGTTAGAGGGAAGAGATTCCTTACACACAGAGGGAGTAATGTCAGAATAATGTCAGACTTGTCCACAGAGACCTGGCAAGCCAGAAAGGGCTGGCAAGACATATTCAGGGTACTAAATGAGAAGAATATGCAACTAATAATTCTTTATCCAGCAAGGCTGTCATTCAAAATAGATGGAGACATAAGGAGCTTCCAGTACTGGCAGAAACTGAAAGAAATATGACCACTAAGTCAGCCCTGCAAGAAGTATTAAGGGATGAGATTCTAGAAAAGGAGAAAGACCCCAAGAGTGATATAGAACAGAAATATACAGAGACAATCTACAGAAACAAGGACTTCACAGGCAATATGATGACAATAAAATAATATTTTTCAATGATCACTCTCAACCTGGATGGCCTAAATGCTCCCATTAAACAGCACAGGGTTTCAGATTGGATAAAAAGATAGAACCCATCCATAGGCTGTCTATAAGAGACTCATTTTGAACCTAAATATACATCCAGACTGAAAGTGAAGGAATGGAGAACCATCCTTCATGCCAATGGACCTCAAAAGAAAGATGGGGTAGCAGTTTCATTTCAGACAAATTAGAATTTATGCTAAAAACTGTAGTTAGAGACACAAAAGGACACTATATCATGCTGAAAAGGTCTATCCAACAAAAAGATCTAACAATTGTAAATATCTATGCCTCCAGCATGGGAGCAACCAACTACATAAGCCAACTGTTAATCAAATAAAGAGACATATTGATAATAATACATTAATAGTAGAAGGCCAACACTCCACTATCAGCAAGAGACAGATCATCTAAGCAGAAAACCAATAAATAAATAAGAGCTTTGAATGACACACTGGACCAGATGGACCTCATAGATATCTACGGAACATTCCACCCTGAAACAACAGAATATACATTCTTTGCAAGTGCACATGGAAGTTTCTCCAGAATAGACCACATACCGGGTCACAAATCAGGCCTAAGCCAATACCAAAAGATTGAGATTATTCCCTGTTAATTCTTCGACCACAATGTTTTGAAACTGGAACTCAATCACAAGAAAAATTTGGAAGAAATTCAAATATTTGGAAGCTAAAGACCATCCTGCTCAGGAATGTTTGGGTCAACCAGGAAATCAAAGAAGAACTTAAACAATTCATGGACTCCAATGAGAATGAAAATACATCAGTTCGAATCCTATGGGATATGGCAAAGACAGTCCAAAGGGGGAAATACATAGTCATCTAAGCCTCATTCAAAAAAATGAAAAATCCTGAATATACAAACTATCTTTACACCTTACAGTACTGGACAATCAACAACAAATTAAATCTAAACATGCATGAGAAGGGAAATAATGAAGATTAGAGCAGAGATCAATGAATTAGAAACCAGAAATACAGTAGAACACATCAACAAAACTAGAAGCTGGTTCCTTAAAAGAATTAATAAGATTGATAAACCACAAGCCAAACTTATCTAAAAGAAAAGAGAAAGGATCCAAATTAATAAAATTATGAATGAAAAGGGAGAGATCATGACTAACACCAAGGAAACAGAAACAATTATCAGAAATTATTACCAACAATATGTGTCAATAAATTAAACAACCTGTAAGAAATGGATGCCTTCCTGGAAACCTATAAACTATCAAGACTGAAACAGGAAGAAACAGATAACCTGGACAGACCAATAACCAATAACAAGATTGAAGCAGTGATCAGAAACCTCCCAAAAAAACTAGAGTCCAGGACCTGACGAATTTCCTGGCAAATTCCACTAAACATTCAAAGATGTAATAATACTTATTCTCCTGAAGCTGTTTCAAAAAACAGAAACAGAAGGAAACTTCCAGACTCATTCTATAAGGCCAGCATTACCTTGATCCCCCAAACCAGGCAAAGACCCCATCAAAAAGGATTTCAGACCAATAATCCTGATGAATATGTATGCCAAAATTCTCAACAAGATCCTAGCTAATAGGATCTAACAGTACATTAAAAGAATTATCTACCAGGACAAAGTGGGATTTATCCCTGGGATGCAAGGGTGGTTCAACATTTGCAAATCAATCAATGTTTTAGAACAAATCAATAAAAAGAGATAGAAGAACCATATGGTCCTCTCAATTGATGCAGAAAAATCATTTGACAAAATACAGCATCCTTTTCTGATTAAGACTATTCAGAGCATAGGGATAGAATGAACATTCCTCAATTTCATAAAACCCAACTATGAAAAACCCACAGAGAATATCATTCTCAATGGGGAAAAGCTGAAAGCCTTTCCCTTAAGATCAGGAACACAACAAGAATGCCCACTCTCATCACTATTGTTCAACATTGTAATAGAAATCCTAATATCAGCAATCAGACAATGAAAAGAAAGAAAAGGTATTAAAATTGGCAAAGAAGAATTCAAACTATCTCTCTTCACAGGTGACATGATACTTTATGTGGAAAGCCCAAAAGACTCTGCACCCAAATTATTAGAACTCATACAGCAATTCAGTAATGTTGCAGGATACAAAATCAATATACAGAAATCAGTTGCTTTCGTATACACTAACAATGAAAATATAGAAAGGGAAATTAGAGAATTGACTTTATTATAGCACCAAGAACCATAAGATACCTGGGAATAAACCTAACCAAAGAGGTAAAGGATCTATACTCTAGGAAATACTGATTGATCATCGAAATACTGATGAAAGAAATTGAAGAATACTCAAAAAAAATTCCATGCTGATGGATCAGAAGAATAAACATTGTTAAAATGTCTATGCAACCCAGAGCAATGTATGCTTTCAATGCCATCCTGATCAAAATACCAAAGACATTTTTCAGAGTGCTGGAACAAACAATCCTAAAATTTGTAGGAAACAAGAAAAGATCCCAAATCACCAAGTAAATGTTGAAAAAGAAAAACAATGCTGGGGGCATCACATTGCCTGATTTCAAGCTATATTACAAAGCTGTGATCACCAAGATAGCATAGTACTGGCAAAAAAAAAAAAAAAAAAAAAAAAGAAAGAAAAAGAAAGAAAGAAAGAAAGAAAGAAAAAAAAACAGGCACATAGATCAATGGAACAGAATAGAGAGCCAGATATAGACCTTCAACTCTATGATCAACTCATCTTCAACAAAGCAGGAAAAAATATACAATGAAAAAGAGAAGTTTCTTCAACAAATGGTGCTTGGAAAATTGGATAGCTATATACAGAAGAATGAAAGTAGACCATTCTTTTATACCATACAGAAAGATAAAATCAAAATGGATGAAGACCTCAATGTGAGACAGGGATCTATCAAAATCCTAAAGGAGAACATAGGCAGTAACATCTTCAACATTGACCACTTCTTTCAAGACATGTCTCCAAAGGCAAGGGAAACAAAAGCAAAAATGAACTTTGGGACTTTATCAAGATAAAGAGCTTCTGCACAGCAAAGGAAACAGCCAACAAAACTAAGAGGCAACCCATAAAATGGGAGAAGATATTCACAAATGACACTACAGACACAGGGCTGATAGCTAAGGTCTATAAAGAACTTCTCAAACTCACCACCTAAAAAATAATCACGTCAAAAATGGGCAGAAGAGGGGTGCCTGGGTGGCTCAGTGGGTTAAGCCGCTGCCTTCGGCTCAGGTCATGATCTCAGGGTCCTGGGATCGAGCCCCGCATCCGGCTCTTTGCTCAGCAGGGAGCCTGCTTCCTTCTCTCTCTCTCTGAGGGCCTCTCTGCCTGCTTGTGATCTCTCTCTGTCAAATAAATAAATAAAATCTTAAAAAAAAATGGGCAGAAGACATGAACAGACACTTCTCCAAAGAAAACTTGCAAATGGCTAACAGACACATGAAAGTGTTCATCATCATTAACCATCAGGGAAATTCAAATCAAAATCACATTGAGATACTATCTTACACCAATTAGAATGGCAAAAATTGACAAGGCAAGAAGCAACAAATGTTGAAGAGGATGTGAGAAAGGAGAACCCTCTTACACTGTTGGTGGGAATGCAAGGTGGTACAGCCACTTTGGAAAACAGTGTGGACATTCCTCAAAAAATAAAAATAAAGCTACCCTATGACCCAGCAATTATACTACTATTTACCCCAAAGATACCGATGTAATGAAAAGAATGGCCACATGCACCCCAATGTTCATAGCAGGAATGTCCACAATAACCAAACTATGGAAAGAGCTGAGATGCTCCACAACAGATAAATGGATAAAGAAGACATGATCAATATATACAACGGAAAGTTACTCAGCCACCAGAAAGGATGAATACTCAACTTTTGCATCAACATGGATGGGACTTGAGGAGATTATAGTAAGTGAAATAAGTCAAGCATAGAATGTCAATTATATGGTTTCACTTATTTGTGGAACATAAGGAATAGCATAGAGGACATTAGGAGAAAGAAGGGAAAAATGAAGGGGGGGGCATCAGAGGGTGGGAGGAACCATGAAAGACTATGGACTCCAAAAAATGAACTGAGGGTTTTGGGGGGGTGGGAGATGTGTTAGCTTGGTGATAGGTATTGAGGAAGACATGTATTGCATGGAGCACTGGGTGTTATACACAAATAATGAATCATGGAACACTACATCAAAAAGTAGATATATTCTATGGTGACATAACAACAACAAAAAAAGACACACACACACAAATAGACATGGTATAGGAAAAATGAAAATAAGCCAAGATTCTCCCAGGAAAACTAACAAGTTAAAATTTTTAAAAAAATTTAACCCACCTCATTTTTCACCCTAGCTAATATGACCATATAATATATATCCTCAATCCCCTTTTCTTTTTTAGACTTAATCACTCAAATTCAAAATGTGCTCTTTTTACTAATATTTCTTCCATTCTTTCCTTTCTCCCTATCCTCCTTCCTTCTCCTTCACTTTCTTTTCCTTTTAAATTTCCTAAAGTAAAGATCTGTTTCTGAATTATGGGCAAGGTCAAATTTTTCTTCTAATGTTTCTATTTAATCTCATTTAACATTGAGAAGTGTCAAAGTTTTCATAAATATTTAGTATATTGAGTAGTTACTTTAAATTCTATAAAAATACACAATACAAACAAGCCTCAAATTGCCTATTCATCTTTATATATTCATTATTTCTATTAATATATATTTAAATCTTAAAAATATTTAGATTAGTAAATTATAGCACTAAGCTCTTAAATTTACCCACAGTTTAACTCTGGAATAAAGATAGAAGAGTGGGACTGGGTATTTACCCTAAAGATACAAATTTAGTGATCTGAAGGGACATGCGCATCCAAATGTTTATAACAGCAATGTCTACAATAGCCAAACTATGGAAAGAGCCAAAATGTCCATCAACAGATGAATAAAAAAGCTGTGGTATGTATGTATGTGTGTGTGTGTGTGTGTGTGTGTGTGTGTGTGTGTGTGTATGGGATACTATGCAGCTATCAAAAAAACCTGAAATATTGCCATTTGCAACAATGTGGATGGAACTAGAGGGTATTATGCTAAGGGAAATAGCAAAAAGAGAAAGACAGTTATATGATCTCTCTGATATGAGGAGTTTGAGAGGCAGGGTGGGAGGTCATGGGGGTTAGGGAGGGAAAAAATGAAACAAGATGGGACAGGGGAGGGAGAAAACCATAAGAGACTCTTAATCTCACTAAACAAACTGAGGGCTGGGGGGTGGGGGATAGGGGGGCAGGATTTTGGACACTGGGGACAGTACACGCTATGGTGAGTGCTGTAAATTGTGTAAAACTGTTGATTCACAGACCTGTACACCTGAAGCAAATAATACATTATGTGTTAAAAAAAGAAAAAAGAATGGGAATTCTAACAGGTTTATTTAATGTACAGTGAAAGGCAAAAAATAGTTGGTTAAGTATTTTGCCTTCACAAATTTATTAGTATTTTTTCTATATCTTACTTAAAGATTTGAGACATTCACCTACATACAAAAGTAAAAAATATTAGTAAACAAAATCAACTACAAGTTGCCAAAGGCTCTTTGTTAAAACTATGAATTTTAGAGAAAAATTTTATGTCTTAATCATATTTCATTCTCAACACAGCAACAGCCTTACACACACAGTTTTCATGAGATTTACAGCCTATTTTCCAAGATTACAAACAACAAGATTTGTACACTAACACCTATCCAAAAAAAGAACTTATGCCTCTTTAGCTAAGTTCCTGGAGAAGACTTTGAAGTCTGAAGGAGGTGCATGGGATGTCCATTCATATTTTGAAAAGTCCTACCGGTCATTGGAATACTGATGAGAAGGGAGTTAAATGGAGACAGGGAGTCCAGAGAGCAGATAGCTGTAGTTATCTATGAAAAATCAAGAGGATTTGCACCTGGGGTGATGATACTGGGGATGAAAAAGAAGAGTGTCTAATATTAAAAGTAGTAACATTGAACAGCACTTGTTGAAGTTTTCATCTGGGGATATGAGGAATAGTTCCAGTGACGAATCCCCTTTTGGAATATCAGCACTGATATTCCAGCCCAATTATCATTAAATCACAATTTTTTTTTCACAGAATGCCCCATTTTGTTTTTTGTTTGTTTGGTTGATTGTTTTTTTAACTTCGGAATGATTTAAATTTTCATTCATTTAAAGACAAAATTAAAACAGATACAAAAAAAATAACTCCTTAAACTACAAAAAAATAAATAAATAAATGAATTTATATAAAATTGGTAACATAGCCACTTAAGGAAGAACATTTTAATACTTTAAGGTGTAGTATTTTAACTGTGTTTCCCTAGAAGGATATTCTAATAATATTTTAAAAGCCTGAAAAATAAATGTTAAACCAAATTTAATCCTATTATAAGGAAAAATGTTTATGTCAGATAATTAAACCAATAACAATTTTACAGTAATGTCTTTAGATATCAACATTTAAAAAATCAATTCAAGTATAAAAATCAACATAGTTAAGTATAAATCATGCATTTTAACCTCTGAATTGGAGTTGTAGTATAAACTCAAATTATCTTTCATTTATCAAAAACATGAGCTAGTTCTATTTACTGAGATGACCTTGAGGAAATTAAAAGCACTTGTGGGTGCCCAGAGTGTGGGCTCTAAAAAAATCAAAGAAATAAGAGGCTTTTGAGGGAACGGACAATGCAATGTCAGAAGTATAAAATGTACAAGATAAACTTTGAATGATCTGTAGTGCTAGAAAGTATTCTATTGTAGAATAAAGTTTTGACAAAAACAAACAAAACAAAAACAGGGTCCAACTTGAAGGGGTTTCCACTGGCCACACATGAGACCATTTAAGCACCATGAAGAAATTACAGCAACGTAGTTGAAACACACAAATATACAACAATTCCTGGTCTTATAATGATACAAAAATCCATAACTCTTTGCTTTATACAGTAGCAAAATCATGAGCTCAGTATTCTGAAAACTAATAAAGGGGGAAAAGATCAGGGAGCTGGCCTGCTTTTCATGAACAAAATATATTTCAGAATAACTAAATTATTGGTAAATAAAATCTCTTCTTCAGAGAACAATTACAGCTAATAGGTGCAGAAGGAAGGATAGAATTAGAAAAATCACAAATTTTTATTCCCCAATGATAATGGTAGATAAAAGCAACAATCATCAATGGCTGCTGAAACCTTTAGGTGAGAGACTGATTGGGAACTTTATTATAAATGGATTAGGCTGACAATACCTGCACCCAATTGTATTAGCTCACTATTTATGCCATAATAAATACCACAAATTTAGCAACAGTTTACCTAAATTTAATCAGTTAAAACCATTAAGTTTAAGCAAATTTAACATAATGTCCTGTAGGTGTAAAGTCCTGGTTAGCTTGACTGATTTCTCTCCAGATTTTGGAAAGCCAAAATAAAGGTGTCAACCATCCTGAGCTCTTCCAGGGAGGCTCTGGGAAAAATCTGCTCCCAACTTACTTAGGTGGCTGAGAGAAAAAAGTTCCCTGCTGGCTATCAGTTAAGTATTGTGCTTAGCTCCAGCAGGCCCCAATTCACAATCAGTTATTAAGCACCTGCTGCAAACAGCTTTACACCTATAGTGGGAAAAGGTGTTTTCTATTTAACAGGGATGATAAAATGAAGATGAAAACAGCAAACAGAACATAAATTGTAGTAAATATCATTTTAAAGGAAATACACAATCTTACGAAAAGTGTAGAGGAATGAAGTGTTATTTTAAGGAAGGAATTTGTAAACCTATTTTGTTAATGGCCTACATAGTAAAAGGTTTAGGCTTTCAGAATTAAGAGGCAAAATTGAGACTAGTATGAAGATATTTATATATAAATCAAAAAAGCAAATTTTCATGAATATTTTACTGTTGAAATTCAAAACATAATTGTATTAGTCATTTCAGGTTTCCCCACCAAATATCACAGACTGACTTAAAAGACAGAAATTTAACTTCTCACAATTTTGGAAGCTGGAAGTAAAAGATCAAGGTGCTGGCAGGTTCTGTTTGTTTTGAGACCTTTGTCCTTGACTTGCAGACGACCACATTCTTGGGTCATGTCAGCTGTCATGTATCACATGGCCTTTCCTCTGTACCCACACATCCCTGGTGTACCCTCCTCTTCTTCTAAGGATACCAGATTTATTGAATTAGAATCCCACACTTACGATCATATTTAACTTTAATTACCTCTTAAAGGCCCTATTTACAAATGCATCAGGCATTACAGTTTCAATATATAAATTTGGGGGAAACACAGTTCACTACATAGTAACAACAATAATAATTGGGTAAAACTTTTGTAATACAGGTCTACTAATGAGAAGAATGGGAGTATTTTGGGGGGGGTGGATAACATTTGCTTAATTAGGATTCAAAGTTAGTGTTCCCTACCTTAAAATCTTTGGCAAAAGCTTATCATTTAATGTTCATCTGTAATGAAATTTCATTTTTTTCATCGTAAATTCATGTAGGTAAGTGATAAATGACACTTGGAATCTTATCAAATAATTACTGTATCACTGAGATTTGTAAGGAAGGAAGGAAATAGAGACAGAAACGAACAGAACATGTGGGGTTTTTTGTTTTAAAGATTTTTAAAATCGTTTTTCTTATTTTTAAGTAATCTCAACACCAGACATGGAGAACCAGGAGATCAAGAGTCATATGCTCAACTGACTGAGCCAGCCACATGTAGCCCTCCCCACTTTATTAGGTTTTTTTGTTTTGCTTTGTTTTGTTTTTAGAATATGGTGGGGTTTTTTTTACCGAGATTTTCCTCCTGTCTCCTTTGCAAGCTCCATTGAGTCTGCATGGTTAGAACCACTAGCAGAATAATGAAAAACGAATACACTATCTAATATAATTAAATTTCCACAAGTTAAATGGATGTTCTGACTCCAAATGTATCCTAAGTATAAATTAAGGCAGGTAATATGCAATAAAATTGATTAGACTTAGACTCTGAATTAATAGAAAGATATATTTCTAGTCATATTCCCAAAGTATCTCTAGACGTTGTTCTGCCAAGTGATCAACCCAATGAATACATCTGGTTAAATGAATGTTTAAATGTCCCTCTGTTCTTTCCTTTTTACCCCATTCCCTGTGTTTTAAAAATCCAACTTGGTTTTTATTCTTATTCCATTTTATTTTTTATCCACATTAGGTAAAGGTTTTTACTCAGCCATATTTTTTTAGTCTAACTCCACTTTTCAACCTATACAGATATTGAAAAAGTCATATAAACTACAATAGTTATCACAAGCCCATTTGAAGTTGGGGTGCTGAGGAAATATAAGCAATTATGTGGCTACATATTCCATGAAGTGATCATTTAACCTTGAGTTTTGTTAAAAAAAAATCCATCAGAAAAAGGAAGCACAGAAAAATGTGCTACTTTAGGACCTATACCCAACATAGTTTATATTTTAAGTCAAACAAACATGCATTATGGGTGCCTGTATCTGCCTTCAGCTCAGGTCATGAACCCAGGGTTCTGGAATCAATCCCCACATTGGGCTCCTTGCTCAGCATGGGCCTGCTTTTCTCCCTCTCCTTCTGGCTTATGCTCCCTCTTTCTATCTCTGTCACTATCTGGCTTTCTCTCTCAAATAAATAAATAAAATCTTTTTAAGAAAGCATTATATTTCAAATGTTTTGATGACTAATAATTTGAAAATGTCTGATTAAAAGCAATAAACATAATGTATGAAATTAAAAATCTTTCAAAGTATGTTTTCATTTTTAAAATTGTGTCTAGGTTTTCAAGATCCAAATACATTTTATGAAAATTTGATTGTCCATCAACATAGTCAACAAAATTCATTAGCTTATTATATTATGTCATTAAGAAAGCCAAGTTTATTTAATCAATATTTCCATGTTTGAATGCTTCTTAGATGCTGTTTTGAAACAATAATAAATTTTAGACTTTTGATAAAAATTATTTTAAATGTTCCTATTTATTTAAACATATAATACTATTTAAAACATGAAGTATCAAAAATTATTTTTTAATAAAGTAGCTCTTCTGGAGTTAAATGTTGATGTATTCTATAATTCAGTGCAGCACCTGGATTTCCCTGAAGGTTTATTTTATTACTTATAATAAAATTGTGGAACTATTCGGAGACAGAATTAGAAGAAAAAACTGTATGTCATACTTCTCATTTCAACTAGAGGCATATAAAAGCTTCCCGTCACTGTCAACATTTATCTTTTCATGATATTTGATGGAGAACTTCTTATCACCAAAGAGGAAAATAAACTATCATTGAGAATCATAGTGTTGAAATTTTTAAATGTAGGCATTAATATTTTAAGAAAATGTTGTTTAAGACATAAGAGCAGAATTCTCTGAATTTCCATTTCCATAGAAGAAAAACAATTACAATAGAAAGATAGGAAACAATTTGACAAAATTTTAGATTTCTGAAATACAAAACAATTAATATTAAGTTAATTAATTTTTAATAAAATTAATTAATATTTAATAAAAATATATGTATAATGTATCTGTTTAAAAACATGTAGTCCAGATGTGACATGAATATGTCTTTTTACCAAGTGATCATCCCAATAAAGTCATTGAATGATAAAAACACATCTGTTAAGATATTGCATTCTATCTTTTAAAAGCAAATTATTACAAAGCTTTTGTCATTGAAAAAAATTCTGGTGGGAAAATCTAGGATAGAATACAAGTTTTCTATTTATAACAACTGGAACTATTTGAAATGATAAGTGCTTTTTTTTTTTAAATTCCATTCAGTCTTCTGTAAAAAGTCAATGGAGGATATATAAATGGAAATAATATTCTATGTCACAGCATTTTAGTATATTTATCCATTGACTAATAATATTAGTCTTCTATTTCTATGTTAGGTTGGATAAACATGCAAAAGTTTTCTTTATTATATTGTTTACTACCTTTAAGTATACAGTGTTGGTATTTTGTTATAATTAAAATTTCTATCTTTTAAGTTCAAGAGTGTATTCAATTATATTATTTTTTCATACTAAACTGTATAAAGTATATATTAGGCATACTATGAACAGTTGTTGAGTAGACAAATGCCAAGCTTCCATGATTTCAATGGTTCAATTCATTTTACTCTCCTATTATTAATTATTTAATTTAAAAGATTGGTATTCTACAAATTACCTAATGTCTTTTTCAATTATATCTAAATATGTTATTCTTTTTGTATTTCTCAGGTGAATGTTATAAAGAGTTTTAATATCATTAAAATGTAAAATTTCATGTAATCTGACAACATAAAATAAAGAGAAGATTTTACCCAGAAGCTTATACACAGTGTGTGCCAGAGTTTAACAGTTGCTGAGAATCATTGTCCCATTGTGCTGTTCTTCTATTATCCTATACAAACACAATATTCATATTAAAACACATTCCCAGCCCTTATTCAAGGGCAGGCAGTATGCTAAGCATTTTATAGACATTATATCATTTAATCCTTACAAATACCTCAATAAAGTTTGATTATTAACCTTATATCACAAAGAAGAAGGCTGAAGTAACAAAATAACTTTTGTTATTATTAAAGGGTTAAGCACTTTTTCAGAGGTGACAGAGCTGGTAAAAACCAGTCTAAGATTTGAAAAAGATTCTGTTTAAACTGAGAAGCATCATCCTTCAAGACTAATTCTTCACAAAATTGAGCTTCCCAAAGTGCTGGAGTCATATAATCATCTAAGCAAATATTTCTACTGTGATAAAAAGGTTTCTCTTCTCTCAAAACTTTTAAAAATGAATGTGAAAAACATGGAAATAAACCTAAAAAAGAACAGTCAGGATGATCAATGGTATAGAAGGTAGGTATGATAAGCCAAGAGAAAGAAAAGAGGTCAATAGACAACATGTGAACTAAAATTTCTAAAAAAAAATTCGATCTGCTGCTTAATGTCTGATTTGATTACCAATTTTAAGTTTATGGGTCTGGGATTTCCATGAGAAATGCTGACATTCACATCTACATATTTTAGAGAAGCCAAAAAGATGAATTATAATTTAATGAAAGAAGATACTGAAGTAGACATTTATAACAATCTTGGGATTGAAAGTAGAATTAGTAAAATAGGTAACTGACACTGTAGTGTCTTGCCCATTTAAAAAAATAAAAATAAATACTTGTGGTAAGCAGAATAATGACTTCCTCAAAATGTACATCACCACATCATTAGGAACTATAGATATGTTTGGTTACAACAAAAAATGGAATAAAGTTTGCAGATGGAATCAAACTTACAAATCAGGTAACTAAAAAGTAGATAGGTTACACTGAATTAGCCAGATGGGTACATGAAATAATAAGCATGTTTTGAATTGGAAGGGTTAGATAGAAGGGGAGGTTCGTGATGAGCTGTGGGAAGTATTTTACCTTCTGTTGATAACTTCAAAGGTGAAGGAATAGAGCCAGGAGCCAGGGAAACTGTGTGGCCTTTAAAAACTGAAGAAGTAGTGGAAACAAACTCTCACATAGAGCTTCCAGTAGTGAACACAGCCCTCCAAACATCTTGGTTTTAATCCTGTGAAAGTTATACTAGACTTTTGACCTCCTGATTCGCAAGATGCTAAATTTGGGGTGCCTGGGTGGTTCAGTCAGTTAAGTGTCTGCCTTCAGCTGAGGTCATGGTTTGGGGTCCTGGGATCAAGCCCTGATCTGGACTTCTGCTCAGCAGGGAGACTGCTTCTCCCTCTGTCCCTGCCCCCAACTTGTGCTCTCGCTCATTCACTTTCTCTCTCTCAGATAAAGTCTTTAAAAATGTGACATAATAGGGCGCCTGGGTGGCTCAGTGGGTTAAGCCGCTGCCTTTGGCTCAGGTCATGATCTCAGGGTCCTGGGATCGAGTCCCGCATCGGGCTCTCTGCTCAGCAGGGAGCCTGTTTCCCTCTCTCTCTCTCTGCCTGCCTCTCCATCTACTTGTGATCTCTCTCTGTCAAATAAATAAATAAAAAATCTTTAAAAAAAATGTGACATAATAAATTTGTGTTGTTTTAAACCACTAAATTTGTAGTATTTTTTTTCCTTTATAGCAGCAACATAAAACTAATACAATATTCAAGGGAAACAAATGTATGTTGTTGTGATGATGATCTTTTTGGCATTTTAATAACAATATATTTTATTTCAAAATAATTTTTTAAAGATTTTATTTATTTGAGAGAAAGCAGAGTGAGAGAGAGAGGACAAGCTGGGGTGAGGGGCAGAAGGAAAGGGACAAGCAGACTACCTGCTTCTTAGCAGGGAGCCTGGTGCAGGACTCGATATCAGAACCCTGAGTCAAAGGCAGATATTTAATGGACTGAGTCATCCAGGTGCCCTTCAAAATAATTTTTGAAAACATCTTTGGAAAAAAGCTATTTTAATCAAAAATATTGAACTTATTGTACAAAGTAAACTGATTATAATAGCCATCTGTTTTAAGTTTACAAATTATTTGCATTTTCTTAGTTATACACAGATATATAGGTTAATTAAAAAATATATCTATAATGCTTTTTGAAAATACTGTTTTTCTGGATTATTTTATAATGCTCTATTTAGCTTTGTTTTTTCTGCTGTTTGATATAAATTTCCTAATGTTCACCATGATTGAGGTTTACTATGTCTCTTGAATGTAAAAAATGAAGTATTGCATCACTTTTAAAATATTTTCAGCCCTGTATCTTTATTTCATCTTCCCTATTTTCCTTCTCTTTTTCTGAAAATCAGATTAAAAAAATTTCAGATAATCTTATTATTTCCCACATATGCTTAGTCTTGTACATATATTTTCTATCATTTTGCCTCTCCAGCTTTTGGATTTTTTTTACCTGATTATCAGTTCACTGATTCCCCTCCTTCCTTCTTTCCTTCCTTCCTTCCTTCCTTCCTTCCTTCCTTCCTTCTCTTTCTTTCAAAACTGTGTTTAATCTGAAGTTAAACATGTTCAATTATTTATAGACTTCAATTTTTCCATTTCTCATTTCTACATTATAATTGATGACTTTTGTCTTTAGTCTGCTATAGTGCCTAGTGCTTTGCTATTATTTTAAATCTTTCCTTTTATCACCTTGAACATAATAACAAAGTCCTATTTTAAAATCTGTATCTAATAATAGCAATGTTTTTATTGCTTCTCCTTTATGATAGGATTGTCCTAGTGTCTTTGATTACCATATATATATATATATATATATATATATATATATATATATATGAATGAATGAAATTGAGGTCTAGATTCATTATGTAATACTGACAATTTTTCCCTGATTCCCATCTGATAGGACACTCACCAGCTGACACATGCAATACATTTTCTAAAAAAAATAATAAAATAAAATTGGGGGCCCAATTTCTTAGGCCCACCTACACATGTTTAAGGTAAACTGATGTAAGAACTTACTTACTCTTTGTTCATCCTTAATGCTAGATTGCAGTTTCCTGTTGTCTTAATACAAAGCACGAGATGTTTACCAGTGTGAGAATTCTTGACAAGCTATGGATTCTACTTTCCCTAACTGTTCAAGGTTTTGGGATTTGGGGAACCAGAAGAATGATTTTTACATAGGGAGCTCTGCAAAAGATAGAGAAGTTTAGAGGCAAGTAGAAATTACCAAATGATTAAAAATTCAAAAATATAAGACCTTTGAGAAAAATCAAAAAACATTGCATTTATATAGTTTAAAGGGTAAATCCTAAAGAATATTTAATGAGATTTCAAATGTTTACATGAAAAAAATATGTATATATAAAATCAGATACGTATGTACAGCTATTAGCTTCCTTCTATAGAATACAGGGCATACAACCAATCATTTAGGCAAAAATTTGATAAAAAATGAAGACACTAAAACCATCAAAAAAGAGATAATATGAACCTATTCAAAGTACATAGGCACTTGCATATATGTTTTGGCCCACAAAGAAATGGGCTGGAAACTCTCTTTCTCTGTGTCTGTATTGGGCTCTAAGAAACCATTTCTTAAGTTGATTAAAAAAGCCCAATTTTATGTCATTAAATCATTTTTGTGCATTTTTATAAAGCTTTGTCTGTATTGGTCTATAAAAGCCCATTAATCCTGGCATTGGTAAAACAGATACTTTGAAATGATTTCTTAAAATCACCTTACTTCATAAAATTAACTGAACTGGGCTCCTGGGTGGCTCAGTGGGTTAAACCGCTGCCTTCGGCTCAGGTCATGATCTCAGGGTCCTGGAATCGAGTCCCGCATCGGGCTCTCTGCTCAGCAGGGAGCCTGCTTCCCTCTCTCTCTCTCTCTCTCTGCCTGCCTCTCTGTCTACTTGTGATCTCTCTCTCTGTCAAATAAATAAATAAAATCTTAAAAAAAAATTAACTGAACTATTTTTGAGTGTATCATATAGGCACAGATTTAGAATAATCAGTAACATGCAAAGACTGAAAATAAAAATAAATAGGTTTCATAGGTAATCACAGTTAGATGAAAAATGCATATTATCAGAAACTAGTGATTACTGCAGTAATTCAAGATGATATAAAAATTATATTTAGCTATTTTGACTATTGAGAGAATTATTCCTTGATGTTCATTTGTTATAAAAATATTGTGAAATGTTTATAGCTAATTTCCCTACCAAATTATCAATTTATATGTTTCTTTGTGTGGTTTGTATTGCTAAATTGCTTTGAATTAGGTGAGTCTTTCTTTAGATGGTGAAAGAATTGAACAGAATTTCACTATGGTGTTGAGAAAAAAAAAAATCAAACCTGTGGCATTATTAGCTTGTAGGAAAACAACAACAACAACAACAAGTAGGTCTGAAAGAATGTAAAAAAGAAAGATAAAAATTAAAGATATTAAATGTATACATTAATATTCTTGAAGAGAAAAAAATCGTAGCAATTATATCCTTCCTCTACTCAGCCCTTGCTCAAAAATTTTGCTGAAGATCAAGGTCAAACTTAAAAATACTTGAAGGCTCGGAAAAATTCTGTTCTGTGTTTTATATATGGACATATGCTGCACTATGTCTTTTGGACCATATTGTAATTAAACATGTTAAATGATATCTTGCAGTGTTCAAAACATTTTGTTGGGTGATAACGGGAACATAAAGCTAAATATGATGCAGGTCTTGACTTCAGGATTTACAATGTTGTGGGAAAAATAAGTCATAACCACATGTAGCACTGTGTATAGTTTAAAAGAAAAAGAATATTATAATAAGTGTCACAATCAGAATGTGGCAAATCAATTATGTAGATCTAGGAGAAGTCAATAAATCATAAGAGATGAAGTTATTATTTTAAATGCTTCAGATATCTTTATTTCTTTAGACTTTGAAAAGTAGCTTTTCTATGACTGGCAGCTTCACACAATGGGTATTTGTTATTTTGCTTTTAATGTGTTGTTTCCAACAAAACAATCTACCTATACATATTTGCTATGCATTCTGTTTTTCCCTTTCCCAAGCTTTACTCTCTGATTTTCCAAATGGCATTAATAAAGCTATAGTCCTTTATATTTAAATCAATTAAAAATTCATATCCTGGAAACGTTCACGCATCTAGTAATTCATTTAAAATGAAGCTAAAGCAGAAGAGAATATTTCGGGATAGATGACAATAAGGTATAAGTAATGATGAAAAATGCCATTGAACATTGTCATTAAACCATGGTATGTCTATATGAAACTAAATTCAATTAACAAAAAGCAGGAAATTCAGTATAACCAGAAGTCAACCCAGGCTAGGCTGAAATACTTAGAACATTTAGTACACCCCATGACTAATACAGTTCAGCTTAATCCTGTTACTCAGACAGTTATTTATTTATTTATTTATTTATTTATAAGGTTTTGTTTGTTTTAGTGTTAACATATAATGTATTATTTATTTCAGGGGTACAGGTCTGTGATTCTTTAGTCTTACACAAGTCACAACACTTACTTTAGCACATACCCTCCCCAATGTCCATCATCCAGCTGCCCCATCCCCCCAACCTCCTCTGCTCCAGCAACCTTCAGTTTGTTTCCTGAGATTAAGGGTCTCTTATGCTTTGTCTCCCTCCCTGGTTTCATCTTCTTTCATTTTTTCCTCTCATCCCCTATGATCCTCTGCCTTGTTTCTCAAATTCCACGTAGCAGTAAGATCATCTGATAATGGTCTTTCTTTGATTGACTTATTTTGCTCAGCATACCCTCTAGTTCCATCCATGTCATTGAAAATGGCAAGATTTCATGGTTTTTGATGGCTGCATAGTATCCCATTGTATATATAAACCACATCTTCTTTATCCATTCATCTGTTGATGGACATCTGGGCCATTTCCACAGTTTGGCTATTGTGGACATTGCTGCTATAAACATTGGGGTGCAGGTGCCCCTTCAGATGACTACATTTGCATCTTTAGGGTAAATACCCAGTAGTGCAATTGCTGGGTCATAGGGTAGCTCTATTTCAACATTTTGAGGAACCTCCATACTGTTTTCCAGAGTGGCTGCACAAGCTTGCATTCCCACCAACAGTGTAAAAGAGTTTCCCTTTCCCCACATCCTCGCCAACATCTGTTGTTTACTGACTTGTTCATTTTAGCCATTCTGACTGGTGTGAGGTGGTATCTCATGTGGTTTTGATTTGTATTCTCCTGATGCCAGTTTTGCTGAGCACTTTTTCATGTGTCTGTCGGTCATTTGGATGTCTTCTTTACAGAAATGTCTGTTCATGTTTTCTGGTCATTTATTGATTAGATGATTTGTTCTTTGGGTGTTGAATTTAATAAGTTCTTAATAGATTTTGGATACTAGCCCTTTATCTGATATGTCATTTGCAAATATCTTCTCCCTCCCATTCTGTCTGTTGTCTTTTGTTTTTGTTGATGGTTTCCTTTGCATATAGGAATTCAGTAAGGTGGTAGGATAGAAAATTGATGCACAGAAATCAGTTGCATTTCTATACACCAATAACAAGACAGAAGAAAGAGAAATTAAGGAGTCAATTCCATTTACAATTGCACCCAGAACCACAAGATACCTAGGGATAAATCTAACCATGAGGCAAAGGACCTGTACTCAGAAAATTGTAGAATACTCATGGAAGTAATTGAGGAAGACACAAAGAAATGGAAAAATGTTTATTGCTTATGGATTGGAAGAACAAATATTGTTAAAATATCTATGCTCCCTAGAGTTGTGTACACATTCAATACAATCTCTATCAAAATACTATCAGCTTTTTTCACAGGAATGGAACAAATAATCCTAAAATTTGTATGGAACCAGAAAATACCCCAAATAGCCAGAGGAATGTTGAAAGAGGATAAATAAAGCTGGAGGCATCACAATTCCCGACTTCAAGCTCTGTTACAAAACTATAATCATCAAGACAATACAGTACAGGCACAAACATGGACACAGAGGTCAATGGAACAGAATAGAGAACTCAGAAATGGACACTTGACTCTGTGGTCAACTAATCTTGGACAAAGCAGGAAAGAATATCCAATGGAAAAAAGACAGTCTCTTCAACAAATGGTATTGGGAAAATTGGATAGCCACATTCAAAAGAAAGAAACTGGACCATTTCCTTACACCACACACAAAAATATACTCCAAATGGATGAAAGACCAAAATGTGAGAAAGGAATCCATCAAAATCCTTGAGGAGAGAACACAGGCAGCAACCTCTTCGACCTTTGTCACAGCAACTTTTTCTGAGAAACATCACCAAAGGCAAAGTGAACAAAGGCAAAACTGAACTATTGTGACTTCATCAAGATAAGAAGCTTTTACACAGACAGGTGATTAGTTAGAAATTCAGATGATAAAAGTCCATATAGCTCTTTCTACAGAAGTCCTTATCAATTTCTTGAATCAAGTAACAAATAAGCTACATATATCTCCTAGAAGTCTGAAAAAGTTTGTTCTAGTGAAGGTCCACTATTAGTTAAAAATATACAAAAGAATACACTTGGGTTCTAGAAACAAATAGTTCATCTATCCATATTAAGCAGAATGCTTCGTTCCGGGTTAAGGCAGTTGGCCAGATCACAAAATGCAACCTCTCAACACTGTGTTGTACCTGTTTATAATGCCATTTATATGTGTCTTTCATTCTAAAACCAAAGGGTCCCCATAGCCTAGCTCTTATAATTAGTTTCACAGAACTTCCGTATTTCAGAAGCTCTGTAGGGGTAAACAAAGATGAGTTATATAAAAGTCCATTATTTATTAAGCATACATACAAATGCATATACATTTTTTGGATGTCAGATTTATATAAAATAAATCTACACATCTTAAACACAAAGTATGAAGAGTTTAGACAAATTTATGCCTTCAAACTAACTGCATGTCAGTCAAGATAGGGAAAATCTTGGTTACTCTAAAAAGTTTATACCCTTTTCAAGACAATCCCAACATTCCCAAAGCAGTTGTGATCTCTAGCATCATAGATTATGTCTGATTTTGACTTCATAAAGATAGAATATTATAGTATGAAAACTTTTGTGGCCACCTCTGCTCTACTTAATGTTTATGAGACTCATCATGTATCAGCAGTTAGTTCACTTTTATTATAGTGACAATATTCAAAAATCTGCTTATCTCCTCACTTGTGAAAGTTGCTATTTATTATTTTGGGTCATTCTGAATGAAACTTCTATGAAAATTCTATTGCATGTATTCTAATGGAAATATGTTTCCATTTCTCTTGGGTCAATAATTAGGAGCAGAATTGCTAAATCATAGGGCAGAGGTATATTAAATTTATAAAAATCTGCCAGACTTTTGGTTCCAGTCTCGATGGTATAACAGGCTATCAACTTACTTTATTTTCACAAATAATTGGAAATACGACAATATACATCAAGGAAGTGTTTCTAAGTATTAAAACTCTATAGAAAGTTTTCCATTCAGAGAAGGCCAAGGCACAACTTTCTTCAGTCATTATGTATCTGGGTTCCTCTGACATCAGTCACTTCCACCAGTCTGCCCAAGTTTGACCCAGGAAGATCAGAGTTGTTTACTAGGGAATTTGGCATCACAACTGCTCTAGCCTCCAAGATCAACTGCCTGAATGTATATCAAAAAAAAAAAAAAAAACAAACAAACAAATTGATGATGATATTTGCAAGGCAACTTGGTGGCTAGAAAAGCCTAAGGATTACAGAGAAATTGACCATCAAAATGGACAGACCAGATTGAAGTATTCTGTTTACTACATCAAACTTAGAATTATGAAATTATTTGCAACCCTGAAATATTCAGCAGAGAAAAGACATTTATCAGAACATTTGGTTTGCATTATCTGATTTAAAAAAAAAAAAAGAAAAAGCTTTGGTTCAAATTTAACTTATTTTGAACAAACTCTAGGTAACACAATATTCTTGGTAAATAATTAACATATCACATTATTTGGGAAATCCTATTTGTGTATCCTATTTTTTGTGGGTCAGATATATTAAATAACTGTAATATTAAAAATAAAAAGTAAAATTTCAACATAGGACTGTTGTGAATTTCAATATATCATTTAGTGCAAATAGGAGGATGATACTTTGATAAAATAGTGTTAAGGTATAAGTAAGGTAGTGCACAACCATATAAATTATGATTGGGGCCAGTTAAATTTTTTCTGGGGTTACATATAAATAGAAAGTGGGTGTTAGCATTTTCATGAGGTCACAAAATGTCAGTTGTTGAATAATGACTATGAATAAATATCCTATTCACAGAATTTTACTCATCCTCCTGTTCTATTTTGAAGAAACCACTTTGGTAATGGATAGGTACTTATCGCCTACCATTTCATTGCGGGAGTCATTTTAAAAACATATTTGAACACTTAGCAGCTGGCTTATATTTTTATCCATTTCCCATTAAAAAGAAAATTATCTCCTTATTACCTCTTTTGCCATGACTCCCTTCTTATGACTGACACAATAATGTGATAAGTGATATATAATATGCTCTATATTGGGCGCCTGGGTGGCTCAGTGGGTTAAAGCCTCTGCCTTCGGCTCAGGTCGTGATCCCAGGATCCTGGGATCGAGCCCCGCATTGGGCTCTCTGCTCAGTGGGGAGCCTGCTTCCTCCTCTCTCTCTCTGTCTGCCTCTCTGCCTACTTGTGATCTCTGTCTGTCAAGTAAATAAATAAAATCTTTTAAAAAAATTAAAAAAAAATAAAAAATAATATGCTCTATACACACCAGGCAGGACAACAATGTGATAAGATTGCTATTGTTTGTGCTATCATAGCATTTTATTATATTTTAGGAAATCCTACTTTATCTGATAGAGATGGTGTCAGAGTGGCCAGGGAGAGAAAAGCAAGGAGTGAATTCTATAGCTGTAGAATTTCAAAAGGGTATGTTTTCTCTACAAAAGCTGCCTCAGATGAAGCATCAGCTACCATTTTAGAAATTCCCTCACAACCTATTTATATAACCCAGACTAAATTGCCAGATAATTACTTTTGGACTGGCACAAAAAGGACATAACATTAACAGCTAGAGAAGGGGGCTGAAAAAAATTGTTAGAATTACAGCAAGAAAAGTTTTCAACTAATTACTGAAGGAAAGAACAAGTTTACCTTACCTGGGAAACTTGCCCCTTCAAATATTCTTTACCCACCACTTTGTAGAATCACCATTTCCCCCCTAGTTTTGAGATATAATAGACATAAAGCATTGTATTAATTTTAAGTGTAAAACATTATTGTATATAAGTATATGTTGCAAAATAATCATAATAAGTTTAACTAATATTTGTCCCATGCACTCTTCCTTGTGGTTAGAACTGTTAAAATCTACTCTATTAGCAACTTTCACCATGTATACGTTATATCTCTGGAACTTATGTATCTCATAACTGAAAGTTTGCACCTTTTGACCATTTTTAGTTGTTTTCCCCACTCACCATCCCCTATGCCTGGCAACCACCAATCTGTTTTCTGTATCTATGAGTTCAGGGTTTTTTGTTGTTGTGATTGTTTTTACATTGCATATATCACACAAACCATACAGCATTTTTCTCTCTCCATCTGATTTTGTAGAATCTTGATGAATCAAGACAGACGAATGAAAAGAACATTGGCTCTGGATTCAGAGAGAGACTGAGATGATTCCTGGTTCTGTCTCATCATATGGACCTTGAGCAAGCTGTGCAATCTTTCTGAGCCTCCATTCTTTGTCCTTTATCATAGGGATAATGTTATTCACAAGACAGATTGTTGTGAGGATAGATTTCCATGTGTAAATATCTAAGATTATCTGGCAAAGAGGGGTCTCAAACAACTGGGACTATCTTAATTATCTTTTTCTCTCAACTAGCTTCTTAATTTTGTTTTTTAAGCATGTTCATGTCTTTTTCTTTCTGAAGACATTTTCTGTAGTCTGTGATCTCCTCATGAGCTGTCTTTTTTTTTTCTTTTAATTACTAAAATGTTTGCAAGATTTACCTAATTCCACTTTCTTTTCTTCTTCTCACTCCTTACCCTTTTAGATATGTGTCTTGACCTTTAAATTTGTGCCTTGATCTTATCATCTCACAGAATTCACTAAGGGTCTATTTTCCATGCTTGCTCACACAGTTTTAGTTCTTACACCTTTGCCTTCATTTCCAGGCCTCTCTGTTTTTGGCTTCCTTAACTCTGTTTTCTTTCTTCTTTTTCTTTCTGTTTTTCCCCTTGATCTTCTACAGAACTGCACCTTCTCAAACCCCACACCAAACTGTTTTTACCTTTCAACCTTAAGGTCTATTCCTTGACATTATGCTCTAAGTCTTTTCCAATTTTCTCTCTGAACTCCTGTCTAGGATTAATCTACTCCTACAAGTTCAGACAGCATGATTATGCATCATCTCTGAATGCCCGCTCTGATTTACTGAGGTTCAAACCTTTATTTCAGGCTGGGCTGAGCATATATCATAGGTGTTCAGACAATAGCACATATTCAATATATTCAAAATCAAAAAAGCTACCAAAAAGTGATCTTCTCCTTGGGTTCTCTTTCATGTTTAAAGGTCTTATTATCCTTTTAATTTCCCTAAATAGAAATCTCTAATTTTCAGCATTTCCCTTTCACAACCCTTCTCATCTGATAGCTTTGCAGTGGTTTCTCTGCTTCCAGTCTATCACACTATTCTTCAGAAAAAGTTTGAGATTACACTGCTTAGAATGCATTAGAATTTCCAAGTAAAACTCTTTAGTGAGACATCAGATATCTTTTATGATAAGATCTTTCCAGTCTCATGCACAAAATTTTATCTAGACAATTTATGCCCCAGTTATATAGGAATAATCCATTCCCTATGAATCCATCTACATTTTTTTTCCTTTTAGACTCCCCTTCCCTTCCCTTCCTCAGGCTTTTACCACTACTTGCAATGCTAGATTTTCCCTCAATTTTTCCAGCTGTTACAATATAAATTGGCCACTGAAAGTCATTCAGGGAGTTTCTTAGCCTTCACAAAAGACTCAGTTATGATTAGTTGGTATTTTAAGTAGTTAATAGGCACATCAGTGTTTTCATTCATTTTTGCTTTTTTTATTTCAACTTACATGGTACTTGATTTAATTACTTGTGACTCTCCTTCGCTAGACTATAAAGTCAGATAGTTTTATTCTATCCATTTTCTCAATGTCTGCATCATAAATATTCAACCATGTCTAAGGAAGGATATACAATTAGAAAAAAAAAGGCAGTAGGTCTAATTTTAAAATTTAGTTAAAACAAAAATCTCTTACAATTCAGAAAAAGCATGCATGGAGCTGTGAGGGAGGAGCACATCTGCTTAGAGAGTCAAACAACTTAAATAGTATTTGGTAAGCAAAAGTAACATATGTTACAACATGATTACCCTTAATTTGGAGGAAGTCTGTATCTGTGATACTTTTCTAATATTAGAAAGATATGTCATTGAGACTATAAAAGCTGTGTAAAAGTTATTACATATGAAACACAAAATTAATTAATTTTGTGTTTCAATTGTGAAGAAATCCAAAATCAATCTTTAAATATCATTGATTAATATGTGAAAATAGTAGCTACTTTTTGGAAGGTGTGGCTTTGGATGTTTATTATAGCTTGAAATTTTACCTTGATTTAAAAGAAGATCAATATTTCAGACTGAAATGTGCACATTTTATGGAAGCGAAAGTTCACAAAATCCTTTTTAGAATTTTAGGAATTAAATAAATATTAACCTCACAAATGGGTTCATAAACTGGATCAGGCTCTCTGATTATGTTTCCGTTATCTATTTACTTGCTTTCCCTTTGTCTCTATAAATGAACCCATGGTGTTAGAGTTTAGCAATGTTGTCATGTTAGGTGGCAGACTATAGTGGTGGTTCCATCATGAACTTACATGTTTCTACTTATTTGTGGCAACTTATTTTTACTACTTTTTCAGACTCTGTCCCTCTTTCTTCCTCTGTCCTATTTATATTTTGCAAGGGCAAGCAGGTGCAGGTAAGTCTAATCAGTTGCAGCACTGGGGTTTTTCTGCTCTCTGAACCTTTCCAACATCCAATTTGCAAGTCTGAATTTTCAAACAGACACTGTGGTATTTTTCCTTAGATATTGTCTTCTGAAATATCCCTTTTCTTAATTAGCCACCCTAATGGGAAAAGATAGTAGTTTGGTTTTATCTCAGTTGTATCTTATGAATTGCTTCACCTTCCCCAATTAAACAATGTCCCTTTCATTTTCCTTATGAGTCTGAACTCCCTCCTATATTCAAAGATTTTTCTGTAGGTGCCTAGCCTCATCATGTCAATGGCACATTAAGGTATAACATGGGATTCCTCTTGCTTCAGCAGTTCCCTTTTAAGGAGCCTGAAGAAGGTTATACTACTGAGGGCCCCAAAAGCCCATACATAGAAGTCAGGACATTAAATATCTTGACATGTCCTTATTTACCCTACATGACAGGGATATCATCCTTTCAGTATTATGTTTTCTTCATTTATAAAGGTGAACAACAGTGTCCTCTTACTGTACCTTTTCCTATCTTAGTAGCTGTAAGATTTTGGTGGCCGGGTATTGAGAATGAGAACTGTTTGTACCTAATTCTGCTTGGGTAAGCTTGGGGTTCATTATCGACATTAGAGTAGCCACTGCCCACCCTGCTTTAAATGATACACCAAATGGAACTACGTATCCCCCTTCCCATGCACTTGCCATCATTTAAGCATACATCAACACAATTTTAGCTGTCCCTGTATGACTGTTCAGAAAGCTGACTCTCACATCTCTGGAGTTCTCACCTTGCCAAATCTCTGGTTTAAAGTGCTTAGGTATTCAGACGAATCTATTAGTCATCAAATAAATTTGGAAAACCTCATGTACACAATATCCCCCTTTGGAGATGTACAATGCACATCAGCATCATAAATCCTCTAAACCTGTGGTAGGGAATTCTGCCTAAGTTAACATAGCCTTTCTCAAAGTTCTCAAAGTTATTTAACCTGAGATTTATTTTTTGTTTTCTAAGTAATATTTCATAAAATTAGGTTTCTATAGAGCAAGTTGTAAGAAATGCTGATCTCTATTACTAACCTGGGAGGCTGATCTTAAGGGAAAAAAAAAACCTTGGAACACACAGGGGAAAATTAGGATTATAGAAGTGCCACATTCCAGCTGGAAAAATTCACACATGACTAACTCTTCTAGCCTTTCCTTTTTTGTTGTTTTTATTTTATTTTGTTATTTTTTTTCTGGTATTGTCTTTGCTATGGCCCAAAAAACATCAAAATGACCAGAACAACAACACTGGTAACCACGAGCCTCCTAATTGCAGTATCTTTGTTTCCCCAAGCCTAGATTGAATATGTTAGGGACAGAATAGAAATTTTAAAGTTTGCTTTTGAATTTTTTTTTAAACACAGTATTTACTTCAAAATTTGTACAAATCTTAACCAAACCACACGATGTAAAGACTGAATCTATGAAACACTGTATTGTTTTCACAGATTATTTTGGTTCTTGTTTTTTTAAGAAATTTTTTAGATTTTTTAAAACAGTTTAAAATCACAGCAAAATTGAAGGGAAGTTACGGAAATTTCTCTTGTATTTCTTGTCCCCATACATGCATTACCAGCCTTCCCCACCATCATGGTACATTTGTGATGCTTAATGAATCTACATAGACACGTCATAATTACCCAAAGTCCATAGTTCACATTGTGGTTCACTCTTGGTGTTTCACATTCTATGGTGTTGGACAAATGCAAATAACATGTATCCATCATTATGGTATCATACAGACTATTTTCACCGCCCTAAAAATCCTCTGTACTCTGACTATTCATCCATCCAAACCATCCTCTATTTTGTCTTTTTAATAGGAACCTAAAGTAAGAAAATATTTTACTTGTTCCTATCCATTTATTCCATACAGTACCACCATAGTTGCTGATCAGTAGAAGCATGATATTTTATTAAGTTACATTGTGAGAAAATATATGAATTAGACATTCAAATTTCTAAGACAAAAGGACAAGCAATTTATCGTTTTTAATACAGTGATTTAAGTGTTCTCTAAGCTCTCTTATCTCAAATAGTAAATTTATTCTTATTGAGCTTCTAAGTAATTGACCCATGGCCTTCAAATTTTATCCCATTTTGTCATCTTAAACATCTTATACTACAGGGTCCTCCTCTTTGGTGATGCCTATTAGGTGCATCTTTTCATAGAATAATCCATTACAATAAATTAATACTATCATTTTACCTACAACTTTAAAAACTTTATGCTTTATGAACTCTGCTTTGAAGCTAAAACTTCCATTTTCTTTTCTGTTTCCCCTACCCTGATCAAATACCAAACTTCATTTAAGGTAGCAAAGAAAGACTAAGCTATTTGTATTTCAATTTCAATTTTCACTAATATTTCCATTTGTTTAAAATGTTACTCTTTCAAAGTAGCTGAAATGTTGGACAATGACACTCTTGGGGTGGGTAGAATGATGCTTTTCCATTAATGTCAATTTTTTATACCTGTATTTTCAGACTTATGTCACATCTACTTGCTGTTTTATCTTTGTAAAGTCAGATGGGCCATGCTATAGCTAAGATGTAATATGGCATGTATTCTGAAAGAGTAATGAAAAAAGTGACCTTCAATTTATGTATTTACTAAAATATATGCTATTATGGAACATTTAAGGAGCTCAGCTTTCTGAATCACCAGCACAATCAACATCATAATCTTGAATCAAGTACCTTCATTGTTCAGTTTATAGTTGACGGGTTAATGATGCAATTTTGATGTTATGGTAGCTTCATAAATATATAAAGCTTTTAAAAACAATATTCTAAAAGAATATTACTATTTTATTGGCAAAATAGAATATATCATATTATAATTTCAATTAAAAAGAAATAAATAGAATATTTCTTTCCTAATGTTGGCCTTTGGAAACAATATCTTTATAGTAAATACATGAAATTTTATTCAATGCTTAATTATGTACTATTCCTGAAAACAGTAAGCTTATTCATGAATCTTTAGTATCTTTAGATATGCGCTGTTCCATCTTGTGGAAGGCTCTCACCATCTATCCATCAGCTAAACCCCTACCTTTCAAGTCGCATTTGAAGAAAATCTCATTTGGAAAACCAAGAAAGGACTTGAGCTTTTACTTCTTCCAATGTTAGTCACTGCCTTCATAATATTGACTCTGAATATTTATCATATTTCATGTTTTTTCTTACATTGCTGCTTAATTTGCTTACATATCTACCTCAACTTGTTTTGTGTTTTTATTCCTATCAGCTGGCACATTATTGTTACATGTAACAGGTGCACTAAAAAGGGAGTCAATATGAACAGTCTAATTCAAAGTATATTCAAAACTGTAAGGGTGCCTAGGTGGCTCAGTTGGTTGCACATCTGACTCCTGATTTCAGCTCAGGTCATGGTCATGATATTGAGTCCTGCATCTGGCTCCCCTCTCAGCATAAGAGTTCCCTTGTCCCTCTCCCTCTACTCCTTCTCCTCTCTCTCACTCTCTCTCTTTCCTAAATAAGTAAATAAATTCTTAAAAACAAAAACAAAGAACAAAGAACAACAACAAAAAAATGTACATTCAACCTGTATAATAGCATGGATTTCTTGTACTAGAAGTTAACTGTGTTCTAGCATTTCTTCCTCTCAGTATTCATGACTGTGTATCAGCCTGTTTTCCTTCAGTAATCTGGGAAGTACTCCTCTGAGAAGAAGTTTTATATTTGGGGGATTGGAGAGGGTATAGTACAAAGAACAGAGTATAAAGAATAAAAGTAAAATACTATAAGTCTGACTCCAAGCACTGTTTAGATTAGAGGCTTCTCTAAGTCATTGACTAGACTTTCGTGAATATCAGTTGAGAATGTAGATCTATCTTTATTATGATATATAATTCTAGCCCAGCTTTCCACTTTTCAGTTGTTGAGTCACAGAACTTATTTTCCTTCTAATTTCATGCTTACAAGGCATCCTATTGATTCCAGTTCGGCTTCTCATGTCTTTTGCCCGTAATGAAAAATATATGCTAGCCTGACAAGCTGAATCTACTTCTATTAACAGTTAAAGATTTTACAATAAACTAATCTGTATGTATTGTTTTATTATAAATGAAATACAAAATTCTTGCTTTTGTGGTGTGCACAGAAAACATGCAGTTGTTTTCTTACACTTTGAAAAAGTGTTGCTCTTTATAGGTGCTGTGTACAAAAGTATAATATATTTGAACTTACCAGAGCTTTAGTTCTCCACCGTTTAGGAACATTTGATCTCCTGATGTTTTCTCACCCCTATCTCTTACCCAAGGTTAATGCCAAATTGTCAGCAGGGCAGGACCCAGAAAAACAATGGTTTTGGAGAGTAATCTCACTTAGCTGTACTCTAGAGGTGCCCCATTCATTCATTTACTCATTAATTCATTCATTCCTCTATCCACTAACAAATTATTTACTGGGATGTGCCAGTGCTAATAGAAGAGATTCAAAGACAAAGATATCATCACCATGTCAAGAAATTACAATCTACTCAAATAAGAAAAAAAAAATGCATTGGATACCATGTTTGAAGTCTGTGTGAGGTATATGAGGGCACATGGGAGAGTGGGAGAGAGTAATCATTTCTACTTTTTGATTATAATTGTGAATTAATATTAATAGCAATGACAGTTTGATGATTGTTTACAAAGGAGGTAAATAAACAAACATAGGAGCCCCATTGTGGCATCTAATCTGTAACAATGGTGCTATAACTACACCACTTTAGGAAATTCATTGTAAAATAAATAATGATTTTTTTCTAATATGTTTCAAGATAATGTTGCTGAAACTGTAATCACTGCTCTCTAGAGGTGCTCTAACATTCTTTGCTCTGAAGGTCTAAATATCAAAAAATCTTGCTTCTGACTACCTTTATTTCCCCTTAAGGAATGATAGAATATGGTTTTCTTTTTCTTTTTTTTTTTTAAATTTTATTATATTTTTTATAAACATATATTTTTATCCCCAGGGGGACAGGTCTGAGAATCACCAGGTTTACACACCTCACAGCACTCACCATAGCACATACCCTCCCCAATATCCATAACCCCAGCCTCCCTAACCCCCCTCCCCCCATCAACCCTCAGTTTGTTTTGTGAGATTAAGAGTCACTTATGGTTTGTCTCCCTCCCAATCCCATCTTGTTTCATTTAATCTTCTCTTACCCCCTCAACACCCCATGTTGCATCTCCTTTCCCTCATATCAGGGAGATCATATGATAGTTGTCTTTCTCCAACTGACTTATTTCGCTAAGCATGATACCCTCTAGTTCCATCCACGTCATCGCAAATGGAAAGATTTCATTTCTTTTGATGGCTGCATAGTATTCCATTGTGTATATATACCACATCTTCTCTTTCCAGTCATCTGTTGATACACATCTAGGTTCTTTCCATAGTTTGGCTATTGTAGACATTGCTGCTATAAACATTCGGGTGCACGTGCCCCTTCGGATCACTACATTTGTATCTTTAGGGTAAATACCCAGCAGTGCAATTGCAGGGTCATAGGGTAATTCTATTTTCAACATTTTGAGGAACCTCCGTGCTGTTTTCCAGAGTGGTTGCACCAGCTTGCATTCCCACCAACACTATAGGAGGGTTCCCCTTTCTGCGCACCCTCGCCAGCATCTGTAATTTCCTGACTTGTTAATTTTAGCCATTCTGACTGGTGTGAGGTGATATCTCATGGTGGTTTTGATTTGTATTTCCCTGATGCCGAGTGATATGGAATACTTTTTCATGTGTCTGTTGGCCATCTGGATGTCTTCTTTGCAGAAATGTTTGTTCATGTCCTCTGCCCATTTCTTGATTGGATTATTTGTTCTTTGGGTGTTGAGTTTGCTAAGTTCTTTATAGATTTTGGACACTAGCCCTTTATCTGATATGTCATTTGCAAATATCTTCTCCCATTCTGTCAGTTGTCTTTTGGTTTTGTTAACTGTTTCCTTTGCTGTGCAAAAGCTTTTGATCTTGATAAAATCCCAAAAGTTCATTTTTGCCCTTGCTTCCCTTGCCTTTGGTGATGTTCCTAGGAAGATGTTGCTGCGGCTGAGGTCGAAGAGGTTGCTGCCTGTGTTCTCCTCGAGGATTTTGATGGATTCCTTTCTCACATGGAGATCCTTCATCCATTTTGAGTCTATTTTCGTGTGTGGTGTAAGGAAATGATCCAATTTCATTTTTCTGCATGTGGCTGTCCAATTTTCCCAACACCATTTATTGAAGAGGCTGTCTTTTTTCCATTGGACATTCTTTCCTGCTTTGTCGAAGATTAGTTGACCATAGAGTTGAGGGTCTATTTCTGGGCTCTCTATTCTGTTCCATTGATCTATGGGTCTGTTTTTATGCCAGTACCATGCTGTCTTGATGATGACAGCTTTGTAATAGAGCTTGAAGTCCGGAATTGTGATGCCACCAACTTTGGCTTTCTTTTTCAATATTCCTTTGGCTATTCGAGGTCTTTTCTGGTTCCATATAAATTTTAGGATTATTTGTTTCATTTCTTTGAAAAAAAATGGATGGTACTTTGATAGGAATTGCATTAAATGTGTAGATTGCTTTAGGTAGCATAGACATTTTCACAATATTTATTCCTCGAATCCAGGAGCATGGAACATTTTTCCATTTCTTTGTGTCTTCCTCAATTTCTTTCATGAGTACTTTATAGTTTTCTGTGTATAGATTCTTAGCCTCTTTGGTTAGGTTTATTCCTAGGTATCTTATAGTTTTGGGTGCAATTGTAAATGGGATGGACTCCTTAATTTCTCTTTCTTCTGTCTTGTTGTTGGTGTAGAGAAATGCAACTGATTGCTGTGCATTGATTTCATATCCTGACATTTTACTGAATTCCTGTACAAGTTCTAGCAGTTTTGGAGCAGGGTCTTTTGGGTTTTCCATATATAGTATCATATCATCTGCGAAGAGTGATAGTTTGACTTCTTCTTTGCCAATTTGGATGACTTTAATTTCCTTTTGTTGTCTGATTGCTGAGGCTAGGACTTCTAGTACTAGTTGAATAGCAGTGGTGATAATGGACATCCCTGCCATGTTCCTGACCTTAGCGGAAAAGCTTTCCGTTTTTCTCCATTGAGAATGATATTTGTGGTGGGTTTTTCATAGATGGCTTTGATAATATTGAGGTATGTGCCCTCTATCCCTACACTTTGAAGAGTTTTGATCAGGAAGGGATGCTGTACTTTGTCAAATGCTTTTTCCACATCTATTGAGAGTATCATATGGTTCTTGTTCTTTCTTTTATTAATGTGTTGTATCACATTGATTGATTTGTGAATGTTGAACCAACCTTGCAGCCCTGGAATAAATCCCACTTGATCGTGGTGAATAATCCTTTTAATGTACTGTTGAATCCTATTGGCTAGTATTTTGGCGAGAATTTTTGCATCTGTGTTCATCAAGGATATTGGTCTGTAGTTCTCTTTTTTGTTGGGATCCTTGTCTGGTTTTGGGATCAAGGTGATGCTGCCCTCATAAAATGAGTTTGGAAGTTTTCCTTCCATTTCTATTTTTTGGAACAGTTTCAGGAGAATAGGAATTAGTTCTTCTTTAAATGTTTGGTAGATTTCCGCCAGGAAGCCGTCTGGCCCTGGGCTTTTGTTTGTTTGGAGATTTTTGATGACTGTTTCAATCTCCTTACTGGTTATGGGTCTGTTCAGGCTTTCTATTTCTTCACGGTACAGTTGTGGTAGTTTTATGTCTTTAGGAATGGATCCATTTCATCCAGATTGTCAAATTTGTTGGCGTAGAGTTGCTCATAGTATGTTCTTATAATTGTCTGTATTTTTTGGTGTTAGTTGTGATCTCTCCTCTTTCATTCATGATTTTATTTATTTGGGTCCTTTCTCTTTTCTTTTTGATAAGTCTGGCCAGGGGTTTATCAATCTTATTAATTCTTTCAAAGAACCAGCTCCTAGTTTCGTTGATTTGTTCTATGGTTTTTTTTGGTTTCTATTTCATTGATTTCTGCTCTGATCTTTATGCTTTCTCTTCTCCTGCTGGTTTTAGGGTTTCTTTCTTGTTCTTTCTCCAGCTCCTTTAGGTGTAGGGTTAGGTTGTGTACCTGAGACCTTTCTTGTCTCTTGAGAAAGGCTTGTACCGCTATATATTTTCCTCTCAGGACTGCCTTTGTTGTGTCCCACAGATTTTGAACTGTTGTGTTTTCATTATCATTTGTTTCCATGAATTTTTTCAATTCTTCTTTAATTTCCTGGTTGACCCATTCATTCTTTAGAAGGATGCTGTTTAGTCTCCATGTATTTGGGTTCTTTCCAAATTTCTTCTTGTGATTGAGTTCTAGCTTCAGATCTTTGTGGTCTGAAAATATGCAGGGAATGATCCCAATCATTTGATACCAGTTGAGACCTGATTTAGGACCAAGGATGTGATGTAATCTGGAGAATGTTCCATGTGCACTAGAGAAGAATGTGTATTCTGTTGCTTTGGGATGAAAAGTTCTGAATATATCTGTGATGTCCATCTGGTCCAGTGTGTCATTTAAGGCCTTGATTTCCTTGTTGATCTTTTGCTTGGATGATCTGTCCATTTCAGTGAGAGGAGTGTTAAAATCCCCTACTATTATTGTATTCTTGTCGATGTGTTTCTTTGATTTTGTTATTAATTGGTTTATATAGTTGGCTGCTCCCACGTTAGGGGCATAGATATTTAAAATTGTTAGATCTTCTTGTTGGACAGTTCCTTTGAGTATGATATAGTGTCCTTCCTCATCTCTTATTATAGTCTTTGGCTTAAAATCTAATTGATCTGATATAAGGATTGCCACTCCTGCTTTCTTCTGATGTCCATTAGCATGGTAAATTCTTTTCCACCCCCTCACTTTAAACCTGGAGGTGTCTTCGGGTTTAAGATGAGTTTCTTGTAGGCAACATATAGATGGGTTTTGTTTTTTTATCCATTCTGATACCCTGTGTCTTTTCATTGGGGCATTTAGCCCATTAACATTCAGGGTAAGTATTGAGAGATATGAATTTAGTGCCATTGTATTGCCTGTAAGGTGACTGTTATTGTATATTGTCTCTGTTCCTTTCTGATCTACTACTTTTAGGGTCTCTCTTTGCTTAGAGGACCCCTTTCAATATTTCCTGAAGAGCTGGTTTGGTGTTTGCAAATTCTTTCAGTTTTTGTTTGTCCTGGAAGCTTTTACTCTCTCCTTCTATTTTCAATGATAGCCTAGCTGGATATAGTATTCTTGGCTGCATGTTTTTCTCGTTTAGTGCTCTGAATATATCATGCCAGCTCTTTCTGGCCAGCAGGTCTCTGTGGATAAGTCTGCTGCCAATCTAATATTTTTACCATTGTACTTTACAGACTTCTTTTCCCCGGGCTGCTTTCAGGATTTTCTCTTTGTCACTAAAACTTGTAAATTTTATTAGGTGACGGGGTGTGGACCTATTCTTGTTGATTTTGAGGGGGGTTCTCTGAACCTCCTGGATTTTGATGCTTGTTCCCTTTGCCATATTGGGGAAATTCTCTCCAATAATTCTCTCCAATATACCTCTGCTCCCCTCTCTCTTTCTTCTTATTCTGGAATCCCAATTATTCTAATGTTGTTTCGTCTTATGGTGTCACTTATCTCTCGAATTCTCCACTCGTGGTCCAGTAGCTGTTTGTCCCTCTTTTGCTCATCTTCTTTATTCTCTATCATATCTATCTATATCACTAATTCTTTCTTCTGCCTCATTTATCCTAGCAGTGAGAGCCGCCATTTTTTATTGCACCTCATTAATAGCTTTTCTGATTTCAACTTGGTTAGATTTTAGTTCTTTTATTTCTCCAGAAAGGGCTTTTATATCTCCCGAGAGGGTTTCTCTAATATCTCCCATGCCTTTTTCGAGCCCGGCTAGAACCTTGAGAATCATCATTCTGAACTCTAGATCTGACATATTACCAATGTCTGTATTGATTAGGTCCCTAGCCTTTGGTACTGCCTCTTGTTCTTTTTTTTGTGGTGAATTTTTCCGCCTTGTCTTTTTGTCCAGATAAGAGTATATGAAGGAGCAAGTAAAATACTAAAAGGGTGGCAACAACCCCAGGAAAATATGCTTTAACCTTCAGAAGAGATCCCAAATCATGAGGGGGGAGAAAGGGGATAAAAAGAGGTTCAGAAAGAAAAGAAAAAAAAAAAGAAGAAACAATTAAAAAAAAGAAAACAATTAAAGAAAAAATATAAAAAAGAAAAAAAAAATCTATATTAGATAAACTAGTTTAAAAAACTTCAAAAAAGGAAAGGTAAAAGTTAAAAAAAATTGGCAGAAGAAGAGAAAAAAATTGAAAAAGAAAAAAAAATTAAATTAACTGCAAGGCTAAAGAATCATGGGGAGAAGCCATGAGTTCTGTGCTTTGCTTTCTCTTCCTCTGGAATTCCGTTGCTCTTGGTATTGAAACTGCACTCCTTGGTAGGTGAATTTGGCCCTGCCTGGATTTCTTGTCGATCTTCTGGGGAAGGGGCCTATTGTAGTGATTCTCAAGTGTCTTTGCCCCAGGAAGAATTGCACTGCCCTTATCAGGAGCCGGGCTGAGTAATCTGCTCGGGTTTGCTTTTGGGAGCTTTTGTTCCCTGAGCGCTTTCTGTAGAGTTCTGGAGGATGGGAATTAAAATGGCGGCCTCCCAGTCTCTGGCCCGGAGGAGCCAAGAGCCTGGGGTCCCACTCCTCAGTGCGACCTCAGAGAACAGCGTCCAATTGCTCCCTTCACCTTGCCCTCCGGCCAAGCTCTGAGCTGACCAAGACTGCGACCGGTTCAAGGTAACCCCGAGCTTGAGTCACTTCTCAACTATGTCTCTGTAGCTGGCTTCCCCGTTCTACTACCTGTAAGCTCTGCGACACTCAGACACCCCCGATCCTTCTATGATCCTGTGGGACCTGAGGCCCCGCTGACCCCGCGTGGGCTTCAACAACTTCAAGCCTCTGGAGCGATGTCCCTCAGTGGAACAGACTTTTAAAAGTCCTGATTTTGTGCTCCGTTGCTCAGCAGCTTGCTGGGAGCCGGTTCCTCCCGCTGCGGTCTATCTTCCCGTCGCTTTGGATTCACTTCTCCACCAGTCCTACCTTTCAGAAAGTGGTTGATTTTTCTGTTTCTAGAATTGCTGTTCTTCTTCTCTTCAATCTCCCGTTTGATTTGTAGGTGTTTGCAATCTTTAGATAAGCTATCTAGCTGATCTCCTGCTACCTGAAGTAGTCTCAGCCTGCTACTTCTCCGCCATCTTAACTCCTCCCCTAGAATATGGTTTTCAAAATGAACTTCACTTAGAAACCTAGGAAGGATAAAATAGAGCTAAAACACAAACAGTAAATAATAATTCATTACAATGGTATATGTAACTATGTAATAATCCTACTTGATTGTTTAATAAAAAATTTAAACCTCAAATTTACAAAGCAGAAATCTTAAATTTCCAAAGCATACTTTCCCTTAAAAAAAAAAAAAAGCTTTCCCTTTTTAAGTAAAAAATCTAGGAATCATCCTTGATTCTCTATTTTCTGGAACCTATATGCAATTCATCGACAAGTATACCAGTTCTTCCACCAAAACATTTTTCAAATTCCCTTTAATTCTCCCTACTTCCATGGCCCTTCCCTTAGATGTCATACAGATTTTCACAATAGCCTCCTAATTGGTCTCACTGGTTTAACTTTCATTTACCATTCCCTAAAATCCAGTCTTCAAACAGGAATTAAAGATTTTTTATAAAAAATAAAAATTAGGACAAGTACTCCACCCCCCCCCAAAAAAAAAAAAAGGAAGGAAGAAAAGAAGGTAGGTAGGAAGGAAGGAAGGAAAGAGGAAGGGAGAAAGGAAGGGAGAAAGGAAGGGAGGACGGAAAGAAAGGAAGGAAGGAAGGGAAACATTCTGAGGTTCCTCCATTACTCTTTAAATTAAATCTAAACCTATTACTGGGGCCTTTAAGATCCTCCTTCCTCTGGTTGGTCCCTACTAATCTCTCCAGTTGTAGTGAACAATGGTATCTAGTATTGCTATACTCTAGTCACAATGCCTCCACCAGGAATCTCCATAACTAAGTACTTCCATACTTGAGACTTTGGCACTTGTTCTTTTTGTCTTCTTTGAATGGTCTCCATTCAGTGCTGCCCCCTGGTGTGTTTATTTTCAAATGTCACTATTAACTCTATTTACTCTATTCACATAACTTAGAACATTGTAAAACTTTCTTGTTTATATATTTAATTTTGTCCCTCATTAGAATATAAGCTGTCAAAAAAAAAAAAAAAAGAATATAAGCTGTCAGAGGAAAAGCCAATATCTCTTGCTCACCACCAGGTCTCCAGCAGTTACCAGGCTATCCAGTACACACTAAGGATAAATTAAATATGTAATTTATATATTGTTGAAATTAAGATTATTTACTTTGAGCTGTATATATCTGTATTATTAAATATAGTTTATATTGCTTTCCTCCACAGATGCCTATTTTTAAAGCAAGATTCACCTACCTAAGCAACTAACACAAGATGGTTTTGGATGGAAAATGTTGATTCCACTGATAAGATTCTGTTTCTTGGAGAGCCTTTTCTGATATGTTCTTAGATATGGTCACCATCTCCTCCAGTATCAAGCTTTGCTTCTCTGTTTCCCTGACTTGACTTCAAAGGGCCTTTCTAATCCTGGACCTACTCAGGGAGAAGAAAATGTGTCACTTGGACCAAAGATCCCTCTCCAAAGAGTCCTGCTTTATCCCTGCACACAGCTCCACCCGAACCCCATGTCAGGTTTCTTACCTGTGAATTTCCAGATGTTTGACTTTTACCCCTGGATTTTTCAAGGTCAGACAAAAACTGAAGTTTCCCTTCATGTTTATCTTCCAGAACAAAGACGTTTTACATATGAGACAACCACACAATGGTCACTATCTTTTCAAATCTGATTTTCAACCCCACTTAATTGTCAAACATTCTAAATAACTTTTCAAAATGAGTAATTTATACTAATTTAAAAGTAAAATAAACACATTCTCATTGGAGGTAAAGTCATTCTAAGGAATCATCAAAATCCTGGCCTCTGAGTGTGGCTACCAATAACACAGCACTGGATGGAGCTGACTTGTTAGAAATTATGTCAAATAAAGATTGTTGATAAAGATCACCTGCAGTAAAAATAAAATGAGACATACTGGCTACTCTAAGAGAAGTTGCCTAACCTTCTCATGCAAAAATTATTTCTCTTTCTCTGTTCCTCATAGGTTGCATTTGAAATATCAAAAAAAATTTTTTATATAGAATGGATTTATTATTTAGGAATTTTTGTATAGGTGCATATCTTAGGAATTTGATCACTATTAACATTCAAAATATTTTTAGGACTTACTAGCTTGTCATAATTTAACAAGAATTTTTAAAGTGACATAGATATTGTTACAGATGGCTGTGCAATCTTAAGACTCATGATTTTGACATATGGACATTCCTATTTTTTTTTTTAATTTTGTAGGACTTTTCAATGAAGGAGAGGTTGCAGAAGTGATGGTCTGAAAATGAAGTCTTTGTCTTAACTAAGAGGAGTAGAGTCTTTTCAAAACCTTTGAGTTCCTCAGATCAATATGAACTATGTTTTAAACTGTTTTTCATTGATTTCTTTTTTTTTCTCATTTTAACTACAAATCTGCCTAACACGTTTCATGTATATGTATGTGTATGTATATATATATGTGTGTGTGTGTGTGTGTGTGTGTGTGTGTGTGTTAATAGTGAAGATAAAAATATAGAATATGTAGAAAAGTCTTTCAAACTGAAGGTCTTTCAAGTATGTCATTTATCACTACCTTTCTAAAATAATAAAAAAAATACATATTTTATCTACATCTGCAACAACATAACTAAGTATTAATGAAGATCTTTTCAGTCTCACTCCAGCCAACGCATTTAGGCATTTAGATAAGAAAAAGCATTATCAGCACAAGCAGGAAGTGTTTGGTTTCTCACTCATTTTGTTTAAATCTTTGTCATCTGTCTTTTAGCTCTTGAGTCAGTGTATAAATATCATGAACAGATTTAAATGCTCAAGTGTGCCAGAGGCAATAAGCAATAAGCATATTTAAAAGTGAAAAAAAATACAATCAAATGACTTAGTAGAATCAGTTCTTTACCCTCACAATTTTAACTTAATCTTTAAATAGAGACAGTCATTTGAAATATCTGTTCCTGCTGAGAGAAAACACACTGCTATATATTGGCAAATATAGAAAATAAACATTGACACTGATTTTTTTTTTTCTGTAGAGATTACAATTACTTGTAACAATTTCATTAATAAATGCATTGAATGGCTAAATTTTCCTGAGCACTTATTAAATGACTGCCAGCAAACTTAGATGCATTTAGATCAATCACACATTTAATTATATCAAAAAATCTGAGGTGAATACTATCACTGACCATGTTGTATAAAGGAAATTAAATTTTGAATATATTAAGTAACTTTAACACCACTGAGTTTACTCAAGTATAAACTCAGGTGGCCATCATTGTAATCACTAACTGAACATGTGCCACACATTTTTTTTCATATATTTACATAAATCTAAATCTAGACACTTTAAAAATAAACACTTCTCCTTGGTGGTATGTTTTGTACATTCACACTACTCAAGAAATATTTAAACAAGTATATACTAAGTGCCCATTATATGCTGGGCATAATCTAGATGCTAATGATACAGCAGTTAAAAACAGTTGTGAAGGTTTCCATTGTCTTTGTCTCCATTCCCCTAAATAACTATTTTTCTCCCATTTTACAATACTTCTTCCTTTTAATAATTTTACTCAATTTTAACTCATAAAAATTCAAATATAGTCTCCTCTACCATCAATCCCTCTTAAATTCTGAGCTAGTCAGAGCAATAAATATCTGTCTATCTGCATACTTCTACTGCAGATCTTGTCCTCCATCTTGCAAGCTCTCCTTCAGACTTAGCCAGCTGTCTAAAGCATTCTCCACTGCCTATGATTCAGTATCTATAACAGGTTTTCTCTCCATTCAAAATGGATAACCAGTCAATACTCATGGTTCCCTCCATTGGGAAGATCTCTTCTCACAATAAGTTGAGGCCATTCCATACACCAAACCAATCCATTCATGAACCAAGCTCTGAATTCATCTTCCTACACTAGCAGATCATTAGGGAATCTTCACCAGTATAAATGTGAGCACTCTTAGACATTAATTTATGAGGTGTTTGTGCAACAGTGGTAGCTGATATGAAAGTTCAGTGCCATCAACACATGCGACAGACTTTTTTTTTTAAATGTAGGTATGAATTTAGAGTGCACACAGGGAGGGGTAGAGGGAGAGGACAGAGAGAATTTTAAGCAGATTCTACACTGAGCATGCAGTCCCATTTGGGGTTCAATCTCATGACCCAAGATCATGACCTGAACTGAGATCAAGGGTTGGACACTTAACCCACTGAGCCACCCAGGTGCCCCACATGCAGCATTCTTATATCCCCTGATATTGCTCAGGTGATATCCAGGGTATACCACTTCATCTCATAATGGACTATTCAATTGCTTCTGGGCTTACATGACCTATGATTCGGCAGATGTGACATTAACCAGCTTATGATAGGCAGTTCTGGCCACACTTGATATACCATGGTTAGGCTTGCTGTCAGTGTGAGGGTCCAGCAGGATGTCAGAAGCTTTTTTGAAAGTAATATAAATCTCTCATACATATAACAGAATTCTGGTAGCCTAAACTACAATTTCTTCAAGGATACTCTAATATCATATGATCATATTGAATAATATTGCTCAAAGTAGCAAGGTCTTTTGTACCATAGCCTTGATATACTGTAGAGCCTGTCCTTGTTCTAGACTCCACTCAGAACTATCAGTCCTCCAGTCTCTGGATCTGAGTAGAATTCTTGGTGTGAAATATGCTGTCTCCAGAACCCTAAAAGTCTTACTAGGCATTGTGGTACCTTTTTTGTGCCTGGGGAACAAGATAAAATGGTATATTCTTTACTTTAGATGAGATTGTGATTTATTTACACCTTTTGGAGGACATGTGTCAACTAAGTCATCTAATGCACTAGCTTTCCTCTGGCATTATTAGCTTAATGCCATTGATAAAGAGGTCCAGTGTGATATTCTGCAGAATGTATAGCTGGTCCAGATTTCTTTATATTATGACAGAGGGCAGAAGAGTTACCATAGCTCTGAGGGAAAGCTGTAAATATATACCACTGGACTTTCCAAGTGACTGTCCACTGTTCATAATCCTATTTTGAGATAGAGATGAAAACATGCTCACCATATCAATGACTCAATATCCTATCACACAGCATGTGGGGCTGTGTTATCTGCTGTAGCAATGATCCATCATCTGGCATAGTAGCTACAACTGGGACTACTATCTGTTTTAGATTTCAGGGGTCTGCTCTCATCTACCATTTCAGGACACCCCACCTGAATTCCTTACGTCTTTAGTAATAACATGTATTTCTTCCACCCCTTTAAGGATGTGGTATGTTTTACATTATTATACCTGTGAGGAGGACAGTTTTAGGAACTTCCACTTGCTCTTCCACACAATGATAGTTCTCAAATGGATGCACTAACAAGTGTTGGAATTTTGCCAAGTATCAGCTATGTCAGTTATACTTTAAGCAACTGGGAAAATGACAACTAGGTGAGTCCTTAGATCCTCTGGACCCACTATAAGCTGGACAAAGAGCAGACTCTATATTAAGAGCCCAAATATGGTCCCATTCTAACTGGGAGGTCATAATAACATATCGAGTCTATGGATGTCATTGGTAACTTGATGAGTGTTGGCACTGTATCCCATAGTTTTGAAAGTATTCTCTTTTTGTCTCAGTGTAAAATTCCCTCAGTAAAAATGATCATATTTTCCAATGGGGAAGAACTGAAGGAATAATCTCCATATACAATTGCTATGGAGTTACGGGTTTATTTCTTCTGGAGTTCTGACTATTCTTTTAGTCATTGGGTTTTTGGTCCAAAAATTGGTTCAGTAAAGAAAGTGGTGCAAGGAATTCTGCTTGCCTTTTGAGTTGTCTGCCCTGATCACCCCCTCTTCTCTTTCTTCCTGTCTTCCCTCCTTTCTTCTTTCCTTTTTTCTTTCCTTCCCTTCCCTTCCTCTTGCGTTTCCTTCCCACTTCCCTCCTTCCATCCATTTCTCCTCTCTCCCTTTTTCCCTCCCTTCACTCTCTCTCTTTCTCTCTCTCTTTCTCTGTCCTTCCCTTCTCCCTACTCTTTCTTTACTTCTTGATTTTTTTTGAATGTAGAGTTTGAGTAGTAACCTTGTCAGCAGCTCATCTGTCTTGCTCTCAGGGAAACTCTGTTCTGTTAACACATTTCATAACTCTTGGCAAACTGGTTCCCATGGCTTTACTGTGACCTGTCTGCTCATTACAATAATTACATTGACCTGACTTCTGGCCCTCTGATGGTTAAATGCTACCTATACAACTTTTTGTTGTTTATTTTTTTGTTTGCTTGTTGGTTTTTTGTCAAGTGATTACACCTTTGCTCTCTGGGAGCCCAGTTCTTTCCTAGCTTTCTTTAAAAAAAAAAAAAATCAAGTCCCAAATAAACAACGAGTGAAATTCTTAGTGAGATTCATAGCTCCCCATCAACAGATTTCTTTTATTTTTACATATATTTTTTTTATTTTAAGGATTTTATTTATTTATTTAACACAGAGAAACAGCAAGAGAGGGAACACAAGCCTGGGGAGTGGGAAAGGGAGAAGCAGGCTTCCTGCCAAGCAAGGAGCCCGATGTGGGTCTTGATCCCAAGACCATGGGATCATGACCTGAACTGAAGGTAATGCTTAACAACTGAGCTACCCAGGTACCCTAACAGATTTCTTTTAAATTTGGGAAATGATGTATCTTATAAGTCCTCTATGGAGCATGTTTTCATGTTTTTTGTTTTACAGAGTTTATCAATGTCTTCTTCTATCATCTGCCATAACAACATTGGCATTTTACCTCCATATATGTTTCTTATTATTGCTGCAGCAAACTGACACAAACTTGGTTACTTAAAATGACACAAGTTCTTCTCCTGCTGCCATCTGTCTGGTTCTCTCTTCCAATTTCATCCTCCACTTTTTAAGATGACTTGTGATTACATTGGGTCTACCAGGAAAATCTAGAATAACCTCTCAAATTTTACGGTCAGCTGATTAGCAACTGCAATTTCATCTATAACCTTAATTTAGTATTTCCATATAACCTATATATTACAAGGTCTGAAAATTGGGACATCTTTGGCAACATTTTTCTATCTACCATGGTTAGTGTAGGTTCTAACTTTTCCATGCTTCTAGCAGACACTCCTACCAGTTTTTCTGCATCATCTCCCAGAGTTCCTATCTGGTTGTTAAATCACGTAAACTTCTTTTGGTCTCAGTCTTTCTTACAATTAAGTATTGGGATGTGGTTCTCCGTTTTCTCCATCCTCCCACTGTAGGAGATGAGAGCCTTTTTGTATAATATGGAAGAGACCTCTGGCTTTCACACAGTTAACATCAATTGCCAAAAATCACTCTCAGTCTTTTGCTCTCTTTCTCAGAACAGTCACATTTAGCAGTTCCACTATACTTAATGTTATTTTTTTCTCTCGTAACTCCCCAAAGATTAATCATTTCACAATTTGTGCATTCTCACCAATTAAATCACCTCAATTTGTCACAGGTGACTTGCACTACTACTTTGGCCCAGGAGTTTTCTACACTTCACACCCTACAGTGATGGGGTCTTTATTTCCTGTTGGGAGGTGAACAATCCAGCTCCAAAATTCCATGTAAGTGTCTTCCTTTGGTAACAATTCTGAACCATTTCTAGGTTGGATTCCCTAGGAAATAGAATCTAAAATGCTCATTACCATATAGGAGGTCTATTAGAGAACATTCTTGGATTTTCCTCTGGAAGGAAAAGGAAGAAAGAATGAATGTGCAAATAGACAAATCAAGCAATCTCAGTGGAAACCCCACAAAACACTATGAGGAGTTCTCAAGATGGAAGAGTGGTAGCCTTGGGACCAGGTGCCTCTCTTCACTTGAAGCAATTCCTGAAGGCAATTACAGTAGAGGCTGGGCAACAAATCCTTCATTCCTATAGGAGATCTATGAAAATCATAGCATCTGCCATACTATTTTATCTTTATATGTTTATATCTTAATATCCTCTCTGCCTCCTCTTCTTTTTTCTTCAAAACTTGTCCCTTCCTCATTTGGATTTTGCTTTTAGGAATAAAAAGCCAGAAAACATTGCCACAAACCACCTCAAAGCAAGAAGCACAGGAATTATTAGTTGCTTGAACATGAGAAGGGAATGAAGGATATGTACAAAGAATACATAAATCAATATCCCCAAAGTCATATGCCATATTTAAGTTCCTAGTCCACATTGTATTGAAAGAAGAAAATTAAGTTCTGGTAAACTTCCTGTCTTACACTAAACACAGGGTCAAACTATCTTTCTATACTTTTCAGCTAGAGTATGCTCAGGAACTTCCAGATAATCAACTTAATCATTGATTATTTAAGTTAAAAATTCTGACCACCTGTTATTTGTCTGGCCCTATTCAAAACTGTGTAAAAAAGAAAGGCATCTGTATGATACAATTTATTTCTGATGTAAAGATAAATAATAACAAAATAACAACTCTAAAAAACAAAAATAACATAATCTCAGATTATAGTAAATCATTTGATTTAAATAAACTGGGTAATGTGATAAAGTATAATTTGGGAAGATATTTTAAATAAGAATTATTCAATATTAGGTTACCCATAGTCAATATTTTAATTTTTATTGGATTAAAAGTTGTTTGTGGTCAAGTTTCAGTTTGCTCTTTATTCTTTCACATCTCTTTCATTCCCTTTATAGTCCTTCAACAACCTCCCCCACTTTCCTAAATTCTGACAAGTTTCTAAGAAAGTGACACAACACAAGGCTTATATTAACTCTTAAATTTTAGACTATCCTAATCTAAATCAATAGCTTAATTGGTCCTTTACTAAGATATAAATAGCTAATATAGGCACTATGTAATTGTTTTATTTCTAAAGTTTATTTTTACTCCACTTTCAATTATTAATGGAAATAACTGATATATTATTATTTAAAGTATTCTAAACAATGATAATTACTAAACAAAAGAAGTAGAAATTGATATATTTGTATGGAGAGTTTTTATTGTTTTGTGGGGTTTTTGGTTTGTTTATCACTTTTGCTTTGTTTGTTGTTTTTCAGTGGCCACTCCCTGAGTCATTTTTATTATGCTCCATATAATTTATCCTTCCTGTCATGGTTTGGCTGTAATCCTGTCATTACTAGGTAGTAAAATAAGAGGAATCTTTCAACATAGCCAACAGAGGTAATCTTGAAATAAATGGATGATATAAATCCCAAGATATGGAGAACAACGTTAGTGGTCACTGCTTTCACTCTTAAACTTACTCCTAAAGAAATGACAGTCTATAACAATGCCTAGTATTCTACAAGAGAAATAGAATATAAACAAAAACAAAAACTCAGTGACATAATGTTTTCACTGTTTTAAGGATAAGTTAGTATTTCTATGAGATGAAGTAAGTATTTTTCTGAAAATGTCTATAAATTTATATTTGAGTCAACTTAGAATTTGTATGTTTTAATATATGATAGACTTTATTTCATTTTTTCTGTTTAAAAATCCCCACATTAATTGATTTTTTGCTAAAATATCATCTAATGAGACTATTACACATTTAAAAGAACAAATTTTAACACGTCACAGTTAGCCCATTATCATTTTCACACTTCTACTACTTAACTGTAAATGTTAATGTTTAAAGGCAAATAGTCTTATTAAAATATTTTTCTTATGAAATAAATACATTGTTCTTCACAGGCTTTTTTCCTTAGTAATTTTTTAGACAAATTTACCTCTAATGTGATTGTTTTATTATAGAAATAAAGCATATATGTAATATAGGAACTACTAGGGATTGAGGATAAAACTAGACTATTTTAACTTTTGTGTAAATTAGCCATAGATTATTATTTATTTAGAAAATATACATCCCACAAGATGGTAAAAGTAAGGTGTGATTATTTATATAGAGAGGGATCCCTTACATATATATAGAAAAATATTTGTTTAAAAAAGTATAAGCTATACATTTAGATATATGGATATATACACATTGGGGTTTTATTGTGTTTTTTTTTGTTTTTTGTTTTTTGGTGAGACAGATCATGTGCAAGGGGCGGGGAGAGGAGCGCAGGAGGGGCAGAAGAAGAGGCAAAGATAATCTTTTTTTTTTTTTAACATTTTATTTATTTATTTGACAGAGAGAGATCACAAGCAGACGGAGAGGCAGGCAGAGAGAGAGAGAGAGGGGGAAGCAGACTTGCCGAGCAGAGAGCCCGATGTGGGACTCGATCCCAGGACCCTGAGATCATGACCTGAGCCCAAGGCAGCGGCTTAACCCACTGAGCCACCCAGGTGCCCCGAAGCAAAGAGAATCTTAAAGAGGCTCCATGCCCAGTGAAGAGCCAGACACAGGGCTTAATCTCAAGATCCTGACCTTGAGATAATGACCTAAGCTGAAATCAAGACTCAGAAGCTGAACTGACTGCACCACCCTTTTTAACAGTAATCTGATAAGGGGTAACTAAAGTGTAAACATAATTCTACTTATTTATTTTGATCAAGGTAAATGTTAGTAATACTATGCCTTTAGATATAATTTTATTTTAAAGTTGCTGCCCGAAAACTTTACCTTAATAATCCCAAGTTTTATAGGCATTTTAATAAATTCTCTTAGAAGTCCTCATGAAATTTTTTAGTTATGTTCAAATTAAGCCACTTGTTAATTTGGCTTATTTTCAAAATGTATTCATTCATTCATTTATTTATCTATTTATTTGCTTATTTGGGTAGGTGTCTGCTAGTCGCTAGGGCTACTACAAAAAAATGTTGTTGTTGTTGTTGTTGTTTTTAAATAACAGACACTGGATGGTTTAAATAACAGGCATTTATCTCTCACAGTTCTGGAGAAGTAGTCCAAGATCAAAGTGCCAGAATATTTGGTTCCTGGTGCGAGAGCTATTCCTGGCTGGCAAATGGGCACCCTCTCACTGTGTTCTCACAGATGGAAAAAAGAGAGAGAGATCTCTGTTCTCTCTTCCTCTTTTTACAAAGGCACTCATCTATCATGGAGGCTGCACCCTCAGGACCTCATCTCAACCAAATTACCTTCCAAAGGTAATCACACAAGGGATTAGGACTTCAATATATGAATGTGTTGGGGATACAAATATTGAGTCCATTATAGTAGACTATCTACTAAAACTTAAGGTTTTGCTTTTTGTTATGTACAAAGATAAATTTTTACAGTTAGAAGGAACCAACGTTAACATATCTATTAAAACTCTAGTGTTACTTCCTTAAACACCCATAGCAAGGGGAGATCATTCCATTTCAAGGTAGTCCATTAAACCTTGTGAACAGAGAAAACAAGGGACCAAGGTACTTAGTCTATTGTAACCTCTATACAGGTTAGGTAAGCTTCCATGAACTTCAGTCTCTACATCCCTAAAACAGGTATTAATGCAATGTCTTCTTCTTTCCCTACAGCTGTTTGGATGAATAAGTAAAATGTAAAAGGTTAAATCATTAATAAAATAAAATGTCACAAAGATATGAGTTTAAATTATTATTACCTAATTTTTTGCAAATAATGGATGAGAAGATCAAGATCTCTGTGTGTATTTATCCAGCTCTTTATTGTATACTTATATATTTTATTACTTATTATTGAATAATAGTATTTACCATGTATACCTGTATTAGGGTTAAGTATAATTTTCATCTGGAATAAAAATTCACTTCAAGGTCAAGTTATATTTTTAAATGTATAGGCAAGAATCTGTTTCTCTAAATCAGAGAGCTTTATCTGTTAAAAACAAATTCCAAATGAAAATCACTTGTAGGGGCGCCTGGGTGGCTCAGTGGGTTAAGCCACTGCCTTCAGCTCGGTTCATGATCTCAGGGTCCTGGGATCGAGCCCCGCATCGGGCTCTCTGCTCAGACAGGAGCCTACTTTCCCCTCTCTCTCTGCCTGCCTCTCTGCCTACTTGTGATCTCTCTCTCTCTCTGTCACATAAAAAAAAAAAAAATTAAAAAAAAATTAAATTTAGAAAATCACTTGTAAATTTTAAGGTAGTATAAAAGCATGATAATAAAACTATTTTAAAAAATGATTCTTATATGTACACCTTTCCATAATCCACATGCAAAATCCCATTGTATACTTGAAAAAATTTCACTAAAAAGACCTAAGAGGAAGATGTTTGAACCATGACATAATCATAGTTATGACACTGTTATGTCAATTTCATCACTGAAACTTCTGAATGTGATAGAATTTCCTTCAAAATAGAAGTGAAGCTACCCACCCCTCAATACAAACCATATATCTATACATATCCCACTCATTCCTCTCAGGCAAAGCATCAGAGTTCAACCCAGTGCTCTATTTCAAGGGTTGTTATATCTAATAAAATGGTTATATATGGAGTCTTGTTTTGTACTTTTTCAGTTATTAAGCAGTTGGGGTTGGTAGCATAGGAAGGTGGGTAGGCATACTGACAGGTAGATATGCTCTCAGAGGCAATTTGTAGAAAGGAAGAAAGGTCACATCGCGTTTTATTGTCTTTGTTTCTAAAAAAGAATACTGGTTTCCTGGGCATCAGCACCCTAGCATTCAGTTGAAACTGAGCCAATTATTTTAGGCAAAAGCATTTCCAATGGAAGTGTTCAGTTTTTCAAAGCAAAACAGGTATCTTGCACTATACCCTCAAGGCTTTGATTTCAGCTGTGTCAGCTGAGAGGATTCTGATTCTGTATATAAAAATCTGATTCACAACAAGTTTGACACATGCTGCTTCAAAGAAGTGAAGGTGCCTCCAAGTCTCATTCAGAGCCACAGCCTGGCAGCAAGTTCATTTTTGTCTTCTGAGTTGTTTTTCTTTCACCCTTTTGCTGAACAGAAACCAGAAAATAACTCTGAGAGGAACTGCACACTGCAACAGATGTATTACACATAAATATACAGAAACACACAGAGAGCTCTGGAGATAGAAGCTAGTGTTATCTACAAAATCTGTCAATTACATAAAATTCAGTGCATAAAACAAAAATAAATATTACACTGATCTTGCCAATTATTATAAATAAAAGAGCTTTACCTTTCAAGTAATGACTATAGAAATCTGTGAGACAAAGAAAAAAATATATATCCAAGAGTGGACTATTCCTATAGGATACCAAAAGAATCAGCAGACAGTTTTTACATTGGTAACTATCCCTTTCTAACTGCACAGAGGCATCTGATTTTTCTTTTTATACTGAGTTGACTAATCGTTTAAATATCTCATGAATGAGTATGGTTAGCCTAAAATGATCTTGAATCTGTGTCCCTTTCATTTCCCAAAGCTCCAGTTCAATTCCCTTTATGGCATCAATACCTCTGAATCACAAAAATAGATATGTCTAATTACTCATACATAATGTGCTCTAGATTGAATGTGTCCCTCTCAAAATTCATATGTTGAAAATTTAATTCACAGTGTAATGGTACTTTGAGGTGGGGCCCTTAGGAGTTTTTAGGTCATGAGAGCAGAACCCTGAGCAATGGGATTAATGCCCTCATAAAAGAAATCCCAGAATAGTCTCTCATCCCTTGTGCCATGGGAGGTTACAGGGAGATTGCTGCCAGTGAGGCAGTGGGCTCTCACCAGACAGTGAAGCTCCTTCCTCATGCCATGATCAGAGACTTCCCCGCCTCTAGAACTGTGAGAAATGACTATTTGTTGTCTATAAGCCACCCTGCTTGTTGTACTTTTGTTAGAGCAGCCTTAATGGACAAGACATTGTGAATACCAATCAATATTTTATTTTCCCTAAGAATGTTTGCACTTTATGGCTAGTGCATTATTATCTAATCAAGACTCTGGCTCAGGTAAAGAAATGTTCCACTCCCATGTGTAGAGAAGGGAAGAGATCTTATTAAGAGGTAAGAAAATCCTTTTAAAAGAACATAACTTACCTACTCTGACTATACTTAAAAGTTCATCCCAGTACAATATTTGGCCTTTTGGTAGACCGTTGTTTAAACCCAAGTTACAATGAAAATAATTAAATTAGATTATTTAAATATTTAAAATGATTTTAACCTTCAAAAAAGGTTAGTTTCAGTAAGCTGATTAAATCCAAACTCATCTTTTTCTAATGAAACAGATGAATATATATATACACACATGTATAACTACTTATAAATAAATATATATGTATACATATAAATGAATATATATTCATATAAATATATTATATATAAAATATATATAAATATAAATATATATATACAAATATATATATTCATATATATATATGTATAAAATTGGGACCTGTATAAATGTTGTCTTTATATATGTGTCACCATCTATAATATTAATTAATTCAAAGATAGTGACCATCTAAAATATTAATTCAAATATAGGGACTTTGTCATATTCTCTGTGCCCATCATCATACAAGGAAATATAGGACTTATTTAAATTAGTGATGGATTGAAATAAAGTAAAAAATCCATCAACCATCTTTTTCTTTGACATGTGGGAAAAGTATTGCTGGGACAGGTAAATAGCCAGTTTTTAATTTAATTAATAAACATATTAATTTTATAAAATTTGAATTTTGATGAAATTCTAATATTGACAAATATCATTATTAAGAAAAACACCAGTAGTAAATAAATAATTCCTTAAAAATGATAATTTATTCATATAAAACTAAGCTGGATAGGAATAGCAAACTGGTCTTTCCAAATTGACCTGATTTTTCATATGTAGGAAGTTGAAAATATATGTCATCAGTGAAATGTCTGGAGGTCTCCATGCAATGCAAGGAGAATATGCTTATAACAGAATCCCAGAATGAAAATACAGAGCTTTGTCTTAATCAACATGAATTACAACTTTGACTTGCATTGTGATCAAAATAAGCAAGAATGATGGGTTATGCAGGTGAGAAAGAAGGGGTAAAAATTAATAATTTTCACTGAATCAGCAAAACAATGGTAGAAAACTTGGTAATTACTCAGTTCTGAGACCAATACATTACTTATATTTTATAAGTATCAGATGCAAATTTCTGAAAAAGTATGTATTGTATACATGTGAATATCTTATATAGTCATATTTTGCTCGTCTGTATTTTATTATTTCTATTTCATATTTCTTTGCATTTTTGGTCTTATTTCTATTTATTTTATTAGTATGGGGATATATTTCACACTATGATTTATTGACCATTCTACTGTATATTTTGTGATGCATTATTTTTTCACAGCAAGAAAACTCTTCCCTGATGGGTTTTGGCAGTCTCCACCCCACCACAGCTCCCATAAAACAAAATCAAAACAAAACCCAAGGACACAATAGGATTTAACATTAAATTAGGAAAAATGTTATCCATTCAAACATTTTGGAGAATGAAGACAAGGTAACAGCTATAGGACACAGTGTATTTACTCAAGAATTAGCAGCTGATAATTAAAACCTGATTCTTTGCTAATGGCTTTCATAGTTTTGAATGATTCCTTGATGTTACAATAATGTAACTACCAAAGAACAAACACCTTGATCAAGAGGTTTTCTTTCTCCTTGCTCTGTTGTCAATTACAAAGACAGGTACTACAGATGAAAGACATAGCAGCTATATAGAATTAATGAAATGTCACTGTCATAAATGGCAATATTGCCTAAGGAAAGATATTTCTCTTAAGGGAGTATTTAACAGAAATGTGGATGACTAAGACCCTTAAATCTCTAATGGGTTTTTAAAAATTAATCCTTGTTTACTCTAAGTATAATATGATGGTTAATTTTATGTGTCAACTTGACTGGGCAGCAGAATGCCATGATATTAAGTCAAATATTATTCTGAGTGTTCCTGTGAGGATGTTTTTGGATGAGATTAACATTTAAATGAACAGACTAAGTAAAGTGGATAGCTCTCCCTAATGCTGGTGGTCTTATTCAATCAGCTGAAGGACTGAATTGAATAAAAAGGCTGACATTCCCAAGAGTGACAGAGAATTCCTCCTACCAGACTGCCTTCAGACGGGAACATCTGCTCTTCCCATATCTTGACTCTGCCAGTCTTCAGAACACAACCATACCATCAGCTCTCCTGATTCTTGGGCTTCGGATTTAGACTGGAACTGCATTGTGGGCTCTCCTGGGTCCCCAGCTTGCTAATTTCCTCAATACCCTGTGCATTGGCAGTCTGCATGTTTGCATGAGGCAATCTGTTAAAATAAACTTCCTTTCATACGTGTGTGTGTGTGTGTGTGTGTGTGTGTGTGCATGTATCTAAACATAGATTCTATTCATTTCTCTGGAGAACCCTAATACAGCTAATATGAAATACTTTCTATCTTGAAAGTCAATTTCTAGAGGGGTACCTGGTTGACTCAGTCAGCTAAGCTTCTTCTGTTGACTCAGGGCATGATCCCAGGATTATGGCAACAAGCCCCAGGTCTGCTCACTGCTTGGCGAGGATTCGGCTTCTCCCTCTGCTCTTCCCTGACCCCCCTTCTTGTGCTGGCCCTCTCTCTCTCTTCTCTCAAATAAATAAATAAAATCTTAAAAAAAAAAAAAAGAAAGAAAGAAAGTCTACTTCTAGAAAAAGAAATTGCCAAATGTTTCATACTAATTAACCACTATGTTAAGTAAATAAAAGCTAAAGTTTAACTGATATTTATCAGAATTAATGCTACATTTCCTTAACTCACACTTCAATTATCTACCCTCCCCACCATCTCAGAAGCTCCTTAATCATTATTATCCATATTTTTGTTTACAAAGAGGCTGTCAGAGCACTTATAGCTTGGATATTTCAGAATATATCTACTTTGAGACAAGACATTTTCTTATATAAAATACCTAATAGTCCCTGAGATGCCTGAACTCCTCCTTCTTGTTCAGATGTGAAGAGACCAGATCTTTCCACTGAGAGCACTCGTTAGGGAGTGTCCAAAACAATCCACTGAGGTAAATAAATAAACTAACAGAATTTATACTTCTATTTTTTATCTAAAAGTTTTTTTTTAAAAAGCTTTTATTGTTATTTACTGTTATTTAGCAAACAGGTTTTCCTGTGTACTTCTCTTGGTATGTCTCAGATATCACATGTCATGTGGATCATGTGAAGTATCAAGAAGGAAAGGTAGAAGCTTTAGGGGTGGGAGGGTTTGAGTGTAGCAACCTCCCTGTTTCAATTCCTTCACTTGTCATTTATTGAGGGTTACCTATGCCTGGTTAAATGGATTTAGACAATATACTGTTAAGTTTTAACTAAACTAACTCTCACAAAATAGGCAAATGAGTAAAAAAAGATTCCTTCAGAGAAACCATAGGTTAAACATATCTCTGAAAATACAAACATAAGTGAACAACAACAAAAAAGGGTGGTCTGACACCAGGCACAATTCTAGTACAAGTTCTTCTGCCACACAATGAGGCTTAAAAAGTACTAATGTATTTAGATGTGATAAGCCCATAATGATACTAGAAATTCCTGTGAAAACTAGCTTAATGGGTTTATAGCCACTGCTATTAACAATGAACAATAAACTTAACACTGTGCCTTGAAATACCAGCAAATGATATTTTAAAATTTCATATTTGCACATTGTTTTTTAAAAAAATAATCAATTTTTACTTAATTATTCTAATTTCTATCTTTGTGGTATCATTAAATGTGGGTTATAATCAATAAATTATTAATTCATTATAATTATAATTATTATATATTTATATTATATTATAAATATATATAATATATATTTTATTTTATATTTGTATTTTTATTTATATAATATATATAATATTTATATATTTATATATTATATATAATAATTATAATTATAATAATTTATTATAATTAATAAATTTATTATAATTAATAAATAAATCACACATATATAAATGTATGCTAATTTGGCCTTATTTTTAGTAACTAAACTTTTTACTTTGAAACATATTTTGAGACATTTTGTAGATTCACACACGGTTGTAAGAAACAACACAAAGAGGTCCCATAGACCTTAACCAATTCCTCCCATTGATAACATCTTGCAAATCCATAGTATAATATCACAACTTGGATATTGACACTGATACAGTCCAGATATAGAACATATCCATCACCACTGGAATCCCTCATGTTATCCCTTTTATTGCCATCCCCTTCCCTTCTCTATGCAGCACCTCCTTAAAGTCTGGAATCCACTACTTTCTTATCTCTATAGTTTTGTCATTTCAAAAATGTTATATACATAGACTCATGCAAACCTTTTGAGATTTGTTTTGTTTACTCACATAATTCTCTGAAGATTCATCAGGAAGTCTGGGTATGTCAAGAGTTTGCTCTTTTCAATGACTGACTACTATTCCATACTATGGACATGCTATGGTTATTTAACCATTATATGCTGTTTTAAGTGAAGGGACCCACAGAATAATCGTAAATTGAAAAGAGCATTTTCTTAGAAATCAATATACAAGATTTTCGTGGATAACTACTAATTGTTTAAGTCTTAGCTCAAATGTCAAAGCATGTAAATACAAAGAGGTTTCCCTTGGTCCCTCTATCTTATGGAATACCCTAATCAAGTCAGTCTCTCTCAACTTTTTTTTGTGTGTTACCTCTACTAGTTTTATAAACTGGAGACATCCTAAGAAGTATATACACATTCCTATATCTTGGTTTACTCATAAATTAAAAAAAACATTATCTTGGAATACACCTAAGATAACTCTGCTTTAGAACTTAAAGTAATAAAATCTGACAACTATTTTCAATCATAGCGTTCCTTTATTCACTTCCTACTCACTTTTTTCCTAGATTTCAGACTCTTAGCACATCCCTTTAGCAGTGAACATCCAGATATCACATATCTATATAGTACAGAAATGTACATCCTGTACTTCCTGAAACTTTAACGCACTCATCTACATTTGTCTCCTTATAAAAATGAGAAATTATTAGATCCTTCATATAAAAAATGGTTAATAAATTACAACTTTGTGAAACAAAACTTTTGTCAGTGTAAGGTACATTAGATGAGTTCCTGGTTTCCATCACTATAGAATTAAAGAATCATGTCTGGTTTCCCGTCCTCGTTGTTTACTGTGCAATGGCTGTCATCTAACATGACTAAATCAGTTTTAACAACTCTGGCTCTCCACAAATGTGTCCCATCTATCAATGAGAACTGAAGAAGAAAACCAATGCTTTTACTAGATTCATCAAATTCTATTCTGATATATTAAATTAACCTTTAGTCTACAAACAGAAACATAAATTAGAATCTACCAATTTCATTAATCTATTATAAATGCCATAATATATATATGTATCATATACACATTATTGCTCAACAAAATGATAGAAAAATAATGCTAGTAATTTTATTCTTTGAATCTTGGAACAAAATATTTAGAATAAAGATGAAGATATAAAGCTCACGTATTGGTATCATTAAGATATATTTAAGAGCTGTTTATAAACTCTTCATCTCAAGATAAAGTGGTTCCTTTCCTTGGACTTTAGTATTCTGGATAATCATTATTGCTATTGGAAGAGCAATACTACTTATATTTACCCCAATAATATGTTTTAAGGCATACATTTTGTTTGGGCATATATTCATGTTTGCCTATTAACTGAAAGGATAAATCAGATTGAGCTGCAATTTAATCAAGTTCTGCTTTTTATTGTAACAATGAAGAATTGAGTCTCTATTAGCTTCCCTGAATCTAAAAAAAAATAAATTTATTATCTATCATGCATAGATGTGAAAAAAATTGTCTTTTTTAATAGACACTGCTCAAACAATCTATACTGAGTTTACAGAAAAATAGATTTTTATTTGTAGCTTTTGGATTTTTCATTGGGCCATGAATGAAAGGCTTCTTTCCAAAATAACAAATGTGAAAATTAACCTTTTACTTCCATAATGGAAGGAGCTGTGATTAGTACAGCACTGATAATAATCATTTGAGAAAATGACTTTCAAGGAATTGGAATTCAAAATAGCTAAGTTCTAATATCAGATGGGTCCTAGTTTACATAAATTTATGACTTTATAGTCATATAATCTTACAGCCAAGTTACATAACTAAACATTTATTTTTAATGTATCACATCCTGGTATCATTTTAATCAATGCAAGTACAATTCTTCAGACTATTTAAAAATTACCTTATTTCATTATTATATCAAAAATCAAGTCATCATAATCGATTATTTCCAAAAGCAAGAATATGACATCCAAATAGAAAAGTATTGAATGTATCTAATAAAGTCATGCATCTTAATGTATCAACTAGGAATCCTGATATCAGGTTTTTCAAGATGAAACATGTCCCATAAAATAATTTAAAATATAAATATACACATAAACCAAACATACACACATACAAGACACATACACTCAAAGTAAAATTTGGTAATTATGTCAGAGATGTTAAATAAAAGTTAAAAAAATGAGTAGCAAATTTAAAAATCCATAAATAAATCAGGTAATTAAAGCATTAATGAAATTTTCCCTCAAATTTTTCAACTACTTTATTGGCATCCCTTGTTTCAATTAAAAATGTGCAAATTTAAGCTCATAATATCAAAGTTTCACTTGATTTTGGTGCCTGCCTTAAGAAGTGAAATGGATTGCTGCATATCTTTTTAGTTTCTGAGTTTTACAGAGGCTTGAATAGAACATAAACTGTAAACTACTTTACAAATGTTGAATATTTGTTATTGAATCAATAAATTGAAGGTAAAAATATCTAAAATTTTAAGACTATCACTTTATAGCAAACTCTTACCTTATTGATGGTTCTTAGTTTTAAAAAAGGGACTACATGCTCTATTGTAGAAAAGTGACCTATCCTGGCCAAAAGTTTATGTTAAATCAGTGTCCTTCCTGTACACACTCACTATCAAAAAGACCAAGTCTAGATTTCTCTGAGTATATCATCAAGTTGATAAAGATGATACATAATGAACAAGCTTTGACCAGCCCAGATAATGATTATGAGAATTCTAAAATGGATCTTTGCCATTGACTGAAACTTAGGAAATTGTGGATGTTATTTTGTGAGTTATTATTCTAATGTAAGTATTCATTTCAGAAGTCTAGCAATAGTTTGTTTTAAAGTATCAAAATATTATTAGACATATATTCTAAGAACTACAGTTATGATGATGATTATCACCTATTACTAAACATATTAATGATTTAAGATCTCTATTTAATCAGCCAATATTTTGAGAGCTAGTCTCTAACACACCTTTGAAAATGTCTTTAATAATTTTATACACTTAGCTCCATGAAACATTTGGCTCTATGAAATCATGAGTTCTCCTTTCTTTATTAGATTTTACTTATATTACTTATATAGTAAATTGAGATATATATACATATCTCATATATGTATAGATCTATTGATAGATAACCACAGATATTTCAGAGTTTTCAGAAGTTTAGTTCTACATTTTTTTTAATTTTTTTTATTTTTTTGTCAGCATAACAGTATTCATTATTTTTGCACCACACCCAGTGCTCCATGCAATCCATGCCCTCTACAATACCCACCACCTGGTGCCCCCAACCTCCCACCCCCCACCCCTTGAAAATTCTCAGATCGTTTTTCAGAGTCCATAGTCTCTCATGGTTCACCTCCCCTTCCAATTTCCCTCAACTCCCTTCTCCTCTCCATCTCCCCTTGTCCTCCATGCTATTTGTTATGCTCCACAAATAGTGAAACCATATGAAAATTGACTCTCTCTGCTTGACTTATTTCACTCAGCATCATCTCTTCCAGTCCCGTCCATGTTGCTACAAAAGTTGGGTATTCATCCTTTCTTTCTTTTTTTTTTTTTTTTACAGCTTTATAAACATATATTTTTGTCCCCAGGGGTACAGGTCTCCGAATCGCCAGGTTTACACACTTCACAGCACTCACCATAGCACATACCCTCCCCAATATCCATAACCTCACCCCCCTCTCCCAACCCCCTTCCCCCATCAACCCTCAGTTTGTTTTGTGAGATTAAGAGTCACTTATGGTTTGTCTCCATCCCAAACCCATCTTGTTTCATTTACTCTTCTCCTACCCCCTCAACCCCCCATGTTGCATCTCCTCTCCCTCATATCAGGGAGATCATATGAGAGTTGTCTTTCTCCAACTGACTTATTTCGCTAAGCATGATCCCCTCTAGTTCCATCCACATCGTCGCAAATGGAAAGATTTCATTTCTTTTGATGGCTGCATAGTATTCCATTGTGTATATATACCACATCTTCTTTATCCATTCGTCTGTTGATGGACATCTAGGTTCTTTCCATAGTTTGGCTATTGTAGACATTGCTGCTATAAACATTCGGGTGCACGTGCCCCTTCGGATCACTACATTTGTATCTTTAGGGTAAATACCCAGCAGTGCAATTGCAGGGTCATAGGGTAGTTCTATTTTCAACATTTTGAGGAACCTCCATGCTGTTTTCCAGAGTGGTTGCACCAGCTTGCATTCCCACCAACAGTGTAGGAGGGTTCCCCTTTCTGCGCACCCTCGCCAGCATCTGTCATTTCCTGACTTGTTAATTTTAGCCATTCTGACTGGTGTGAGGTGATATCTCATGGTGGTTTTGATTTGTATTTCCCTGATGCCGAGTGATATGGAGCACTTTTTCATGTGTCTGTTGGCCATCTGGATGTCTTCTTTGCAGAAATGTCTGTTCATGTCCTCTGCCCATTTCTTGATTGGATTATTTGTTCTTTGGGTGTTGAGTTTGCTAAGTTCTTTATAGATTTTGGACACTAGCCCTTTATCTGATATGTCATTTGCAAATATCTTCTCCCATTCTGTCAGTTGTCTTTTGGTTTTGTTAACTGTTTCCTTTGCTGTGCAAAAGCTTTTGATCTTGATAAAATCCCAATAGTTCATTTTTGCCCTTGCTTCCCTTGCCTTTGGTGATGTTCCTAGGAAGACGTTGCTGCGGCTGAGGTCGAAGAGGTTGCTGCCTGTGTTCTCCTCGAGGATTTTGATGGATTCCTTTCTCACATTGAGGTCCTTCATCCATTTTGAGTCTATTTTCGTGTGTGGTGTAAGGAAATGATCCAATTTCATTTTTCTGCATGTGGCTGTCCAATTTTCCCAACACCATTTATTGAAGAGGCTGTCTTTTTTCCATTGGACATTCTTTCCTGCTTTGTCGAAGATGAGTTGACCATAGAGTTGAGGGTCCATTTCTGGGCTCTCTATTCTGTTCCATTGATCTATGTGTCTGTTTTTGTGCCAGTACCATGCTGTCTTGATGATGACAGCTTTGTAATAGAGCTTGAAGTCCGGAATTGTGATGCCACCAACTTTGGCTTTCTTTTTCAATATTCCTTTGGCTATTCGAGGTCTTTTCTGGTTCCATATAAATTTTAGGATTATTTGTTCCATTTCTTTGAAAAAAATGGATGGTACTTTGATAGGAATTGCATTAAATGTGTAGATTGCTTTAGGTAGCATAGACATTTTCACAATATTTATTCTTCCAATCCAGGAGCATGGAACATTTTTCCATTTCTTTGTGTCTTCCTCAATTTCTTTCATGAGTACTTTATAGTTTTCTGAGTATAGATTCTTAGTCTCTTTGGTTAGGTTTATTCCTAGGTATCTTATAGTTTTGGGTGCAATTGTAAATGGGATGGACTCCTTAATTTCTCTTTCTTCTGTCTTGTTGTTGGTGTAGAGAAATGCAACTGATGTCTGTGCATTGATTTTATATCCTGACACTTTACTGAATTCCTGTACAAGTTCTAGCAGTTTTGGAGTGGAGTCTTTTGGGTTTTCCACATATAGTATCATATCATCTGCAAAGAGTGATAGTTTGACTTCTTCTTTGCCGATTTGGATGCCTTTAATTTCCTTTTGTTGTCTGATTGCTGAGGCTAGGACTTCTAGTACTATGTTGAATAGCAGTGGTGATAACGGACATCCCTGCCGTGTTCCTGACCTTAGCGGAAAAGCTTTCAGTTTTTCTCCATTGAGAATGATATTTGCGGTGGGTTTTTCATAGATGGCTTTGATAATATTGAGGTATGTGCCGTCTATCCCTACACTTTGAAGAGTTTTGATCAGGAAGGGATGCTGTACTTTGTCAAATGCTTTTTCAGCATCTATGGAGAGTATCATATGGTTCTTGTTCTTTCTTTTCTTAATGTGTTGTATCACATTGATTGATTTGCGGATGTTGAACCAGCCTTGCAGCCCTGGAATAAATCCCACTTGGTCGTGGTGAATAATCTTTTTAATGTACTGTTGAATCCTATTGGCTAGTATTTTGGCGAGAATTTTTGCATCTGTGTTCATCAAGGATATTGGTCTGTAGTTCTCTTTTTTGTTGGGATCCTTGTCTGGTTTTGGGATCAAGGTGATGCTGGCCTCATAAAATGAGTTTGGAAGTTTTCCTTCTATTGCTATTTTTTGGAACAGTTTCAGGAGAATAGGAATTAGTTCTTCTTTAAATGTTTGGTAGAATTCCCCCGGGAAGCCGTCTGGCCCTGGGCTTTTGTTTGTTTGGAAATTTTTGATGACTGTTTCAATCTCCTTACTGGTTATGGTCTGTTCAGGCTTTCTATTTATTCCTGGTTCCGTTGTGGTAGTTTATATGTCTCTAGGAATGCATCCATTTCTTCCAGATTGTCAAATTATTTGGCGTAGAGTTGCTCATAGTATGTTCTTATAATTGTCTGTATTTCTTTGGTGTTTGTTGTGATCTCTCCTCTTTCATTCATGATTTTATTTATTTGGGTCCTTTCTCTTTTCTTTTTGATAAGTCTGGCCAGGGGTTTATCAATCTTATTAATTCTTTCAAAGAACCAGCTCCTAGTTTCGTTGATTTGTTCTATTGTTTTTTTTGGTTTCTATTTCATTGATTTCTGCTCTGATCTTTAGGATTTCTCTTCTCCTGCTGGGTTTAGGGTTTCTTTCTTGTTCTTTCTCCAGCTCCTTTAGGTGTAGGGTTAGGTTGTGTACCTGAGACCTTTCTTGTCTCTTGAGAAAGGCTTGTACCGCTATATATTTTCCTCTCAGGACTGCCTTTGTTGTGTCCCACAGATTCTGAACCGTTGTGTTTTCATTATCATTTGTTTCCATAAATTTTTTCAATTCTTCTTTAATTTCCTGGTTGACCCATTCATTCTTTAGAAGGATGATGTTTAGTCTCCATGTATTTGGGTTCTTTCCAAATTTCCTCTTGTGATTGAGTTCTAGCTTTAGAGCATTGTGGTCTGAAAATATGCAGGGAATGATCCCAATCTTTTGATACCGGTTGAGACTTGATTTAGGACCAAGAATGTGATCTATTCTGGAGAATGTTCCATGTGCACTAGAGAAGAATGTGTATTCTGTTGCTTTGGTATGAAATGTTCTGAATATATCTGTGATGTCCATCTGGTCCAGTGTGTCATTTAAGGCCTTGATTTCCTTGTTGATCTTTTGCTTGGATGATCTGTCCATTTCAGTGAGAGGAGTGTTAAAATCCCCTACTATTATTGTATTCTTGTCGATGTGTTTCTTTGATTTTGTTATTAATTGGTTTATATAGTTGGCTGCTCCCACGTTAGGGGCATAGATATTTAAAATTGTTAGATCTTCTTGTTGGACAGTTCCTTTGAGTATGATATAGTGTCCTTCCTCATCTCTTATTATAGTCTTTGGCTTAAAATCTAATTGATCTGATATAAGGATTGCCACTCCTGCTTTCTTCTGATGTCCATTAGCATGGTAAATTCTTTTCCACCCCCTCACTTTAAACCTGGAGGTGTCTTCGGGTTTAAGATGAGTTTCTTGTAGGCAACATATAGATGGGTTTTGTTTTTTTATCCATTCTGATACCCTGTGTCTTTTGATTGGGGCATTTAGCCCATTAACATTCAGGGTAAGTATTGAGAGATATGAATTTAGTGCCATTGTATTGCCTGTAAGTGACTGTTATTGTATATTGTCTCTGTTTCTTTCTGATCTACTTCTTTTAGGGTCTCTCTTTGCTTAGAGGACCCCTTTCAATATTTCCTGTAGAGCTGGTTTGGTATTTGCAAATTCTTTCAGTTTTTGTTTTTCCTGGAAGCTTTTTATCTCTCCTTCTATTTTCAATGATAGCCTAGCTGGATATAGTATTCTTAGCTGCATATTTTTCTCATTTAGTACTCTGAGTATATCATGCCAGCTCTTTCTGGCCTGCCAGGTCTCTGTGGATAAGTCTGCTGCCAATCTAATATTTTTACCATTGTACGTTACAGACTTCTTTTCCCTGGCTGCGTTCAGGATCTTTTCTTTGTCACTAAGACTTGTAAATTTTACTATTAGGTGACGGGGTGTGGACCTATTCTTATTGATTTTGAGGGGGGTTCTCTGAACCTCTTGAATTTTGATGCTTGTTCCCTTTGCCATATTGGGGAAATTCTCTCTAATAATTCTCTCCAATATACCTTCTGCTCCCCTCTCTGTTTCCTCTTCTTCTGGAATCCCAATTATTCTAATGTTGTTTCGTCTTATGGTGTCACTTATCTCTCGAATTCTCCCCTCGTGGTGCAGTAGCTGTTTGTCCCTCTTCTGCTCAGCTTCTTTATTCTCTGTCATTTGGTCTTCTATATCGCTAATTCTTTCTTCTGCCTCATTTATCCTAGCAGTGAGAGCCTCCATTTTTGATTGCACCTCATTAATAGCTTTTTTTATTTCAACTTGGTTAGATTTTAGTTATTTCTCCAGAAAGGGCTTTTATATCTCCTGAGAGGGTTGCTTTAATATCTTCCATGCCTTTTTCAAGCCCGGCTAGAACCTTGAGAATCGTTATTCTGAACTCTATATCTGATATATTACCAATGTCTGTATTGATTAGGTCCCTAGCCTTTGGTACTGCCTCTTGTTCTTTTTTGTTGTTGTTGTGAATTTTTCCGCCTTGTCATTTTGTCCAGAGAAGAGTTTATGAAGGAGCAAGTAAAATACTAAAAGGGTGGCAACAACCCCAGGAAAATATGCTTTAGCCAAATCAGAAGAGATCCCAAATTGTGAGGGGGGAGAAAGGGGATAAAAAGGGTTTCAAAAAGAAAAAAAAAAAAAAGAAACTATTTAAAAAAAGAAAGCCGATAAAGAAAAAATATAAAAAGAGGAAAAATATATACATATATTAGATAAACCATTTAAAAAACGTTAAAAAAGAAAACGGTAAAAGTTAAAAAAAAATTAGCAGAAGAAGAGAAAAAGAAAAAAAAATTGAAAAAGAAAAAAAAAATTAAATTAACTGCAAGGCTAAAAAATCATGGGGAGAAAGCCATGAGTTCCGTGCTTTGCTTTCTTCTCTTCTGGAATTCCGCCGCTCTCCTTGGTATTGAAATTGCACTCCTCGGTAGGTGAACTTGGTCCTGGCTGGTTTTCCCATTGATCTTCTGGGGGAGGGGCCTGTTGTAGTGATTCTCAAGCGTCTTTGCCCCAGGCGGAGTTGCACCGCCCTTACCCGGGGCCGCGCTGAGTAATCCGCTCGGGTTTGCTTTCGGGAGCTTTTGTTCCCTGAGCGCTTTCTGTAGAGTTCTGGAGGACGGGAATGAAGATGGTGGCCTCCCGGTCTCCGGCCCAGAGGTGCCGAAAGCCCGGGGCCCCACTCCTCAGTGGGCCCTCAGAGAACAGCGCCCAATGACTCCCGTCACCCTGGCCTCCGGCCGCGCTCCGAGCCGACCGAGCCTGAGACCGGTTCAAGGCAACCCCGAGCTGAGAGTCACTCCTCGGCTCTGTCTCTGTAGCCGGCTTCCCTGCTCCAATACCGGTAAGCTCTGCGACACTCAGACACCCCCGATCCTTCTGTGACCCTGCGGGACCTGAGGCCGCCCTGACCCCGCCTGGGCTTCACCCCAGTTAAGCCTCTGGAGCAATGTCCCTCAGCGGAACAAACTTTTAAAAGTCCTGATTTTGCTCCGTTGCTCCGTTGCTCCGCCGCTCGCCAGGAGCCGGCCCCTCCCACGGCGGTCTATCTTCCCGTCGCTTTGGATTCACTTCTCTGCCAGTCCTACCTTTCAGATAGTGGTTGATTTTCTGTTTCTAGAATTGCTGTTCTTCTTCTCTTCAATCTCCCATTGGATTTGTAGGTGTTTGCAATCTTTAGATAAGCTATTTAGCTGATCTCCTGCTACCCGAAGCAGTCTCAGCCTGCTACTTCTCCGCCATCTTGACTCCTCCCTTAGTTCTACATTTATATTCATTGTATACTTACTATCAAATTTTAGCTTAATTTTCTCATTCTCTGAAAGTTATAAACACATTGATCGTGGTCGCTGAGAAGTAAACACCAAGATATTGTTAGGAATGCAAGAGATATATTGAGAGAAAAAAATATATTGGGAGATTTTTTGTGAGGAAAAACAAGGAGAAATCCAGAAAATGAGGGGTGATCAGGACTGAATTCTGTGACAAAGAGAGGGAAAGGAGAATTCCACACTATAGAGCAGTTCAAAGAAAGGTTGCCCAGCTCTCACACTGTTGGGATTTGCTCAAACCCATGTCATCATTTAGAGGAACTCCACACTCACAGGAATGGCCTGCCTTCTATCCACACCACAGTTTATTTTGTTTTGTTTGTTTTAAGCAGTGGTGAAAAGAGCTTCAGAGTTAATGAGCTAAAGGATTCTGCAGCACCTGAGGCTATTAGTTATGGTCCCTGCAGTATAAGATCTGAAACACAACCATAATCACCCTACTTCTCTGTCCCATGTTGAGACACAGCTCCAGTAGTGGGCTTCCCTGGCTGAGAGAAATCTTAGAAAAAGAGTTTGGTGGCACACTCTATATTACCACTAATGTAGTCGATCTCTGAGCTACAATGGCCGTAATCATCTTCCTCCTGTTAATTAAACAAGGAGGCCATTAACATGACGTGGCTTTAATGCCTTACTGGCTAACATAAGCAAAACTAAACCCAAGCCTATAATGCCTCAAAGTTAAGAATGAGAACCACACAGGGGCACCTGTGTGACGCAATCAGTTAAGCACTGGAGTCTGGGTTTTGGCTCAGGCTGTGATCCCAGGGTCCTGGGATTAAGCCCTGGGTCAGGCTCCAAGCTCAGTGCAGAGTCTGGTTAAGACCCTCTCCTCCTCTCTTTCTGCCCCTCCCCGCTGTGTGTGGCACACATTCTCTTTCTCTTTCTCAAATAAATAAACCTAAAAAGAAAAAAAGAGGAAAGAAAGAAAGAGAGAAAGAAAGGAAGGAAGAGAGAAAGAGAGAAAAGAAAAGAAAGGAAGGAAGGGTGGATGGCACACCATGCCTGATGGCTCATGGGAGGGATACAAATTGAGCCTATTCCTCATCTTGCCCTTTGGCTCCTGGACCCACACATATCTTCAAATTGGGATAGAACATCACATCATAGGCTTCTGATTGTATATATATATTTATAGACACACACATATTGTATCTGGAAGAATAGCATCCATCTTTATGGGGTGTTGATTCAAAGCTGGTGTCTTTTGAAAACTATTCCAGGCTTCTATAAGGCCAGCTGTTCCTTGATAGTATGATACATGTTATAACCAGTAAATTCTGTTGTTTTTTTTTTTTTAAGATTTTATTTATTTGACAGAGAGAGATCACAAGTAGGCAGAAAGGCAAGCAGAGAGAGAGAGGGGAAGAAGCAGGCTCCCTGCCGAGCGGAGAGCCCGATGAGGGACTCGATCCCAGAACCCTGAGATAATGACCTGAGTGGAAGGCAGAGGCTTAACCCACTGAGCCACCCAGGCGCCCCCAGTAAATTCTGTTTTATGAAGCCACTCTTACACTTCTGTCCTCTGGTTAGATGCTCTGCTGTGTGGGCATTCAAAGACAGCAGTAGCTAGTTCCAACTGGTGCATTTCAATGGTCACCACACACATAAATTTTCATGAACACATATATGCACAAACCCATATGCGTACACACACACACACACACACACATATTATAGGCAGTTAATTTCTCACACTTGAATGCTTAAGGATTATCTTTTTTCCTTGAAAACCAGAAAAATTAACAGAATACTTGTCAGAAATAACTATATATACAATTTTCAATGGATGCAGAGTGACCTTTGATCTTAATAGATTCTTCTTTGCTTTCATTCAAGAAAATGTCATTTACTCTAAGCTTTTCCATCATCACTTTTTGTGTATTATTCCTTTCATATATATTATCTTATGTATAATTTTTTAAATCTCATTGGATTTTCCCTCTTTTAAATAATCTCTTTTATGTAAATAAAGATGGATATATACACACATGCATATAAATACATAGATACACAGATATAAATATCTAGATCTAGATATATATTTTTTTGTTAATATTTGATGGGATTGTTTTTCTAACTCAGGATATGATTTGGATCCTTTATGTTTGAAAAAAAAAAAGCCAAATTTTTTTTTTCCTACTTTATCCAAATCTTCACAACATTCACCACTGATTTCCTATCTGAAATAGGAAGTAAAAATAAGCACGGCTTCTAAATGTTGAGTCATGTAAGTTTTCAGCAAGAAAGGAAGATTTAAATTTGGATTTTCAGTGGCCCTCCCCTTTGGGCTATCAATAATTTCAGTGTTCACATTGTTTTTTAAATCTCATCTCTTTTTTCTCTCTCTCTCTTTTTTTTTTTTTAGATTTTATTTTCTTGTTGGAAATACCTCTTGGTAATCATGATAGAATCTATCATCTATCTTTCTACCTGTCTATCATCTATTTATACTTTTTTTTTTTTTTCAGACTTCAGCTTAGTGTTAGCAAAATGCCAAATCCTAGTAGATTTTCCCTTCTGTGGTGATTATCCTTAGAATATTCTGGGACTTTTCTTAGAAGGCAACATATATAGGTGATCCTTGAATTATGTTAAATTTATGCTTTTGGCTTTACAGTGGTACAAATGTGATATGCATTCAGTAGAAACTGTACTTGGAATTTTTATTTTGATCTTTTCCAAAGCTAGCAAGATATGTGGTTACAATGCTCTCTTATGAGCCTGGGCATCAGCAGTGAGCCACAGCTCCCAGTCAGCTGCACAACCATGAAGATAAAGAAAACAATTCATTCACAACCATTTTGTACCCATAAAGCATTCTGGTTTTTGTTTGTTTGTTTGTTTGTTTGTTTTTCCAGTAAGTTAAAAGAACTATTTAACACTTTACTTTATAATATGTTCTGTGTTAGGTGATTTTGCCCAACTGTCCTGGGCGTATTTTAGGTATGCTAGGCTAAGCTATAATGCTTAGTTGGTTAGGTGTATTAAATACATATTTGACTTATGATGTTTTCAACTTACAATGGGATACTGGAATGCAACCCCATTGTAAGCAGAGGAAGTTCTGTAGTGCACCCAAAAGTGGGTGTATATTAGCATGGTTTCTGCTTCTTTTCCTATGTGTCTGGGTAAGAACTATAAATGGATTCTTAGAATCTTTTATCGTCTTTTTCCTTTGTGACTGCTTTTCAAATAATATAGTTATGGTTTCAAGGGTTTCTTTACTTTGAGATGAGTACTGCTATTTGCTTTTCTTGTTTTAATTATTTTATTCACTTACTTGGGTATGAGGCTAGCAGAGTACATTGTGGTATAGTTTAATATTTCATCATAAACTATAATACTTTATAGAGCCTTAAATGTCATTAAAAAGGGAATTTGATTTCATGTTAAAGGTTTTACTTGCCATGTTAAGTAATTTTCTTTAAGTAATTAGTTTAACAAAGCAATTATTTCAAGAAAATCACTAGAATTATAATAATTTTAGATTTGAGTAGACTCAAGTGACCAGATTATTGAATAGGAACAGATTTACTTACTCAACTTATGAGTTTTAAAACTAAAAAGTTTTGTAGAATTATTTTTACTTGAATTTTGCCATTAAGACTATGTTAAGAACAGTAATATAATGCCATCTACTTGTTACTGTGGAAAATGACTTGGTGAAACTTTGTCTTGAAAGTAATAATAGATAATAAATGTGCAATTAGCTTAGCTATTATGTAATAGGATAATACATTAAATAAAAAATAATCATTTATATTCTTTAGTATTTCTTTCTCCTTGAAATTTTTTTTAAAGATTTTATTTATTTATTTCACAGAGAGAGATCACAAGTAGGCAGAGAGGCAGGCAGAGAGAGAGATAGAGGAGGAAGCAGGTTCTCCGCTGAGCAGAGAGCCCTGATGCGGGACTCGATCCCAGGACCATGAGATCATGACCTGAGCCAAAGGCAGAGGCTTAACCCACTGAGCCACCCAGGTGCCCCTCTCCTTGAAATTTTTATAAATATAGCATTTCCAATGCTGACATAAATTTTTGAAAATTCATTATGTCAGTTCTTATCTTCTGACAATGCAACTGCTTTGCAGTTTATAAAATTTCATTCCATAATATTTGAGTGTTTTGCTTAAGGATACTGTTAGACTCAAATATTCAAATTCAGTACTATGCACCAATGTTTTTATAGGCTCATTCTTTCATGCTTTATTGAGAAAAAAAAAACAAAACACAAGAAATTTAAGACAAATTAGAACTCTTTTAAAGAAAATGTTACTAAATAACTTACAGTTTAAGATAAATACAAATGGATTTGACTTAAATTACACTAATTTATTTTTATTCTCCTGTTCTGCCATCACAGGCAGCAATAAAAATGCCCTTCAAAACTAAAAAAATTCTTCATTTGCTTCTGAATATCAATATTTTCCATCATGAGGCAAACCTGTTGGAAGACTTTGGATAATATAATTTCCACCATCTGTTTTGTTCTTCATTTTTAGATAATAGATTTATTTTCTATGCCCCAAATCACTGTTACTTCAAATGTAGGCTTTTGTTTTTCTTTATGTAACTACTAATGCTCTCTAATTCTCTATATATTCTGTAGCTTCTTAAGGAATGAACATGAAAAAAGGAAAGTAAATAAGAACCAAAAAAAAAAAAATAGAGAAAAAAATGTCCAAATTTTATGTGCAAACATGCTACCTAAAACCTAAAAATAAAAGAAATATAGTCTTCCTTAACCTTGCTTAGAGTTATATATGGAGATTAGGGACAGGGATACAGCAGCATTTGGGAGATGCATGTGACTAAAATTTGTTGCTATGCAATGAGACTATAGTTTAGATTCTATAAAGTTATTGGTCAGTAATATTTTACATGTTTTCTTATGTGTTATCTAACTTACTAAGCTACTTGCAAAGTAGGAATTATTATCCTCATGTCACATAAGCTTCAGAGACCTTCAAAGACATGCCAAGGGTCACTCCACTGATAATTTACCATGCTATAATTCCAACTAAATAATTTTAAATATGGTGATACAAACAGAAAAGAGGGGCATTTAGATTGTTTCTTGTCAATGCAGTCAAGAATACATGATGAAAAGATCTAACTGCTTTATAAAAGAACTAGGTCTAATGACATTAGGTGAACACATACTGATCTAGAAAATTCTAGAATAAGAAGAGAGAGCTCAAATTTCTATTGAGACTGATTCCTTCAAAAGCAAATCTTAAAGACAAACAGAATTTGGACACAAAAATACTAGAGTGAGGTCCTGTTGGTTCAAGGGCCCCACAAAATGCTGATAAGCAAAGATCTTCAACATGATTTTTAGGTAATCTCACAATTGTCAGAGAATGAAATTCTTATTCAATATCTAAAAGAAAGGACACAAACTTAAATGGATTTTTACTATAATAGAGAAAGCTTGCTGGTCAAGTATAGTCACTCCAAGGAGAGGCAATTGATGATTTTCTATAAAATATTTTGAAAGCATGGAATCTAAGGACTGGTAGAATTTTACTGACAAGTGGGTTGACATAATTTGTCTAGAAGGAGACTGCTGTTGAGTGGCTGGCATTCATATGAAAGTCTGTATTTAATTGCTTGACTTTTAGAAGCAAAGAGGCCTCATTGATTGGTAGGCAAAGAGCATGTTCACTGAGGTGAGGTATTGTTATTTATTGATTAAACTGCTTTAAATGATCCTAGTGGCTGTTACCATAAATATAGACCTTTCATTTATTAATTAGGCATGTTCAAAATGGTTCTGTATTGTTCCAATGGCTATACAATAACTCATATTTTCCTAGAAATGTGGGAATAACTTTTTGTCATGTGTATTTATTGTTACTATTATCATTATTATTAATTTAGGTCCTCCATGAAATATACCCTTATGTGTGACTACAGCTGATATGACAGATTTCATTTAAATTGAGACTTGCATTTATCTACTTCATCTTAGCTTCTGAGTGGACAGTAGCATATTTAACACAGGTGAAGAGTCTTTATAACATAGCTTATTACTCTCAAGAGTATTATAAAAGTCTAACTGAATTAATTAAATTTTGTATTTTTCAAAGTTTCTGAAGAGAAAACCTCTTTTTTTGTAAAGCTCATTAACTGAAAAGTATTGATAATATGGGCAAAAACTATGAAAATGTACGCAACAAATGAATAAGGACGTTTCAATTTAAATTAACAATGTAAACAAGGTTATGCAAGTAATACTTATTTTAGTTGACATCAAAGATCTTTCAAAGATGGATTTATATGTACACCATTAATTTAGCACTAATTTTTATTTTGGCAATTAACTCTACTTGGCAGACTTCATCAATGTGGTTAGAGTTACTCTTCATGGTAATAAAATACATTAGCAATATAGTGCTGTCTTTTAAAAATGAAAATTGATCTTCATCCAGGTAGTCTGAATTAGCAGTTTTAGTGAACATGCTTAAAGAAGTAACATGAAAAAAAAATAATGTAGAATTGGTGTCAAAAGGTTTTAGCTCTAATCTGAGCACTAGTACTAACTAGGTACTTGACCTTTCATAAACTAATTGATCTCTTTGGGTCCTCAGGTAGCTAGTACTATAATTAATTTTGATAATAAAAAATGAGTCTCATTTTTTTAAATTTATGTGTGAGTGTTCATGTGTATGTACATACAAAATGTTGGATAATTTTGATATACCACTAAATCAGAATGCTCAGCTGATTCAGAATGGGAAAAGGATTTAGTTTTCACTCAAAATATATTCTTTCCATTTTATTCTGAGGGAATGAAAGCATTAATTACAAAGGTCTCAGATCAATAGGCAGAAGATCTGTGATATTTGAGGACATTATTTAATATATGGAATATGCTATCACACTAGCAGGCTCCAGGGGTGCTCAATTAGTGGGAACTTTGATCTACAGAGAAACATCTAAATTCTTTAGAAAGTTATTTTATAAACTGGCTCGAACTTGTATTTTGTGTATCATCTCTCAGTCCTTTTTCTCTCACATTGTGTTCTGAATAAACAAATAACTCACGATTGCTCATTTGTTAACTGTTCATCTCCATGCTTTACTCATACAGTTTTTTTTTTCCCCAGTAATACAACCTTTATCCTCTTCTGTATTTGTCAAATTTAAGCCATACTTTTCTTGAGGTTCTCCTTTTTCCCCAAATCAAACTAACGGCACTTACCTCCTCCTGCTTAGTATTGGATGATTTATAACTATGTCAGATAATTTGATAAAGAGATGTTAATAAATACATAGCATTATTTGTATATGATTTATATTCTCTATGTATCTAAATTTAGTAATTATATATGTGTAGTCATGGTCATCAAATAATAAAGGCTGAAATATTTTCATATAATAATCAAATTTGGGGCAAGTAACTTAATCTAGGAATATATATTAGTTATCCACTTCTGTGTCTCTATAAGAAAGATTCTTTTTTTAAAAAATATTTTATTTATTTATTTGACAGAGATCACAAGTAGGCAGAGAGGCAGGCAGAGAGAGAGGGAAGCAGGCTCCCTGCTGAGCAGAGAGCCCGATGAGGGGCTTGATCCCAGGACCCTGAGACCATGACCTGAGCCAAAGGCAGAGGCTTTAACCCACTGGGCCACCCAGGCACCCCATATAAGAAACATTCTTAATAATAATTAAAAAATGGCTTAGGAGAATCCACTGGGAGTAAGTGGCTATAAACATAATTACATACAGGATTAGCTAATGGAAGTGGCAATTAACAAGTGATACTGGAGAAGGAGATATGCAGTTCTAGTTATTAATGAGAATATTTTGTAGAACAAAGTAAAAAAGACAATCATTAATTTAAATTTTTAAATAACATAGATTTACTGATCAAATACAAAGGTTAGTTCCTACAGCTCACATAATGAAAAAAGTTTAATGAATTCTTCTGTGAGTATATCCCATATGCTATAGGTGCATTTTTTCTCCGATAAAAATAATCTTTAACCAATCCATCTTAGGCTTGCAGAAGTTCTAGAAGATGATTAAATAGTAATGATGCAATGCTCTATTATACTGTAAGACCAAAAAACAGCTGAAGGCTGAAATTTTATGGTTTATGGCTTCTTTCAAGATTTTCTAGTGATCTTTTTGTTTTGACCTTAAACTTCGAGTTTTTGATACTGAATCCTACGATGGTAGAAGTTTAGCAATTATTTAAAAAACAAATAGAATCTTCCTCCTGGAATACATGAAAGCTTGGTAAATTTGAATTCCTTTTATGTACTTTGTGTTTCACAGATATAAGTTCCATGTTAAAGGACAAAGTGATAGTACCATGATTTCTCTATACATTCAGGGTTAAACTCTCTCACATATAGGTTCTGTTCATTCCCTTCTTTTCCCTGGAACAGATTTAGTTTGTAAGGCACCATGGATTAGGAAGAAGTACCTGACCCACAGTTATCCTGACTGGCATCCCCTGAGGTATGCAGCCCTTGGGTTTACAGTTTTCCAGGTCAACCTCTGATTGCCTGACGTCCTAGTCCTGTTATGGCAGCTGAAGCAGTTTCCAGTTCTTTCTTGTCTAAAGCTTTGGCAAACTTGTATCCATTTGGCTTCTGGTTTTTGGGGTCTCCTTATCACAGCCATAAAACTGTTTTGAGTACACGACATCTCATTTTAAGAGATCTCATTTAAATCTCAATTTAAGCCCCTTCAAAGACTCAGGCCCTAGTTTCTGTGCTTAATGCTAGGTGTGTCAGAACATTTTCTATAACACAGGGAGAGAATCTTCTTTCAATCTCTGAAACACAAGCTATTTCCATTTATTTGTCTATTGCTTCCTTTCCCACTGCCTCTACTCAGGCAGGGCAAGAATTCACTTTTTCTGTCGAATACTCCATGGCGGACCAAAGTAGAGAAAAATCTCAAGAAACACATTTAATTCTGACCTATACTCTGCTACACCTGTTAATTATGTCAAGATTTTGCCTTAGGAATGCTCAAAAGGCATTTTCTGTAATACCTTTGTCTATTCCATTTTTCTTCAATTTTGAAATCTGTTCAGAAACTGAAAAAGTTAATTTCTTTTTCTTTTTACCTGTAATATCAATCCTCTCCTCAACTAGCTGCCTCTCTACATGAGAATAAACTTCAAATGGCATGAGTCATAGCTGCTGCCACTCTAGCTCAAAGCTCAGAACCTGGAAAATGTCCAGATTAATTGTTTCTTGCAATGGACTGAATGTTTCTGTCTCTACCCCATTCATATGTCAAAACCCTAATCCCTATAGGATGATATTTGGAGATGGGACCTAAAGGGGGTAATCAGGTCATGTGGGTCTAGCCCTCATGAATGAAATTAATGCCTTTAAAAGATGTCAGAGAGCTAGCTAGCTTTCTTTCCACCATTTGAAGATACATGAAGCCAGCAGTCTACAACCTGGAATTCACCAGAATTCAATCATGCTGGCACAATAGTCTCAGATTTCCAGTCACCAGAACTGTGAGAAATAAATTTCTGTTGTCGATAAACCACCCAGTTTATGATATTTTATTGTAGCAATTGAAAATTACTAAGATACTCCCTTTCCCTTTATAATGCTAAGTCTGTTTGTAGGTAATTTTTCTAATTATTAGTTTGTTTTACCACAAATTGAGCTAGAATATTAGAAAAAAATAATGACAATATAATAACAATAATGGCAGTAATGACCACGTGTTAAAAAGTTAATTCATTGAGTAGCCATATGTGTTATCAGTGAACTTTTCTCTGCTGACCATTTTGTAACTATGGTAATAGCTAAGAACATGGATTCTTATACATTGCTTTGAAAGTAAAGAAGCACAACTTTTGTAGATAGATATTTAGCACTTCCTAGCTGTGTGATATTGAACAAGTAATTATATTATCTTAGTTTCAGTTTCCATGTCTATAAAACTGTAGCATAAAAACTACAGTTCAGGGTTATTTGGGCAATTCACTTGGAGAAGAAATGTAAAATTCTAGCCCAGGCACATGATGGTGTAAAACAGATGGATTATAATTATTGATACTTATATGCATATGTATTTATATAATTATGCATATTTTACACATGTGTTTGCATATGTGTATATATATATTTAAAACAGGGGTGTGTATGCGAGTGAAAGAGAAAAAGAGAGACAGAATGTTCTTTAATCTCACTCGGAAAAGAGTCTTTGAGACTTGATAAAAACTATGGAATTTCCCTCAAAATAAATGAGCAAATATACCTATTCTCCAAAATTACCTATGTTTAAGAGATTCACAAACTCATAGTAGCATTTCTCTAACCCTCTATTTAACAAATCTACCCTTATAGAAGTTTCAAAACTGTTTCTGAGGTCCAGGAGGTGACAGTGTTTGGCGAAGCCATATAGCTTTTGCTTTCTTTCTTTCTATTTTCAAATCAGATTCATAACCAACAATTCAACCATCTATTTATTCTTGAATCCTTGATGATTGTCAAGATCTTTTAAAGGATTACAATTTTTAGATTATAATATTTTTGACTGATTTGCCCCTAAAACTATTGTTGGAATCCAGAGGCAAAGTTTAAGAACTCCATCCTGATGCAGAATGGTTTTCCCTTGGGGATTCCTATAGTGGTTCTACCAGAGTCTAAGACAAGCAAATAATAGTCAGTATATCGGCATTTGCTATAAACAGTTTCATATTTTGGTTATCAGTTAGACTCTTCTCTCCTAGTTTTTGGGCTTCTATATCTGGAATCATAGAGCTGGAGACACTTGAAGGTGTGGACCACTCTCACCATTCTATAATTTTCTGTGTGTGAGCAGGAAACCAACTTGAGAAGTAAAGAGTTGAATGGGGGCAGTGGTCCATTGACAAAAAACTCATATCATGGACTCAGGACTATTGAGAAATATTGCTTTCAAAAGCAGTATTTTTTTTTCAATAATCCTGACTATTCTTTTCCATTTTGGTTGAATTTTTAGTAAGTTTATCCAACTGTACTCTTTTTTAAAAATTTTTAAATATCCACTTGAGGATTAACTCTAACATAAATAGAATTCTGAGGATATATCTCTACTGACAAATTAAATTCTAGAATAAGATTCAGATGTTAAAGTAATGGTTTTGAATTTTTAATAGTTTCTTCAAAGAGGATTTCTACAATACTCAATCTTGGCATACCACCAAGAATAAAGACATTTGTTTCCTATAGCTATTGTTTGGGAAGTAGAGAGGGCATGAGTAACATATTAACAATTCACTGAAGCACAACTTCAAACAACATAGCTAGTTGGGACCTGCTGGGAAACAAGATCTCAGACAAATCAGCCTGGTGGGTGGCACTGAGGAGCCAAATAGTTGTTTCTAAGTGTTACCTTCAGGAACAATACAAGGATAAGAGGTCTCAAGCAACAACAGACTGTGGCAATGATCCATGGTACATTGTTAATAAACACACAAAGGTGTTTGTGGTTGCTTCTACACTGATATTTTCTTTAATAATATTTCCCCCCAACATACACTGGTACTTATGTACATATATAAGTATTACATTCATATAAGCAGTACATGTAACCTACATTTTACAATGAGTTGGAAAGAATAGTGAAAGAAGGGAAGCATTACCTCAGGAATTAGACCAGAACACATCATTGTCTCACAGATATAGTTGGGGATGATACTCCTTAAGGAAATTCCTATTTCAAGTCCATTTAGAGTATGTATATATAAAGAGTATTTTTTTTTTTTGTTTTTTCCCGAAAGTCTGTTGTGAAAGGAAGAGATTTTTCTCCTGTACTCTACTGTGAAGTAACTGGACTCTCATCTACCACTGAGATCTTGGAGAGACCCAATCTTTAGCCTTTGTTAACTCTTTATAATAGAGAATCTTTCAACTGTGACCTGAGTGTGAGAGTCAAAACATCTGCCCAATGTGTTATATATTCTCAGAATGTCATTCTCTCTCCTTTTTCTCTCTTTCTTCCGCATTTCCTCTGATTTTGTTAATATACAAACTTTAAGCCTATTCTCAGATTCTAGGAATCAAGAAGTTCTCAGATTCCTCTAAAAATGAGAACATTTTTCAATGACTTGTCCAAATTGCTTTCTCTTCCATGTATCATAGAATTTAAACAAAAACTATTAAACAACCATAAAAATTTTACACTATTGCCCATTTCTGCATTTCTGGGTTTATCTCCCATTATGTCTCTCTAAGCTAGCCAAACTATTCATTGTTCCTTAACAGTTTGTTACATTTTTCTCCTCCATGAGTTCATGTGTTTTATTAATCTAACAGAAATCCACCCCATAGTTTCACTTACCATAGACGATCATGTTGTATAGATCATAGCAAAGGTCTCCTTTAGTAGGCAGAGAGGCAGGCAGAGAGAGGAGGAAGCAGGCTCCCTGCAGAGCAGAGAGCCTGATGCAGGGCTGGATCCCAGGACACTGGGATCATGACCTGAGCCGAAAGCAGAGGCTTTCATCCACTGAGCCACCCAGGCACCCAGGCGCCCCTAGTAAAATGTCCTTTCAACACACGAGTTGATTCTTATTCATTTACATAACAAACCTTATTGTAGTGGGTCCCCACACTTGTGGATTACCTTTTTCTTCCATATCCTACATAGTGACCTGAACATAGAATAGACAAGAGCATGTTTTCATCGACAACTCAATTATTTTTTAGAACGAATCATGAAATATCATTCAAAGCCATCTTGACTCTTAGTAATCTTGGAAGCCATGGAGCTGACATAGGAAAAACTCAAAATCTGCTAAGGAAAATTATCTACTTTTGGCCATCTGTGGTTGTCAGAAAATTAAAAATCTTTAAATATTCAAATAAAATTGTGATAAATCTCTTAATATCTATAATCTCCAGGTTAGATATAACTAATCCTTTTTGATGCAGATTGCTTTCTCTTAAAGAGCTTCCCCTATATCTATATCTAGGGTGACCCTATCATTCATCCAAAGAAGAGCACTTTTAAGAACTGAAAAGGCCACTGTAATAATTATTTTATTAAATGTGTACAAATCTGGGCTGTCCCAGGGTAACAAATTACTATGTCCCCCTCAAAGAGATATTTCTAGAACTCAACATGACATTCCGTTGTGATTTTTATAAAATACAAATTTGAGTATTATCCTCATTTTAGTATCAAATAATATCAATTTAGATTTTTGCCCATGAAAATGATATTCATTTCATTTATAACTATTCAGTGAGTTTTTTATCAACTAGAATTGCTACATAATTTTTTATGGATTACAGCTTGCTTCTCTTATACTTTCAGGTTTGGCTTCTTATACCCATGTGACTTCCCAAAACATGTATTTGCTAAACAATTTTGAAAGAACAAGATCAAAAAATTTATCTTGGATCACACTACTGTAAAAATTTATTCTCAGAGGCCAAAAATTAAGCAGAAAGGTTAATTATATGAGCAACTACAGAACTATATATACATTGTACATATTTACATGTACATGTACGTGACTGAGAAAACACAAAGGACATCAGATTCTCATTATATTTTTCATTTTATCCTTTTTCTTAGTCATGATTCAAAGGCAATTCTCTTAGCAACAATCTGAGTGAACACCATGATTAGATTATCAAATTAGACTCACACAAGCCAAATGTTTTATTTAGTATTAAGCTTAGCTAATAATTTTAAGTGCACATGTAACTGAGCAGCATAGGAGAATGAAGGAGAATCTGGGTCCATTTAACATGCAGCCTTCTAAGTCCTTTTCCTTAGCAAGAAGTCCTTCATTACGTTTGCAAGGAATTTTAACCGGACCACCTCTCTCTCTTTGTCAGGGCATCTAAAGGAAAAGAATGGATTATAGGACAGCTCTTAATTCTTTCCTGCTTCATAGTGGGTGAAGTCAGACAAAAATGATGTTTGTTTTAGTCTTTGATTAGGACATTTTGAGAGCAGTTGTGAGTTTTCAATTCAATTTCTGTTTAGCGTTCAACTGTGCAATTCAACCATAGAAGTAATGGATGAGTGATTTTATTTGCATTCAGGACCAGGGATATAAGTAAAAACAATCATTAGTTCCTCATGTTTCTTAATTAGATAGACACACTAAGAGTCAGTAAAACTAGTTCTGTTACTAAGTTGATTAATACCTTAATTATTCTTAATTACCTCTACCTTCATGATTAAATGATAAATCCTTGGATTGTTTCCTCAACAAAATTCATATTTGAAGAGAAGTTGTTTCTTCTCCTCAAATGTATATTTATTTTATATTGCTGTCTTAAGTATGCCAATCAATGAATTAGCGAGGTGATTCAGAAGTGTATTTAATGACTAAACAGATTTGTGATCAAAATAAAGGTAACTTCCAAGAAGATTTTAAAAATCTTAAGGAAAAAAAATTCAAGTTAAATTTAAAGAGATTTATTTTAATAGGAATTCATTTTTTAAATGCCTAGATTCATGTCTTTATAATAGACAAAATGGCCCCAAACATTCACACTTTTACATTTGGTAGTATATAGCATGGAGCCATTTCCAGTCATTTAAAGATGAGAACCAATGAATAGCCTACCAATCATATTATTCAGATTGCTCTAAATTGTATTCTATTTTATGATACAGCTTTCTACAAAACAAAGATTCTGAACTTCAGAAATATTGTATTTTTAAAAAATATTATATTAAAGGAATTGTCACTGAAGATTTTTTCACTGTAAGCCTTAAACATAGTTGTCTATTGCCTTTTCAATGCAAAATAATAAACCTAAAAATTGGCTGAAATATTAATACACAATTTTGGCCTCTTTGCAGTTAGAATCACTATGGAATCCTTTCCCATTATGACTATGTATTTAAGAATTTGAAAAATGATTTTTATAATCACATAGAGTTCATAAAAATGCTATTGAAAACCTACACTCTGCCAATTTTCCTTCTTTCCTCCCATCCTACTCTCCTTCCAAAAATTATTATTTTTTTCAAGATTATATTTATTTGACAGAGAGAGAGTGAGTGAGACAGCACAAATAGGAGGAAGGGCAAAAGGAAAGGGATAAGCAGGCTCCCAGCTACGCAAAGGAGACTGACACAGGGCTAGATCCCAGGACCCCAGAATCATTACCTTAACCAAAGGCAGATTCTTAACTAACTGAGGCACTGAGGCACTGTACAGAAATTACAACTTCTTTAGGTCAATTCATACATATATAATTCCCTTCTAAGATTTTAGATATGGGTAAGGTAATTGAAGCCTGTCTGATTCTGGATATACTTCATGCTACCATCTGAAGGAAGAAGTGCTATTACAAGATTTTTAAAGCCCATGAGACATTTTCTTAAGAACATGAGTAGTGTAATGTAAAATACTTTATGATTTAGAATACTTGTTTTCAAACCACTTATTTTCTACCTTTTATCTTATATCTCTATCACATTGATAGCCTTCATAAGTTAATAATATGAAACTACATGAATCTACCAAAAGCAAGATAATATTATGAAGGAAATAAATAAATAAATAAACAACTCCACTGCACATTTGACAGCAAAACTAAAAATGAAAACATGATTTTTCTAAAGCCTCTGAAGAGAAAACAACAACAACAACAAACTGGAATGTAAATCAACGTATGAAAATGTATTTTTGGGGGGAGAATGTGTCAGGTTGTTAGTTCTTCTTTTTCATATGGTTTTCACATAGTTTCATATAGCTTAAATTGTAAGTTTGGTTATCTAGATGAGAAAAAGCCTTGTAAGAGAAAAAAGAATTTTATTAAGATGTAACAGGAAAATGACCACTAAACGTGACCCCTAAAAAATAAAAAATAATACTTCCCAGCACAAAACTGAAAGTAACAAAAATCACAGCACAAGTAATAAAAGGAAAAATAAACACAGCACAATAACTGAAACAATGATATTAACACTGACTTACTAAGAAATGATTCATGCATTTTCTATATATTGTATTCGTAAGGCAAAATGTATGTGTGTGTGTATACATATATATGTGTATATATGTGTGTGTGTGTGTGTGTGTGTATAATAAAAAACATATGTTTCAAACATCATAAATGGATCCCATTCAAAAACATCACTAGAACAAAGTGATTAATACTATAAAGTCTCTGCCAGTCTGAGTTAAAAATCTGGCACTCAAACTTTTTTGGTCTCTAAATTTAAGAATATTGCTTAACTTCTATATGTTTCTTTTTCTCATACATACAGTGCAGATTAAGAGTAACATCGTATAGGAGTACCTGAGTGGAGCAAATAGTCAAGCATCCAACTCTTGATATTGGCTCAGGTTGTGATCTCAGGATTGTGAGACAGAACCCTGTGTTGAGTTCCATGCTCAGTGAGAGTCTGCCTGAGATTCTCTCTCTTTCTCCCTCTCCCCCTCTCCCCAACTCCCTTTCTAAAAAAAAAGGTTAGTCTTAAAAAAAAAAAAAAGTAACATCATATAGATTTGATGTGGAGTTATGGAGTCAGTACATCTAAAACTCTTAAGCTGATATGCAACACAAAGGGATTATAAGTAAATGTTTTTTAAGTGATCATTATTATCAGTAAACTCAATTATCACCATAACTCTAAAAAGTAAGTACAAGTGTAAAAATTTTACAAATAATGAAACTGAACCTCTAAGAGATCAGTTATATTTGCCAAACTACACAGAGTTCAAGTGAAGATTATTATTTAAACCCTGTTTGGTCCAAATCCAAAACCCATAAGCTTTATTAATACAAAATATTGTTTCAAATTAATATAACCATTGAATTCATAGGAAGAAAATACATACATACAAACATAAACAGATAAAAATAATTGATGATTATATATGATATAAAATGTGGGTCAAGAAACATTTTTTTTAAACCTACAGACATCCAATCATTTCAGCACCACTGATTCAAAAGAATTTCCTTTCCCACCGACTTCCTTTCTCAACTTTGTCAAAAATAAACCAATCATGGTTAACTAATCTTTGATAAAGCAGGAAAGAATGTCCAATGGAAAAAAGATGGTCTCTTCAACAAATAGTGTTGAGAAATTGGACAGCCACATGCAGAAGAATGAAACTGAACCATTTCCTTATACTACACACAAAAATAGACTCAAAATGGCTGAAAGACCTAAATGTGAGAAAGGAATCCATCAAAACTCTTGAAGAGAACAGAACACAGGCAGCAACCTCTTTGACCTCAGCAGCAGCAAATTCTTCCTAGAAACATTGCTAAAGGCAAGGGAAACAAGGGCAAAAATGAACTATTGGGATTTCATCAAGATTAAAAAGCTTTTGCACAGCAAAACACATAGAATGGGAGAAGATATTTGCAAATGTCTTATCAGATAACAGGCTAGTATCCAAAATCTATAAAGAGTTTCTCAAACTCAACACCTAAAGAAAAAATAATCCAATCAAGAAATGGGCAGAAGACGTGAACAGATATTTCTGCAAAAAAAAGACATGAACAGATATTTCTGCAAAGACATCCAAATGACCAACAGACATATGGAAAAATGCTCAATATCACTCAGCATCAGGAAAATACAAATCAAAGCCACAATGAGATACCACTTCACCTGTCAGAATGGCTAAAATTAACAAGTCAGGAAGTGACAGATGTTGGCGAGGATGCAGGGAAAAGGGAACCCTCCTACACTGCTGGAGGAAATGCTAGCTGGTGCTGCCACTCTGGGAAACAGTATGGAGTTTCCTCAAAAAGTTGAAAATAGAGCTACCCTTTGACCTGGAAATTGTGCTACATGGGTATTTACCCCAAAGATACAAATGTAGTGATCCAAAGGGGCATGTGCACCCCAATGTTTATAGCAGCAATGTCCACAATAGCTGAACTATGGAAAGAACCTAGATGTCCATTGACAGATGAATGGATAAAGAAGTTGTGGTAGATAGATACCATGGAATATTATGCACTCATCAAAAATTTGAAATCTTGCCATTTGCAATAACGTGGATGGAACTAGCCCTATTATGTTAAGTGAAATAAGTCAATAGAAAAAGACAATTGTCATATGATCGAACTGATAGGAATTTGAGAAACAGGACAGAGGATCATAGGGGAAGGGAGAAGAAAATGAAACAAGATGAAACCAAAGAGGGAGACAAACCACAAGAGACTCTTAATCTCAGGAAATAAACTAAGGGTTGCTGGAGTGGAGGGGAGTGGGAGGACTAGGTTGGTTAGATGATGGACATTGGGGAGGGTATGTGTTGTAATAAGCACTATGAATTGTAATACTGATGTATCACAGACCTATACCACTGAAACAAATAATGCATTATATGTTAATAAAAAATAAATAAATCAGTCATAGTATCAGGACTCCCCTACTCTGTTTCATTTATGTATCTATAATTTAACTAATCCTACACTTCCTTAAACATATTACCTTAATAAGTGTTTAAATAAGGTAGGGGATTCAACAACTGGAATAATTTGGCCATTCTAATTAATGTTTTTCCATGTAAATTTCAGATCAAGCTTACTGACCTCTAAAAAATGCCCTGTGGGATTTTGATAACATTGAATCTATATGTCAGTTTTGGGAAAACTGATATCTTAACAATTTTGTGTCTTTTAATTTATGGACACCATGTACTTCTCCATTTATGTTTTCTTTGATTCATTTCAACAATATTTTATAGTATTCTGCGTACAAACATTTCATATATTTGCATATACTTGCAGGTAATTTCAGGGTAGTTGGCATTATAATGACATTATAATGACATATGCATTGTTTTAATTCATATTTTATTTTCACCAACAACATTTTTCACAAAGCTCAAACGAATAATCTTAAAATTTGGATGGAACCACAAAAGACTCTGAATAGCCGAATCAAACTTGAAAAAGAAGAGAAGGCTGGAGGCAATATAATTTTAGGCTTCAACTTAAATTATAAAGCTGTAGTGATCAAAACTGTATGGTACTAGCACAAAAATAAATACATAGATCCACAGAATAGAATAGAAAATCCAGAAATGTATCCACAACTCCATGGTCAATTAATCTTTGACAAAGCAGGAAAGAATATCCAATGGGGAAAAAGATGATCTCTTTAACGAATGTTGTTGGAAAAATTATACAGCAACATGCATAGGAATGAAACCAGAACACTTTCTTACATCATACACAAAAATAAATTCAAAATGGGTTAAACACCTAAATGTGAGACTGGCAACCATCAAAACACCAAAGGAGAACACAGGCAACAACCTCTTTGACAACGGCTATAGCAACTTCTTAGTGGACACATCACTCACCACCAGGGAAATATGAATCCAAACGACAGTGAGATATCACTTCACACTTTATCAGAATGGCTAAAATCAACAATACAAGAAACAGCATGTACTGGTGAGTATATAGAGAAAGAGAAATTTTCTTGCACTATTGGTGGGAATGCAAACTGGTACAGTCACTCTGGAAAACAGTATGGAAATTCCCCAGAATGTTAAAAATTGAACTACCCTTTACTTCTTTGGTTAGGTTTATTCCCAGGTAACTTATGGTTCTTGGTGCTATAGTAAATGGAATCGATTCTCTAATTTCCCTTTCTGTATTTTCATTGTTAGTGTATAAGAAAGCAACCGATTTCTGTACATTGACTTTGTATCCTGCCACATTACTGAGTTGCTGTGAGTTCTAGTAGTTTGGGGGTGCAGTCTTTTGGGTTTCTCATATAAAGTATCATGTCATCTGTGAAGAGAGAGTTTGACCTCTTCATTGCCAATTTGAATACATTTTATGTCTCTTTGTTGTCTGATTGCTGTTGCTAGGACTTCTAATACTATGTTGAACAAGAGTGGTGAGAGTAGGCATCCTTGTCGTGTTCCTGGTCTCAGGGGGAAGGCTGTGAGCTTTTTCCCATTGAGGATGATTTTGTTGTGGGTTTTTTATAGATAGACTTTATGAAGTTGAGGAATGTTCCTTCTATCCCTATACTTTGAAGCATTTCTATCCCTATACTTTGAAGCATTTCAGATGCTGGATTTTGTCAAATGCTTTTTCTGCATCAATTGAGAGGACCATGTGGTTCTTCTCTCTTCTCTTACTGATTGTTGTATCACATTGATTGATTTGTGAATGTTGAACCAACCTTGGAACCCAGGGATGAATCCACCTGGTCATGATGGATAATCTTTTTAATGTGTTATTGGATCCTATTAGCTAGGATCTTGTTAAGAATCTTAGCACCCATATTCATCAGGGATATTGGTCTGAAATTCTCCTTTTTGGTGGAGTCTTTGCCTGGTTTGGGGATCAGGGTAATGTTGGCTTCATAAAAAGAGTCTGGAAGTTTTCCTTCTGCTTCAGTTTTTTGTTTATTTATTTATTTATTTATTTATTTTAAAGATTTTATTTATTTGACAGAGATCACAAGCAGGCAGAGAAGCAGGCAGAGAGAGAGGAGGAAGCAGGCTCCCTGGGATCATGACCTGAGCTGAAGGCAGAGGATTTAACCCACTGAGCCACCCAGGCACGCCATGCTTCAGTTTTTTTAAACAGCTTCAGGAGAATAGGTATTATTTCTTCCTTAAAAGTTTGGTAGAATTCCCCAGGGAATCCGTCAGGTCCTGGGCACTTGTTTTTTGAGAGGTTTTTGATCACTGCTTCAATCTCCTTACTAGATATTGGTCTATTCAGGTTGTCAATTTCTTCCTGGTTCAATTTTGGAAGTTTATAGTTTTCCAGAGAGGTAAAGGAGCTGTATTCAAGGAACTACAGAACACTCATGAAAGAAATTGAAGAAGACACAAAAAGATGGAAGACCATTCCATGCTCATGGATTGGAAAAATAAACATCATTAAAATGTCTATACTGCCTAGAGCAATCTATGCTTTCAATGCCATTCTGATCAAAATTCCATCAGCATTTTTCAAAGAGCTGGAGCAAGCAATCCTAAAATTTGTATGGAATCAGAAGAGACCCCGGATTGCTAAAGAAATATTGAAAAAGAAAAAAACTGGGGCATCATGTTGCCTGATTTCAAGCTTTACTACACAGCTGTGATCAGCAAGACAGCATGGTACTGGCATAAAAACAGACACATAGACCAGTGAAACAGAGTAGAGAGCACAGATATGGACCCTCAACTCTATGGTCAAATAATCTTTGACAAGGCAGGAAAAAATATAAAGTGGAAAAAAGACAGTCTCTTCAATAAATGGTGCTGGGAAAATTGGACAGCTATAGGTAGAAGAATGAAACTCGACCATTGTCTTATACCATACACAAAGATAAACTCGAAATGGATAAAATACATCAAAGTGAGGCAGGAATCCATCAGAATCATAGAGGAAAACATAGGCAGTAACCTCTTTGATATCAGCCACAGCAACTTCTTTCAAGATATGTCTCCAAAGGCAAAGGAAACAAAAGCAAATATGAATTTTGGGGACTTCATCAAGATCATAAGCGAAGCACAGCAAAGAAAACAGTCAACCAAACAAAGAGGCAACCCACAGAATGGGAGAAGATATTCACAAATGACAATACAGACAAAAGACTGATATCCAGGATCTATAAAGAACTTCCCAAACTCAACACACAAAAAACAGATAATCATGTCAAAAAATGGGCAGAAGACATGAGCAGACACTTCTCCAATGAAGACATACAAATGGCTATAAGACACATGAAAAATGTTCATCATCACTAGCCATCAGGGAGATTCAAATCAAAACCACATTGAGCTACCATCTTACACCAGTTAGAATGGCCAAAATTAGCAAGACAGGAAACAACATGTGTTGGAGAGGATAGGGAGAAAGGGGAACCCTCTTACACTGTTGGTGGGAATGAGAGTTGGTGCAGCCACTTTGGAGAACAGTGTGGAGATTGCTTAAGAAATAAAAAATAGAGCTTCCCTATGACCCTGCAATTGTACTACTATTTTACCCCAAAGATAGAGATGTAGTTAAAAGAAGGGCCATCTGTACCCTAATATTCATAGCAGCAATGGCCATGGCCACCAAACTGTGGAAAGAACCAAGATGCCCTTCAACGGATGAATGGATAAGGAAGATGTGGTCCATGTACATTATGGAGTATTATGCCTTCATCAGAAAGGATGAATACCCAACTTTTGTATCAACATGGACAGGACTGGAAGAGATTATGCTGAGTGAAGTAAGTCAAGCAGAGAGAGTCAATTATCATATGGTTTCACTTATTTGTGGAGCAAAAGAAATAACATGGAGGACATAGGGAGATGGAGAGGAGAAGGGAGTTGGGAGAAATTGGAGGGGGAGACAAACCATGAGAGACTATGGACTCTGAGAAACAAACTGAGGGTTTTGAAGGGGCGGGGGGGTGGGAGGTTGGGTGAGCCTGGTGGTGGGTATTATGGAGGGCACGTATTGCATGGAGCACTGGATGTGGCTCATAAACAATGAGTTCTGATACACTGAAAAGAAATTTTAAAAAATTAAAAATTAAAAAAAAATTGAACTATCCTAGGATCCAGCAATTGTACTACTGGTATTTACCCATAGAATACAAAAATATGAATTTAAAGGGATACATGCACCTCTATGTTTACAGAAATATTATCTACAATAGCCAAATTGTGAAAACAGACCATGTCCATCGACTGATGAACCCATAAAGAAAATGCAAGACACACACACACACACACACACACACACACACACTGGAATATTACCCAACCATAAAAGAAACAAAATCTTGCCGTTTGCAATGACAGGAATGGAACTAGAGAGTCTAATGCTAAGTGAAATAAGACAGTCAGAGAAAGACAAATACCATATGATTTTCTTCAAATGTGTAATTTAAGAAACAAAATAAATGAGCAGAGGGAAAAAGAGAAAGGCAAACCAAGATATAGACTCTTAACTATAGAGAACAACTGCTGATCACCAGAGGTGAGGTCTGTGGAAGGATAGGTTAAATAGGTGATGGGGATTAAGAAGTGCACGTGTGAGTAGCACTGTGTATATGGAAGTTTTGAATCCCTATATTGTACACCTGAAACTAACATTACATTGTATGTTAACTAACTGGAATTCAAATAAAAACTTTTTAAAAAATCCGTTTTCTTATTGCTGTATATAGAAATACAGTGGGGTTTTGGTAAATGGAATTTGTCCCTAATAACATGCTAAACTGAATTATTAGTTTTAGTAGTTTTTTTTTGTATAATCTTTGGTATTTTTAATGTAATCAGGTGCATTTTCATCAAATATACCTAGTTTGCCTCTTTTTTTTTTTTGGCAATCTGTATGACAGAGTTTTGTTTATTTGTTGGTTTCTTTTTTCTTTTCCCCTATTAGAATAGCTAGGATGAATTCCAGTTTGGGAAATTTCTACTGCCCTATGTTCAGTCTGTATCTTCAGCTGTATTATTCTACTAATAAGCTTCTCAAGGTATTTTTTGTATTTGAAATAATTTGTGTGTTATAGTTACCTCTGTGTGTGTGTGTGTGTGTTATGTGTGCACAGTGACTAAAACACAAAAATTCTAGGTTAGAGACAAAGACAGTTTTTTACTAAGAGCAAAAGCTGAAGTCAGAGCAATATATCCAAAATGTTCACTGAGAGCCCAATCCCCACAAGGTGACTCAATGAGGGCATAATTAGTATGTCGCATCCAGAAGAGGAACTCTAAAATTTGAAAACTCTTATTTAGTAACGCACCTACCTACCTACCCTTTTGGAGAGACAGACCTTATTTTTACTCTGAAACTTAAGCAGATCTTCTCCAAAGGAGGTTAAATAGAAAGCTTTAACTTCACAACATTGAATGTCACTGAAGAAGATACTCCTAAGCATTACTACGAGTAAATGTCTCATACAAATAATGGCCATAAACATGAATAAGCCGGAAAAAAACAGTCTGCCTTAAAACTAACTCTTCATTGGGGCTCCTGGGTGGTTCAGTGGGTTAAACCTCTGCCCTCAGCTCAGGTTATGATCTCAGGGTCCTGGGATCAAGCATTGCATCGAGCCCTGCATCGGGCTCTCTGCTCAACAGGGAGCCTGCTCCCCCCACCCAACCCCGCCTGCCTCTCTGCCTACTTGTGATCTCTGTCTGTCAAAAAATACATAAAATCTAAGAAAAAAAAACCTGAAGTCTGCATTATTGAGCCGATTTACATTTTATAAACTATTAATAAATATTCTCCTAGAGCTTATAGTAAGTATTAAATAGAAACACCTTTAAGAAACACCTTTAAGAAATTTTCTTGCAAAGTTGCAATTCTGAAAATTTTAGAGAATTTTCTTAAAACACTGGATGGGACTTTCTGGATTTGTAATACCCTCAGAATTTCCTAGTTGTTCACTATTTAAATCCAGTTAAGTTGTGTAATGAAGGGACAGTTTCATTTAACCAGGTAAAGAGAGTCATGGCAATACTGACTGAGGAATTTTTTAGGAACAATGTGTTAATAAATCATAACATTAATGATCTAAAGCATGCATATATCCATAGACATGTATGCACATACATTTATATAAATGAGTATATGCACATATATGTATGTACATTAAAAACAATTGTCCTATAAATTTTATATCCTATCACCAGTGAATGATAATAAAAAGCTATATTTTGCCTATAAGTATTCTCATACACTGGTGGTAGAAGTCAAAGTTCATATAACATGTGTGGAAATTCCAAAATATATATGGAGAATTTTAAAGTCTTTAAAATCATTGGTTTATGTATTCCACTTTTAGCAATCTGGACAAATAAAAAATTGAAATTGTATGACAATACACTTAAAGATGCTCACTTGAGCATTATAATATTGCTAAATGATGTTAAAATTAAAATTTAAATCAGGACACAAATATAAAGAACATATGAAATTCCAAATATAGTCACATTTACAAAGGACACTTCTAGAAAATAGTTCCATGTTTCTTAAATCCCTCAGTCACATCACAGATTTAAAAAGAAAGCAGAAGAAGAAGATGTATATAGATGTATGTATTTTTGAGAGAGAATCAGAAGGCTCTTAAAAAGCTATATCCCCATCATACCCTTTACCTCACAGAATCTCAAAAGGTTAGCTAAATAAATTCTACCTCCTTCTCAAGCTTAGTCAGGATATTTTTCCATAAGGTATTCAGAGAGATCAAAAGGCCCCCATATTGGAAGGAGAGATGAGTTATTGCCTGACCTTCTTCCAAATTTGCAAACCTGGCAAAACACAAGTGGTATGTCATGACAGAAGGAAACTTTCAAAAATAATCAGGGCAAGCTAGAGGGTATCATGCTTAGCGAAATAAGTCAATTGGAGAAAGACAACTATCATATGATCTCCCTGATATGAGGGAGAGGAGATTCAACATGGGGGGTTAAGGGGGTAGGAGAAGAGTAAATGAAACAAGATGGGATTGGGAGGGAGACAAACCATAAGTGACTCTTAATCTCACAAAACAAACTGAGGGTTGATGGAGGGAGGGGTGTTGGGGGCAGTGGGGTTATGGACATTGGGGAGGGTATGTGCTATGGTGAGTGCTGTGAAGTGTGTAAACCTGGTGATTCACAGACCTGTACCCCTGGGGATAAAAATATATTATATGTTTATAAAAAATAAAAATAAATAAAAAAAGACTAAAAAAAAAAATAATCAGGGCAAGGAATATTCATGAAATTTCTCTTAGCCCGAAGTGGACTAGCGAGATGAAAGTTGACCTCGAGCTCTAAAGCATACTCCTCAAGAGAGTAACTGCTAGAAGACAAGGAGAATGCTAAACACAAGTCTACATGAGATAGAAAGAGGACGAATATGATGAGGAGGGATCTGGAGGGATGAGCTAAAGCAGAAAGTAAATTGCCCCTTTACATATCTTAGAATTAAAGGTTCCAACTGGCATCTCACAATCACCTCTAAAAGCTCATGAATTTTTGCCATCTCCAGGCCCAGTAAGCCTGAAGCCTCCAAGTTCAAACAGAAGAGTTTCATTTCACTACTTCTACCTACTACACAGATCCCTCCACTTCAATCTTACACACTAAGACCTAGCAAGTAGGGACAGAAGTGAGTTGAGAAAAGAGAAGAAGCCAATCAGCATGAGGGAAAGGCAGAATAAGTCTTACACTGAAACATTGGCTAATTTTGGACTTGATCCTTTTAATTATAAAATTGAGACAGAATTTGTGACATTAAGAGATCAGAAGGGTGCTATGACCTGCCACAGTGTAGGTAAATCACAGGACTCATCTTAAATTTTCATTAACAAACTAGAGAACATGCACATTGATTGAAAAAAGTTAACACATAATTTTCCATATATAATTACAATGATGGAGTATTGGTTCATTATATATGATTTAATTGTTTAGGCAATTATCATTTGTTAAACAATTGAATGCTATGGCATTTATCAAAGACTGCTGCTGTAATTATGACCTTCCTTTTAAAATTTACACTTCAGTACTGTGTGTGTACATGTATGTGTATGTCTAGGAATTAAAAGACCATGACAATAAATCATGACTGGCACTAATTATCTAAGGGTAAGTCATTTTGGTACAGTTTTATCATTTCCAAAGCAGATTGAACTACATAACTTCTCTAACTGTATTATCATGTAATTTCTACTTATGAATAAATTTCCCAAATACATGACTTCAAACCAACTATTCCCTTCAATCTATTCAATGTTCTTAAAAATTTAAGGTCCTATTAGTTCATCTCATGTCAAGAAACCCATGATTATTTTTTTCTCTGATTCTTTAAATTCTATCATCCCATATGAGAAAAAGAGAGGGGGCTAAAGTTAATATGCATGGAATCTCTGTCAGTTGTAATTTTTTAAGAATAAATATATATTGATACCTTCAAGGAGATAAGAATTTTTATAAAAAGCATCACTTCAAATGTATGACATAAAAAAATGTTTTAAAGGAGCAAAATACCCTAAAAGATTAGATTATTTCAGCTTACACTAACAGCCAGGGCAGATTAAAATGCTGTTTAATTCACTTATAAGATGTTATCTTATAAGTAGAAAAATAACTCAAGGTCATCATTTGTTTTCCAGGGGTAACACCAAACTACCTTCATTCAAAGAAAGTTATACATGCCATGACGAAACAGAATGAGATTTAATGTTCCACAGTTTTTTCCTAGGTTGTAACATATTAATCACTACAATAATAACAACTGAAGCCCCAAAACAGTATTCTCAATCCCATTTTCATAGCTAAGACTCAATATGTTGGCCAAACTGACATTATTTTATGAAAGCTCTACCAAAATATTGACATAATAATATAATAAAAATTAAATATTTGAATAATTTGAATATTTGAATAATTAGATTTTAATAAAAGAGCTATGCTAATAACAGTGTGTTTTTCACCTTAAAAATTTTTCTTCTAGTATTAAGACAGTATTCCCTACATTTTCCAAATGGAAGTTGTGCATATTTTTTTCCAGGAAAAAGGAGTTGTTGTGTGTATTTTTGTTTAATTAAAAGGCTTAATGTGTCTATGAATCAATTTGGCTTGATGTGTAGTAATAAGTAATTATAATTAAAATGATTCCCACAAATCATGGACTACTGACAATTTTTTTTCTAGCCCTTCATGTATATAATTTAAACATCTTGCGGACTCCACATCTTTAATAAGAAGTTAGTTTTTAATCATCTCATCACTCACTTTTTATCTAATGAGTCACTTTCCTCTGGCAGCTATCATTTTTCTCTCCAGCCTGGGTTTTCAGCAATTTGACAATGAAATGTCTAGACATGTTTTTCTTGTAATTTATACAACTTGAGATTCATTTAGGTTCCTGGATCTAAAATCCAATGGTTTTTTGCCAAATTTGTGAAATTTGTGTCCATTATTTCATCAAATATTTTATTAATTTCTTTTCCCTCTTATCATTGAAGTACAATTATGTACAATTCAATATAGATTGTATAGAGTACCATTTAATATAGATTGAACAACTTGATTTACCTCTGATACCCAATTTTTGTTGTTGTTTTTAAACAGTTGTGCTTTCTGTTGTTTGATGTATATAATTTCTATAGATTTATGGTCAAATTTACTCATTTTTTTTGCCATCTTCAATCTTTTACATCTGTCTAGTGAATATTCATTTATTTATTTCACTTTTCATCTTCAGAGCTTTCCTTTTTGTCCTTTGTTTCCATTTTATCTTTTCATTCATTGGGATAATACTTTCCTTTAATTGCTTATTCATATTTCCATTGATTGTTTTAACATACTTACAATAGATTATTTGAACTCATAAGTAAATTCGTAATAATAACACTTCAAAATCCATTTCTAGTAACTGTTTTTTTAACTCCCCTGTGAATGGCTCACATTTTTCCTTTTTCTTTGTCTAGTAATCTTTCGTTAAAAAGTAGACATTAGAGATAATACTTTGTACCAACTTAAATTCTGTTATATTCTTGTAAAATCTGTTAGATTTTTAGTCTAGTAATCTTTTGTTAAAAAGTAGACATTAGAGATAATACTTTGTACCAACTTAAATTCTGTTATATTCTTGTAAAATCTGTTAGATTTTTAGTCTGGTAAATAATGAATTTGCCTAAACTCAAAATGAAAATTCTGTTTACACTGTAATGTGATCTCTCATCTCAGTCCTTTCAGATTCTAGTCATTTCTTTAAGCCTGGCTCCCAAAGTTCTTTTCTGTGCCTAGACAGATGATCTGGGCAGAGTTTATCCTCAAAATTTGGGACTCATATATCTGTGATTGTCTTTATTCTGGGTTTTGTCCTCTAAATTTACAACTCTTTACCATCTGTGTGCTAATCTCTGACACCTGAAGGCAATAAAACCTCAGCTTTCTGCTCCTGAAGCTGCCCATAGGTTCATAACTACACAGCCAACAAAGCAGCAAACTTGCAAAGCTTATTCAGTTCAGTTGTTTCTTTCAAGGGCAGATTACTCTCTTACTTCTGTAACTTCTGTGGGAAGAAAAACCCTAGGGTCTCTCCTAGGTATTCATATGTTAAGGATCAAGGACCCACTCTGGAGGTGTATATACAAATTTGAGTCTTATTCTTTCAGCTGTTTTAAGGTATTCCTACATCTAGAGCTTTCACTCTTTAATTCTCAGCTTAAACCCCTGAACTTTGTTCTCTGCCACACTGAGCTACAGTATTGGGATTTGCAACAGGAGTGTCAGGCAAGAAAGACATTGGCTCTAGCTTATACCTTTTCCTTTTCCAATCTTTCAAAATTTAACTACTTCCAAGCTTCTATTTATCTTATAGCCTAAAAACTTCATGACTAAATATTTAACAGAGAAAAATAAAAGTGGGGTGCCTGGGTCACTCAGTCAGTTAAGCGTTTGCCTTCAGCTCAGTTCATAATTTCAGAGTCCTGGGATTGAACCCCACAATGGGCTCCCTGCTCAGTGGGAAAGCTGCGTCTCCTCCTGCTCCTCCCCTCTGCTCATGCTCTCTCTTTCTGGCTCTCTCTCTCTTTCAAATAAATAAAATCTTAAAAAAAAAAAAGTATGTCTTCAAACATGTGTGTACACACATATGCACACACACACATACAAATATACATGTACCTTAAGGTCTATTGCTGCAGCTAACTAGAAACAACTAGAACATCTATTAACAAAAGAATGGGTAAGTAGTTTATGGTATCTTCATACCTTAGAACACTACTAACAACATAAATAAAAATAAACAATAGGGACAATAATGCATGGATTTCAAAGCATTATGCTGAGTGGAAAAAAAAGAGGAAAAAAGCATACACTCTAATAGAAATGGGTTTCATTCAGGGGTAAGAAATATTCCAAAATTAGACTATGTTGATATTTGAAAAAGTCTATAAATATACTGAAAATATTGAATTGTATGCTGTAAGTGGTTGAATTATACCTTATGTTAATTATATCTTCATAGATCTGTTTAAAAAGAATACAGGCTTGAGACACCTGGGTGGCTCAGCCCATTAAGTGTCTGCCTTCTGGTCAGGTCATGATCCCAGGGTCCTGGGATTGAGCCCCACGTCAAGCTCCCTGGTTAGCAGGGCGTCTGCTTCTCTCTCTCCCCTCTGCCCCACCCCGCTCATACTCTCACATGTGCTCTGTCTCTTTTTCTCAAATAAATATATAAAATCTTTTTTAAAAAAGAAAGAGAATATAGGCTATATAATTCCATTTTTTGTTCTATTTATTGTAAATATTTATATTTATATTTATATGAGAAGTTCTATTTCTTGTTTCATATCTTATTACACTCATGATCTAGTATTTCAATGAACATAAAATTCCCCTCAATTATAAAACCAGTCTTGTTCCAGTCTTGTTAAAAGAAAGTAAAACAACGTTTAAAAATTTGTAAAATAATTTCTTGACACCATTGTTAAATTATTCTTTGTATAATCTCTATGAATTGTTTTTAAAATAGATGAAGGGCTATGATTTGTGATGTTTCATTTATTTCTCCAACAAACAGATACTATTTAACTAAATACTAACTATACATAATAAATGTTATGCCTATGTTCCAAAAGAAAATGTGGAAAGCAAATTTCATATCACTGATTCCTACTTTCTTCACTATCTCCTTTCCCAAATTCTATGTTTATGCTTTTTGTCTTTCCATACTTGTCAGTCTGTCTTTTGTCCCATATGTCCTTCCTAGTTTTTCTGACCTTTATTTCTCTACATTTTACTTTAGTAATCTATAGGTATACAGCCATTATTAGCAGTAAGGATTACATAATTTAACTTTTTAATAAATCTGCATTCTCCATTTGTAATTTTTTCATCAATATGGTCTCTCACAAATTAAATTTTTTAACTTTCTCTTTTGAAACAAAAGACTTTGACTTTACTGACTTTACTTTTTATGTTAAAATACTAAAAGCTCTTAAACATCACCTTTCCCTCTAATCCATCTGAATATCAAGAAGTGGCAACAATTCCTTACCAAGGTTGCCAACTTTGGGGTAAAAAATTCTAAGAACCTCTTGCTTCACAGATATATAAAATACGAATAAAATAAAGATTATACATGTCTTCACACCTATGATACAACCCACATTACAAACCCTCGTCGAGATAGTCATCTACCCAAACATAATTGACAGTGAACTAGGCACTCTCTTCAATTCTCAGAATACATAATGCTAGGCTCTTGAGCGAGACATTTAATAGAACTTGCACCTCTCTAATAACCTCAGATTGTAGGTCTCATAAATCTCCATTATAGTTTACTTGACAAAATTCAAATCAGTTAAATGCAACATAGCATATTAGCAAGCAAACATCAGGGGTGAACTGTAATAAAGACTCTTAATTCATTTTTGATATTTGACTGCTAACCACTTTTACACCTCACACGTCACTAATGCCCTTCTGTTTCACATATAAAGAAGCTCATAAGAGGGGCGCCTGGGTGGCTCAGTGGGTTAAGCCTCTGCCTTCAGCTCAGGTCATGATCCCAGGATCCTGGGATCGAGCCCCGCATCGGTCTCTCTGCTCCGCAGGGAGACTGCCTCCACCTCTCTCTCTGCCTGCCTCTCTGCCTACTTGTGATCTCTCGCTCTCTGTGTCAAATAAATAAATAAATAAAATCTTTAAAAAAAAAAAAGAAGCTCATAAGAAATCCTGGGTGTTTCTTCTTTCCGTGCTAGTGGGAAGTGCAAACTATGCACAGGAACACTCGTTTGGGATCCCCTTAAGTACCTTTAAAAATACCCAACTAATTTCCTTTCCTTGTACTCTCAAGACATATCTATATTTGCATGGGAGATGTCCTGCTCTCCCTAGAAAGCCTCATTATATGAGTCATAAGCCTCTCAATATGTGTGTGTCATCATCAGTCTCAACATCCAACTCAGATATAGTTGGGGCATATATCCTGCCTCTGCAGAATAGCCATATTTCTACTTTTATCTAGAATTACTTTATATTAAGGAAGGATGTTGAACCTCAATTTAAAAAAGCAAATATATGTGTTTCTTACACTTATAACGGTGAATTAGAGCCATTTTATTTTTCAGCCAAACATTTCAATGCACTTGCACTTAATTAAATTAAGTCTACTCTCCATTTTGTAATTAAGTAAGTTTGGGGGGCCAAGTAGAAAAGTAGGCAAGTATACTTTAGCAAGGATAAAGAGAGATAAGGCACAAAATCATACTGCAGTAATACTATTCATGTTCATTAATAAAATGTGTTGGATCTCTTATCTGTTGCCTATATAATGCTGTGCACTACACCACAAGTAAATTAAATAACATGAAACAGTAGCTGTCTTTGAAGTTTAGCTTTTGCCAGTTTTAGCTAATTGTTCCTGCTCTAGTTCTCACTTCTTCAAGGATGTAGCAGATAAGTTGAGGTATGGATGCTATCTGCTGGTTTCAGGAAGGTTGAATTGGACCTAGTATACATAATATCTCAACTTCCAACAGGTTTGCCTAAGCTTGCTCTCATAATAATCTTAAGAGAAAAAGTTGTCACACTCAGTGCCCCTTGAAGGCTGGGTTCAGAATTAGTACACAACAATTTGCTGTGATTTTTGTTGTTGTTAAGCAAGGCACATAGCCCCTCCACTATCTACGAATGAGGATATAGAATCTCTTTATTAATAACACTATACAACAACTCATTGCAAGACTGTGGATACAGAGAGATAAAGATTCAGAGCCATCGTTTTTTATAAATCTCTCACACTTATGTTGCATAAAATATATAATCATTGTGGAAAATATTTAATGATAGTAATAAATGAACACATAACCCGTTAACTGTCTCCTTAAAGAAATAAAATAACTTGTAGATGAGAGTAAAACTTGACATTAACTAAATTTATAGCATACACATATCTAAAATTAAAAATTTTGCCTTCAGAAAGTACTGTGGTGCAGGAAAAAAAAGATGACATAATTAAATGGGGCTGAATTAACAGTTCATTCTGTGAAGTGGGAACTCTGGCCCATTAATTTGAATCTGTCTACTGCTTCTAGGAGGTATATACATTAGTTTTTGAATGCCAGAATTTATACTCCCTGCCAAATTTTGTCTTGTTCTGGCATCACAGTTCAGAAGTACTGCCAGATGGCCAAGCCAATGTGGTACAGCGTTACACTCAGCATGTTTCCATGTGATTTTCCAGGCAATCTCTACTATCTCAGTTGCTACAGTGTTATTCTGCTCAGGTGTTTGAATTTCCTCTTTAGGAATTTATCAATTTCCCCAGTGGTTTTTAAACTACTAAGGTGTAATAATGACTGAAAAACAACAAGTAACATGCTATTTCTCATCTCAGAACATTCTCACATGCTGACTCTTTTGGTTTGAATACCTTACTTTCCCTCCTATATCTGAATAATTCTTATTTGTATTTTAAAATTTAGCTCAAGTCGCCACACTGGGCATGAAGCCTCTTAAGATTTCCTCTCTTTCCCTCTGCCTCTCCCCACCCCCACAACCAACTGTCTCTTTCTCTAAAAAAAAATTTAAAAAACAAATAAAAGTGAATTGAATGTAAATAAATAAATAAAAATAATTTAAAAATTGAAAATAAAAATAGAATTTAGACCAAGCATCATTCCCAATGGGAAAAATTTCTACAACTCAACTACCTTGACATTCTAATCACATCTAATGTTCTTAATTTTGTACTCCTCTTAGCTCCCCCTATGTTTACTTGTAGCAATACATTGACTATAATTGTTAGTTTACTTTAAGTCCCCAATGCTATAATGAAAACTTCTTAAAGACCTTTGTGACAAAGACAGCTCTTGGCATATATTAATTTAATAGAAAAATGATTTCCTCAAAGTGTACCATTAATAATCATAGAATTTTGAGGGTTTCTGATGAAGCCTTAAAGAATTCTCGCAGATCAGAGCAGACGCTGCTCCTCAATAAGCCAAGGGATCTCCTTCAGCCATAGTAATCTCTGAATTTTCTGATATTGAAAGAGGCCTGATATTCAGTGGGGTCTGTTCAGAATATTGTTATTATACTGTGTAATTTGCTAAATATAGAAAATAAAAAAGTAAAAACAGATTAAATAATATCATCATCATTATTATTATTACTTAACTGTGTGAGTGAAACCAATGTCAAGACCATCTAATATAATTTTTCCACCCAAATAAGTACAATAAATCCTCCTCCTGGTATTATCTCTATACCATGCTATTAATGTGGGTTTTCCAAACAAGCAGATAGTGATTTAAAATTGCAAAGCATTCACAAAAATATTTTGGCCTTTTCTCTGAATATCTGTCACTTTCTAGGTTGAAGATTTACATAAATCTGGTTTAGTAAGATAATAACAAGGTAACCTAAAGATTGTCCTCCTGTTTTACCCAAATAATTGATGTTTTTTCACTTAAAAAAACATATAAGTACATATATATTTATTTATACAAAGGGCTTATTTATAGCTATATATAGTTTTATTTTGTATAAACACATGTGTATTTTGTGAATAAGCAAATAAAGACAAAAATGGTAAAAAAAAAAAGTGTATCTCTAAAAACTGTACATGACTACTTTGTCAAATATTCTAATGAATTCAGGTTGGTATAGAAATATAAATCAACTTTGTAAATAGTTATCTAAAGCCATGCACAATTTTATACAATAGTATAAAACAATAACTTTTAGGCTTTTTATTTTTTACACACATAATTTCCATTATGAAAATACCAGTATACTGGTGGTGGGTATTAGGGAGGGCACGTATTGCATGGAGCACTGGGTGTGGTGCATAAACAATGAATCTTGGAACACTGAAGAGAAATAAAATTAAAATAAAATAAAATACCAGATATATTTGTTAAAGATTTAATGCTGACACCATAAATTCCTTCTTTAGTATATATTATTAGTATTAGCATGAAAACATTATGTCTTTTATTTTCTTTGTCTCTCTCCCTGATTTCTCTATCCCTGTCTCTTTCTCTCTTAATTTAGAAAACACAAGTTTATGTGACACTGTTTCCAATGTTCTATGAGAAAAAAATGATTAAAATAGAAGAAAGTAGAGCCATCAAAGGGAAAATTTTGTTTTAATGGGTCTCTTGAGATATAACTGACATAAGTATGTACATTTAAAGTGTACATATATACATAACCAACTGTAACATAAATCAAAGTAATGGACATTTTTAATGCTTCCAAATATTTCCTTATGCCTATTGAATATTCTATAGTTATATATAAGTGGAATTGTATACTATGTGTATTCTATTATTTGGATTATTTCACTCAGAATGATTATTATGAGATTCATCCATGTTGTTGTATGCATACATAGTTCATTACTTTTTATTCTACTATATTCTACTCATAATTTCTTTTTACATTCATTTGTTGTTAACCTTTTACATCGTTTCCAATTTTTGACCATTACAAATAAAGCTGCCATGAACCTCTTTGGGCAAATAGCTTTCTCTCTTTTTGAGTAAATAAAAATAGAAAGACAGGTCATGTGTTATTTTATGTTTACCTTTTTAAGAAACCATCATACTATTTTCCAAAGTCGTTTTAACACTTTATATTCCTACCGGAAATGTATGAGAGTTCCAGTTTCTCTAAATTCTCACTAACACTTGGTGGGGGTTAGGCTTTTTAATTTCCATGATTTTAATAGTTGTCTACTGGCAAATTATTGTGGCTTTAATTTGTACTTTTTTTAAATTTTATTTAATTTGTATTTTCATAATGATTAAATGATATTTAAGCACCTTTTTATGTTCTTATTTGTCATTGGCATGTTTTGGGGGGTCAAATATATATTCAAACATTCTGCCCATTTGTGTGAGACAATTTTATTTTGTTTTGTATTCCTATAATTGAGTTTAGAGAATTCCTTATGTATTGTAGATACAAGTTCTTTATCAGAAATATGTTTTACAGATATTTTCTCCCAGTCTGGGTTTATCTTTTCATCTCCTTAGTGCCTTACAAATAGCAATATTTGTTTTCTTGCTCCAAATTATATTTTTAGTAATATTTATTTCTTTTAGTGTTTGCATTTATAGAAAACTCACAAAGATAGTATTGAGAGTTCTTGTAATACTCTTTACCCAGTTTCTCCTATTTTTAACATTACACATTAGTATGGTATATTTATTAAAATTAATGAACCAATATTGATACATTATCACTAAGTAAAATCCATATCCTCTTTATGTTTCCTTACTTTTTACTTAATGACCTATTTCTATTCTAACATTCTTTTCAGGATATGTTATACTTAGTTACCATGTCCCTTAGGTACCTTTATCTTGGTTCTGATAGTTTCTCAGACTTTCCTTATCTTTGGTGACCTTGACAATTTTGAAGTGAAAAACCAGTCAAGTATTTTGTAGAAAGTCCCTGAAAAGATGCCTGCTAACATAACTGGTAAAGGAGAATAGGTCTACCTGCTAATACCTAATGTCAGGTAGGTAATGTGTTAGCCTGTCTAGGTCTCAATGTTGTGTTCCACTGCTAAAGGTAGATTGGCTTAGCTATCACCCGTGAGTGTGAGTAGAGCATAGATACATTCACAAATCCCTACTGGCACCCTTGTGACATGGGTAGGCATTTTCCACTAGGGAAATCCCTTCAGGGTTTCCCTTTCCCCTGTCTTTTGTCAATAAAGAGTGGACTTTCCTATTAATTAATTAATTATGATTAATTAATTAATCCTGTTCATGGTTTTGTATTATATAGGAAAGAAAAAAAATAAAACCCAGGGAATTCATCATGGTGACTTCCTTCAAATTCTGAGGTTCCTAACCAGTCTTCTACCTTATTATTTCCAACTTTCAGAATGATCTATGAAAATTCTGTTCAATTATTTCTAGGAATTTAGTGGAATTTTAAGAATAGCACGTAAAATTGAATCTATGACATCATATCCTGAACCATCTTCTCTTTAATTTTGAATTTTATTTCTAGTGAATATAAAATTACAGATGGGCAAATTTGTTTCTTTTGGTACTTTAAAATGTTACATTTTCTTCTGTCTTACATTGTTACTGATGAGAAATCTGGTATTATTCTTATGTGTGTTCTTCTATACAAAGTAAGTTTCTTCTTCTGACTGCTTTTATAATTTTATCTTTATCAATGCTTTTTAACAATTTAATTATTATGTGTCTTGGCATATTTTTATACATGTTTCATGTGTCTGGGTATGTTGAACCTTTTCCATTTATAATTATTTTTTATCAATCTGGAAATTTTCCAGTCATTATTTTTTTCAATTTTTTTGTTACATCATCTCTCTCATATACATCAGGGACTCAAATTTCTCATATATTTAGCTAATTGAAGTTGTCCAGCAATTCAATGATGCACTTTCCATTTGTTTTAATTATTTGTTTTGTGTGCTTCATTTTAGGTTTGTTCTATGGCTATATCTTCAAATTGACCAATTTCTCATCTACAATATCTAATATGCTTCTAATTCTATAGAGTACATTTTTCATCTTAGACAGTACTGATTTCTTCTTTAGAAGTTTGATTCTTGTTTATGCCTTAGATATCTGTTTAGTTTTTTGAATATATAAACTTCAATAATAGTAACAGCTTTAATATATTCATGTCTATTATTACTAATATCTACATATTTCTGAGTCAGTTTTGATTGGTTGATTTTTCTTCACATAGTAAATTTTATTTTCCTGTTTTTTTAAATAAGTCTGGTAATTTTTGACTGAACGAAAAGCCACCATTGTGGTTTTGGCTTCTTGAACTACTACGTTCTGTGATATGATTAAGTTACTTAAAAACAGTTTAATCTTTGTGGGTCTTACCTTTAAGGTCTGTTGAATGGGACCAGAGCAGTCTTTAGAGATAATTGTTTTCCATTACTGAAGCAAAACTCTTTTCTGTATTCAATCCAGTGTCTTGTGAATTATGAGGTTTTCCAATCTGGCCAATTTTAAAAGCACAATTAATAGTCCTGTGTATGTATTGAGCAATGCGTATTTTACTTCCCAGCCTTGGGTATTTTTCTTAAATTTATGTCTCATTTGGTATTCAGATGACTGTTCACGGGGGATACTCTTCAGACCTCTGGAGTTCTGTCTCTGCTGTCTTTTCTCCAGTACTCTGTCCTTCAAACGCTATGGTCTTCTCAGACTTTCATCTCCATTTCCTTATCTTGAGGAATCTTCTAAGTTCTATCTAGGGTTCTCTTCCCTGTGCCACAGCCCACAAATTCTCTAAAGGGAGTAAGCTGGGAAAACCATAGTTCTCATCACGTTTGTTTTCTGTTTCTCAGGGATCACTGTCCCTTGCGGTTGGAAATGGGGAAGTGAAAAGAGAGAAATAACTAACATTAAGAAAAATGGAAGAATAATGATTTTTTCAGCATTAAGGATCAATTTGAAATTTATGACCATGAATTTGAAGTGAGACTCCCGCATTGGGCTTGGATCTTTTTCTCCAACCAAGTTTAGTTGCACAAACACAGTTATAAAATAGGCGGGGTAGATTTTGTAAAGATGTAATTTTGCTTAGGATAAGAAGGAAGAAAAATGTTTAAGAGTCAAGGATTTGTCAAGGAAATGATTAAATATTAGCCACAAAATTAACATGTCTAAAGAGGGGAGTTAGAAAATCAAATATTTGATAGATAGTCAAAATGTGGCAAGATAAAATGATCATATGTCCTGGTGTAGCCAGAAAGTATTTAAGTTAAGGCATTAAGGGGAGTGGTTTGGACAGATAGGAGGTAGAGTGAGATAAAATTAGTGTTTAAGATAGAGTAAAGGACAAAATGAATGGGGTATTAAGATAGAAATGTGTTGGCAAGAATGACTCTGAGCCAAAAGTAATATTGCAAAGAAATGAGGGGGAATGTTCTAAGGGATGGGAGATAACCAAAATGATGAGGGTTGATAAGCATCTGATAGACAGAAATCAGAGGATTTCTGATTGGGGAGTTGTTAGGGAGCAGGGAAAGAAAGTTTCTCAAATTGGCAAGAGGATCAATAAGGATATTTACCCCTCCTCCGATTTCTACTCCAGACCTAGGGATATGCATAAGTGCAGGGAGTAAATTGCTTTAGAAGGTTGCAGAGTAAGCAGTGTCCTCAGGGAAAGCCAGGTTTTCACTAGAGGAAGAAAGTAAAATAAGTGTTTGGAGAATTGATTGAGAATCTAAAGGGTTTGACTGATAATGAACAGTGAATCCCAGAGGACACAACAGACAGGTTTCGGGAGTTGGAAAGTGCTGACAGCAGGAGACAGAACAGGAAATGCAGAGTATCTGTGAAAGATCAAGATACTGTATTGATCTTGTGGCAAACCCCAAAATGAGAATCACAATCACTGCAGAAGGTCCATGTGGTTTTGGAGCAAAGCCATTCTCTCTTTAGCAAGTGAATATACTCCTTTTGAGAAACAGCTGCTGACTTTCCACTAGGCCCTGGTAGAGACTATGAACCATGGGATACTAAGAGACTATGTTATTTGAACAACTCAATGCAAAATCAGTGTTAAATGATTCACCTAGGCATAAATGTAGACACACCTAAAAACATGTGGCCCTAATTAAGAGAATATTAACTCCACAAGTTAATATCTCCTAAAAGCTCTTACTGGGAAGAGGCAATTTATAATACCTACAAGATTGCCTACTCTGTAGAATTCAGTTAGCCTTTTGCCTAGCCACCCAACCATTTACTCAGTGAACATATGAACAAAGAGGTATTGGAAACTATACATAGTTTGTTCCCAACCAATTTAGTGTTCCTAATAAGTGTCCAAAATTTCATCAGCAATGATAAATCATCTGTCCTAAAGCTGGTACTATACCCAAGAGGGCATCAAGCAAATGAATATATCAATTCCACTATGGAGGATGCAGTGAAATTTCCTTACCAAGATCATTGAGAATTTAAGTTTTCTTTCCCGGCTTACTACATTTTGTTTGTCTGACTACTTTTTTTTTTTTTTAAATTAGTGATTGCTTAGTGGGTTGCCACAGTTTAAGTATTCAAGAAGGCCAGACTATTCTTACATGACAAACCCCAATATTTGTTAGCTTGTCACATTCAAGTTTATTTCTTGTTTATGTCATAGTTCTATTCAGGGTTTTGACTCTCCTTAGTGGCTCTCCTTCAGGCATTATCTCAGAGATCCAACATTCTCCCACTTTTTTGTCACTATAATCTTGAGTGGCTTGTAAACTTGCTGCAGATAGGAAAAAGAGAGCAAACATTACTGACTGTTATTTTGTGAGCAGGCCTGGAAGTAGTATACATTAGTTCTTACTATATCCTACCAACCAGATATAAAGCTATGCTATATATATATATATAGCTATGCTATATAAAACTATATTACAAAGACTATGGGGAAGAAGAGTGTGTGGATACTTGCTAATTACATTTTATTTTTATTTTGGACTAGGTAATATCTAAAACCCTTTGATATATTTGGAAAATCCCTTACAAAATGAGCTTTGGTGGGATATAGAAACACCAAGACTAGACAGCACTTTTCTTCCACTCCCTGAGCCAATATTGGTCAATCATGTTTTTCAGAATTTTTAGTCTGGAGGAGAGAATGATGGAAAATTCACTAGATCAGTTGATTTTACAGTTAATTCACTCTGATGTATCAAGCAAGAAATAATAACACTTAGTATCAAATATTTTTCCAAAGCAGTCTAAGGGTCTTATTTAATGAAAGGAGATGATTGTTAAGACTTAGAAATTTCCAGGGTGATATCCACACAATGCAATGTTAAAATTCAGCAATAAAAATAGTCTTTTGATTTCTGGTTCAGAATGTAAGCAGATTATGAATAGTCACTCCTATTTTTGTAATAAGAAAAAGCTGAATAGACTGAAGATTAACAAGTCTGAGATTGATCAGAGAATTCAGGCCATGGGGAAAATTGCTGCCCCCAAAATTGGAAAGGCAGGTACAGAGAATCATAGCTTACCAGAGCAAAAGCCCAGCAATAGAAACTTCTGTGGTAACTAGCACCAGAGCAGGAAAACGGAAACTATAATTGAATTTCTGGAGTCTCAAAATAGTCATCTTTGAGACTTAAAATCTCCAGTGCGTCCAGTCCTAGGAAGACACACACACATGCACACGTACACACACGTGCACACACACATATATATTTATTTTTACTTACAGAAGCTCTACTGGGTTCCCATAGTGAAAATCAGAGAAAAAAAAAAAACTCTCATTATTTGCACAAGGAGGCAGAAAGTAGCTATTAAGAAATATGCCCTGCTGTCTCCTGATGGCACACACGAGAAGAATGAGGCACAAACAAGTCAGCCGCAAGAGAATGGAAGCAGGGAATGACAGTAGAAAACACCGTTGCCCCCAAACAACTCCTCAGTCTCATATTTATTAGAAAGTGAGTAACAACCAACAAAGAAGCTGAAGTAGATTACACATTGACCATGAGTCTTAGAGATACGTAAGAAGACAGGAAAAATATGTCTGGTTACGTAGTACATGACCTATAGTGAGCCAGTCCAAATGAAAGGATTGTCTGACTAACTGCTGCTGTTCTCTGAGGAAGGAGATATAGTGGAAAAATAAAGCAGGCCATATTCTGCCCTGAGCGAGCCAGGTGTCCCCAGCTGCTTGGCTTCAAGGACGTATAATTGTCCTCTCCCCCAGAGCCCTATTGCCAGTACATGTTTTTATTAAGGATATATAAGCATGCTTGGTAACTAGTATAATTTCTCATGGGTCCTATTTTAAGCAGCATGTTGTTCTGAGGGATGGTTACAATGCTCAAATCACTGTGCTCCTCATAACAAGGCCTACCTTCAAAAGAAACTGTTTTACTAGAGCCTAACTGACAGGAATTTGGCTAACATTTCCTTTCTAGCTATGCCTTACAACTAAAATTAAGGCACAGCCAGGAAAAGAATCAGTGAGTCTGAAGAAATGTTAATAGAAACTTCTAAAACTAAAATGCAAAGAAAAAGAATAAAAATAAATAATACAATGCCCAAGAACTCTGAAATAATTATAAGAGGTACAACATATGTACAATGGGAATACCAGAAGGATAAGAAAGAAACACAAGAAATATTTGAAGCAATAATAACTAATAATTTCCAAAACTTAACAATAGACACCAAGCCACAGATCCCCAAAACTCAGAGAATACCAAGCAGGCAAAATACCAAACAATCATACCTAGAAATATCATATTCAAATTACAAAATATCAAAGACAAAGAAATAATTTTAAAGAGAACAAAGGAGAAATAAACACTTTCACAATAGAGGAACAACACTTAGAATTATGTTGAACCTCTCTTCAGAAACCATGCTATCAAAAAAAAAAAAAAAGTGGAATGAAATATTTGAAGTACTGAAAGAACCAAATCACCAGCACAGAATTCTGTATCTGCAAAATTAGTCTTCAAAAGTGAAGAAGACAAACTCTCAGATGAACAAAAATTGAGGAAAATTTTGTTTGCCAGCACACTAGCCAGAAACATGCAAAGAAATTCTTCAAAAAGAAGAAAAATAAAATAGACAGAAATCTGGAACTACCTGATAAAAGGAAAAGAGTTAGAGAAGAAATAAATGATGGTAAAACAAAATATTTTCTTTTTTCTTATTCTCAGCTGATCTAACAGATAACAGTTTGTTTACAAAAATAGCAACAACAATGCGTTCAGTGACTATAGCTCATGGATAAGGGAAATGAATGGCAAAAATTCTTACAAAGAATGGGAAGGAGGAACTGGAGATTCTCTATATGTAGTGTTTGCACTACCTGTGAAGTGGTGTAGTATTTGAAAGAGGACTTGGATTTATTATAAATGTATATTGAAAACTCAAGATAACTCACTAAAAATAGTTTAAAAATTATACTCAATATGCTGAGGAGAAGAGAAGGAATTACATGAAGTGCTCAGTAAAACCAAAGAAGGCAAGAAAAAAGTGGAAGGCAGAGCAAGAAAAGACAGAAAGCAAGACAGAAAGTAAGAAGAGGGAAGAGAACAAAAAGAAAAAAAATAAGAGGTCATTTTCCAATTACTGTGTAAGATTGTTCTTCCTCACATACCAATAAGGATTCAATTATTTTCATAATAATATGGCAATTTCATTTTATATATTCCTATAACTAAAGCTAATTTCAATTCAATACTTTTTAATGCTTACATTTAGACCTTTGAATGCAAGTGAAATCTGCATTAAGCTTCATTACCAATAATCATATACTTTAGCTACATAAGTGTAATCATCTATATGCATGTCTGCAAAAAAATATACTATAAAATGTTTTCCCCAAGTTTCTTACTGCAATAGTGCATTAATATAACAAATCAATAAATTTGAAGTGTTTTACCATACTGTGCAATCATTTATGTGTGTGGTAGGCAGCATAATGTCCCCTCAAAGATGTTGACCTCCTAATTCATGGAACTGATGAATATACTGTCTTACATAGAGAAAGAGACTTTGCAGAGATGATTAACTTAAGGATCTTGATACTGGGAGATTATCCTGGAGTATTCTTTCTCCGAGTCAGCCCAATATAATGACAAGTATCCTTATAAGAGAAGGAAGGGAGACAAAGTAAGAGGAGGAAAAGTGACGATGAAAACCAAAGTCAAAGTGAAGCAATGGCTGGCATTCAAGATGAAGAAGGGGCCTCAGGCCAAGGAATATAGGTTGCTTACAGAAGCTAGAAAGGGCAAGGAAAATTCCTTTAGAACCTCCAGAAGGAATACATCCTGCTAATACTTTCATTTTTAGCACAATAAGACCCACATTGAATTTCTGACCTCCAGAACTGCAAAAAATAAATTTATGTTGTTTTAAGCCATTACATCTGTGGTAATTTTTTCTATAGCAAAAATCTTATACTAATACTATATATATAAATCTATAGGTATATATAGATATCTATAGATATATGGATTAGATAGGTATATCCCTGAAACCAATGTATTTTAGTATTAGGCACTAGAAAAGAGGTTACCTAACTCTATAAACATGTGTTAAGAACTACCTATGTCTTTATAGTTGCACATTTCAGTTTAGGTTCCAGGAAGCCATATATATATATTTTTTTATTCATCTTCACCTTTGATTCCAGTATGGCAAATGTCCCAACATTGTCTTGTTATTACAGGACTTTTCTCTACTGTAACTGCAACTTCATAACTATATCACATTCTATTGTAGAAAGAGGTAGTTATGAATATTTAAAAAGATTTCAAATGAACAGACAATAATATGTGATTGATTTAATATATTTGGGTGAACATAAAGGAATAAAATTTAACTGTCAGGAGTTTGAGAGTAGGTGATAATTTTAGAAGTTTTAAAGTTCACAGTTAAACTTTAAAGTAAGTACTTCATATACAAAATTGCAGCTTTATTTCTCTGTAACAGAATTCAACTTAGCTTACAATCTCTCATTTACACTGAAGGCAGAGGGGGGGAAGTCAAACATAGTTAAAGAAGGTCACTTTCAGTCAAGTTGAGACTTAGGCTGAGACAAATTCATGGATCTTCCTTGCCTATTTTCTCCTTTCTCTGGGTGCCCATGGGAAGAGAAGGTAGATATTAATCACCTTGTCATCAGTGGAGTGGTTTCTGAGCTTGAAGTAAATATGGCTAGCCTGAAATATTGGACTCATCTCTACAGAATCTGCAATAATTTACCAGGCAGTGTGACTTGTGGTCCATTCTCAGTGTGCAGGACCAAGAGAGGAGCTCAGAATCTGCACACCTCATCACTTGGCTCCATCTTTTTTTTTTTTTAACTAGCTTCTGGTTTTGGGTATCTATCCCACAGCTTTTATAACCATCTTTCATCCCATTCCAAGTTTCTCTCAGATAAGCATGCTGTTTCATCTTCCCCAATTTTTAGCTATTTTCCTTGGAATTCCACAGATGAAACCTGAGGGTAAGGAAATTTTCAGACCATCCTACCCCATTAAAGAAGTGGTGGAGAAAGGTGCTACTGCAGGTATGTGTGCCAAAGATAGAGTAACTTCAGTTCTTTTATATCTGCCCAGAATGGTATGGAGCTGCCTAGCAGGTTGGAAATATGCTACTTCATCATTCTCTTGCATCTTCCTTTTACCGAGTTTGTTTTATTTTTATTTTTTGCTTGTTTTTTTTAACATGTATGATCTAAATTACCCAGATTCTGGCTCTGATTAATAAAGATAGCCTTTTGAAATTAAAAGTAACAAAACAAAACAAACAAGAAATTTTTCACTCTACTCAAATGCTTTTAAGAAAAATTGCTTCAATTACGAACTTATCAAAGGTGAATTTGAAACCCAAACTGATCCTGCTCTCTGAAGCAAAGACTGAAATTGAATCGATTGGTAGAAGGCTAAGAACAATTAGGAAAACTGAAAACAGAATTAAGACATGGCAGTTAATATTTCAAGACCTGTGTCTCCATACAGAAAAACTGAAATCAGGGGACGTATTTCTTTGAGGGAGAAGATGCATAGTTCATTTTGACACATGCTTACTATACTATTGGAGAATGCAGTACAATACAGCATTTTGTTTTCACCATATTGCTGTGCAATAACACCGAGGCAAAAACTCTGAGGCCTAGAGATAGTATTTTTTAATCTGGGATTGTCCACCCGCTATCTGTGTAATTCCATGCAAGATAATTATCCTTTCTAAGCTCCGGTTCTTCAACCTACTAGTGGGATAATATAATACTTATAAGATTGTTATAAATGAGTATAAAATGAAACAATCTATATAAATAAGCCAGTAAGAATATTATCATACCTGTTATTGTTATTACCAGTATTATTATTGGTACATTTCAAATTGAAAGAGCACTGTATAATTCTAAAAATGTGCATAACTGTCATACATGAATACATGTATGAAATACTGTTGGAGGAACCTTCTATTAATTTTGAAGACAAGTTTCTTATTGTTCTATTAGCTAGGGGTTCTCTCCTGGTCTTACTACAGAAGAAAGTGATTCATAACAAATGATATATAACATTGTTGAACAAAAACAATCATGATGTACTAAGTGCAGATCTATAGATCTTACTTCTGCCCTTTGGAAGTTTTACATTCAAAAGCAACATGATATCAGTATTTATCAATATTCTTATCTTGGTTGAGATGAGCAGACTAGCTAGTGTAAAAACAGTCTTCATTTCCATTTAAATGGATTATTTCTCCTTAAAGATTATGGATTATTTGACAAATCAGCTAAAAAAATTAAAGCTTCCATAAAAATAATAAAGCTACAATAAACTTTAAAACATTTTAAAAAGAGAAAATTCCTTACTGAAAATGTTAATGTTGAGAAAAATAAACCAAAGGAACTCACATAACTTTTCAAAAGTTGCAGAGTGAAATAACTCAGAATAAAGAATTAAATATTCATTATTTACCTTTTGAATATTTTCAATTTTACATTGTTTCAATTTCCATTTCACTTATTTTTCTCTACTGAAAAGAAAAAAATCAATACAGTGGAGTACATGAAGAACACTTACAGATACAAAATTTTAGAAGGAGAAATTTTCCATTTTCATACAATCTGAGAAATTATCAGTGCAAAGTTGATTTTAAGAAGGGAGCTGAAAAAATAAATCATTAGAGCAGATATATACAATTTGCTCTACACTTTTAAAATGTATAGTTTTTTAAAACAATGGAAGATACAGTATTTGAATTTTATCATTGTATATCTTATTCTATTTTGAAAAATAAGGGTATGCCTTTATTAAAGTATTTTGATATGATACATATTTTAAATTTGGAATTATTCATTAATATGATTTACTATTTTTTACTCAATTTCTTCTTTTTTAAATATTTATATATTTGCTTGTTTGTTTGTTTGAGAGACAGAGAGAGTGAGCAGGGGTTGGAATAAAGGGAGAGGAAGAGAATCTCTAGCAGACTCCCCATTGAGCAATGAGCCCAAGGTGGAGTTCTCTCTCATGTCCCTGAGATCATGACCTGAGCCTGAAATCAATAGTCAGACATTCAACTGACTGAACCATCCAGATACTCCTGGGTACTCCATTTATATTATGCTTGCAAGAAGGCCTATGCTTCTGTTATATCTAATACTCAAACATAAAGTTTCTAGAGGTAAGTTCAGCCTCTTCTGGATACATTGTAAATGCTTATGTAACTCATATTTTATTGATTTGTCCCTATTTTTCAATGTGCAAACTCACCTTCTACCAGAACCTGTTGCAAATCTTGCCAAGTACATTCTTAGATGACTTCAATATACTCATGAAATAAACCCAACATCATGGCATTTGTTTTCCTTGTCTTCTCCTCTTGTTCCATTTTGCCACCCTTCCATTACTATGCCCTTCTACTTGTACTAAGCACCATTACATCTATTGGTGTCTGAGTTGAGACTACTGTCTACTACCAGCCTTTCGGTAGCAGCCATCCCATTTTACTGGGCTCTCTGGCAACCAGAAGTGGTTGTATAGTTAGTTTTTGACCAAAGAGATGTGAGGAATGCAATAAATACAACTCCCAAGAAATACCTGAAAAAGATGCTTCTTGATGTGTTTCTTTCTCTTTTATACTATCAGGAACACTCTCAGATATCCTAGAAGATAGCAACATAAGCTTTGTTACACTTCTAAGAATTAATAGAGCAACAGGACAGAAAAAGACTAAGTCCTTGGATATTCACTTAGAGCAATATAACTGTTCCACTAAAGTACCCAACAGATCAGACATTTATGTAAAGAAAATTTCTATTTTCTTTAAACTGCAGTTAATGTAGTAAAACCAGTAATTTACACCATTTCCTCTTTTCAGTGGTCCACTATCTCTGCCACATCTAAATAGTCATTGCCCACCATTACTGTAGGCCTTTCTGGGAACTGCCACATCTGCTGGGTGCTTGTAAGCATCCCTGCACCTGTAGAGACCACTACCCATTCTGCTGACCACCACCCTTTATTAATATTTTTTGCCCATGAACTTCCCACTGACTGCTTTTTGGGTGGTGTCACTGATGCACTAGGGCCCTCAATTTTCTAAAGCCTTTTGTTAGTAAATGAAGAGAATCTCATCCTTTATTTTATTGTATTTCTGACATTGTGGTTTATTAATGAAGTAATGTGTTATTTACCATATTCTTATAGGAATTTTCATTTAAATGCTTCTATTCACAGTCTTTTCTTTCCTTAGCATCCACAATTAATCTTCAAGAGGCAGAGCCAGACCTGAGAAAATCATGGTGCAGTCATAATTTCTTCTTCATTCTGATGACTAATTATTGAGTCCATATGTCCAAGGAATTATTTCTCTATTCCAGAAGATATATCAATCTCTTATACAACTTTTGGTGGCCCCAATACAATATTTAGTCAAATATGATAATAGTTACCTCAGCACAAAACCCATGTACAATTTTAAAGTCAAATAAAGATTCCTACTAAGTAGGTAGTTTTGCTATACAGAATATTTATGTCTTTAAAAGTGGGACCTAATGATAGTAAACATTTGAATCTCCCAACTAAACGGCTCCTATTCCACAAGTAAAGTAACCCATCTCAGGGTTATGCCAGCTGATGCATATATTATCCAAATGATGGACTCATGAACCAAGGACATACCACTGAGTAGATTTGTGAACCTACTGGAAGCATTACAGATGACTTCAGGCCAGGGTTACTTTATCCCTTCATCTCCACAGACATTTAAGTCCAGCAGAGGACATGGTGGTGTGCCAGAGTTCCATGAATCAGTGTCAGTTTAGATATCTTATTTTTCAGCCCTGAAAATACCTGGCTTAAACTCTTTGTGAACTTATATGTGGCCACAGGTCCCTTTGTTCAAAAAAAAGGGTAAGGGGAATAATGACTGTATATTCTTGTGGTGACATTACACCCTATTTCCTTAAGGTAGCCCAGTGTTCTCTTCAGTTAGTGGGCTCTGAGTCTATGAAATGAATTAGATCAAGAAAAAAGGTAAAGAATTATGATTTTTCATTTCAGCTTAAGTAAGACATCTGCTCTCCAGACCTAGGGTTTTTTTTTAAAGCTGTATAAACAGCTCCCATTTAGCATTCTACCCATTTTGTCCCTAGAAACACATCTCTCTGTGCCCTTAATAACCTTCAGGTTTTGCAATCTATTAATATAATTATCTAAGTTTTTCCTGACAGTTAAATGCTTCTACCTAGCTTCTGCATTTCTAAAGTATTAGTAACACCATTGAAACTGGATAGTCTAGTTTGAGGGAAGTATTACCTTTTATTAATTATACTTTATAGAGGTCAAAGGACAGTATTAAATATCTTCTTAATGCCTTTGCCCATATCATTAAGGCATTTATTATTGTTATAGTGTTGAAAACTCTCTCTAGTAAGATAGTAAAATATGAAAGCAATATACAAAATCCATGACATTTATGAAAAGAGAACAAAACATTTAAAAGAATTAGGAAAAAGGTGAACAACTAAATAAGTCTGAGTGTTAAAAACTAGAAAAAATATCTATACCCCCATATTCACTGCAGCATTATTTACAATAACCAAGACATGAAAACAACCTAAGTGTTCACTGATGGATGGGTGGATAAATAAAATGTGAGATATTACACACACAAATACACATAAACACACATATACACAATGAAGTATTATTTGGCTATACCATTGTGATGGACAGAGAAAGACAAATGCTGTATCACCTCACTTATATGAAGAATATGAAAACAAAACAAAACAGCAATAAACACTGAGCTCTTTTTAGTCACAGAGAGGAAACTGGTAGTTGCCAGAGGTGGTGAAATGAGTGAAAGAAATCTAAAAGATATGAATCTCCAGCTATAAAATAATTAAGTCATGGGGATATAATGTAAACCATGGTCACTACCATTAATAATACTGTATATTTGAAATTTGTTAAGAGAGTAGATCTTAAAAGTGCTAATCACAATAAAAAAATTATATCTATACGTGGTGGCAGGTGTTAACTAGATTTATTGTGGTGATCGCCTCACAGTATATATAAATATCAAATCATGATGTTGCACATCTAAAGCTAACATAATGTTACATGTCAATTATATCTCAATTTAAAAACACTAGTTTTGGGGCACCTGAGTGGCTCAGTGGGTTAGGCCTCTGCCTTTGGCTCAGGTCATGATCTCAGGGTCCTGGGATCGAGCCCCGCATCGGGCTCTCTGCTCAGTGGGGAGTCTGCTTACCCCCTTCTCTCTGCCTGCTTGTGATCTCTCTCTCTCTGTCAAATAAATAAAATCTTAAAAAAAAAAAAACACTAGTTTTAATTCTAAATACAAATACATACAAAATGAATATACCTTATTGACATTTTTAAGTTTCTGTATTTTTCTTCTATGAATTGCCTTGCAAATGAGATAAATGAATGACTAGAGCATAGAAATCACTTAATCCACAAGTCAATAAAGTTTTTATTCTTAAAAATGAAAAACAAGGGTTCCTTGGTAGCTTGGTAGTCAGTTAGCATCTGCCTTCAGTTCAGGCCATGGTTTGGCCTCCCTGCTCAGTGGGGAATCTGCTTCTCCCTCTCCCTCTGTCTCTCCCCCCACTTCTGCTTTCTCTTTCTCATTCACTCTTTCTCTCTAATAAATAAATAAAATCTTAAAAAAATTATGAGAGTAGTAGTGTTGATTGGCTATGGGAAATGGTTCCTCTCCTATAGCACCAGAGTAATTTGATACAGTCCCTTTTATTACAGTGTAAAATATATATGCTCCACAAGCTAATATTTGAACAACTTGATATCTCTTCTAAAAGGTTTATCTCAAGAAACAAGAAAACAATAAACAAAAATCTAACCTTGTGCCTAAAGACACAAGAAATAGAAAAAAAAAAAAAAAAGTCCAAGGTGAGTAAGAGAAAGGATATGTAAACACCAAAAGAGGAATAAATGACATAAAGACTAAAAGAACAATAGAAAAAAGTCAGTGAAGCCAAGAACTTCTTTGAAAGATGAACAAAATTGACAAACCCTTAACCAGTCTCATCAAGGAAAAAAAATAGAAAGAACTCAAATAAAAAAAAATTAAAAATGAGAGAGAAATAACAACTGATACCACAGGAATGCAAAGGATTATAAAAGAATTCTACAAAAAAGTATATGTCTACAAATTGGACAATCTAGAAGAAATGGATAAATTCCTAGAAACATACAATCTTCCAAAACTAAACCAGGAAGAAATACAAAATCTGAGTAGGCTGATTACAAATAACAAAATTGAATTAGTAATCAAAAATCTACCAAAAAATAAAAGTCTAGGACCAGATGGATTCACAGGTGAATTCTACCAGACATTTAAAGAAGAGTTATATGACCATCTCAATAGATGCAGAAAAAGTAGTTGACATGATTCAACATCCATTCATAATAAAAACTCAACAAAATGTGGTTAGAGGGAATATGTTCAACATAATGAAGGCTATATATAAAAGACCCATAACTAAATCTACTTAATGGTGAAAACCTGAAAGCTTTCCTTCCACTCTCGTCACTTTACATAACATAGTACTAGAAATCCCAGCCCCAGCAATCAGATAAGAAAAATAAATAGGAGGCCTCCATATTAGTAAAGAAGAGGTTAAACTGTCACTATTTGCAGGCTATATGATACTATACATAGAAAATCCTAAAGATTCCACCAAAAAAGTATTAGAAGTAATAAATAAACTCAATAAAGTGGCAGGATACAAAATTAATACCCAGGAATTGGTAGTATTTCTATATACTAAGAAAATCACAGAAAGAGAAATTTACAAAACAACATCATTTACCATTGCAACAGAAAGGAAAAAATATCTAAGAATAAACTTAACCAAAATGAAAAGACCTGTACTCTGAAAACCACAAAACAGTGATGAAAGAAATAAACTCAAAATGGATTAGAGACCTGATGTGAGACCTGAAACCATAAAAATCCTAGAAGAGAATATAGGGAGCAAGTTCTCTGACATCAGCTGTGGCAACATTTTTCTAGACATGTCTTCTAAGGGAAGGAAACAACAACAAAATTAACTATTGGGACTACGCCAAAATAAAAAGCTTTGCACAGCAAAGGAAACCATAACAAAACAAAAGGACAACATATTGAATGAGAGAAGGTATTTGCAAATGATATATCTGAAGAGGAATTAGTATCCAACATATATAAAGAACACATACAGGTCAACACCAAAAAAAAAAAAAAAAAAAGAATCCAACTAAAAAATGACCAGGGGGCCTGCATAGACATTTTTCCAAAGAGGATATACAGATGGCCAATAGACATATGAAAAGATGCTCAACTTTATCACTAAATATCAGAGAAATGCAAATCAAAAGCACAATGAGCCTGTATTAGGCTCCTTGCTAGGTGGGGAGTCTGCTTCTCTCTCTGCCTGATGTTCAATCTCTCTGACAAATAAATAAATAAAATCTTGATTAAAAAAATAAAACAAACGAGACGTTACCTCATGCCTAAGAATGGCTAAAATCAGGACAAAAAAACAAGTGTTGGATGAGGATATGGAGAAAAAGGAATGTATGTGTACTGTTGTGCAAATATAAATTGGTACAGCCACCATGAAAACATAATGGAGTTTCTTCAAAACTTTAAAGGTAGAAATACCATATGATATAATAATTCTATGATTGTGTAGTTACACAAGGATAATGGAAACAGTAATATGAAGATATATATGCACCCCTATGTTTATCACAACATTATTTTCAATATCTGAGACATGCAAATAGGGAAACAACTTAAGTATCATTCAATATATTAATGTGTAAGGTAAAGGTGATAGACATACACACACAGTGGAATATTATGCAGCCATAAAAGTGGATGAGATACTACCATTTTGACAACATGGATAAATGTGGAGAGTCTTATGCTCACTGAAGTAAGTCAGACTGAGGAAGAAAAATTCAATATGATACCACTCATAAATAGAATCTAAAAAAATTAATAAATAAAAAGCAGAATCAGAACTATAAATACAGAGAACTGATGGTTGTGAGGGGAGGGTGGTAGGGGATTTGGTATAATGGTTGAAGGAGAGAGGGAGATATAGGCCTCCAGTTATGGAATGAGTAAATCACAGGAATAAAAAGCAGAGCATAAGGAATACAGTCAATGATATTGTGATAGTGATATAATGGAACAGATGGTAGCTATACTTGTAAGCATAGCATAATGTATAAATTTGTCCAATCACTACATTGTAGACCTGAAACTAATGTGATATTGTGTTTCAACTATACTTAAAATAAATAAAATAAAAATAAAAATAACTAAGTTCTTCTTGCTGTTAATATTATTGTTGTTGTTATTATTATCACTTTCTTGAAAGACAAATATTGGATTATTTTAACCAACAAATAAATTAAGATTGTGAGGCTGAGAAATATATGGTTGTGTGTGTCAATTATATCTTAATGAATAAAGGAAAAATATGGTTAAAAAATTGGTGAAACCCTTAACACTTATAATTCAATCCAAACAATTACTGTCAATGGAATATAAAACTTAATTTAATGGTAAACATGTACTATAAAGAGAAAACAAAACACTCACAATGTGAAGAATTAACAGAAAATAAGAGGAAAATTATAAAATGCTAACAACTAATAATGGAAGAATCATTTAAAAAATCATCATATGTTTTAAAATCACATTATTGAAGTAAAAAATAAATTAAATGCACTAATTTTAATCATACACTTTGATATTTTTAACATATCTGTATATACACATAGCCACCAGCATTTTCAAGATATTGAACATTTCTATCACGATGAAAGTTTCCCTTGTATCTCATGCTGCCACACCGAGAACATAGGAAATAACTGACCTATTTCTATTAGTTAGGAATAAGTTTGTCTTAAACAGAGTTTTATACAATGCAATAATTCAGTCTAGAAATGGAATGGGATAATTCAATCTTAGTGTGTGTATTTTTTCATTAATGTCTTGAGATGCATCCATACAGTCTGGATAAATTTAGTAGTTCATTTCTTGTATTGCTGTATAGTATTACAAACAATTTCATGACTGTGTCACAATTTGTTTACTCATTCACCTACTGGTGGTCATGTGGGTTGTTTACAATTTTCCTCTATTTTATGTATAACTGTTATTAACAACCACACACATGTCTTTGTGTACAGTGATATTCTCATTTGCCTTGAATAGATGCTTAAAAATAGAATATTAGGCATTTAGATTACTAACATAAAATTAATGCAATCCATTTCTTATGCAGTCATATTTCAGATGGTAGAAATTTAGATCCCAACATTATGGATAAAGTTAAAAATACCACTGAAATGTTAGGTAATTATTTATCATCAGCTAGAATGTGTCCTCCTGACCCAAGAAATATATGGCAATAGAGGACACAAAAAATCAAGTCTAGTTAAATATTGACAAGTCCTGTTAACTAAAGACAAGGTAAATGCTGTCATTTTTATAAAGAAAAGTAATTATATTCTTGTTTTAAGAAAATTTCTAATAGTTCCTGTTGGTATAGCAAATACATTTCTTGATTAATATTTTGAAAGTGATAATGAGAAGGTCAAAGTTCTGACTACAGCACAAAATACATGAACCTGTGGATAAATCTTGACACAAACACTGAGAGTGATGTTTTAGTTATAAATAAATAAAACAATTTTTAGCATACTTTATATGCAATTTTAACAAACAATATAAATAAACATTTTTTTCTTAAAAGATTTTATTTATTTCACAGACAGAGATCACAAGCAGGCAGAGAGGCAGGCAGAGAGAGAGGAAGGGAAGCAGGCTCCCCGCTGAACAGAGAGCCCGATGTGGGACTCAATCCCAGGACCCTGAGATCATGACCTGAGCCGAAGGCAGCGGCTTAACCCACTGAGCCACCCAGGGGCCCCTAAACATTATTTTTTAAATGCTCTGTATATGCTGAGACTGATTCCATATCAGTTGGTTTTATATATTCTTAATAGTTATCATAAAATTTAACAACACTGGTCTGATTTTTTTCACATATTACCTCAAATTTAACTGTTTCACATGCTTTCATTGTTTCCAAATTTCTTACTTAGACATGCAAACTGAGTGAGCTAATAATTTGACAAATTTAACTGATACTTATTTTATTTTTCTGATTTCTGTATAGCCAGATACTGATAAAATAATACTTGTTATGCCATAGTGAACATGAGATTTAATATAACTTGAAAATGATTTTCATTTCTATAAAAAAAGAAAAGTTTCATCCAAAATATACAAGAACTCTCAAAATTCAACAATAAGAAAACACACAACCCACTTAAAAAATGGACCAGATATTAGATATATAGATGGCAAATGGGTAAAAGAAACGATGATCTGTTTATAATTGGAAAAATGTAAATTAAAACAGCAGTAAGATATGACTATACACCTATAGTGATATCGTATATGCTGACAACACCAAAGCTTGAGAGGATGTGGAGGAACAGGAAATCACATTAACTGTGGGTGAGAATGCAAAATGGTACAGGTGTTTTTGAAGACACATTGACAGATTCTTATAAAACTAAACAGGCTCTTAACATATAATCCAGTCATTGCACTACTTGGTATTTATCCAGAGGAACTGGAAATTCATTTTCACATCAAAACCTGCACACAGATGTTTATACCAGCTTTATTCATAATTGCCAAAACATGGAAGCAACCAAGATGTCCTTCATAGGAACAGATAAAACATTACATCAAGACTATGTAGTACTCTTCAGTGCCAAAAATAAATGAGCTATTGAGTCATGGAAAGACATAGAAGAAACTAAAATGCATATTACCAAATGAAAGACAATTTTGAAGATTATAAACTGCATCGTTTCAAGTATATGATGTTCTCAGAAAGGCATAACTATGGAACAGCAAGAATATCAATGCTTATCAGGGGTTAGCAGGTAGGGAGGAATGAATAAGTAGACCACAGAGTATTTTTAAGGCAGTGAAACAACTCTGTATGATATTATAGTGGTGGATACACATGAATTTGTCAAAACCCACAAAATGTACAACAAGATTGAACCCTAAAGTAAACTATGGACTTTAGATGATAAGGATATGTCAGCGTAGGTTAATCAACTGTAACAAAAATAGCACTCTGGTGAGGGATATTGATAATGCTAGGGAAGCTGTATGACTCAAAGATAAGCTGAAGAAAATGGTAACTTGAAGAAATATATTACTAGGTTAAAGCATTAAAATAGACATTATAAAGTAAATGAAATATCAGAGAATGAGAATTGAATTATTGACATGGAAAAAAGTGCTCAGATGATTATACTGAGTGAAAAAAAAATAAAGATTAAAGCATTTAGGAAGATAATAGTAGATAAAGAAAACAAAGACTTTCCAAAGTGTGAATAGTAAGTGTCCCTGTAACTGAAAATAAGCAGATTGAGAAATGCACAAAATATAATTTTAAAAGTTCTAAAAATAGTTTGAAAAGATACATATGTTCCAAGTAAATTGAATATAGAGTAATATACACTAAGGCCCTATCTGTTTTTTTATTTTATTAATAAAGTTATTTTTTAGCCATCCAGAAATAAAACATCTATAGTTAATTAAGAAAACTAATTTTCATCAACATTAAAAATCAGAACAAAATGTAGCAATGTTGACAAAATTATCAGGGAAATAAAGTTGAGCTGAGAATATTATACACACCAATTTTTGTTTATTTTTAAAGGTGGTGAGCATACATTATAAAACATAAGAATTAAAAATAAAAGCACTGGGGCACCTGGGTGGCTCAGTGGTTAAGCCTCTGCCTTCAGCTCAGGTCATGATCTCAGGGTTCTGGGATCGAGTCCCACATTGGGCTCCTGCTCTGCAGGGAGCCTGCTTCCTCCTCTCTCTCTCTTTGCCTGCCTCTCCTCCCACTTGTGATCTCTCTCTGTCAAATAAATAAAAAAAAATAATAAAATAAAAAAAAAATAAAAGCACTGAACAGTTGTTATGACAAGCATGGAGTGTTATATGTAAGTGATGAATCACTAAATTCTACTCCTGAAACCAGTATTACACTCTAGTTAACTAACTAGAATTTAAATAAAAATTTGGAGAACAAATAAAACACCTGAGCTCTTCTTTAAAAATATTTATCAACGAAATCAGACACACACACACACACACACACACACACACACACACACAAAATACAAAAATATACAGCATTCAATATTTTCCTAAAAGTGACACAATATCAGACTTCATTTCAACTCCAATCCTCTTCTCAATATATTCCCTCACTGCTGGAGTCCAGTGAGAACCCATCTGAATTTCTACATATATATATATATCATGGTATGGAAGATCAGAGAAAAATGTGATCTGCTGAATATTTTCACTTTCAGAAAAGTCTTCTACAAGAAGAAAATCATGAGTGGAGAAGACAATATAGATTGTGTTGATAGGCATTAAGAAAGCATAAACAAAGAAGGTGTCAGGATCAGGATGTTCACTTCTAACTTAAAGGGACCAGGCAAGGACTAGTGGCAGAACTTATTTCAGTAGACCTAGAACAAAAGATACTATTTCATATACAGTATATATATGGGGGATGGAAGGAATCAGGAAAGAGAAAGTAATATGAAAATGCAAAAAATATATAATAAAAGAAGAAAAGCCAGGGATTCTAAGTAAATTAAAAATAGAAAGTCATATAATTGAATTTTAGATGAAAACAAATCAGATGGCACATTTAAAAAATACTGAAATGAGTTCAAAGACTAAAATTCTAAGTGTGATGGAAGATGGAAAGAATTTTACAGGAATAATGCCCTTGTATAATGTGGCTTCTTCAAGAAAAAAAAGTAATTTTATGAACTTGAAGACCCTATTTTCTAAAATATGATCTTGCCTAAGGAATTTATGAGTCTGATGTTAGTATAACTAATCACACTGAAGATCTTTTGATTTAAAAAGGAAAATATTAAGTTTTAGAGTTAAATTAGTAGTGATCAAGAGATCTTTTACTAATTTGGAGTTTAAAAATCAAATTTAAGCCTCTGAATAAATCTTGTTTTCTTTGTTTGGGGCTAAATAAATTTAGGGGTTAATTTCACAAACATGTGTAATTTAGTATTCAGAAGTTGTATGAGGCATGAAGTAAATACAACCTGGTTGCTGTTAATGTAATTAAAACCGCTTACTGATAAATATCAGGTATGCTGCAGAGAGGTGTCTACTCTACTGGAGATAACAGCAGGTTGTCTCAACTGGAAAATTAAGTGGTTAAGAGTTAAGAACCTTTTTAATCACTCACTAATATTTTTCACTAAGCTGATAACTCATATCATATATTAAGACACTATAATAGTAGCTCATTTTTCCATGAATACACTATTTTTAGGCTTATAGAACATTAAAAGTTTTTATTTATTATTTATTTATTTATTTGAATAAAGGGGATTAAGAGTACACTTATCCAGACGAGCACTGGGAAGTGTATGGAATTGCTGAGTCATTATATTGTACACCTGAAACTAATGTAACATTGTATGTTAATTATACTGCAATAAAAACAATAACTATGTAATAAAACTTTTTAAAATTATTTGGACAATCATACTCTCTTTAAATACTCTGTTCCAAAGCTGTTTCAGTATTTCCGATGTTAGGGATCAAATCTTAACACCATCTAATTTCACTCTTATCGAGGAACATATAAAGTCAGCTGTACTCATAGAAAACTTGGAGTGATAACTACAAATAGAGGTAGCAGAACCCATATGACAGCACAGGGAAAATTCCATGTCCTCAAATTCAAGAATAAAAGAGTAAGAAAGAGAAAGAGAGAGAGCGAGAGTGTGTGTGTGTGTTAAAGAGAGACAGAGACAAAGGTGGGAGGGACATTTAAATAATTAAGCATATGGGATCAGTTCATTCATTTATTCAATAAAGATTTGTCATAAGGATTGTGTCAATAAATACATATCTATGTGTATTTTTCTCTCAATGAAACAAAGCTTTTGCTGTTAAAAAAGTTATTTTAAAAAATGATGACTGAGGCTAATTAGATTGCTATGATATATTAACATATTGATATTTGATTTTTTATCTTTTGGACATACTTTCTTCTGAGTATTCTATGACTAAAAAAATTAAAATGGTAGGAGTATCTCAACCAATAAATATAAGGTTCTTTATACATAATTTTAATTTTTTAATTTAAATTCAATTTAATTAACATATAGTGCAATATTATTTTCAGAGTTAGAATTTAGTGATTCATCAGTTGCATATAATACCCAGTGATCATTACTTCAAGTGCCCTCCTTGATGCACATCACACAATTACCCCATCACCTCACCCACCTCACCTCCAGCATCCCTCAAATTGTTTCTTATACTTTAGAGTCTCTTATTCATCTTACTTTATTTTTCCTTCTCTTCCCCTATTTATGTTTTATTTTTTACATTCCAAATATGAGTGAAATCATATAGTATTTGTCTCTCTCTGACTGGCTTATTTCACTTAGCGTAAGTGAAATAGTTCTATCCATGTTGTTGCAAATGGCAAGATTAAATTCTTTTTTATGGCTGAGTAATATCCGTGTGTGTGTTTGTGTGTATTCATCTCTTCTTTATTGATTCAATGTCGATGGACATTTGGGCTCTTCCCATATTTTGGCTATTGCTGGTGTATTGAGGACATTGCTGCTATAAACGTTGAGGTGCATGTACCCCATCAAATCACTATGTATCCTTTGGAGAAGTACCTCATAGTACAATTGCTGGGCCATAATGGTAGCTCGATTTTTAACTTTTTGAGGAACTTCCATACTGTTTTCCATTGTGGTTGCACCAGTTTGCATTCCCACCAACAGTGTAAGAGGACTCCCCTTTCTCTGCATCTAGTCAAAATCTGTTATTTCCTGAGTTGTTCATTTTAGGCATTCTGACTGGTGTGAGGTGGTATCTCATTGTGGTTTTGATTTTTATTTTCCTGTTGCTGAGTGATGCTGAACATTTTTTTCATGTGTCTGTTGGTCATTTGTATATTGTCTTTGGAGAAATGTTTTGTTCATGTCTTCTGCCTATTTCTTGACTAGATTTTTAGTTTTTGGGTGTTGAGTTTAATAAATTCTTTATAGATTTTGGACACTAGCCCTTTATCTGATAAGACATTTGGAAATATCTTCTCCCATTCCAAAGGTTGCCTTTTAGTTTTGTTGACTGTTTCCTTTGCTGTGCAAAAGCTTTTTATCTTGATGAAGTCCTAATAGTTCATTTTTGCTTTTCTTTCTCTTGCCTTTGCAGATGTGTCTAGCCAGAAATTGTTGCAGCTGAGGACAAAGAGGTTGTGCCTATGTTCGCTAGGATTCCTATCTCACATTTAGGTCTTTCATCCATCTTGAGTTTACTTTTATGTATGGTGTAAGAAAGTGGTCCAATTTCATTCTTCACCATTTGTTGAAGAGACTTTTTCTCATTGAATATTCTTTTCTGTTTTGTCAAAGATTAGTTGATCTTAGAGTTGAGGGTACCTTTCTGTCTTCTCTATTCTGTTCCCTTGATCTATCTGTTTTTGTGCTAGTACCATACTGTGTTGATGATTACAGCTTTGTAATACAGCTTGAAATCTGGAATTATGATGTCTCCAGCTTTGGTTTTCCTTTTGGCCATTTGGGGTCTTTTCTTGTTCCATACAAATTTTAGGATTGTTTCTTCCAGCTCTATGAAAAAGACTGATGATGTTTTGGTAGGGATTGTATTGAATGTGTAGATTGCTTTGGGTAGCATAGACATTTAAACAATATTTGTCCAACTGTGAGCATGGAATATTTTTTCATTTGTTTGTGTCTTCCTCAATTTCTTTCATAACTGTTCTATAGTTTTCAGAGTACAGATCCTTTCCTTCTTTGGTTCAGTTTATTCCCAGGTATCTTATAGTTTTTGGTGCAATTGTGAACGGGATCAATTCCTTGACTTATCTTTCTTCTGCCTCATTGTTGGGGTATAGAAATGCAACTGACCTCTGTGCATTGCTTTTATATTCTATGACTTTGATGAATTCCCATATGAGTTCTAGAAATTTTTCTGTGGAGTCTTTGGGTTTTCTGCGCAGACTATCATGCTGTCTGTGAAGAGTGAGAGTTTGACTTCTTTGCTGATTTGGATACCTTTCATTTCTTTTTGTTGTCTCATTGCTCAGGCTAGGACTTCCAGGGCTATGTTGAACAACAGTGGTGAGAGTGGACATCCCTGCTGTGTTCCTGACCTTATGGGAAAAGCTTTTAGTTTTTTCCCATCAAGAATGATATTTGGTGTGGGCTTTCCTATATGGCTTTTAGGATATTGAGGTATACTTTTTCTATCCCTATTCTGTGCAGAGTTTTAATCAAGAAAGGATGCTGTATTTTATCCAATGTTTTTTCTGCATGTATTGAGAGGATCATATGGCTCTTGTCCTTTCTTTTTTTAATGTAGTGTATCACACTGATTGATTTGCAGATGTTTAAGCATCCTTGCAGCACAGGAATAAATCCCACTTGGTCATGGTGAATAATCCTTTTAATGTACTGTTGGATCCTATTAGGCAGTATCTTGGTGAGAATTTGTGCATCCATATTCATCAGGGATATTGGTTTATAATTCTCCTCTTTGATGGGGTGTTTATCTGTTTTGGGGATCAAGGTAATACTGGACTCATAGAATAACTTTGGAAGTTTTCCTTCCTTTTCTATTTTTTGAAAGTTTTAGGGGCACCTAGGTGGCTCAGTGGGTTAAGCCTCTGCCTTTGTCTCAGGTCACGATTCCAGGGTCCTGGGATTGAGCCCCCCATTGGGCTCTCTGCTCAGTAGGGAGCCTGCATCCCCCTTTCTCTCTCCACCTGCCTCTCTGCCCACTTGTGATCTCTGTCAAATAAATAAATAAAATCTTTAAAAAAAAAGATTTTATTTATTTATTTGACAGAGAGAGATCACAAGTAGATGGAGAGACAGGCAGAGAGAGAGAGAGGGAAGCAGGCACCCTGCTGAGCAGAGAGCCTGATGCGGGACTCGATCCCAGGACCCTGAGATCATGACCTGAGCCGAAGGCAGCGGCTTAATCCACTGAGCCACCCAGGAGCCCCAAAATCTTTTTTTTTTTTTAAGAAAGTTTCAGAAGAATAGGTATTATGTTTTTACATCCAGAATTTCGACTGTACTCAAAGCAACAATACTTTGAAAACTTGGATTCATTTTTAATAAGGCCACCAAAAAAAAAAAAAAAATCAATTATATTATTAACCCTAGTTTGATGATTCACAGAAAACACTTTATTATTTCTCTTCACATTGGATTTTTTCACTTTATTTTAAATTTTGTGTAAATTTTGTTAATTAAATAATATATGCACATATTAAAAAATAAACAGCACAAAAGAATGTATAATAAAAAGATATTCCTCATCCCAACTCTGTTTCCTAGGATCATGATACCTAGTTACCAGATCCTATTTTGTTTGTTTGATTACAAGATATAACCAGCAATTGAAACACACTCCACTCTACCATTTTTTTCAGTACATGATGGAAGTATTTCCATATTAGTATTTGCAGGCCTGCTTCATTTTTCAAAAGCTAAATAGCATTGCACTGTATGGATGTCATAATTATAGATTCTCCCTGACCTACCTGAGTAGTTCAGTTAGGATCACAAATCTGTATCAAAGTCTGGAGATATCTCTAATCTGGTGATTCCAAAAAATGTATTTTGTGGCATTTTAGGGAAATGCTGAGTTGAGCAAAATAAAATATTTCAATGCCTTTCCTTAATATTGTTTCTCTTCTAAATAAAACCAGAAAATAATCAAATGATAATTTTTTCAGTCCCCTTAAGACTGTTATACAACCAGTACCATTCTAGATGCACTGGAAAGAAGCTAATTCATTAATGTAATGCTCTGCATGAAGGCTTAATTCTTACAAGAAGCTTGCTAGAAAAATAATACTAATTATGAGTGGCTATTGTGTACATTATAAATACTGTAGGGGAGGTAATAAATATTGAGCTTTCTTCTTCTAGGGTTATTTTTCTGAGTATAAAAAATTTCCATAAAAGTAATATAGAAAAAGAACCTGAGAAGAGAGAGAAAGCAAATCACCCAAATTTACCTAATATCCCTAATCTCCCAATCCCCCTCGATGTCTATTTTTAGCTACACTTTACTTAGGAAAATTCAGATTCAGAGATACCATTTTCTCCAATGGCACATTTAGTGCCAAAGAAAAGATTGAAATTCACATCTGCCTGTCTCTGATATTCAGGAAGAGCTTTAAGGTCTCCTATAAAGATAAAAAAGAGGGGCGCCTGGGTGGCTCAGTGGGTTAAAGCCTCTGCCTTCAGCTCAGGTCATGATCCCAGGGTCCTGGGATTGAGCCCCGCATCGGGCTCTCTGTTCAGTGGAGAGCCTGCTTCCCTTCCTCTCTCTCGGCCTGCCTCTCTGCCTACTTGTGATCTCTGTCTGTCAAATAAGTAAATAAAATCTTTAAAAAAAAAAAGATAAAAAAGAAATCACAGTGTCACACAGCTAAACTCAAACTGGCAAAGATCTCCATTGCCAAGGTTCACACTTCACTTTTCTTCTATAAGCTTATAAATTCAAATTTTATTTTATCAGAAAAATAATAAATCATGAAGTACATCTCTTTGCTGGAATCCAACTACTGTCAGATTCAGCAGATCATAATGTGTCACAATTAGATATAAAATAGTATAATTTGATAGAATTAATAAAAATAATAACTACTATTCTTTAGTAAAAATCCTCTCACCTACCTTAATTAGTGTGTGCATTCTCTGGAGTGCTCTGTTACTTACGTGTTATCTGTTTTCTTTCTTTCAAGTCTTCTCTGTTCTTAAACTTCCTGTTATTATTTTATCTAACAAAATATAGGTTAAATCTATCAAAGTGTGCCCGTTTACATTCATAAAGTAGGGTTTAGTGTCTAAAAAAAGTTCCCTCCATAATTTCAATTTGAGACTACAGTGAAATCCAGGAATGTATCATGTGCTCAAATTCTCAGCATCATGAATTTAATTATTTTAGTAAGTTTATTGTCTTCTAATGTGCCTTATTTAGGACTTCTTTAATTTTTTGTTCTTACCTTTACCTAACTGGAGAATTCAGGTCAATTTAACACACAATTTGTCCTCTCTTTTCTTTACAGAAACTGTCAAAGGAATCAGATCACACTGAGCCAGCTTGACTTTGAGCTAACAAATCTACTTTACCTTTTACTTTTAAACATTATAATGTATTTTGCATAGATTAAATTTTTTGCATGGTATTTCAATTTTGCTTCATTAAAATAACTATATAAGAAATGAAAAATCCAGAGATTTGTAATATGTGCCTACATGGACTTATACAAAGGAATGTGCATTTATGAATTGCCTATAATTAGCGAAAGTAGGCATATTTTGTTCTTCACTATCCAAGATTATCCAGAGTTTCAAACTATTTAGTAAAAGCTTTGAAATAGAATTCAAATAATTACTCCTTTAAAATTAAATCTCTATAAAATTAAATCACTAATGAAAGAGAGCAGATGGATATTTGCATATAATTTTAATAAAAATGGATTCCAAATTTCTATGACAATAGATTGAGTTCAAAAATAAAAAAGACAGGGGTGCCTGGGTGGCTCAATCAGTTGAGTGTCTAACTCTCGATTTTGGCTCAGGAATGTGAGATCCAGCCCTGCATAGGGCTCCATGCCACCCTGGGTGTGGAGCCTGCTTGGGATTCTCTCTCTTCCTCTCCCTTTTTCCCCCTCCCCCCAAACCCCTGCTCATGCTTGCCCTCTCTCTCTCTCTAAAAAACTAAAAATTAAAATTAAAAAATGCACATGATTTAACATAATAAATGGCATATACGGTATTTCTTAAAATTACTATTAAATACCTCAAATTCCAGTATATTCTACCTCGCAGAAGTATAAAAATCTTGCTCAAAAATCAGTATGTCATAAAATAAGCTAATGTTAATATTGCAATCTATGTAATTTTTAAATGAACCAGAATGATATTTAAATTGACAAAAAGTTTATAGTCACCGTTTAAATTTGTGAACTTTTGGGCACCTGGTGGCTCTTTCCATTAAGCATCTGCCTTCAGCTCAGGTCATGATTCTAGGGTCCTGGGATCAAGTCCTGCATTGGGCTCCCAGCTCAGTGGGGAGTCTGCTTCTCCCACTGCCTCTCACCCCACACAGTGCTCTCTCTCTCTCAAATAAATAAAACCCTTAAAAAATAAATTGTGAACTGTCCAAAAAGATAATTATATATAAAACCCAATTAAGTTTTATTTATATTTTAAAATTTAAATGATTGAGTGATAATAGGAACCCCCAAAATTTAGAATAAAATTGGAAAGTCAAAATATACAGCAGCCATAGAGTAAAAAAAAAATACAAATAAACAAGCAAATAAAACAATGAATTTCCTTAACTCTATTCAAAGAGGATCTCAATGTGACATGTCCAAAAACTGTAAGATATTATTTGTTAGAAACTAAGAGATACAGTAAAGAAATAAAGAAAGGAAAATGTATTCCTTGCAATCCTTAATAATATTTGACAAGGGAGCCAAGACTACTCAATGAGTAAAGGACAATCTACAATAAACGGTGATAGGAAAACTGGGCAACCACATACAGAAAAATTAACTTGGACCCGTATCTTACACCTTGCACAAAAATTAACTTGAAATGGATTAAAGGCTTAAACTAAAACCTGAAACCACAAAAGTCCTAGAAGAAAACAGGAAAGCCACGAGAAAGAAGGAGGTTTAACTCTGCCATTTGTGACAACATGGGTGGATCATGAGGCCATTATGCTAAATGAAATAAGTCTGACAGAGAAAGACAAATATTGCATATCACCTCTATGTGGAATCTAAAAAAGCCAAACTCATATAAACAGAGATAAGAATGGTTGTTACTAGTTGTTGGCAGGTAGGAGGAATGGGGAGACACTGGTTAAAGAATACAAACTTCCAGGTAGAAGGTGAGTAAGCAAGCTCTGGCAATCTAATGAACAGCATTATGATGATAGCTGATAAAACTATATGATACACTTGAAAGTTGCTAGGAGAGTATAACTTAAATGTTCTCACCACAGAAAAAAGGAGATGGTAATCATGGGATGCGAGGGAGGTATTAGCGAACACTAGGGCGGGAATCGTATCCAACATGTAAGTGTATCAAATCAACACAGTATACACCTTAAACTTACACAATGTTATATGTCAATTATATCTCAATGAAGATGGAAAAAAAAAGAAGAAATATCATCATAAAGGAATTAAGCATCCAAAATAAAGAATATAAAAGAAACAATGAAATAAAAACTCCAATACAACTTACTAACAGTAAGAACAAATAAATGCCAGGCTAATCTCATAAAAATAATTTGCAATTCCCCTGTTCTCAGAAACAGTTAAAAGATCATTAGAATTATATGTTACCTAAAGGAACTGTACTGTTATCCAAAACTGCTTATTCAAGTCCTGTGTTCCTTAAGTAAGGAGTGTATTTTTGACAACTTTATTTCTTCTATGGCAATTTTCCGCTTAGATTTCTACCCTGATAGGATCATTTCTTATTATGTATATTTATTCTAGAAAAATCACACATGATATCCATATTATCAAGATTATGTGCAAAGGATTCATGATTCTTTAAGATAACTCTTTGATAGGTAATTTCTCCATTATCATTTTTTGTTTGTGAATTTGTTCTTTCTCTACTTTTTTCCTTGATTTAGTAGGTTGATTTATTTTGCAGTTACTATGAAGATCTGACTCGAATTTAAAAGGCTTAAAATTTTTTTTCTATTTTCAAATTCATTGATTTAAATCATTATGAAATAATAACACAACAATAGTCAAAATTCACTGGGTGTTGACTGTCAGTCAAATACAGTCCTATTATTCTGCGATGTAGGTATTCCCAAGTCAGTTTCATGGTAAGCACAGGTAATCTTAGGAAACTTAAAAATATGCTATGACACATGGTTAAAATATAATATAGGTAGTATTTGAACATCTTCAACTTTCAAATATTGAATGCCTTTTGATTCAAAATCTACCTATTCTATCCACTTTACCATCCAACTCTTTAAGACACTTTTGTTTGACTACAAAGCAATTAAACCTAAAGTTAACTAAATACATTAAAACAAATGAAAAAGTCAGCAGTTATTTTATTATTCTTTGATTTCGGATATCTTCATCAATAGACCTGATTAGCTATACAATAATTTATTTAATAATTCACCCATCTCTCTGCCAAAGTGAATCAGCAAACAAATGCAGAATTTATTTCATATAGACTTATTCTCTTAGAGATTATTTTGTTAATTTATTATCTTACAAATTCTTCAACTATACTTGCCAGAAAGAAGAATTAGTATCCTTATCACATAAATGTGGGCTTTGAAGATCATAAAGATTATGACTTCTTAAAACTGAACTTAAGAATCCCAATTCAAAAAAAAAAAAAAAAAAAGAATCCCAATTCAGAGTACAATCCTTATTCCACTCAAGTATATTTCCCCAGGGCTGGTCAGAAAATGAAAAAGAATAAAGGTTAGCAATATAGCAACTGTCAATATTTTCTTACTTTTTCAACCAAAGTTTTAATACAGAGAGATTGGGGGGTGAGTGGGGAGGGGGAAGATAAAAAGAAGAGATTTCTATACCTTTTTTATTTAAAATTTTTTTGTTAGACTTAAATTTTCACCTTCATTTACTTTATTTATTAAGTGTATGAAATATTAATGTAGATTTAAAAGTCACAACTGGGTTTTTTTAAGTATACTTAGTGAAGTGTCATGCCCAGTGCATTTTCTTCCTGTTTCCATCCTTCCATCCTTTGTGCTATTCTCCCACCCATATCCTGTAGATAATCATTTCCATTTGTTTCTGGCTTAAAATTCTTTTTTTTTTTTAATTTTGTGCAATGGGGTACATATGTTCTTTCTTTCTTTCTTCATGAAAGCGCATGTATAATAAATAATCTTCTGCACTTTGCTTTTATCACTCAGCAATGTATATTCTAAAAATCATTCTACATCATTTGATACATCTTTCCCATTGTAGTCAGTTTGGTGGGTAATAGTCTGTTCAACCATTCCCCTTTGTTTAGACATATAGGTGGCTTCTAATTTTTGCAATTATAAACAGTGCTGCAATAAATACACGTGTCAATATGTTTTTGTTTTGTTCAGGTTTACTCCTAGAAGTGGGATTGCTAGGTTGTTTGGGAGCTTTGTTACATATTTTAAATTCTCTTCCAAATGAATGGTACCAGTGTGCATTCCCACCACACTAGTGTATAAATGTCTGTTGCCTCACACATACACTGAGAGACTGTGCTGTCATACTTTTAATTCTCATCTATCTGACATTTCACTAATCTGGTAAGAAACGTATCTCCGTAGTTTTAGGATTCTGTGGTTTCCATATCTTTGCTGAGAGTCCACATCTGTTAATGCATACTGTCCACTTCTTCTTTAGAGACTTTAAACATACTAATTCATTGTTTTATATTCTCTGTCTGATAGCTTCAGTTCTGGGTGGTCTAGAAGTCTGGTTCTGTTTATTTCCATTTCTTTAATGTGGAGGTTTCTTTTCTTTTCTTTTTTTCTTTTTTCTTTTTTTTTTTTTTTTGGTTGAAAGCTGGACATTGTATGTAGAATAGTGAAGATTCTTCTGCTGCCTAGAATTTTGTTGAGTATTTGGTTAGAATTAAGTTAATCAGTTGAGACTCAAGCTGTTTTCAAATTTTGTTCTTGCTGAGATTATCCTTAGTGCACAAGTGACTCCAAATTTTTCCAGCATCATTTTGTGCCTATGAAAAGGATTAGGTTACTGGGGGAATTTTTGTAATGTTCCTGTTTTGCCCTCACATTTAGACTTTCCCTACTAGCCAAAACCTCAGAGAGTGCCTCTCTCCAAATTCGTGCTCCACTCACAGTGGTAGACTGCTATTTATTGGTACTCAAAGCTTGCTAAGGTAGCATGGAGAATGGTAAGATGAAGGGGCATGTATAAACTTCATTTTAGTTTTAAACTTTGGTCCTTATTCCCTCAATTTTTATTTATTTTAATAGGTGAATTAAGCCTACCCACATGTATTGATATATATCATATCATATATTGATATATATATTATATTGATATATATATGATATATATCATATATTGATATATATTATATTATATTTGGTCTCAATTCTGCTAAACCATTTTATAATTATTATATTTCTTATGTAAAATGTATTATTTGTTTTATTTTCTTTTATCTGTGTTTGTCAAGTAAGGATGTTTATAGTTTTCTCCCAATGATTTCCTTTGGATTTCTACCTTTTAAATTGCAGTAAACTTATTTTCTTAGGTAAATCTTACTTTTTAACTTGTTCTATCTTAAACTGAATAATTTATACCTTGTCCTTTCCAAATTCAAAACAGCTATTAATTATTGGTAATTGGAAATGAAAATCAGAATTCTCAGAAATTTCCAAATCATTAATTATTCTTTATTTTTATAACACTTTATTTACATTTCTCATAATTAAAAATATTGTTTAGTAGCATTTATATGGAACTGAGTACTAGGAAATTATTAGACACTGATAAATGATGTATTAATATTGCTATTGAAACAATATCACATTGGATATCCTAGCAAGCATAGCAGGACAGCCTTAAGGACAATTTTTGCATCCGAAAGTTGTTATTTTTGAAATAACACTCATAGGATTTGTATAAAGTATACACTATTTCCACATTTATTTATTTATTTATTCAAAGATTTTATGTATTTGAGAAGGAAAGAGTGCAGAGAGAGAGAGAGAGAGAGAGAGCATGAACAGGGGGAGAGGCAGAGGGAGAAGCAGACTTCCTAGTGAGCAGAGAGCCAACATAGGGCTCAATCCCAGGATGCTAGGATTATGAATTGAGCAAAGGCAGATGCTTAAACTACTGACCCACCCATGTGCCCCTATCTGCACATTTATTAATATTCATCTTATTTGCAGGAATGACTGACCATTAGCAACGAACAGGGTCACAAAAAATTGTAACAATTACAAGCAATTTCTTGGATGTAACTGGTTACTATCAAAATACTTTTTAGGGCATGTGGGTGGCTCTGTTGGTTAAGCATCTGACTCTTAATCTGGCTCAGATTGTGATCTCAGGGTTCTGAGATGGAGCCCTGTGTTGGGCTCTACACCGGGCATAGAGCCTGCTTAAGATTCTTTCTCTCCTTTTCCCTCTGTCCCTCCCCACACCCCTCTCAAAAGTAAGTTCATTAATTAATTAATTAAAATATTTTTAAATGTAAAATACAGATTTTTTATTTCTATTTTCTAAGTTAGTATTTTCTTTCTGATTCATAATGAACATAATTATATAGTATATTTTGGACAAATGTCTGCAGAAAGAAGAACTACAGCAGCTTAACGACAGGAAATAAACTGTCCTGACAAAATACATCCTGCTTACAAGCCCTTTTGAAGACTTCTGATCCTTCACTTGCTATGAATTCCATGGATTTATTATAAAATAGTTAAAATTAAACTGTCTGAGATCCTTTTTGAACAGAGTAGGTTAGTGAATAAATTCATTATTAAATTAAATTAATTACATAATTGTTTTCGAGGTAAATATAACTTGGTGACTCCTACTTTTTATTTAAAAAATCCCACCTTTTATTTAATGGTATTTTAGGTAAATTGTTTTATTTCTAGAGTATAGATGTTATTATTTTGATGAAATTTTATATCATAATTTATCCATAATGAACCTCAGCTTAAATCTCACACCTTATACAAAAGTTAACTCAATATGGAAAAAATGTTTGAGTACTAAATATAAAAGTATAAAGCATTCAGAAGTAAAAATAGAAGAAAAATCTTTCAGACCTAGGGTTTGGTAAAGAATTCTTAGGTATAAGGCCAAGAGCACAATTTATACAAGAAAAAAAATGGATAAATTGGACTTCATTAAAATTAAAAATCTTTTCTCTGCCAAGGACTTTGTAAAGAAAATGGAAAGATGACATATAGACTGCAAAATATTTAAAAACTATGTATCTGACATAGTTATTTATATCCAAAAAAAATCATTGAAAAGAATATACAGATGGCAAATATGCATAGAGAAAGATGCTCAGCATCCCTAGCCATAAGAGAAGTACACATTAAGACCATGATGGACCATCTCTACACACCTGTTGGAATGAATAAATTTTTTAAAGTAATGCAAGCTGGTGCAACCACTCTGGAAAACAGCATGGAGTTTCCTCAAGATGTTGAAAATAGAACTACCCTATGACCCAGCAATTGCACTGCTGGGTAATTACCCTAAAGATACAAACGTAGTGATCCGAATGTTTATAGCAGCAATGTCTACAATAACCAAACTATGGAAAGAACCTAGATGTCCATCAACAGACAAATGGATAAAGAAGATGTGGTATATATACACAATGGAATACTATGCAGCCATCAAAAGAAATGAAGTCTTGCCATTTGCGACGACGTGGATGGAACTAGAGGGTATCATGCTTAGCGAAATAAGTCAATCGGAGAAAGACAATATCATATGATCTCCCTGATATGAGGGAGAGGAGATGCAACATGGGGGGTTAAGGGGGTAGGAGAAGAATAAATGTAACAAGATGGGATTGGGAGGGAGACAAACCATAAGTGACTCTTAATCTCACAAAACAAACTGAGGGTTGATGGGGGGAGGGGGGTTGGGAGAGGGGGGGTGGGGTTATGGATATTGGGGAGGGTATGTGCTATGGTGAGTGCTGTGAAGTGTGTAAACCTGGCGATTCACAGACCTGTACCCCTGGGGATAAAAATATATGTTTATAAAAAATAAAATTTAAATAAAATGTAAAAAAAAAATAAAATAAATAAATAAATGAATATTATTTTAGCAACATTAAAAAAATAAATAAATAAAGTAATGATAACACAAAATGCTGGCAAGAATGCGGCAAAATGGACTCTCTCATACTTTGCTTCTGGGAATATAAAATGAAACAGATAACTCTGGGAAACGGTTTGGCAGTTTCTTATAGACCTAAATACGTAACCATCACATAGCCTGGGCATCACACTTCCGGGCTTTAATACCACAGAAATGAAAGCTTACATGTTTTGGCTACTTGTGTGGAGGCTGAGAAAATTAAGGCCATCTCACCTCAAGTTTAGCTGATGTGGGAAACAGAGGGAGAAGAAAAGCATTAAAATTCCTCACCTATTGACAAACCCTTGAAACAGACAGAGTGGCTCTCCCCTGGGGACTTAACTGCCCTCACCTTGAGATTTTGCTAAAGACAATCTTAGCCTGACCGACCCCCTACCCTGACAGGTCCGACCAGAATCCCGTAAGTCTACTTTAACAATTCCTTTAGGAAATTTTACCTCTAAACCTCCAAGATAGTGTGGAGAATCATTCCCAAGTATATGACCCACTGATATACATCTAAAGGGTCTCACAAGATTCTTATTATTGGTAGTGAATAACCTTTTCCTCAGACAACAGCTAGCTCCTCAAGGTCCTGGAGACTTCGCTTCCAAAATTCCTTAGAGACTTACATCATCAATAATCCTCTTTGTCCTCACCCACCACCGAGTCCACCCCTACTCTGCCTTTAAAAACTCTGACTGTAATATGGCTCGGGGTCCAAGTCCCTACTCCACTGTGTCGGGTATACTTGGGCCCAAGTTTAAGCTTGTGAAATAAACCCTTGTGCGATTGCATCGGTGCTTGGCTCCTTGGTGGTCTCTCAGACGCGAAATCTCGGGCATAACACTTGTTACTATGTTAACAGAATAATTTTTCTTTTTGTACAGGGAGGAGAACTTCTTATTTTCAAACACATGTCTTTTAAGAAACTTAGTACCCACATTATAGTTATTTCTATTTGTTTGCTCTCATCCTATTTTGGAATGTGTTGTATTTTTCAAAGATTTTGACCAAATTTGGGCCAAAAAGGAAAAGGTATGAATAGAAAAATAGTTTCTAAAATACAGGTCAAAAATTAAATTATTATATAAACAATGTAGGAGAATATATTCACCTAAACATCTATATATTTAATTGTGGTGGAACATATATATAAAGAGAAAATTATGGAGCTTATAATGTCTGTATTATACAACTATAACTGACGTATATTGACAGATTCATGACAAGAATTATAGGAATGAAAAAATAATGACACCAAAAACCTAAATGCCTGTTGGATTTTGCTGTTTACAAACCTGTTAGGTATTATGGGTAGGGAGAGACAAAAGAAGTAAGAAAATGGTTGCTATTATTTAGGAGCTTTGTGGTTAATTGTGCAAACAAATGTAACACAACAACAACAAAAAAAGAGAAAACAAATTGTTAAGGAATATAATTAAATCTTAATCTTTGAGTACTGTTTTTTAAATTACATTACTGACCCCGACTGCTTGCCAAGAATTGGTATAACAATAGAACTATGAGCTGAGTTCACTTTTTACAATGTCAAAAGCCCAGAGAGTTCATTATAGAGAAACAAGCTTTTCTGGTATCTTGTCAATAAGGTATGGAAACAGAGAGTGAGTCAGGAAAGGATGAGGTTGGAGAAATTTACCATCACGCATGCTAGAACATGAGTTCCCCCAAGTGGAGAACTGTGTCTTATTTGTCTTCAGGAAATTAAAATAAAGTAGGAGAGATAAATATTTACAGAAATTACTAGTTCTCAGGTATAATAGAAAATTTAAATAAAATGTGATTTTTGAAAGAGATTCATTGCAACTGCAGAAAAGTCTTCACATTTGAACTAGCTTTGAAGATTAACAAAAGAATAGATGAGAGAATATTTCGTTGAGATAAAGAGATACCATGATAAATGACACCAAGTCAGATAAACCTAGGAGCACATTTGGAGGCCCAGGACAGTGTGTGATGCTGTGAGAACTGCAGCTGGAAATGGAGGTTAAGTTGCACAATGACTATAAGATAGTAGAGGACTATACGTAGTACAGATTTTAAAACAGAAGAGTGATATGATTAAATCTGTATTTTAGGGGGAAAAATTGGTATTCGAATAAATGTGTGAAACAAAAGATAATAAATTCAAGGAGTCAAATTCAGACGTAATTATAGCAATAGGCCAGATTGTACGAAGTAAGAGCCAATTAGGAGAGCAGGGGAAATATATGGGAAAGATATGGAAATTTATGTAACAATTTTACATACGGGATGGAGTGCGATCAAGAGGACAAAGCCTAAATATATGACTGTACACTTGGAAGTAGCAACTGTAGCTATAACCCAGATGAATCCTGAAAGAATATGATAAACATATGTAAGGCTATAAACTTACAGCACTAGCTACTGGGAAAAGAAACACGGGAAGGAGAGGGAAAGAATGTACTAGGAGGGAAGAAGAGGATCATAGTAAGAGTCAACAAATATTTGAGAAGCTTACTTGGCCTTACTCATCATATTTTTCACTGAAAACACCCATGAATGCTTTATTTTCTCTTGCCCTCAAGGAGCTCCTGCTTTTGTTTTTAAAATTGCATTAAAATAATAATAATAAACATAATGTATGTTAAGAGAGAAAAATCAATAAAGTTTCCACAGAACAAAGAAGCTGTTTATACCTGTACTGAGAGGTGGAGAAGCTAAACAACTATAGAAGGGAGTTGATATTTAAATAAATCTGCATGTAAGTTTACAAGTTTTATTACACTTAGACTTTGTGATCATTAAACCATCATTTATATAAATTCTAATGATACAAATTTCTAGAGCTCCAGATAATGCAGTGACGACACATACATTTGTATATGAAAAGTACTAGTTTGGCTTATATTCTATGTAAATTAAAAATAATTAAAAGAAAGAAAACTATATACATTATAGAAGCAATTATATCTTGGGAATTTATAGACCAGATTCTGCTTCCTCTTATTTATACACACTCATTAAAGCATTAGTGTATTAACTGTGGCATGTAGATGAACTTGAATGAAAACTAATGAACCAAACAAGAACCACAGGCCCAAATGAGATAAAATATTTCTTGCTTCTGTCTTGCTGACAAGCAAAAGCAAATCGCTTAATGCCTTGGAAATCCCTCTTCATCCAAAAATCAATTTGCCATAGCTTCTGATAACAGATTTTTATGCAATCAAACTAAAATGATTAAATTCATTTCATAAAATAATTTCTTGACTTTCATATGCAGCATAATATTCAACTTCAAATGCATGGAAAAATAAGTATCTGAGATACCTGAGTTCTAAAAGCCACCTTTATGAATTCCATTGAGCAAAGAAAATTATTTTCCTTCTCATTAAATCTCCTCATTCTAATTTTAATTTCTTTGACTTGTCACAAAAAATATAAGTATCTGAGAAATAGCCTTAAACAAAATATGCAGTTGTGCTATATTCAGCCCTCAGAAAGTAGGCTTTGATCCTGCTCTGGGTATCAGGAATGCATAAAAATGATGCCGGATCATGTACTTAGTTCTAGGCAGCAGAAAGTGGCATGACATAGAGAAGCAATTAACTAACTCACTTCCAAGCCCTGATTTTTTGTCTCAAGTATCTACATCTTTTTTTAAAAGATTTTATTTATTTATTTGAGAGAGAATGAGAAAGAGGGAGCATGAGAAGGGAGAGGTCAGAAGGAGAAGCAGACTCTTGGCTGAGCAAGGAGCCTGATGCAGGACTCCATTCCAGAAATCCAGGATCATGACCTGAGCTGAAGGCAGTTGCTTAACCAACTGAACTACCCAGGCACCCCTCTACATCTTTTAATAAGAAAAACCAAAACATAAAAAAACAGTGTCAGTGATAACACATGGAGTCTGTTTAAGCTCCGGATTGCTGTGTTCCCCATTCTGAAACAGTGACCTTAGAGCGACCAAAGGGAATCCTAAGGAAGCACAGTCTCCAGTCCTGCTTACTCTTACTTTTAGCCATGCCAACCTTAGAGTATGGTTTAAGGTGTAGATAACTAATCATATATACTTAGATTTGGGAGCATGTCCACATCATGAAATCCTATCCTTCTTCCCAAAACTCAAGAAATGCCTTTAAAGAATACATGGATGCCTCCATCATTTGGGATCTAATCTTTAGCACATTGTGCATAAAACATTTCTTCCCATATTTAACACTGTTCTGGCCCTGGGAATCCATCTCCACATCTCCTGGATTTTCTTCTCAAAGAAAGCATTGCCTGCATCCAGATGCTGTGAGTCTGTGGCTTCTGAATCTGCTGTCATCTAAATCTGAACTGAATGGTGGATTTGAGTATCTAAATAGTACAAAAGGTAAATTCACTACACAAATGCATCCTCTCAGGATGAATACAGTAGAATCCTGCAGAAAAAAAAAAATGTATTGTTGCTAGCAGTGCAATATGTCATTTCTGCTTTTTTTTTTTTCTGTATCATCTAAGTTGTTGTGGCTCATCTTTGATAATCTGACAAAATTGAGTCGTATATTTTTCTATTTTATTGCTATGAAGGTTTTTTTCTTTTTAAGCGGGGGGAGTCAAGCCAGAAGTGTAGAGATTATTTGTGAACTTACTCCCTTAATTTGTGACTCCTAACAGGCATAGGGTATGGGCCTCCACTGTCACAATTATCAGTACTCTTATGGAGCCAAATCCAGTATCATTTCTTAACTTCCACTTACACAGTAAGTCAGCCATGTCTGACAAGACTAATCATTCATTCTTTCTTTGTTCAAATACTGTTCTTACTGGACATCAGGACTGTTTTCTCTCAATGTTCTAACTCTGGCCTCATGTGTCCAATCTCTAAGTCACTCCCTGTCATTTCAACTCTAGTCACTGGACTGTAAATAGCTGACTTGTACTAATGATGTCCACATTTATGGCTGTAGCTCTGATTCCTCCCTTGAAATTCAGACATGTGTCCCTTATCTTCCTATGTATGTGTAATGGGTATCACAGGTCTAAACACAACCCTGTGTTTTCTCCCTTAAACGTGTGCTTCCAATAGTCCTCTCTACTTCAACAAATGAAACTCTATTCTACTCCAATTTACAGTCCATATGTTGAAGTCTCTATTTCTCTTACATTTTACGTTAATAGATATAACTGTGAAATATATTGAGAACCCAAACACTCCTCACCACATTCACCACAAATCCAAGATAGCTAGGATCACTCCTTAACTGAAATGGTTTCCTAATTGGTTTCCCAGCATCCATCTCTGCCTACCTATGGTCAATTTTTCACATAGCAAATACATTACATTGAAAGGAAACTCTGACCAATTTACTTTGCTCAGAATTATACAGTGACTTTTGTGCATTTTCCTATTGAATTATTTTCCAGAGCAAAACCATGCAGTTTTCTCTATAATACTGTTAGCTTATTTTTACATTTTCTTTACTGAAAATACTTTATTTTACTTTTTAAATTTTATTTTGTATTTTAATTCCAGTATAGTTATTGTACAGTGTTATATTATTTTCATGTGTACAATACAGTGATTTAATAATTCTGTATTTTCAGTGCTCACTCATTTTAATAAGTATACTCTTAATCCCTTTCACCTATTTCAGCCATCCTCCCCCCCGCCTCCCCTCTGGTAACCATCTGTTTGTTCTCTGTACCATGACTTCTTTGTCCATTCATCTATCATGGACACTTGAGCTGCTTCCTGCTCCCATAATTTTGCTATTGTAAATAATGTTGCAATAAAATATGGGTGCATAATTTTTTTTTGAAGTAGTGTTTTAGTATCCTTTGAGTAAATACTCAGTAGCAGAATTACTGGATCATATGGTAATTCTATTTACTTTTTGAAAGAACCTCATACTGTTTTCCACTGAATCTGCACCAGTTTGCATTCCCACCAACAGTGCATCAGGATTCCTTTTTCTCCACATGCTCATGAATGTTATTGTTACTAGTGTTTCTCATTTTAGCTATGGTGACAGGCATGAGGTGATATGTCATTGTAGCTTTGATTTGCATTTCACAAATGATAATGTTGAGCATCTTCTCATGTGTCTGTTGGCCATATGTATGTATTCTTTAGAGAAATGTCTGTTCGTGTCTTCTGCTCATTTTTATTGAATTGTCTTTTGATGTTGAGTCGTACAAGTTCTTTATATATCTTGGATACTAACCCTTTCTTGGATATCATTTGCAAGTATCTTCTATTCAGTAGATTGTCTTTATGTTTGTTGATTGTGCAAATTTTTTTCTCAATTTTGATGTAATCCAAAAGTTCATTTTTCTTTTGTGTCCTTTGCCTCCAGACACATTTCTAGAAAAATGTCACTATGACTTAGGTCAGAGAAATTACTGCTTGTGCTCTCTAGGATTTTTATGGTTTCAGGTCTCAAATTTAGGTCCTTAAACCATTTTGACCTTATTTTCATATATGGGACAAGAAAGTGGTCCAGTTTCATTCTTTTACATGTAGCTGTCTCATTTTCCCAACACCATCTGTTGAAAAGACTGTTTTTCCCATTGCAAATTCTTGCTTCTGAAGATTAATTAATGATATAACATGTTTATTTCTGGGGTCTCTATTGTATTCTATTGATCTATGTGTCTATTTTTGTACCAGGACCATACTTTTGTGATTACTACAGCTTTGTAGTATATCTTGAAATCTGGGATTAGGATATCTCCAGTTTTTGTTTTTGTTTTTGTTTTTTTTTTTCTTTTTCAAGGTTACCTTGGCTCTCCAGGGTCATTTGTGGTTCCATAAAAATTTTAGGATTATCTGTTCTAGTTTTGTGAAAATGGTTATTAGTATTTTGATAGGGATTGCATTAAATCTGTAGGTTGCTTTGAATAATATGAACATTTTAATAGTATTTTTCTTTCAATCCATGAGTATGGTATATCTTTCAATTTGTTTGTGTCATCTTCAATTTCTTTCATCAGTGTTTCATAGTTTTCAGAATACAGGTTTTTCACCACATTGGTGAAGTTTATTCCTAGGTATTTTATTATTTTAGGTGCAATTGTAAAAAATATTGTTTTCTTAATTTCTGCTTCTTTACTTCATTATTAGTGTATAGAAATGCAATGGACTTCTGTACATTGATTTTTTTTTTTATCCTGCAAACTGACGGAATCTATTTATCAGTTTTATTAGATTTTTGGTGAAACTTTTAGGGTTCTCTCTATATATACTATCATGTCATTTACAATAGTGAAAGTTTTCTTCTTCCTTTCCAATTTGGATTCATTTTATTTCTTTATGTTTTCTAATTGTTATTACTGGGACTTCCACAGTGTTCACTAAAGTGATGAGAATGGTCATCTTTGTCTTGTCCTTAACCTTAGGAGTAAAGCTCTCAGTTTTTCACCATTGAATATGATATTAGCTGTGGGTTTTTCATAGATGGCCTTTAATATATTGAGTTATGTTCCCCCTAAACCTACTTTGCTGAGGGTTTTTATCATGAATGGATGCTGTACTTTGTTAAATGCTTTTGCTACATCTATTGAAATGATATGATTTGTATTCCTTTTCTTGTTGATGTAATGTATCACATTGATTGATTTGCAAATGTTGAACCACATTTGCATCCTAGGAATAAATCCCACTTGGTCATGGTGGTTGATTTTTTTTTTTTTTTAAGATTTTATTTATTTATTTGACAGACAGAGATCACAAGTAGACAGAGAGGCAGTCTGAGAGAGAGAGGAGGAAGCAGGCTCCCCGCCGAGCAGAGACCCCGATGTAGGGCTCGATCCCAGGACCCTGGGATCATGACCGGAGCTGAAGGCAGAGGCTTTAACCCACTGAGCCACCCAGGTGCCCCTGATTTTTTTTAAAGTATGGTTGGATTTGGTTTACTAGTATTATTTGAGGATTTTCATATCTATGTTCATCAGAAATACTGACCTGTAGTTTTTCTTTTCTTTTTTTCTTCCTTCCTTCCTTTCTTCTTTTCTTCTTTCTTTCTTTCTTTCTTTCTTTCTTTCTTTCTTTCTTTCTTTCTTTCTTTCTTTCTTTCTTTCTTTCTTTCTTCCTGTGTCTTGATCTGGTTTTGGTTTCATGGTAATATTGGCCTCATAGAAAGTATTTGAAAGTTTCCCCTCCTATTTTTTTGGAATAAATCGAGAAGAACACTTTTAGATGTTTGATAAAGTTCATTTGTAAAGCTCTCTGGTTCTGAACTTTTGTTCAGAGTTTTTTGATTCCTGGTTCAATTTCATAGCTGGTAATCAGTCTGTTCCAATTTTCTATTTTTTCCTGATTCAGTTCTGGGAGGTTATATGTTTCTAGGAATTTACTCATTTCTTACAGGTTGTCCAATTTGTTGGCACATGATTTTTTATAATATTCTCCTTAAACTTTTGTATTTCTGTGGTGTTGTTTGTTATTCCTCCTTTTTCACTTCTGCTTTGTGTATTTGAGTCCTCTCTCTTTCTTTCTCTCTTTCTCTTTTTTGAGTCTGGCTTTAAAATTTTTGTTGATCTTTAAAAAACAAAACAAAACAAATCCTGGTTTCCTTGCTCTGTTCTGTTGGCATTTTGTGTTGTTGTTTTTTAGTTTCTATTTCATTAATTTCTGCTCTACTCTTTATTATTTTCTTCCTTCTACTGTTTTGGGTTCTATTTGTTCTTCTGTTGCTAGCTTGTTTAGATGTAAGTTTAAGTTGTTGACTTGAGATTTTTCTTGCTTCTTGAGGTAGGTCTGCATTGTTATAACCTTCCCCCTAGAATAGCTTTTACTGTATCCCAAAGGTTTTGGACCATTTTGTTTTCATTTTCATTTGTATACATGTATTCTTAGATATCCTCTTTGATTTCTTGGTTGACCTATTCGTTTTTGGTAGTATGTTATTTAACCTTCATGTATTTGTGGTCTCTCCATATTTTTCCTATGGTTGACATCTAGTTTCATAGTGCATGGTATGATCTTTATCTTTTTTAATTTGTTGAGACTTGTTTTCTTACCCAGTAGGTAATTTATTTTGAAGAACGTTCCATGTTTACTTGAAAAGAATGTGTATTCTGCCATTTTAGAATGGAATGTTTAGAATGTATTTGTTAGATTCTTCTAATCCAAAGTTATTCAAAGCTACTGTTTCCTTGTTGATTTACTGTTTCAATGATTCATCCATTGATGTTAGTGGTTAAAGTCCCCTACTATTATTTTATTACTATGGATCACTTCCTCAAAGTTTGTTAGTAGCTGCTTTCTGTACTTGAGTGCTCCCACATTGAGTGCATAAACATTCACAGTTGTTATATCTTCTTGTTGGATTATTCCCTTTATGACTATATAGTGTCCCTCTTCAGATTTTATTACAGGCTTTGTTTTATTATTTTATCTTTGTAGAGGGGGGAAGGGAAGAGGGAGAGAGAGAATCTCAAGCAAGCTCCACAGGGTGATGTGGGGTTCAGTCTCACAACCCTGAGATCATGATCTGAGCCAAAATCAAGAGTCAGACACTCAATTGACTGAGCTATGCAGATGCCCCTATGGTCTTTGTATTAAAGTCTGTTGTCTAATGTATCACCACTCCAGCTTTCTTTTCACTTCCATTTGCATAATAAATGCTTCTCTATCTCCTCATTTTTAATCTGGAGGTGTCTTTAGGTCTGAAATGAGTCTCCTGTAGGCAGTATATAGTTGGGTCATGCTTTTTTTTTTTTAAGATTTTATTTTTTTATTTATTTGACAGAGAGAGAGAGAGAGATCACAAGTAGGCAGGGAGGCAGGCAGAGAAGGGGAAATGGGCTCTCTGCTCAGCAAGCCCTGATGCAGGGCTTGATCCCAGGACCCAAGATCATGACCTGAGCTGAAGGCAGAGGCTTAACCCACTGAGCCACTCAGGCACCCCAGGACATGCTTTTTTATTCATTCTGTCACTCTATGCATTTTGGTGGAAGCATTCAGTCCATTTATGTTCAAGGTAATTTTTGATAGGCATATATTTATTGCCATTTTGTTCCTTGTTTTGTGGATGTTTTTGTAGTTCTCTGTTCCTTTCTTCTCTTGCTGTCTTCTCTCATAGTTTGCTAGCTTTCTTTAGTGATATACTTGGATTCCTTTCCTTTTATTTTTTGCATATCCACTACTGGTTTTTGACTTGTAGTTACCATTACATTTGTATATAGCACCTGCATGTTGCAGTGTATATTAAGTTGATGGGCACTTAAGTTTGAAACCATTCTTTACTCCTTTCTTGTCCCCATGTTTTAGATATATGGTGTCATAATTTACATCCTTTTGTCTTAAAAGTCCCTTGACTGATTTTTGCAGATATACCTTTTTTTTTTCCTGTTTTTGTGCTTTCCAACTCTTTTTACTCCTGTGTATGGTCTTTTCTTTCCACTCAAAAAGTTTCCTTTAGCATTTCTTGTAGGGGTGGTTTAGTGGTCATGAATTCCTTTAACTTTTGTTTGTTTGAAAACTCTTTATCCCTCCTTCTTTTCTGAATAATAGCCTTGCTGGAAAAACATTTTTGGTTACAGGGTTTTTTCTTTCATCATTTTGAATACATCATGCCACTTTCTTCCAGCCTGCAAAGTTTCTGTGGAAACATTAGCTGACAACCTTGTGGTGTTTCCTCTGTATGTAACTGTCTTTGCTTTTGCTGCTCTTAAAATTCTCTTTATCACTACTTTTTGCCATTTTAGTTACAATGTGTCTTAGTGTGGACCTTCTTGGGTTGATTTTGTGAGGGGTTCTCTGTGCCGCTTGGATCTGGATTTCTGTTTCTTTCCTCAGAGTTGGGCAGTTTTTAGCTACTATTTCTCCAAATAAGTTTTCTGTCCCCTTTTCTCTCTCTTCTCCTTCTGGGATCCATATTATGAAAATACTACACTTGATGATGCCACTGAGTTCCCTGTTTGTTTACTATTAATAGTTTTTTTTTTTTACTCTCCTGTTCAGCTAAATTATTTTTATTGTTATATTTTTTTCCCAGTTTTACTGAGATTTGGAATAAACATCTCTAAGGTCAAGGTATACTATGTGATGATTTGAAACATGTGTTTTGCAAAAAGATTACTACAATAAGTTTACTTAATACTTCCATCCCTTACATAATTAGTGTTGATAAATTCTCTCAGCAGGTTTAGTATTAATAAATTCCCTTAGGAGAGAACTTACCTTTCATTCTTCAAAGACAATTTTTGGGGGTAAAGTATTGTTAGTTGGCAGGGTGTTTTTTTTTTAACGTTTTTAATATATCATTTCACTCTTACTTGGGGTCCCTAGGACAGTTGGAAACAAAGGCACCAGATGAGCTGACTTCTTGATTCATAAGAAACCACTGTGGGGCTGATGTCACCAGAGACTCCTGGGGCAGCTAGAGCCAGCAGGTGCAGGAGTGAGAAGGGGGCTTTTATAGCCAGGAGCCTGCTAAGAATCCTGACTTGCAATCCACCTAGAGCCTAGAGACCTGCCTGTGTTGCTTGAGTAACAGTCACTATGTAAATGGGGCTTGGGTTTGTGGGAGCCCACTGGGAGATTTCCAGGGATGCATCTGGGTCTCTGGGAGGTTCTGGGGCTACAGGTGCTAGCAGGAGCCATCTAGGGCTGTGAAAGTCAGCCTCATACCGGGATGAGCCAATTCAAGGTACATGGTGAAGTCCAGCTCTCAAAATACTCTCCTCCCACCTTCGAGGTGTCTCCTTTCTGCTAGCTGGGCTCATGTGCTTGGGGGAATAGTGATGAGGGAAGTGTGACTATAACTCTCCTACCATAACCATTTGTTCTTTCTTGTTTTTCTGCTTCACTCAGGTGCCACAGACCTTCAGCTGGAATTCCTGACTGCTCTGAAGGTAACTTACAAGTGCATCATTTTTCAAATTGATGTTTTTCAGTGGAAGGGACCAGTGATAGAAATTTCTGTTATGCCATTCTGCTGATGTCACTCTCTAGTCCTAATTTTTATTTTACTAAAGTTATTTTCATCAGTTAATTATTTTTCTATTAACATTTCAAAGGTGATATTATAGGATTATTTTAAATATGTTATGAATTATTTAATGTAGATATTTTATATATATTTGAGCATGTATATAAAAATAAACACCTGTAAAACACTCTTAATTTTATGAAGTGGAAAATTTTTGATACCATTGCATCTATGTATTCCTCTCTAATCTTGTCCTCTTAATTTTGTGTTTTGTTCGTCATTATATTTAATATTCTCATTTATCTTGGTTACATATATAGTTATCTCTATTAATACATGATTTGCTTTTTATTTTTCTAGATACTTATTCAAATCATGTCACACCATACATGATCTGGGACTTTCTGTTTTTTTCCTACATTGATTCTAAGATCCATCTATGCTGCATGTTCACCTAGCTCACTTACTTTCACTTCTATATAATAATCAATGCACTATAATTTTTCTTTTTTCTTGTTAATGAACTTTTCAATTCTTTATAGATCTTTGACATTATGAACAGTGGTGATAAGAAAATGTGTGTCCTGATACATACAAGCAAGAGTTTTTGAGGTGCATACCTATGAACAGAAGTGGTTATACTGTACACAAATGTCCAGCTTTAAAGTATAGTGGCATGTTTGATTTATAGTGACTATAAATCTAAATGTGACTGAACCCATTAACACTCTCAGCCACACTGAATGGGTTTCCTGTTAATCTAACACTTTCATTTTTCATTCTAAATTTGGCTATTTCATTTTGCCTTACAAATCAAAACAAAAGAAAACAAAACAAGAATCCCCCTAGTGGCTTCCCATCTCACTCAGAGTAATAGGCAATAACATACCTGCAAGGTCCTCGGTGATCTACCTCTGTATTCTTGCTGGCCTCATCTCTTACTCCTCTGTACTTGCTTCCTCCTCTTCAGCCACACAAGTCTCACTTCTGTACTAAGGACACAGCAAGTCCAAACTCAGGGCAATGCACAGGCAGGTTTCTTTATGTGGAGTTTGACCTTCCCCAACTTCACATACTACATTGTACTCTTCTCCACATGGCTTCCCAGATGGCAAGACTTCCCTGACTCTACTAAATCAAATAATACCTAATACCTAAAAATACATTTGCACTTTGTCCTCTCTTCTTCTGTTAGTATGTGTGTAGGACTTATCTCCATCTGACATGTTATTTACTATTTTTCATGTGTTTCTGCCATGTCTCCTTCACATTATAACATCAATTGCACATGGCATGGATGTTGACTATTTCCTTCTCTGCTATACATTTAATAACTAGATAACTACCTGAGAAACATTCATTTCTCAATTTAGAAATCATAGAAAGGATGAATGATAATAACAAAAAATTTCTTTTCACTTTCAAATTTTTTAACCTACTATGTTATGAGATGGAACTGAGCCCTTGATGATATAAAATGCATTCATTTTCAATAAACATTAAATCTCTTCTTTGAATGGATAACTTTTCCAAATACTTTAATGATTAACCATAAGTTTATGTAGAAGAAAATATTTATATTTAAAAGTGACCATGTAAACATTCAAAACATGTAAAGTCGAACATTTACAAAGTAACATTTGGAGAATTATCCCAATTTGTTTCTATTGAAGGATAGGAATTGTTAACTGTAATGTGCTTGATGAGAACACAAGTACATTTTTTCATAGAGATCATAGTCATCAGCACTTAATAGTATATCAGTTGTATAGTATTTAATGTACAACTACATTATTCAAATTATAACAATTTTTGGAAACATTTTTCCAAGTATCACACAAATTACTCTCGTAAACTAAAACTGTTTCCAAATAAGTGCAACATTTTCACACACTGCTTTTTCTTTTGGACATATAATTGTTTGTCATATTAGACTTGTCTAAAGTCTCCCCAATCTTAGTAGAATATTTGCAAGTGATCACTGTTGTAAGGATAATTCTTTACAGTATTAGTCTGAAATAAAATACCTTTGAAAAGCATCAGAATATTTTTCCAACACAAGAAGTTTAACAAAAACTGCAAAATTAAAAATTGGATTGTCTTAGAAACAAGAAACACCAAAGGAAGAATTTTTTTTAACAAATGTGATCACGATACTATATAACAAACTACTTTAACTAATAATCCAAATGCAATGATCCTCTTTAAAAGTGTTTTATTTATAGCATTGTTAGTAGCAAAAATCATTTTGCAAAATTTGAATGTGACACAAAGTAAAGAAAAAGTATTTCAAAAGCCATTTCAAAAAATTTCAGCAATTTGTTAAATACATAAAGTAATAGCATATTTAGAGAATATATACTTTAAATAACTGACAATCATCAAGAGTAGAAATTTCAGTTCCACTGAAATTGTTAAATTGAACTGAAGGGACGAGGGTAAGATGCAAGGAAATCAAGTTATATTTTGTCGTTATCTTTGTTTTTACTTTTACTGATATTAAGTAATATTTAAAATAAAATAGAATAATTCTGACACATTATGAATTTGCTGTATTCACTGATTCTTAAATTCTCCTGATATAGGCTTCACAGAATATAAAATGAAACACTAACAATTTATTTGAGCACTCTGTCCCTCTGTGTTGACACAATACTATTTCATTAAACTGAATTATTATCTTCTACTGGCCTTTCCCTGACCTTCAAGTTTATCTTAATTTGCTTTAGATTTTGAAATGAAAGGAATGCAAATAAAAAAGATGTTGAAATATCAGGCAGAATATAATGCATTCCTGTTTGCTTTCCATCTCCCCTTTATAAAGCCTTCCTTGGCCCAGGCTGGAGACTTGTCAGTCCTCTGACCTCCTAAATCACTTGATGTCTTTTTTTATTCATTCTTATTCATTATTTTTTGTTTGCATTATGATGTTTTAATAATAAAATCATATTAGTTCACACAATTATTTCACATGAATGCACCTGGATCTTTACAAGAACCTTTGCAAAACTCCATGTTTAGAGAAATTAAGTATTGTTATCCACTGTGAGGACAAGAAAATAGTTCACATACTTGTTCAAGTTCAATGGCTTTTTAAGTGTCCAAGGCAGTTCTAAAATCCAGAATTATTTTCCATTGTGTTACAAAAATTCAGTACTACTGAACTTTGGAATCCCCAGTTGGGATTTTTAAGAATGAACACTTTCTTAATTTTAACTGCTTATTAAGTTTTCTTGTTTTTATTAATTACCACAAAAAAATTTGAATTAGACTTTAGAACTGCCATTCCTATTTTATAGATGCAAACACTGGTGCTTAGATTACATGACTAGCTCCAAGGTTATAATGCCAAGGTTAGAGAGTCACTACTAAAATTCAGTTCTTCTCACTGTTTCCTTTGCTCTAATGCATTTTGGTAGGGAATGAATGTAATTATCAGTAAGTCCCTCCTTATATTGAATGTATACACATAGTACATATGCTATAGGCTATGCATAATTTTAACTTAATGTGAAAGTACCTTTTATTTACTCTATATATCTATAAATAGAGGTGTATAAATGTGTAAGTAGATAAAGAGTCTCTTGTTATTTTACAAAGATTCCTATTTATTTCTGAATAAATAAATAAATAGCAGCACTTAAGGCAAGTCAATTATAAGAGAGAAAGAACACCAAGAAATGAGTATGTGGTATACTTTACTGAAAAATTTACTGATTTTAACCAAATTGAATTGAACCAAATTGCTGAATTTAAAGTGTAAGTTACCGGGACGCCTGGGTGGCTCAGTTGGTTGAGCAGCTGCCTTCAGCTCGGGTCATGATCCCAGCGTCCTGGGATCGAGTCCCGCATCGGGCTCCTTGCTCATCAGGGAGCCTGCTTCTCCCTCTGCCTCTGCCTGCCATTCTGTCTGCCTGTGCTCGCTCTCTCTCCCTCTCTCTCTGACAAATAAATAAATAAATAAATCTTTAAAAAAATAAATAAATAAATAAAGTGTAAGTTACCAAAGTGTGCAATTCTGCAAAAAAAAGATTGTTTTTCAGAATGAAAATAAAGAGATAAACTATGCTTTCCACATAAGATGTCAAAATATAGAAAAAACAATAATCATAGGTCAATTGATAATTCATTTTGACTGAAAATTGACATTACCTATTAAGATGGTGTCCTCAGCAGATGTTTCTTTAACCTCGGGTATGTATGCTGAAAAAATTAACTTGGATAATTTCACAAAAATTTTTGGAGTGCTTATTATATCCTGAATATTTTATCATGCTACACTCATGGTTCCATAGGTTCCATTTGTGAAAGATGAGCTGATATTAAGTTTCTAGATAGGAGCTGTCCAGCGGGGGGGGGGGAGAGGGGGCTACTAGTTAAACGTGGCTATATGAATTTATATGTTAATTAACTAAATTAGAAACAATTAAAATGTCAATTATTGCATTTCACTAGCCATGTTTCAAGTGTCCAGCTGCCACCTGTGGCTAGTTGCTGCCATATTGATCAGTACAGATATAGTAATTCTGCTTATCACAGAAACTTTTATTGCACAACACTGATCTAGATCTTATAGTTCCTCAAGTACTAGGGACTCAGGAATGCAAATTTCTGCTAATTAACTTGTCTGCACACGCACATGAAATGATTCTATTAAACATTTCTTCAGGAAATTGTTTCTCCAGCACTCTTTGGTGCAGAGAAGTGTCATCTCAGGGATATGAACATTTAAATTTCAGTCAAGTACAATCCTATAATAGGTATGGAAGCCTCAGGCAATCATAGCAGGAAGCCCCAGTAATTGATATATAATCTAATAAGTCTTCTTGCACTAATAACATAATCATTAAGCAACTAGTTGTCCAACAGAGAATTTTGCTCAGTCAACAGGATCATTCTGGTCTGCATAACAGTTATACAAACTATAATACTGTAATCTCAGTTTCTAAAAAATTGTTGCAAGACTGAGAATTCTGTAACACACATAGACATAAAACAATTACATATAGAAAATCTATGGTATCTGCTAGTTCTGACAGGGAATACAGTCTGGTAGCCGCATTCTTCCTGCTCACCATAAAATAAAGCATGCAAATGGGTTCAGGTAGCTGTAATTGTTTCTAATCAGGTTCCTTATTCAAACAAGAAGATAAGCAAGAAGCAGTATTTGCACAACTGTAAAGGAACTGAAACTAATTACCTAGTCTCTTTTCTAAAAATATGAATAGATAACCAAGGTCTTCAACATATGAGAAATGCCAGTCTCTTGACAGAGAAAGACCAAGATGAACTAAAAGAAAATGTGACAGCAGAGAGATTAAATATAGAATGAAAAATAACTTTTAAAAATCTCTAATGTATTCAGATACAATGCAGAGAATATATATATAAAATAAGAAAAAAGTATAAAAATGAAATAATTGAATAAAGTTTTAAGAGATAAAAATATTTTTGAGTATTTACTCTATTTTATATGTGTATTGTATATTCTTTTAAAAGATTTTATTTATTTATTTGACAAAGAAAGAGAAAGAGAGAGAGAGAGACAGCATGAGGGTAAGAGTGGGGGAAGGGTTTAAGGAGAGGAAGAATCAGATTCTCCAATGAGCAGGGAGCCCCATGCAGGGCTGTATCTCTGTACCCAGAGATTGTGTCCCTGAGCCACCCAGGTGACTCTGTGTATTGCTTAATCTTATATAAATATATATAAATCTTATACAAATTATATAATCTTATATAAATTCCAAACAATGAAGGAATTATAAAAGAAAGCAAAAGAAATGCAGAGCATAGTCCAATAATCAGGAAATTATAAGAGAAAGTATAAGAGATAAAGAATACTTAATGTTTCTACATGCCATCAATAAAATTGATTTATTTTCCAAATTGATTAATCTTTCCAGAAAGATTAATGGAAAAAATTGAATAAAATTTCTAAAGGAACTTTAACAAACTTGCCAAAATAAACATAGAGAGAAGTCTTCAATTTTATTTATTTTTTTTAAGATTTTTTCTTATTTATTTGACAGAGAGAGATCACAAGTAGACGAGAGAGAGAGAGAGAGAGAGAGGGAAGCAGGCTCCCTGCTGAGCAGAGAGCCCGATGCGGGACTCGATCCCAGGACCCTGAGATCATGACCTGAGCCGAAGGCAGCGGCTTAACCCACTGAGCCACCCAGGCGCCCCAAGTCTTCAATTTTAAAGACAACATCAAATGATGTTAATATTTTTAAAAAGAGGGAATCATAATTTGACATGTTCTTTTGAAATTTTGAAATTTCAAGAATGTAATGGATTTCATTAAAAGATATAACAAAACATCTCACCAAAACATCATTAAGAAAATTAACAGATTGGGTAGAGACTGGCCAATACCTGAAATACATATATAAATCAAAGAATTATATCCAGGAAAAAAAAATACAAATACAAATCACTAATACCAATGCACTGAAAAAAAAAATGAGCAAATAACTTGAAAAATTAATGAACTCTCTAAAAAAAGATATAAAAATGGAAAAGGAGACAGAAAAAGGTGGAATTCTCTAATGAAATTTTCCCTTATTAACATATAGTGTCCACTCCCTCAGCCTTTTTTCCCTTTCTTTTTACCTTTATCTTTACAGGGTATGGTGTACGTGGACTACATTGTGCTATGACAACTTGTGAGAATCATTTCAGGTTGTGTTGGTGGTGGTGGTGGTGGTAGGTTTTCTTTTCTTTTCTTTTCTTTCCTGTATATCACTCTTTCTAATATTATTTCTAATCCATCCTTGATGTCTTGTCCTTTTTAACACTATATATATAATTCAATCTATATAAATTCAAAACAAAATAGCTCAAAAAATGGTATAGAAAATAAAAGAACTCCTCATGGTGACTAAGGAAATTAGACAATATAAAGACTAAGAAAAACTCCCTTAACAGACACATGAAGGAATAATGAAGAAATACTGTGTGCTGACAATTTTTGCCCAGTCATATAAATTAAGTAAAACATATTTCTAAGTGGTATGATTAACATCAGAAAAGTGTATTTGCTCCAGATGGAGCAGCTAGTAATAAGAATTGGAGGTGTTTTGAAATAGAGCTGGTTCTAAGGTAGATAGTATCAGAAGACATCAAAATTGAAAAATAAATCAGTCATATAAGTCAAGAAGCTAGCAAAAAAATAATGCATGGAAAAAGATGAGTAAGTAAAGAAAAGATTAAGAATTCAATAATGAACCAACTATACTAGATAAATAAATCAAATCTAGAATAAGATCTTTGAAAATAATTTTTAGGGGTGTCTGGATGACTCAGTTGGTTAAGTGTCTGACTTTTGGTCTCAGCTCAGATACTGATCTTAGGGCTGTGAGTTCAAGCCCTATGCTGGGCTCCATGCTGGGTGTGGAAACTACTTTAAAAAAAAAAAGGAATTTTGAAATTAGCATACTTCTAAAAATTTTGACCAAGAGATAAACAGAGAACAAACATAAAAATAGGGGCACCTGGGTGGCTCAGTGTGTTAAGCCTCTGCCTTCAGCTCAGGTCATGATCTCAGGGTTCTGGGATCAAGTCCTGTATTGAGTTCCCTGCTCAGTAGGGACCCTGCTTTCCCTTCTCTCTCCCTACCTCTCTACCTACTTGTGATCTCTCTCTCTGTCAAATAAATAAATAAAATCTTTAAAAAAAAAACCGTAAAAATAACACTAGATATAAGAAAATCTATAAGTGACTGAGGAGACATTAAAATGTTACAAGATATTCCACATATAAGTTTAATACACTAAATTATGAGATTTTATCAAAAGAAAAAGTTTAGCTCAAGAAGAATCAAAACCCTGATCAGACAAAAAAAAAAAAAGGACAGAAGAAATTGAAGAATCAGTTTATCACTGACAAAACCATCATGCATGGATAACTTTACAGCAATTTCTATCAAAAATTTAAATAATATCAATATTTAAATTAGTCCAGTATACTAAAAAATTAGAAAACTTCCAAATTAATTTTATGAATTTAGCTTAATCCCATATCAAGATCATATAGAAAAAGCAAAAACAAAAACCTTACCGACGGTTGAATGTTATTCATGAATGTAAATGCAAGGACTCCAAATAAAATATTAGCAAATCAAACACAGCAATATATCAAAGCATTAATCTATCTTGAGTAAATAGAGTTTAACCTAGCAAGGCAAAATTGAGACATTTGGATATATAATAATGCTATGATGTACTTCTTAAAAGACTAAATGATTAAAACCAAATTATTTAGCTTTGTAAATGATGCAAAGGATACAATATGGTTCCCTACTAATACCCAGTTTAATAAAATAAATTGTGTCTAAGGTGTTCTGCTTATCATTGAAGATAAAAAGATGAAGGAGACATAGGTCCCATCCTTGAGGTTCTATCAAGTTAAAAGATGTGTTAGAAGGTTTAATGGAGGTTCCTTCACTGGATGGTTAGAAATTCTGTAATAAGTTTGTTTGTTTGTTTGTTTCTCAGAATCCACAGTCTCTCATGGTTTGTGTCCCCCTCTGATTTGGGGTGGGGGGATGAGTGAGCCTGGTGGTGGGTATTAAGGAGGGCACGTATTGCATGGAGCACTGGGTGTTGTACATAAACAAGGAATCTTGGAACACTGCATCAAAAATTAATGATGTATTTTATGGTGGCTAAAATAACACAATTTAAAAAAAAAGGAATTCTGGATAAGGAAGATGTGGTCCATATACACTATGGAGTATTATGCCTCCATCAGAAAGGATGAATACCCAACTTTTGTATCAACATGGATGGGACTAGAAGAAATTATGCTGAGTGAAATAAGTCAAGCAGAGAGAGTCAATTATCATATGGTTTCACTTATTTGTGGAGCATAAGGAATAAACCAGAGGACATGGGGAGATGAAGAGGAGAAGGGATTTGAGGGAAATTGGAGGGGGAGGTGAATCATGAGAGACTATGGACTCTGAAAAACAATCTGAGGGTTTTGAAGGGGGTGGGAGGTTGGATAAACCTAGTGGTGAGTATTATGGAGGGCATGTATTGCATGGAACACTGGATGTGGTACATAAACAATGAATTCTGGTACACTGAAAAGAAATTTAAAAAAAAAATTAACTCTCTATATAATCCACAAAAAAAAAAAAAAAAGGAATTCTGTTAAACAAAAAAAAAGCAACGCAGGAATAGAATAACACTTTCCTAATTGATCAAAGGCATCTATTAAAAAATAACGATATGTATCATCCTTAACAGGGAGATCTTAGACCATTCCATTAAAGAATCCTAATTGCTGGTATCATCAGAGGTTTATTAAAGAACATTCTATCCAATATGCAACACTAAATATTTATGCTATGTTTTAGATATCAGTAGTTTCTTCCCTTTCGCACTTAAATCAGTTTTGCATTTGATGACTAAATGTGTGATCTTACACCAGACTTTACACATCTCTGTAAACTACATGGACCAATAAAAATAAGATCAGAGCAAAAGGTCTTGATTTGATATTCAGGAAAAAGGAGTCTTCCAATGTTATTTTCAACTCTGAGTAGTTTTTGTCCTCTGTGACTTGCTATACATTATGGTGGATTTTAATTACATTCAAATAAACTCCGAAAGCATGCTCCCATGCTTCCGTAGTAACTTCTAGTCCTTACCTGTCTCTTTATTCTACACAGTTTAGGGACTAAATTACAAAACTAAATAATAATAATGACACATTTTCTTATATTTTATGTGGAGTTATTTTACCATTTAATTTTTCACCCCAAACTAGATTTATTCATTTGTAAACATTTGCTGCACTTTTACTGTAGGTCAGGTTTTGAACTAGTTGCTATTGATATGAAGATCACCAAACCTCAAAGTAATAGAGTTTAATGGTAGAAGAATTCAAGTAAATAGATAAAATGTGATACAGAGGAATAAATGATATATAAGAGATATGAATACAATGCCCTGGAAACTCATAAGAAACTTATACCTCCTCTCTATGCTTTATAATATGTGGCATACTAGTGAATATGGTTGTTTTAGCTTAGCAGCTACCAACTACTTTTGCACACTTAAGTCATATCCGATATCTAATCTTCCATCGGATATTTAGTAGGTTCCTTGAAATTAACCTGGAAATGTCAGAAACCCTGCACTCCCCATCTCAGTTTTCCTCAACTCATAAATTGCTAACAAACATGGGAATTGTCACTGATTTCATTTATTCAGAAGAAACAATCAGATTCATCAGATTCATATTATCTCTAATTGGTTCTACCTCTAAAACATGTTTCCTTAAATTTCTTTTCATGCTCTCTACCTGACACTTAGTTCAGGCCACCACCAGATACAACCTTGAGGTTCTAACAGCCAACAATCTTATCTTCTTGTTTCTACTTTTAATTCCCAGCCATTCCACAAACATATACCCAAAGCAGTCAAAGGTCTGTTTGAAATACTACCCTTGCTTAAAATATCCAATGGCTACCTATAACATTTAGATAATGCTGAAGTTATTACCACCCCCAATTATAGTATTATCTGACTAGACCTATCTCAGGAAATTTTTAAGATATTTTCCTTCTATCTGGATGTTTCTTCCTTGAGATCTTCTCATGTCTGGTTTTTCTTCATCATTCTGGAATCAGGCCTGTTAACTTTCTCAAAGAGAAGGTCCTTTTGCCTTAATCTCCATCTTATGCTATGACTTTCTATTCTATTATCTTGTTTTATTTTTATTTTCATAAGACTTTTCAAATCTGATATGATCTTAGTTTTCTGTATAATTATCATCTGCTCTAATTTATTATTCATGGTACTTGGGACATTAATGAGCATATTACTTTGGCTCATTGGTTAGCTATCTACTATTTACCCTTCACTTACTTAGTGCCATGAATTTAAATCTCACTAGGATGGAAAATAGGGTTTTTTATCTTAATATATGCAAACTAGAACCCCTGATACATTCTCCTCCTTTCTATTTTCCAGACATACTTAGTGTTTAGAAAAAAAGTGTCTGGAACAGAGGTGTCCTATTTGGGAATAAAATCATTGAACAAATGATTAAATGAATAAATGAATGACAACTCTCAGCATATAGGTTTTAATATTGTACAGGTGAATACAATTTAGTCAAAGAATCATTTGAGACTTTAGTCATTCAGGCAATCATTAATTTTATTTAATTTTTCTTAACTCTAAAATCCTATACACCTTACTAAAATCCTTACTATACAAAATAGTAAGAAAAGTCCCTATATCAGCTCCTCATATCATATTTCATGTTCCCTGTTGATTTTCATCTTTATGAAAATAAACATTTATATATTTGTGATCATAGTCATTAAAAGGAGAAATATATAGCTTTGCATTATTTTATAGCTTAAATATATTAAATCTAAGATATAATTTAGATACTTTTATATTTTCAATACAAATAGATGTGCAATATTCAATAGTTGTATCAGGTTATCTACTATTGGTAGATATTCTGGCTATAAGTAATATTCAATACATTGAGTGACACTTAAGTATATATCTTCCTTCTTTATAGCTTTTTAGTCTACCTTATTTCCTAATATTAGATTCTAAAATTGCATTAATCAATGAAAGATTGTAGGCATTTTTATGACTTTTAGTATCTTATGACTCAATATTATAGCAGGTATAGAAAACACCATAAAACTTGTTGCATCCCTAGGACAATATCTGGCATATGGTAAACATATAATGAAGGTATAAGTAATCTATCAAATAGTGAATGCTATCTAAATTTTTTTCTGTAGACACATGCTAATGAATATTTCATATTAATATTAATTGATATTTTAGATTTTTCATTGCAAAAGGTATCTGAATGATTGATTTTATTATATTTGGTCAAATATGCCCTGAAATCTACATTTCTGTGGGTATCATTGTTTTGCAGTACCCCCTTCAATTTTTTCTAGTTCATTTCTAGTGTCTAGGACTGAAAAAGGCCAGTAGAGCCTCCCATGCAGGGCAGTTCAAGACCAAACTTGGTCCCACATGGATCCTAGTGGCCAAGAATTGCCTATTAAAATTTTCTTAATCACTTCCTCTGCCCAGAGCTAGCTGTACTGTGAGTCATCTGGGCAGGTTACCCTGTACAAAAACTGGAATTGGCATGGTCCTGTCCCAAATTATTTCCTTTGGGACACTTTCTGACCATGCATTAAGTTGACCAGATACCCCCAATCTCTGGTAATCCTAACTATTGGGTTGTCCTAAACTTGGTCTGGCACAAGTTTTAGGTGAGTCGTCTGGTAAGCAGATTGCTTCCATCAGTCAGATTGGTATTGCTTTTACAGGACTATGTGAGGTTGGGTCACCAGAATGGTGCAGACAATGTGGTTTTGGGTGGGTTTCTCTCACATCATTCACAGGAAAAGTTCAGAGCTCTGAGTAATCAATGTTTCAGCACCTTATATTACTCTTAAGCTGTGTCTGGGCTCATCTTTGATACTTGCCCATCCATATAGAAACAGTGTTGCTACATCCAGTCTACAGTACCCAGGGATGGTGAAGGTAGTACCAAATATCCTTTCTCTTGTAGTCCTTGCAACTGCAGTCAGAGCAGTCACTCCACCACTTTTGTTTCCTCCACATGATGTGGCAGCAATCCTTGTGGTCATGATTACTTCCTCTGAGGGTTTTTAGGACAGTTGCTCCTCAAGCCCAATAGCTCTTTCTGATCAACATCTTCTCTTGCTTTGATAGCATGCTGATGTCATGAATCCATGTCTAAAGCTATGCTGAAAGAGAGACACTCTTTGCCCAAGTGGGGCCACTCTTTACACTCAATTCTGTGCACCTCATTATCCCCCCACTGGTGTTACCATATAGAAGGCAGATGAATACTGAAAGATTACATTCTAGGAATGCAATATTTAGCTCTAAAGTGTTCAAAATAAGATATGGCGTATGTTGTAAAGTCCTAACTGGTACATTTACCATGATCAGAAAATGAATTTTTGTTCACCTCATCCTGCAGATGCTGAGTAAGTTGCATTTAGTGTCATCATCATCACAAAGTACAGCTGTAACTGTGAAAAAAGTAATTGGAGGCCAATATTCACAGATAATACCAAGAATAAGTCAGTATCAAGAATAATAATGCTTTCAATAAATGGTATTAGGAAACTTCAGAGGCAAGACATTTTGTATTGTTCCTATACAAGCAGGGTCCAAAGAGCCATGACATTATCATAATAATGGCATTTAACCTTTTATGTTTTACAGTGGAAAATATAGAATTAGTTAGGAATGGCACATCTGATGGTCCCTAAAGAAAGAACTAGTTCATGGACTGGCAGAGAGAGAGACCATGTCTGACTGCACAGTAAATAGTGTGCAAGTAGTTCTTCCCTACCATTTATTCTATCCTTATATAAAAATCACTACACCCAACATGTAACCATGAATTTGAAACAAATTTTTAAATCAAATTATCTATATAGACGGGGCCCTGAAAAAAAAAATTGTCTGAGGTCTCACATACTTGGAGAGGGCTTCTGTTCCTATTACTTCTTTCTAATGCTTTCAATTTTTCTAGTTATTTTCACTGTGAACCTTCTGCCATTTAGAACACATAAACCAATGACATACTTTGTCAATTTGAAGAAAATTATAGGCAACCCCATGAATCCAAGTTAAAGTCAAATGTTTTACTTAATGGAATTTGATTCAACAGTATTATACCCATATTGATTACATCCTAAATAACTACCTGCTGTATGAATGAAGAATCTCTTCTCATTATTTTTCTTACTATTGGAAAATAGGAAGCCATCTAAATGACTGAATAACTAGGTGAAAGAAGTCATTGTACAATCAATTCTGGACAATTATTTGCCAGGTAACTATTAGGTCAGGATAGCAACATAGAAGATGTTTATGGTATAATTTTTAAAGACAATTTCACTCTAAAATATATCAAACTTATTAAAAAACATATAAAATGTTAATGTGTTACTTTAATCATGAAAAAAGAGAGTCTATTATACAGCTTAAATGTATATTACTATGAACTTTGAAGCCTTTTTATGCCCTTATCATACCTCTTATCCCCTCCCAAGAAATATATGTCCTCCTAAACCTAATATTAATATTTCTTTCATTTTTATATCTGTGTATTTCCAAGCAAAATCCTGTTTTACCATATATTCTTCAGTAATGTGTAGTTTATGTTTGCCTGGCTTTGTCACTTTTATTTGGTACTCTTCTGTGACTTTTTTTCTCAATAATATGTTTGGTTTAGTTGTTGATCGGTGTAGATATTTTTAGTTACACTTTATTTATTTTAATTTTATATAGTATTCCTTAGTACAAGTACATGAAAATATCTTCATTCATTTACCCACTAAAGGACATGGAAGTTGGGGTGCCTGGGTGGCTCAGTGGGTTAAAGCCTCTGCCTTCAGCTCAGGTCATGATCTCAGGGTCTTGGGATCGAGCCCCACATCGGGGTCTTTGCTCAGCAAGGACCCTGCCTCCCCTCCTCTCTCTCTGCCTGCCTCTCTGCCTGCTTGTGATCTCTGTCAAATAAATAAATAAAATCTTTAAAAAAAAAAAAGTAGTTATTATCCCAAGGTAATCAATATTCTTTAAAAAAAAGAAAAAAGGACATGGAAGTTGTCTCCAGGCTTTGTTATTACAATTAATGCTTTTGTAAACATTATTGTACATGTCTCTTAGTGCATACAAGTGAGAATATCTCCTTGATTATGTACCTGAAAGTGCATTGTTAAATTGTAAGATATGCATTTCTTTAACTTTGATTATACCAAATTTTTCCAAAATGTTGTGTCAAACAGTACACCCACAAGCAATTACTGATAGTTCTCATTTTTTTCACTTTTTTACCACTTGTTTTACCACTTAAAAATACTGGTGATTTTTTTTTTTTCTGGCAAAAAGAATATGATCCTAAATGGAAACAAAATGCAGAAAGATATGAAGAATTCCAACTAAATGTATGGTAAACATAAATTAATATTTGCATATTAAAACAATAAATAAATATCTTGAGAAGATGAAAATATAGAGAGAGACATAATATATGGCAAATATAGCACAAAATGCAGGAGAGGTCAAATGGTGTAATGTTATTTCATTGATCAGAAAGTGAAAACGTTTAAAGGTAGTTGGACTATGAAAGGTCAAAGATAAAACATGCAGTCTCATGTAGCCACTAGAAGGAAAAAAAATAGATGCCGTTAATCACCTAATAGTGGGAAAAGAATGGAATAACCACAATCATTTAGATAACAAAGATCAATCTATTTAAGACATGAAAAGAAGAATAATGCAAGCTGAAATAAAGAAATGAGTAGAACAGAAGCCAAACTATGTAGAAAGCCATCCTTCAGTATGGAATATCAAAAAATTCAAAAGTTGGCTCTTTGAAAGATTAATCAAGTTGTTAAATCTCTAATAAGACCAATCAGGGAAATAAGGGAGGAACCACTAAAAGATATGACGATATACTCTTTAGATATTAGAAAAAATAATTACAAAATATTATCTAAAGCTTTATGACAATGAATTTGACACTTTAAATGAAATTAATAAATTCCAAGAAAAATGTATTTTGCCAGAAAGAGACATACGTAAATATAGTCAACTCATCTTTGACAATGGAGCAAGGACTACACAACTGAAAAAAGATGGTCTTTTCAACAAATAGTGCTGGATACACGGACATTCACATGCAAAAAAATAAGTAAATTTAGTCACAGATCTTAAACTTTTCACAAAAATTAACTTAAAATGGATCTTGGATATAGATGTAAAATATAAAATTACAAGACTCCTAGAAGATGAGATAGAATAAAATCTAGATGACACTGACTATGGTTGACTCTTTAGGTACAACACCAAGTTACCATTCATGAAAAAAGTAACTGATAAGCGGACTCATTAAAATTAAAAATTTCTATTCTGTGATAGATCTTGTCAAGAAATGAGAAAACAAGCCACAGGAGAAGAAAATATATTTGCAAAAGACACATCTAATAAAGAAGTGTTATTCAAAATACACAAATAACTTGAGATTCAACAATTCAAAAAGAACTTGGTAAAAAATGTGCAAACAACCTGAACAGACATCTTACCAAAGAAGACATATAGATAGCAAATACACATATGGAAAGATGAAGCATATCATATGGCATTAGGGAAATGCAAATTAAAACAGTAAAGAGATACCATTATATGTATCTTAGAATAGTCAAAATCCAGAACACTGACAACACCAAGTGTTGGCAAGGATATGGAACAACAGAAGCTCTGATTCATGGCTGGTAGGAATGCAAATGATATAGCCACTTTGGAAAGCAGTTTGGAAGTTTCAAAAAAAATTAAATGTACTCTTCCCATACAATCCAGCACTTGGTATTCATCCAAATGAGTTGAAAAATTATGTCTACGCAAACACCTGCACAGAGATGTTTATAGCAGCTTTATTCATAATTGCCAAAACTTGGAAGCATCTAAAATGTCCTTCAGGAAATGAATGGATGGAAAAACTGTGCTATATCCAGATGATGAAATATTATTCAGCAATGAAAAAAATGAGTTATCAAGCCAGGAAAGGACATAGAAGTCCTTAAATACATACCACTAAGTTAAGGAAGCCAGCCTAAAAAGTCTACATATCATATGATTCCAACTATGTAACATTCTGGAAAAGGACAAAAATATGGAGGCAATAAAAAGATCATTGGTTGCCCAATCAGCTATACATTTTAAAATAATTTATAAACTAAAAATGATAAGTATCTCTACAGAGGGTTTTCTGGTCATCGATTTGTTCATATTGTGAGAATAAGCCACATTTTCAGTAATCTTGGAGCAAATGATTCCACCCTTAGTCAGCTTCTCTCCTATATTCACTCTCATCTAGGGCAAGGTATATAAATTCTGTTTCTGTCCAGTTCATATTTCCTATTTTAAGCTTCACATATAAAAATCACAATGCATGGGGGTGCCTGGGTAGCTCAGTCAGCTAAGAGTGCAACTCTTGATTTCAGGTCAGGTCAGGTGTCAGGGTCATTAAATCAAGCCCTGTGTTTGGCTTTGTGCAAGGCATGGGGCCTACTTAAGATTATCTCTCTCTCCCTCCCCCCACCACCTTCTCTTAAAAAAAAAAAAAAAAAAGATGGGCGCCTGGGTGGCTCAGTGGGTTAAGCCGCTGCCTTCAGCTCAGGTCATGATCTCAGGGTCCTGGGATCGAGTCCCGCATCAGGCTCTCTGCTCAGCAGGGAGCCTGCTTCTCTCTCTCTCTCTCTCTCTCTCTCTCTGCCTGCCTCTCTGTCTACTTGTGATCTCTCTGTCAAATAAACAAATAAAATCTTAAAAAAAAAAAAAAAAGTTAAAAACTCCCATTGCTTGGGATACCTGGATGGCTCAGTAGGTTAGGCATCTGCCTTCAGCTCAGGTCATGAACCTGGGGTCCTGAAATCGAGCCCGGCATTGGAAATCCCTGCTCAGCAGGGAGTCTGCTTCTCTCTATCTCCCTCTGCCAAATCCTCTGCTTGTACTCTCTCTTTCTTTCTGTCAAATAAATAAATAAAATATTTTTAAAATCCCATTGCATGGCCAAAATGAATTTTATGGGCTTATATATTTTATAGGCTTTTAAAAATCAGTAAGTCTTAGAATTCTTCATTTTTCTCCCAGTAACCTGACCAACCACAAGTTTCCCCAAAAGAATAAATAGCACCTCTGGTCCCTCTATTTTTCAGAATGAAATTTTTAAAAATTGCCTTTTATACTTCTCTTTATACCCCACCTCTAATCCATTAACAAGTTTGGTATACTCTACTTTCAAAACATTAAGATTCCTACCAATTTACGCAGCTAAGAGTGTGATCAGTTGTCCATCTATCAAGCCTCATCTCTCACTCACTGCTTCATCAATTTTAAAAGTATGGGCAGAGGTAACAAGAACCACTGAGGCATACTGAAGTAGGCAGAGGCTAAAAAAATGCTAGAATCAGCTATCACCCTAGACTTAAAGGGGGTAAAGTATTTATGAAAAATGTCTGAGGAGAGCAGGAGCACTGAGAGGAGGCTGCTGGAAAGAGCAGAGTTTCTTTTTAGAGGAACATAATTACCTCACTGGCAACCTGTGGCATGGTACAGTGAACAAGAACAATAAATAGTCCACCATCCTTCTCCACCAGTTTGCTGATTTCCTGGAAGTATTTCTCATCTTAGGACCCATAAAGGAACTGAAAATGATAAGGAACTTATTTTAAGTAGCCTCCTGAGGCACAGAGAAGGGTAGAAGGTAGATCTGCAAAAGCAACACAAAATAACCAGCCAATATATCTAATTTTATATTACACCCTTACATGAATTATAGAACAGACAGTCTTTTCATTCAACAGTTATGTATTGAGTGCCAACAATAACCCTGGCACTCTTGCATGCTGGAGACATAGTGGCAAACACAACACACCACATGCTTTCTCTCACTGAAACACACTCTATTGAGGGAAAAACCACTGAACAAACTAAAAAATAAAGAAGTAATATCATGTGAGGCAATATTTAGTGACATAAAGATATCGAAATTCAAGATGGTGCTTGAAAGACATGTGGCAAGACTTTGAAAAACAGACCAAGAAACTTCTCAGGCAGAAGAAACAGCAAGAACTAAACCCTCCTGAGGTTTTGTAGAACAGATGAGTAAACATTATTTTTATACTATATTGGACTATTCCTTCACAGCTATTATTTTATAAAATTTTCTCCTTACTAAAAGAAAATTATATCTAATTCATGCAATATGAGAATGATGCTTAGCATGGTATCTGTCCTACAATAAAGCTCAATAAATAGTAGAGAGTTCTCTATCAGTTATTATTGTTTTCTTCATTATTTTAATTACTACTATATTTCAAGGTCAAGGTTATTTTCATTGACATAGAATTGTCTCTTAAAAGATTCAGACAGGAAGAAAAGAAAGAGGGCAATAGTATTAATTACTTCAGAATAAATCTGTACAGGTAGTGGAAGGCATATTATAAAAAGAATTTTCACTGCAATTAAATTGAATAGTTTTCATAAAGATAAATACACATATTTTTAATGAAAGGATATGGCCAGAATTATTCAGTAGTAGCACTGATACCAAGCACAAACAAACAAAAGATCAATACCAGGTGTAATCAGGTATTCACATTAATTAGTGACATTTTAAACTATACCAATATTCTTTGACTTCAAAGTCCAGAATTATTTTTGCTACTAAAAAAATTATACATTTGCATTCTAAGACCACAAAGAAGTCTGTGATAGCCACTGAAACACGTATTACTGGAAAGCAGTTATTCTTAGTATTTCCTCCCAGATGCACCTATATTCTTCTTCTGATCATTTTCATTGTTTTTGCTTTTTTCTTAATGTCCCAACATCATTTTTTTCATCATCATTTTTATTCATCTCTCTCATTGTTTCATTCACTCACTCACTCTCACAGTACTTTTGTGAATTACTTAGTCTTATTAATGGTTATAGATTATAGACCAAATTCATACAAGAGTACCTACTGTGTGTGTGTGTGTGTGTGTGTGTGTGTATAGTATAAAAATATATATATAGGTATAGTTTAAAATATATATATATATATATATATATATGGATGTGGCTTCATGCCTCAATTAGTTTATGACCCAATCAGATATATTTAAATCTTTTTCCTGATGGTCAAATAATTTTTCCCTCTATTTTGTAGCATTTCACTTTGGAAAGACACTTCTGAATTTGTAAGAAATGGATACAGTGAAATAACATGGACTGGTTATATATATACATATATAATAAATTTTAAAAATTGTTTAAAAATAAAAGAAGAGGAAGAAGGAGGGAGAGAGAGGAGAGGAGCAGAAGAAATAACATGAACATCAATAATAACTATTAAGGTCCTTTTTGTCTTTTACTGTCCACTAAGCCCTCTATAGTAATTACCTATCACAATTTAACACTTACAGTAACATATGAGTTAGATATCTTTATTCGACCTTTACAGAGAAAAAAAAATACTGAAGACTTGGAGTAGATGTGTATCTGTGATTCACCTGGATACAGAGCCCAGGTATCTACACTGAGATGCACTGTGTAAAACAGTATTTTTAACTATGAAGAAATAAGTAAGAGAGGAGGAAGGCTGGCACATGCACAAATTCCTCCAAGAGTTCTAGGAATGTTTTATCTTTGTTTTGATTTCTGAAGTATTAATTTCTTAAGTGTGCTTTAGTGGTGTAATGGATGCAATCTGGCAATGTTAATTATAGTGAGAAGTCCACAGAGCAATTACTCCATAATTCTCACTCTTACTGAAATAAAAATAACATGTTATTGTCCTAGGTTAATGCTTAATTCCCAACATCTATAGAGTTAATGTATCAACACTTTTATGTCTAAATTTTAAAATAAGCTGAAGTATAAACGGCTGGTATTTCTCAAGATTGGAAAGCATAATAAAACTATGTTGAGATTAATCATTTTCATAGATTACATTTAAAATATTATTTCATTGATCTTTATGATTTTTTCCAAATTAAGTTATAGATTTTATGTACACTGGTTTTGTAAGTTAGACTTTATGTTTTCAGAAAGAACCTTGCAAACAATATTATGTATTTATGATTTCTGAGTTTGCTCAAATTGTGTATGTTATTTTTTATATTTAAGTGTATTTTCCAGTGTTTTTCAAATATTTCTAATTATTTGGGGGATGAAGAATATACCTTTAAATAGTGACAAGTTGCTATTTATTTTAAGAATCTGTTAATAGTTAAAGATATGTCTTTTGGAGTATGCAGGAGAAAGAATGTTGAAAAAAGAAAAAAGCAGCAATTAAGTTACAACTCTAAAGCACAGCTTTGTTCTTTTTTTTTTTATTTGACAGAGAGAGATCACAAGTAGGCAGAGAGACAGGCAGAGAGAGAGGGGGGAAGCAGGCTCCCCGCTGAGCAGAGAGCCTGATGTGGGGCTTGATTCCAGCTTTGTTCTTAATGGTAGTTAAATAGGTACATTTTACTGAATATGAGATTATGCTAATTTTGTATTCAGAATTCTGTATCAGAGGATACTAATGGGTCAAATATGACAAACATGATCTGGTGGCAAAATAAGGAACTATAAATGGAATAACTTCTAAACTTTTGATTATTTTGTGTTTATTAGATAGTAAAAATACTCTTCCTACAATTTTTGTAAGAATAGTTGTTCAAGATTTCACTATCCAACCAGTTTTTTTCTCCTACTTCTCTCTAATCCTTTGGATTCAAGTTGATTCCACCAAGCAATTTCATGGTTTTCCCAGACAATGACTAATATTCTTAGCCTCTGTCAGATGACAGAGTTATTCCAAACTTAAATTCCAAAGTTATTCCAACTTAAATCAATTATATATATAAATATATATATGCATATATATTCATATAATGTATATATACATAATCATATAATGTATATATACAGTATATAATGTATATATATATATATATATAATTGTACATATTATATGTATGTAATCAGAAAGATTCCAACATTGTTCTGGAACTGGTTGTATAGTTGTGAAGTAGTCTTACTTACAGCTTGCTCTAAATTAAACCAAACTATTCAAAAGTTCAAGCCGGGGCACCTGGGTGGCTTAGTGGGTTAAAGCCTCTGCCTGTGGCTCAGGTCATGATCCCACGGTCCTGGGATCGAGCCCCACATTGGGCTCTCTGTTCAGCAGGGAGTCTGCTTCCACCTCTCTCTCTCTCCCTGCCTCTCTGCCTACTTGTGATCTCAGTCTGTCAAATAAATAAATAAAATATTAAAAAAAAAAAAAGGTCAAGCCAAAAGTATGGGTCTATTCAGATATTTATGTGAGTGACATTTCCACTACCCATAAAGCTAACAAAACTGTCAAGAAAAGCTACTAGTGGCCTGAAGCACTGTATTCCCAGGAATAGAGCATACTATGAGGTCAGTAAGACACTAGAAAAATGCATCTTTCCCACCCTTGTTGGCTATCACTGGCTTGAACAATCATGGCCACGGACAATTTCTTTATTACCCAGTGCCCACCGGCTTCTTACAAACCCTACCCCTGCACAAGCATTATACCTGATTTGCTCTCAGCACCTATTACCTAAATCCATTTAGAAATTTCCTAGTTATATCAGAAAAACTACCAAGGGGTGATAGGAGATGATATTGCTTACTGACACTGTAATGCTCAAAACCAACCTTAAACAAGTTACAGTAGACTAGAAAGAATGCTAGAAAGAATACATGCTCTAAAAGTAATCTTTTAGATTACTCAGAGATTTGAAAAATAGATTGAGGGAGTAGAAGACATGACATAAAGATCTTCTCAGTGATGAAAAAGAATGACACTCTGTACAATGATCTGCCATACAGAATAATTACAAAAAAGATATTTGCCAAAACCTTAGCTGACTGGTATCAAGAATGAAGTCAGGGCACCTACTCTGTAGGTTAAGTGTCTCCCTTCAGCTCAGGTCATGATCCCATCCTACATTGGACTTGCTGCTCAGTGGGGAGCCTGCTTCTCCCTCCACCTTCACACCACTTGTGCTCTCTCTCTCTCTCTCTCTCTCAAATAAATAAATAAAAATCTTAAAAACAATAAAAGGATGAAGGCAATCCTCTATGATGTTAACCTTCAGGTTGACAGTAGTTATTTTTTTTTTCCTGTTTCTTAGGCCAAATTCAATGAGATAGAATTTGAGTGAACTTGGAAGGGGAGATTCTTCACCATCCTAGCCTCTAGATGAGAATGTAGTCCAGTTAACACTCCACCAGACTCTGACCAGAAGACCTAACTAGGCTATGCCCTGAATTCTGACAAAGAACTATGAGATAATAAATGTGTGCCTTCTAAACTGACACAGTTACAATCTGTTTTGCAATAATAGCTAATTCCAGAGCCATTTTTAAGAAAATAATATGGAATTTAAAATAAAAAATTAGATTAAAGTCATTTACCAACATTTAGAATTAGAAAAAATACAAATTTCTAATTTTAAAATGTTTACAAATATCACAAATACCTCATTATACAGACAAATAACATAATTATTATATTAATTAATTAGTGGCACAGCTATTGAAATTCTTCCCTCTACATGATTAACTACAGAGAACAAACTGGTGTTTACCGAAGGGAGAGTAAGATGGGTGAGTAAGGAGGATGGGTGAGGTAGGTGAAGGGGATTAAGAGTACACTTACCGTGCTCGATTCGGCAGCACATATACTAAAAAAGAGTACACTTACCATGATCAGCACTGAGTAATGTATAGAAATGAATCACTATATTGTAGACCTAAAACTAATATAACAATGTACATCAATTATACTGGAATTAAAACAAACAAGCAAAAAACCACCTCCTCCTTCTACATTTTGGCCATAATTTCTTATAACTATTTCATGTTTGATAGTATTAATTTTTTACACACTGAGAAGAAAGATAATTTAAACTTCTGCTATTCTTGATCAAATTTTTTATATCATTGCTAATATAAAATGTTCATGTTGGCTTAATAACTTGTTATAGGTGATGTTCTGTAAAGTTTTAGTATCAAATTTAAACTGCAACTAGGTTACTTTCTGTGTCTGCTATTAGATTGTGCAGTGTCTCAAGTTTACTGGTACAGTGAATAATCTGAAATACTCTGAGTTGACAATTATCATCAACCAATTTGTTGGTGTAGTTCTGACTGCCTTGGTTTATTACTATATATTTTATGTTATCTATGTTGATGTACTTTGTGTCAAATTAAAAAGAAATACATTTGTCCATAGTATTCATATAGGTTATTCCTTTTCATTAATAAAATTTTTAAAACATTATCTATTCAAAATGTTCCTCTTTTAATTAATTTTTCAAAAATTATATTTTTAATTATCTAGTCAATGCATTATATTTTAATGAATTTGCTCTTTAAAATTTCTTCCTTTTTATGAATTTCTGATTTTCTTCTTTTTCCGTTATATTCTTTGCAGTAACAAACTGTTTTTATTAATTTGTCTTTGCCACCTTGTATAATATTATATCAATTTTATAGCTGTATTTCTTTCAGTTATTTATCAAATAAACTTAAATATTAGAAAATATAAGACCTTCAGGATGAAACCAGAGAGGGAGACAAACCATAAGAGACTCTTAATCTCAGGAAACAGACTGAGGGTTGCTGGAGTGAAAGGGGGTTGGAGGAATGTGGTGGCTGGCTGAGGACACTGGGAAGGGTATGTACTATGGTGAGTGCTATGAATTCTGTAAGACTGATGAATCACAGACCTGTACCCCTGAAACAAATAATACATTGTATGTTAATAAATGAAAGAAAGAAAGAAAGAAAGAAAGAAAGAAAGAAAGAAAGAAAGAAAGAAAAGAAAAGAAATGTCCCCAAACAAAGATTCTTACTTGTAATTTCTTACTTGTTTCTGGAAATAATTTATTTTTTTCTTCTTGAAAATTTTACAAAAGCAATGGTCCATGTAAATAGGGGCACAGAAGAGGTCTATAAAAGTAAAGGGCCTTAAATCCGTTGCCTTCTCTTTATAATGACTCGGGAGGGATCATCCCTAAATTGACAGTCTTATTGGTGACCACCCATGATCTAAGCTAATGAGACTAAGAGGGGCCTATGCTCATTGGTATCCCTGAATCAATAAGAAAAAAATCTAGTATCCCAAATAAATACTGGGGCAGTCACAAAATGTGACTGAAAGTGGAAAATAAGGGAAAAAAGCATAAAACAAAAAGCAAACAAAAGAACCTCCAGGGGCACCTGGGTGGTTCAGTGGGTTAAGGCCTCTGCCTTCGGCTCAGGTCATGATCTCAGGGTCCTGGGATTGAGCCTCACATCGGGCTTCCTGCTTGGCAGGGAGCCTCCTTCCCCCTTTCTCTCTCTACCTGCCTCTCTGCCTACTTGTGACCTCTGTCTGTCAAATAAATAAATAAAATCTTTAAAACAAAATACAGTCTTGGGGCACCTGGGTGGCTCAGTGGGTTAAGGCCTCTGCCTTCGGCTCAGGTCATGATCTCAGGGTCCTGGGATTGAGCCCCACATCGGGCTTCCTGCTTGGCAGGGAGCCTCCTTCCCCCTTTCTCTCTCTGCCTGCCTCTCTGCCTACTTGTGATCTCTGTCTGTCAAATAAATAAATAAAAATCTTTAAAAAAAAAAAAAAAAAAAAAAAAAAAAAAGAACTTCCATAAAGTAGTAATCATATAGGTGCAGTATAATGGAACTAACATATTTTATGCTAAACCCAACAATAGTTTGGAATGAAAATGAGCTGTTGCTTTAATCACCATTAGAAGAAACAGAAAATTAAATGTTTTCCAACTGTGTGGAAAATGGTAACAGTCACTTAAAAGATATAACTTACAGGATTTATTCAAATTTATCATCAGAGAAAAACCCAATGACTCAATTTTTTTCTTTTTTTTTTAATTTTGACAGAGATTAAATTGTTTTCTGGCTTACGAACCCAGGCAAAGAACAAAAATCTAAATCAAATAATACACTATTTAACTTATATTAAATTAGAAAAAGTAAGTACATTTAAAGGTTTTTCGAAAATTTTTTCATGCTTCAAATTTCCTTAAGTTGTTTATTGAAACATCTATTTAAACAGATATTAGCAAAAAATAGAAATAAAAATAAAATAAAAAAATAAAAAATAAAATAAACAGCCAATTAGCATAGTTCATTAAGTAAATGAGATCATTTTTAGAATAGTTATTCTACATCTATGTTAAAATTTAACATCTTGGCAAAATGAGTTTTACCCTAAGAATTATATATATATATATATATATATATATATATATATATATATATATACATATATATATATAAATGTCAATATATTGATGGATTCTAAATAAAAGTAATACTAAAAGTTTTGACTATGTTTTAATACTCATGCTTCTCTTTTTCCCTTAGTTAGAAAGGAAACTTATATTTAGGGAAATAGACAAGGCTGACCTTCTTTCCTCTCCAGAAGTACTTCTAAGTTTCTTAACGCATTTTGACACTTCATCCCCACTCTAGCAAAAAAAAAAAAAAAAAAAAAAAAAAAACACAAACAAACGAGAAGGGAAAAGAAGCTATGGTTACAGAAATTTTATAACTTGAGTCCTTACATGGTGGCATAATACTTGGAAACAGATGTTGGGCACTTTTATGGGATTGTTAGACAAAGTCAATGTGGATAGCTTATTGACATTTTGCCTAAACAAGGTGGTATTTTCCTCTGGTTGCTACATATACTTTCTTCCTCAATTTGCGCAAGGAACAGCTGGGATATAATGTTTAGGCTACCAGCGGGGTTATCTGAGGCAACTCACTGGAGCTACAGGATCTACTTCCAAGATTTTTTTCTTCAACAAATATTCTGAAAATGACTGTAAATTGGAAACTCAGCTAAGTCTTTCAGGAGTCTTGGGTCCTTTCAGTATGATCATTCATGGAGTTGTTTGGGCTTCCTAATATCATGGAAGCTGTGTTTCAAGAATAAGTTTTACCAAAAGACAAAAAGTCTATGCTACCCGTCCCTTAGACCTAGTTCTGCTAATCAGAACACAATCATTTCCATCATATTCTGTTAGCCAAATCAATCATGAAGCTTTCTTTTCTTTTTAAATCAACATATAATCTTTTTAAATCAACATATAATACATTATTTCTTTCAGGGGTACAGGTCTGTGATTCATCAGCCTTACACAACACCCAGTGCTCCACACCACACCAATGCCCCTCACCCAATCACTCCATCCAACTACCACCCTCCCTTCCAGCAACCCTCAGTTTGTTTCCTAAGATTAAGAGTCTCTTACGATTTGTCTCCTCTCTGGTTTCATCTTGTTTCATTTTTTTTCCTCTCTTTCCCTACAATCCTCTTCTTGTTTCTTAATTTCTGCATATCAGTGAAATCATATGATAATTGTCTTTCTCTGATTGACTTATTTTGCTTAGCACAATACCCTCTAGTTCCATCCATGCCATTGAAAATGGCAAGATATCATTTTTTGATGGCTGTCTAATATATATATATATATATATTTTCCCCCACATCTTCTTTATCCATTCATCTGTCGATGAACATCTGGGCTTTTTCCATAGTTTGGCTATTGTGGACATTGTTGCTATAAACATCAGGGTGCAGGTGACCCTTCAGATTACATTTATATCTTTGGGGTAAATACCCAGCAATCGCTGGGTCATAGGGTAAGTCTATTTTCAACTTTTTGAAGAACCTCCATACTGTTTTCCAGAGTGGCTGTACAGGCTTGCATTCCCACCAACAGTGTAGCAGGGTTCCCCTTTCTCTGCATCCTTGCCAATTTCCGTCGCTTCCTGACTTGTTAATTTTAGCCATTCTCACTGGTGTGAGGTGGTATCTCACTGAGGTTTTGGTTTGTATTTCCCTGATGCTGAGTGATATTGAGCACTTTTTCATGTGTCTATTGGCCATCTAGATGTCTTCATTGAAGAAATGTCTGTTCATGTCTTCTGCCCATTTCTTGATTGGATTATTTGTTCTTTGGGTGTTGAGTTTGATAAGTTCTTTACAGGTTTTGAATACTAGCCCTTTATCTGATATGTCATTTGCAAATATATTCTCCCATTATGTCAATTTTTGGTTTTGTTGACTGTTTCCTTCACTGTGCAAAAGCTTTTTATTTTGATGAAGTCCCAATAGTTCATTTTTGCCTTTGTTTCCCTTGCCTTTGGAGATATGCCTAGGAAGAAGTTGCTGCAGCTGAGGTCAAAAAGGTTGCTGCCTGTGTTCTCCTCAAGGAAAAGGAAGGTAACCTTCCCTTTCAATGGAAAAAGTTTTAAAGAATGGAAATGACTTTTAGTCTTTCCTAATTGATGTTTATTTCTCTTCAACATTTGTGATATCCAGAAGGAAGCAATTTATGGCCAATAAGGTAAATCTACAGTTATCAGTGACCAAGATTCCTTCTATTTTCCTGCTCCCTCATCCTCAACACATGGTTTCCTTCTTGTGGTTCAAGAAGGTCAGCTGGATGAACAAAGGATAAGGAGGAGTGTGTACCATCCCTTTAATTAGTTACTAAAATTTCTTTTCTTTTCTTTTTTAAGGAGAGAGAGTATGAGCAGGGGAAGTGCAGAGAGAGAGAGAGAATCGTAGGCAAGCATGACCCAGGGCTCAATCTTGGGACCCTGAAATCATGACTGAGCTGAAACCAAGACTCAGATGCTTAACGAAACCGAGCCACCCAGAATCCACTTGTTACTAAAATTTCTAATGGGACATTCACTTAAGTATAAATAACCATTTCTAACTGCAAGAGAACTGCAGAATTTTTTACTCTAGAAAGAACTTTAGGTAGTTAAAAACTCAAGCTTTTATTACTTAAGAAAACATAGGGAATGAATATTAGGAGAAAAGCAGTAGTCTCTGCTACAAAACACACATTTGTATCTTTTTTGAAAAGAGAATCACATTTAATAAGATCTTTTTGTATTGGTTTGAATTTACTTGTGGATAGATTTAGACAGTTAAAACAAAAACAAATTCAATTCAAGTATTAGTTAGCCAACTATAATTTCTTAATGCATAGCAAAACATGTAATCAATCAGAAGAGATGTGGTCAGGAGAAATGTCCAATCACCTTACTGACTGTTCCAGTAGATATCTCTTTTGACACCCTTAGAGCTATAGATACTAGAACCTTTGCCAAGCCACTACAGAGAAAAACAAATGACTACTTGACTATCCTTGCCAGAAGAGCCATTCAGCTTCACTCAAGTTTCACATCATCTTTCTTAATTCTGACAAAGTATAATTGTTTAAATTTATCTATAACCCCGGTTGCAAAGGATGCTGGAAAATGTAGTTTTGAGCTTCATCCTGGGAAAAAGAGGATTCAAAATGAGGAGGGATACCAAAATGAGCAAGCTATATTCAAAACTCATATTCAAAAGAGTTTATGTGTACAAGCAACATCTCTCATTTTATAAGGTATTCATGACTGAATAAAATTAAGAAAAACTGCACTGTACTATTTCTTTGAAGACAAAAAGGTATGAAGAATTCACCAAGAAACAATATTTTGAAAACAAAGAAAAATGTGTATCATAATCATCCCAAATACTATAAACTGAAAGTAAATTAAGAACAAGAAATATTTACAATAAATTAGATATTCAGAATTTATATTTTTAAATTCTCTTTTACAAATGAGTAAAAATAACAAAATAAGTAAAAGAAATAGATATATTAATTATGCACATACAGATATAGACACTCAAATGCAAAAGATTAAAAAAAATTAAAAATGGATCAAAACCATATTTGGTTTGTCTAGTAACAGAAGAAATACAAATTGAAGAAAAAAACAAGTGATGCATTTATTTTTAATCTTAAAATATCATTTCTTACCAAGTTCATAAATATTATGCCTAGTTTGATCACTTTTTTTATTTCATTTTAATATAAAAAGAGCTGTCTTACATTGAGAAAAACTTTCTGGATTTAGAGCAAAAATGTCTAGATTCATACATCCTCTCTGCAAATATCTTTTGACTCTTGTGATGCTCAGTTACATATCTAAGAAAATGTAGATAATGAAAGCTTTCGTAAGTATATAAGATTTGTAAGTATATAAGTTTGTAAGTATATAAGTTTATTATGAGGTTTAACTGAAAAGTGAGAGGTGCCTGGGTGGCTCAGTGGGTTAAAGCCTCTGCCTTCAGCTCAGGTCATGATCCCAGGGTCCTGGGATCAAGCCCCACATCGGGCTCACTGCTCAGCAGAAAGCCGGCTTCCCTTTCTCTCTCTCCCTGCCTTTCTGCCTACTTGTGATCTCTGCCTGTCAAATAAATAAATAAAAAATCTTTAAAAAAAAAAAAGCGAAAGAGTTTATTAACAATTATATATATATATAAATATATATATATTAAAAAAATATATATATATAGGATTTTGAAAGAGGATGGACTAAGGAATGATGGTAGTAGTAAAGTAGTATGCCTAATATTTATGTAATGTTTAATTACTTTTATCCTTTTATTCTTCTGCAATACAAGCATACTACTTTATGACCACCATCATTCCTTAATCCATCCTCTTTCAAAATCCCATTGACTCAGATTAATTTCAATTTCTCCTTCTATGATCCCACCTTAGACTCTCTTCACCTCATTTTTTACTTCTTTTCCTAGAGGTTCTCTCCCCTCTAATATATGACACATTCTATATCCAGATCAATTTCATAAAACATGATCATGCTAACAAACATTATTGCTTAGAGGGTGAAGCTCAAAACATCTTAGCCTGGCATGTCAAGTTTTCCATTATCTGGCTCTGATGGTGTAAATTACCTTCTTTTCCACTGAAGTTAAAAATAGAACTCCCTTCCATTCTAATGAAGCTAGACCTTTTAATACTTTTCAAGTACAACATGTTCATACCTACACTTTGTTTTTCCCCCTCTTTGAATAAATTAGTGCTTGCACTGTTAATACCCTCAAAGAACATCTGCATTAATATGGCAGCCAATGAAGTTTCTCAAATTGGGTTTCTTAGGTGTACATCAGAGTACAATATTTATTCTAGGGGAAATTTGCTTTATGGGTGTAAAACTTTGAAAATATCCATATCAAAAAGTTCAAGCCATATTCAATTAAGATTGATATAAAATTCTACTAAATATTAAACAGAACATGTTTGTAGGTCAAGGTGTAGCTAAAAACTATAAGTCACAGTTGATATTTTTGTATTTCATTGATTATTAATTTTCTATGAATAAATTTGCTATTCAAAACCTAGATAGATTCTGATGAATTTATGAGAAAAAAAATAGCCCCTCTATACTTCCATTATCTATTCAACTTTTTTAAAGAAATTCAAGGAATTTGATTAAGTCTGAGGAAGAAACTACCAACATAAAACTAACTTTGCCAGTTCACAATGAATTTTCTTTTTTTTAAGATTTTATTTATTTATTTGAGAGAGAGAGATACAGACAGAGATAGAGAGATACAGACAGAGACAGAGAGAGCAAGCATGAGCAGGTGAGGGAGGGCAGGGGGAAGGAGAAGCAGAAACCCTGCTGAGCAAAGAGCCCAGATGCTGGAGATCATGGCCTGAGCCAAAGGTAGACACTTTACTGAGCCATCCAGGCACCTCTCACTGTGAATTTTCTTTTTCTTCTTTTCTTTTTTTTCACTGTGAATTTTCTTAATGTTAATGTTGGGACCAGGAAATCTTGGGAAAGCAGGATAGCACCTTAGTGATCACCACAGATATGATAATGGAAATGGGCATATTTAGCCAAGTGTGAGGAATGGCAAATTTTGACAAAGCAGAAAGAAAACAGTGATTTACGTCACTGATAGATGAGCCCTGGCTTTCCAGTAAGCAAAGAGAAAATCTTTCAGACATGGGAAATAATGCCCCTTGAATAAAACAAATTATAAGTATTGATTTTTAAATTGATTATCTTCAGTAAGCTGCCTTCCAGAAAAGAGAGATAGATTTGGATGGTATTAGACATAACAATAGAGCCAGACACACACAAAAAACATAATTATACCTTTCTCATCTTTGAGGACTATCATATTATTCCTTTTTGTTTGTTTGTTTGTTTTCTTTTGGCAGTTTCTTATAAAGCTCACCATATGATCCAGTAATTATGGTCCTAAATATTTACCAAAATGAAGTGAAAACTGACACAAAAACTGTCCTATGCATGTTTATAATGAATTTATTCATAATCCCCAAAACATGGAAGAAACCAAGATCACCTTCAATAGGTAAATGGGCAAAGTATGGTATAGTCATACAATAAATTAGTATTTCACAAGAAAAAGAAATAAGCTATCAAGACAAACCAATATTAGTAAGTGAAGGAAGCCAGTCTGGAAAGGCTACAAATTGTATGTTTTGAACTATATGATATTCTGGAAAAGGGAAAACTATAGGAACAGGAAAAAGATCAGTGACTGATAGGGGTTCAATGGGTAGGGAGTTTCAGAGGGAGAAATGAATAGGTGAAGCATACAGCATTTTAGGGGAGTAAAAGTATTCTATATGTTACTGTACTGACACATATGTGACATTATATATTTGTCAAAGGCCACAGAACTGTATAACGTAAAGAGTAAATTCTAATGTAATCTAATATCACATAAACTATGGAATTTAGTTAATAATAATTTGTTAATACTGGTTTATCATTTTTAACAAATGTACCCTACAAATGCAAGATGTTAATAATAGGGAAAACTGTGTGGTTGGGGAGTGGTGATTATATAGAATTGTCTGTAGAACTTAATGGTAACTTCCCTCAGTCTAGACTCCTGAGATGCTCTTGAGTAACAGAGTCACACCTGAAGGCTGTACTTGAAGGCTAGCAAAAAATGGACATTCTAACATACAAATCTTATATGAGTTAATGTTTTATAAGAATAGAGTCTCCATAAGAACTACCAAGAAACATCTAGGCAACATTGACTAGGGATGTTAATGGGGAATTTCAGTATAGCTTCTCAATTCTATTTGGTTTTGTTTGATTTCTATGTTAATGAACCCAAAGTTCTCTAACCACAGAATACTTTGAAATTCACTACATTTCAGATCATATTAAACCATCAATATTTAGCCACCTAAGAAATATTTAGTCTTAATTATGGGGGGCATTTGTTAATTTTCCTATTTATTTTCTCTCTGTTCACAAAATTTAAAAGAATTTTTTAGTTGTCACTTTTTTTTCAAAACTGTATGTTTCAAAGCTTAAATTTCTTTAATTATATGACTATAACAATTTACTAATATTGGATAATTCCTCTCAGTTTTTTCTCAGTATCATTTCTTAGAATAAGGAAGGTACAAATTCAGTGTCTTGTTAGTATAGTCTAAGCAAATGTGGTTAAGTCTAATTCAGAATATTCTGAGTATATTTTTATTTCTCACTCTGAGCATTTGAGGATATAGCAGAGCAAGTATATTTTTAAATTTGCTCTGGAAAAAATCACATAGAAGAATCCAGTGACCTTAGTCTTTACAAGAGATACAAATTTAACATCCTTAATCATATTCACAGTGATTAAAAACAAACAGGCAGCAACAACAAAAACAAGCTTTTTCAAACCTCACTTTATATTTTAAAACATTTTATAACACTTAGAAGTATTTTGCACACTTTATAACACTTTAAAATTGAAGTAAACAGGGAGCATCCATGCAGTCTGAAAACCAGACTTTCTGTGTGCCATGAGAACACATATACAATCTCTGTCGCTATCATCATTTCTATCTTTACCATTTTTAATGAAAGAAAACACACATATTACCTATTTTAATTTTTTTTTGGATGATAAGGAAGGTGTTAAGCTGTTCTTAAATTTAAGAAACCAGAGACGGCCTTTTCTATCCAACTTTTAGCAATAATTTTTAGAAGGTCCATTACTCTTCTCATTAAAGACAACTCCCTTCCCTTTCTGTGATGTGGCAGTTATCTGGTACCTTTAAAAAAAAAATCTAGGGGTGCCTGGGTGGCTCAGTGGGTTAAGCCGCTGCCTTCGGCTCGGGTCATGATCTCAGGGTCCTGGGATCGAGCCCCACATCGGGCTCTCTGCTCGGCGGGGAGCCTGCTTCCTCCTCTCTCTCTCTGCCTGCCTCTCTGCCTGCTTGTGATCTCTCTCTGTCAAATAAATAAATAAAATCTTTAAAAAAAAATCTATTCTGGTTCATCTGTCATGATAAATTCACATTCTTCAATAGTTACCCTGAATGTAAATGGGCTAAATGTCCCAATCAAAAGACAAAGAGTATCAAAAAACAAGACCCATCGATATGCTGTCTACAAGAAACTTACTTTAGACCCAAAGACACCTCCAGATTTAAAGTGAGGGCGTGGAAAAAAATTTACCATGCTAATGGACATCAAAAGAAAGCTGGGGTGACAATCCTTACATCAGATAAATTAGATTTTAAGGCAAAGACTAAAATAAGAGATGAGGAAGGACATGATATCATACTTAAACTGTCTGCCCAACAAGAAGATCTAACAATTTTAAATATCTATGCCCCTAACATGGGAGGAGCCAACTATATAAACCAGTTAATTAAAAAATCAAAGAAACACATCGACAATAATACAATAATAATAGGGCACTGTAATACTACCCTTACTGAAATGGACAGATCATCTAAGCAAAATATCAACAAGGAAATAAAGGACTTAAATGACACACTGGACCAGATAGACATCACAGATATATTCAGAACATTCCATCCCAAAGCAACAGAATACACATTCTTCTCTAGTGCACATGGAACAACCTCCAGAATAGATAACATCCTGGGTTACAAATCAGGTCTCAACTGGTACCAAAATATTGGGATCATTCCCTGCATATTTTCAGACCACAATGCTCTGAAACTAAAACTCAGTCACAAGAGGAAAGTTGGAAAGAGCTAAAGAACGTCCTACTAAAGAATGAATGGGTCAACCAGGAAACTAAAGAAGAATTGAAAAAATTCATGGAAACAAATGAAAATGAAAACACAACTGTTCAAAATCTTTGGGACACAGCAAAGGTGGTCCTGAGTAGAAAGTACATAGCAATACAAGTCTTTCTCAAGAAACAAGAAAGGTCTCAAGTATATAACCTGACCCTACACTGAAAGGAGCTGGAGAAAGAACACCAAAGAAAGCATAAACCCAGCAGGAGAAGAGAAATAATAAAGTTCAGAGCAGAAGTCAATGAAATAGAAACCAAAAGAACAGTAGAACAGATCAATGAAACAAGGAGCTGGTTCTTTAAAGAATTAGTAAGATTTTTAAATCCCTGGACAGACTTATCAAAAAGAAAAGAGAAAAGACCCAAATTAATAAAATTCATGAATGAAAGAGGAGCGATCACAACCAACACCAAAGAAATAAAAACAATTATAAGAACATACTATGAACAACTATAAACCAGCAAATTTGACAATCTGGAAGATATGGATGCATTCCTAGAGATGTATAAACTACTAAAACTGAACCAGAAAGAAATAGAAAACCTGAACAGACCAATATCCAGTAAGGAGATTGAAGCAGTCATCAAAAATTTCCCAACAAACAAGAGCCCAGGGCCAGACAGCTTCCCAGGGGAATTCTACCAAAATTTAAAGAAGAATTAACACCTATTCTCTTGAAACTGTTCCAAAAAATAGAAAAGAAACTTCCAAAGTCATTTTATGAGGTCAGCATTATGTTGATCCCCAAACCAGTCAAAGACCCCATCAAAAAGGAGAATTACAGACCAATATCCCTGATGAACACGGATGCAAAAATTCTTACCAAAATACTAGCCAATAGGATCCAGCAGTACCTTAAAAGGATTGTTCACAATGATGAACTGGGATTTATTCCTGGGCTACGAGGCTGGTTCAACATCTGCAAATCAATCAATGTGATACAATAGATTAATAAAAGAAAGAACAAGAACCATATGGATACTCTCAGTAGATGCTGAAAAAGCATTTGACAAAGTATAGCCTCCTTTCTTTTTTTTAATTTATTTTTTATTCATTTATTTATTTTTTTATAAACATATATTTTTATCCCCAGGGGTACAGGTCTGTGAATCACCAGGTTTACACACTTCACAGCACTCACCATAGCACATACCCTCCCCAATATCTATAACCCCACCCCCCCTCCCAGCCCCCCTCCCCCCATCAACCCTCAGTTTGTTTTGTGAGATTAAGAGTCACTTATGGTTTGTCTCCCTCCCAATCCCATCTTGTTTCATTTACTCTTCTCCTACCCCCTTAACCCCCCATGTTGCATCTCCTCTCCCTCATATCAGGGAGATCATATGATAGTTCTTTCTCCGAATGCCTTATTTCGCTAAGCACGATACCCTCTAGTTCCATCCACGTCATCGCAAATGGCAAGCCATTTCTTTTGATGGCTGCATAGTATTCCATTTTGTATATATACCACATCTTTTTTATCCAGTCATCTGTTGATACACATCTAGGTTCTTTCCATAGTTTGGCTATTGTAGACATTGCTACTATAAACATTCGGGTGCACATGCCCCTTCGGATCACTACGTTTGTATCTTTAGGGTAAATACCCAGTAGTGCAATTGCTGGGTCATAGGGTAGTTCTATTTTCAACATTTTGAAGAACCTCCATGCTGTTTTCCAGAGTGGTTGCACCAGCTTGCATTCCCACCAACAGTGTAGGAGGGTTCCCCTTTCTCCGCATCCTCACCTATAGCATCTTTTCTTGATCAAAACTCTTCACAGTGTAGGGATAGAGGATACCTGCCCCAATGTCATCAAAGCCATCTCTTTGAAACCCACAGCGAATATCATCCACAATGGGGAAGAACTGAGAGCTACTCCCCTAAGGTCAGGAACATGGTAGGGATGTCCACTATCACCACTGCTATTCAAAATAGTACTAAAATTCTTAGCCTCAGCAATCAGACAACAAAAGAAACAAAAGGCATCTGAATAGGTAAAGAAGTCAAACTCTCACTCTTTGCAGATGATAGGATACTTTATGTAGAAAACCCAGAAAGCTCCACTCTAAAACTGCTAGTACTCATAAAGGAATTCAGTAAAGTGTCAGGATATAAAATCAGTGCAAAGAAATCAGTTGCATTTCTATATACCAACAGCAAGACAGAAGAAAGAGAAATTAAGGAGTTGATCTCATTTATCATTGGACCCAAAACCATAAGATATCTAGGAATAAACCTAACTAAAGAGGCAAAGAATTTGTACTCAGAAAACTATAATCTGTACTCAGAAAATTATAATCTGTACTCAGAAAACTATAATCTGTACTCAGAAAACTATAAAAATGAAAGAAATTGAGGAAGACACAAAAAAATGGAAAGACGTTCCATGCTCATGGATTGGAAGAACAAATATTATGAAAATATTTATGATATCTAAAGCAATCTACACATTTAAGGCAATCCTTATCAAAATATCATCAATTTTTTCAAAGAACTGGAACAAATAATCCTAAAATTTATACGGAACCAGAAAAGACCTCAAATACCCAGAAGAATGTTGGAAAAGAGAGCCAAAGTTGGTGGCATCACAATTCCAGACTTCAAGCTCTATTACAAAGCTGTAATCCTCAAGACAATATGGTACTGGCACAAAAACAGACACCTAGATCAATGGAACAGAACAGAAAACCCAGAAATGGACCTTCAACTCTATGGTCAACTAATGTTTGACAAAGCAGGAAAGAATATCCAATGGAAAAAAAGACAGTCTCTTCAACAAATGGTGTTGGGAAAATTGGACAGCCACATCCAGAAGAATGAAACTGGACCATTTCCTTACACCACACACAACAATAGATGTTGTGTGTGGTGTAAATGGATGAACAACCTCAATGTGATACAGGAATCCATCAAAATCCTTGAGGAGAACACAGGCAGCAACCTCTTCGACCTCCGCTGCAGCAACTTCTTCCTAGGAACTTCGCCAAAGGCAAGGGAAGCAAGGGCGAAAATGAACTATTGGGTCTTCATCAAGATCAAAAGCTTTTGCACACCAAAGGAAACAGTCAACAAAACCAAAAGACAACTGACAGAATGGGAAAAGATATTTGCAAATGACATATCAAATAAAGGGCTAGTATCTAAAATCTATAAAGAACGTATCAAACTCACCAGCCAAAGAACAAATAATCCAATCCAGAAATGGGCAGAGGACATGAACAGACATTTCTCCAAAGAAGACATCCAGATGGCCAATAGACACATGAAAAATTGCTCCACATCACTCGGCATCAGGGAAATACAAATCAAAACCACAATGAGATACCACCTCACACAAGTCAGAATGGCTAAAATTAACAAGTCAGGGAATGACAGATGCTGGCAAGGATGCGGAGAAAGGGGAACCCTCCTACACTGTTGGTGGGAGTGCAAGCCGGTGCTGCCACTCTTGAAAACAGTATGGAGCTTCCTCAAAAATTTGGAAATAGAACTACCCTACAACCTAGCCATTTCACTCTTGGGTATTTACCCTAAAGATACAAATACAGTGATCCGAAGGGGCACGTGCACCCTAATGTTTATAGCAGCAATGTCCACAATAGCCAAACTATGGAAAGAACCTAGATGTCTATCAACAGATGAATGGATAAAGAAGTAGTATATATATTTATATGGTATACATAGTGAGATATATACACACACACACACACACACACACACACAGAGATATATGTATATACACACACACATACTGGAATGTATATATATATTCTATTGTATATGTACATACACAATATAATACTATGCAGCTGTCAAAAGAAATAAAATCTTGCCATTTGCAACCAGGTGGATGGAACTAGAGGGTATTTTATTGAGCAAAATTAGTCAGAGAAAGACAATTATCATATGATCTCTCTGATATGAAGAATATGAGAGGCAGGGCAGGTGGATTGTGGGGGGTAGGGAAGGAAAAAATGAAACAAGACGGGATCTGGAGGAAGACAAACCATAAGAGACTCTTCGTCTCATGAAACAAACTGACGGTTTCTGTGGGGTGGGGAGGTAGGGATAGGATGGCTGGGTTATGGACATTGGGGAGGGTATGTGCTATGGTGAGTGCTTGTGAAATGTGTAAGCCTGATGATTCACAGACCTGTATCCCTGGGTCAAATAATACATTATATGTCAATAAGAAATAATGGTTTAAATGCCAAGTGGCACAGGGAGATAACAATGCCACCACTACATACACCAACTTCTTGGACACATGTTTAGTGTTACAAGAGAGAATTTACAAATCTACTCATAAAGAACACTAGTTTGAAAATAATAGCCACCCTAATTTAGAGCAAGAACACATTATCTGAGGGGCGCCTGGGTGGCTCAGTGGGTTAAGCCGCTGCCTTAGGCTCAGGTCATGATCTCAGAGTCCTGGGATCAAGCCCCGCATCGGGCTCTCTGCTCAGCAGGGAGCCTGCTTCCTCCTCTCTCTCTGCCTGCCTCTCTGCCTGCTTGTGATCTCTCTGTCAAATAAATAAATAAAATCTTTAAAAAAAAAAAAAGAACACATTATCTGAAAAAAAATGTACTCCATTAATGTTATTCTAAAAGTAAATGTAGTACTTGTTCTATAACTCTGTGAATATAACTTAATATCAAGAATACTAGATTCTAGGGTGCCTGGGGGGCTTATTCAGTTAATTAAGCATCTGCCTTCAGCTCAGGTCATGATCCCAGGGTCCTGGGTTGAGTTCCCCATTGGGTTCCTTGCTTAGCGGGGAGTCCTTTTCTCCCTTTCCTTTTGTTTCTCCTCCTGTTTGTGCTCTCTCACTCTCTCTCTCTCAATAAATAAAATCTTTTTTAAAAAAATACTGGATTCTAAATATATTTTTAATTGTAAGTGACAGAAAATCCCATCAAAGTTAAGGTTAACAAAATGGAATTATTCAGTTTATTGACAGATTCAAGAATAGATCTGGAGTGTAAATACAGGGATACAAAAGATATTAACAGGATCCAGATGTGTTGCATTCCCTTGTTCCACTTAGCTCACTTCTCCTGATGGTCTTCTATCCTCATGGTTGAATGATGGCTGCCAGATGGTCCTAGAGATTTTTCTTTCCACCTTTCCAGCAAACATAAAAGAAGCTTCTTTTCCAGCCACTTCAATGGTCCAATATATTTTTTGGTGAGAAACCTAGATGAGTTGCCAATTGTAAAGAAAACAATGGCCTGGAAGATGTGCTGTAAACCTTGTGGTCATGGGGGTGGAAATTCAATAGCACAACCTAAACTGAGACTATGTGAGAATCTCCAAAGAAGAATCAAAAGCTGCTGGAGGCAAGAAGAACAATGTCAAGCAGTAAATGGGAACTTTGTGGCCTGGACTGTAGTCCTGTGTACAGGCAAAAGACAGTGACTTGCTACGCAGTTTACCTCCAAAGAGAATTGTTTTTTCCTCTCATTTTGATTAAGTTTGAACTAAGGAAGAGCACACACAAAAAAGCACATTCATGGCAAAAAACAGAAATTTAATGGATATTCCACTTAGATATTGAGGGTTTTTATCTGTATAGCGGTTTTACTTTTTCTTAGTGACAACAAATGCTAATCGGAAATGAAAAATATATACCAAAAAGTTACTTAAAAATAAATTCTTTTATATTTAAAAAACTTATTCATTCACTACTCAGATTAACAGAGTAACTTTGTGTATAAGTATAGTGTATGCCTACATATTATGTATGGTTCTATATATGTATAAATAGTATATATATGTATACATATTGTATGTGTAGTGTGTATGCATATATATAAATATATAGTGCATATGTATAATACATCTAAATGTAGATACAAAAGTCGCTGATTATTATAGCTATTTTTATCCAATAATCTCCTAAACTTCTAACATATCCATAATATATGGTGGTAACTTGGATTCATCGTGAGTTTTTTAAACAAATGAATTTTATTTTTGTTATATCAAATCCATTTTATTACTCTTTGTGGTGCCATTAGAAAATATTTTTTGAAAAATATTTGTAGTAAATTCAGGAGAGAGGTTTTTGTTCAAAATTTTTACATGTGTATAATATATATTGTGTATGTGCATGTGTGTGTGCATGTACATATGTACTATCCAAGGATTACATATGGAAGAATTTACAATATAGGAAATGTACTGTTCTAGGTATTAGAAAACATGGTTGTGTTTCTTAAACTTCCACAGACTGTTTAACCTTGAACAATTCAATTCCTCTGGATCACAGTTTCTTCCAACAAAAGGTAAATGACAGCACATATTTATTCAGTAAATATGTATTAAATACCCATTATGTTCCAAATATTTTTTTACGTCCTAAGGTTCGAAGAAATGACAGAAATTTGCTTGCACAGAACATATACTCTTAGGTGAGACAATGAACAAGATAGAGCAAAATGCATAGTAAAAAAAAAAAAACATGATAAATGCTAAAGGAAAAAAAAAAAGTAAACTATAGAATGAGAGTAGAAAGTAACACAGTGGATCAGTGGGTAAGATGGGAGCAAGTCCTGAAGAGTCCTCAGTAACATCCTAAGAATTCTATTCTGAGGAACACATTCTAAACACTAGACATTCTGTCTAATTCTTAAATGTAAATGATTACATATGTGATTGATTACCAATAAAAAATGGGCAAAATGACATCAGGTTTAGTAAATCAAGTTTTTCAACTGGATAAAATTAATGCCTTCTCAGAGGACTCCTTCTTATTCAAGTTACTGAAGACCAAAGGCTTCAATTATTCACAATATATGCTACAAATACATTTTTTTCTGAAAAATATTTTCACTTAAATATCTATATTACCTATAGATTATTATTATTAATTATAATAATATGTTATAAATATGTATATAGCAAAATATTTTATTTCCCCCCTTAGTATTTGAAACTTAAGAGTAATCTTTTATTTGCAGCAAGTCACTATTCAAAATTATATATGTAGCAAAAGTTTTAATCCTCTCACATTTTCTTTTAATTTTCAGCCTGTCAAATTATTGCCAGTTAAAAATCACCAATTGACAATTTGTGAGAACAAATTCCTTTATAGAGTTTCTATCACTGAAGATTTAGTTAGCCTTCATGTGACCCCTTTAAGAGAATTCCTACACTGAGATCTTCAATGAGAAAATATAATCTAGAGTGAAAATAATGGATAAAGCGGTGACAGATGACACTGAGAATAGATTTGAAATGACACAATGTCTATTGTGAAAACGATTTTTCCTGTCAGGCCTTTATTTCCTAAAGAAATACAGAGTTTTCAGGATGTCAGAAGCTCATTCACAATTTTTATTTACTCTGACTTAGATATACTAACAATTCAATTGAAATTTCAGATTTTGACTCAAGTTTTATTGTTGCATTGCAAAAAATTGGCATTAAATAGATATTTAGAGTGTTGTGACTGCCACTTCTTTTAGATTGAAACCATGTAATGCAGCAGGTCAGCCAAAACAGAAATAACTATTCTTTAAGTAGTTCTTATATTTAGGTAGCTTGAGTATTAAGTTTCACAGAGATATTTCAGGAAAGATGACAATCCTCATAGTAATAAAGGCTCTTCATAAATCCTTGCAGACTGTTAGCCCAGCACTGAATAAATAGATCCAAATTTTATGTCACCAGACAGAAGGTAAGAGGTTTAGAGTGCTCACTCATGTTACTCCTGCAGTGGCATCTGATTAAAACAGTGTCATCAATCAACACAAAGGCACATATCCACCTTGTCTGATCTAGTCTTCCTTCAGCAACCTTTCCTACTTCCTTCCCTACCTCTCAGGAGCTCAGGACAGGAGAAGATGGAAACTCCTTTTGAGGTCTTGGTTGGGATACTCTGGACTTGAAGAAATTGCAGCAGACAATGTTTAGATTAATCTTGCTCTTTCACTACAACCATTGCTTGCACCAAGAATGTTAAGAGGTCTTACGGTGAGTTATTGAGGATGAAATGAATAATTCTTAGACTATCATTTATGAGTCTTCATGATTAAGTTATTGGTCCAATTTTCCAAACTCGCCTCTGACTATTCCTGTACAGAAACCCTAAAATCAGGCTACTCCAGCATGTTTGGTCCACAAAGGTCATGTTTTCTCTTACTTCTGTGACTTTCTTCATCTTCCTGGAAAGCATTTGCAAGCATATACATTTGGCTAACTTCTAGTCATCCTTCAAAACTTACCTCAGCCATCATCATTTCTGAAATATCGTTCTTTTCCCTGTGACACTGTAGGTTAGATGCTCTTCCAATGCATTTCCATAATAACATCCTATCTTTACTTTTCTCCATATTAACAACTACACTGGGTGGCAGTTGATAATGCATAAGTAATGGGGGCATAGAGAATATATCTTTGAAAGAGCCGAATTTTTAGGTTCGTGCTTTTATTCTATTTTACTCATGAGCGTGTTCTGTTAAGCAAGTTAATTAATTTTAGTTTTGTTTCCATAAAATGAGGGCTAAAGTTTTCTTCAATAAAAGGAAATTTTGACAATGATTTATTTACTAATTCATAAATGTATTTCCATATATATGTATGTATATACTTCAGATTATACATGTGTGTAGAGATAGAAACAGACATAGAGAGAGGGAGAGACTATTTTAGGGTCTGAAAATAGAAAATATTTTGATTTTAAAAGGGTGGGATTCTATCATCTAACCATTAAAGGGCAGTGACACAGGAAATTTTATCTTAAATTTGGAAATTTAAGATTTAAGAAATAAGGGGAATGGGTGAAATAACAATATAAGATATTATGACTAAATTGTTGGAATACGTGAGAAAGAGTAAATTTTTTTAAGAGATTTCCAAAGTTGATAAATTTCAGATGATGGTAAATTCAAAAGAGATCCATCAGAGTAGTTAACTTAAGCAGAATGGAGGCAATTCTCTAGTTATGTAAATAGACACACTTCAGTGAATGTAATAGATATAATTCTGTAAAATGCACATTTTATAAAATAACATATAGTTAAAATTTCCATTATTAATATTAATGAAAGCATATATACTATAAATACATGTGTATTATAAGTTATTCTATTAATATTTACCTCATTTCCAAGCCCCACTATTATAAATTACACCATTGTTTTATACTTATATATATATATACACGTATATACATGTAGCTATTAATGTTTATGCATATATATGCATCACTGCTTATAATGCCATGATTTATAATGTTTTTTTCCATACTGTACATTATTTCTTCTGGACCAAATTCCTGAAAATGTGAAATTTATGACTATATTAAGATTCAAGAATAAATTGTCAAATGTCTTTACAGATAGGCTTTATACAGATATATATAGACCTTTTATAGGTCTATACAAATGTAACCCCAACGAGAGCAACTCCATGCATTACACTTTCCCCATCAATGATTCATACCACTAATTTTTGCTAATTTTTAGTTACCTGGCTGATGTATTCATTACTTTCTTAGAGATTTGTATGTATTTTTCAGGAACTACAGTTCTCTTATTTTGAGTCTCTTTCCTCTCTACTTTATAACTAACAATTTTCTTCAGCATTTTTAATCTCTATTATTTCACTATTATATTATAATCTCTATTATTTCACTCCAAATTGTATTTGGAGATATGGCCTTTAAGGAGGTAGCTGAGATAAATGAGGTCATATGGTGAAGCCCTAATCCAATAGGACTAATGTCCTTGTAAGAAGAAGATACCAAATCTCTCTCATTCTTACTCTCTGCTGCACACACATACACACATAGATACACACACACACACACACACACACACACACGATAGGCCACCCAAGGACAGTGAAAAGGGAGCCATCTGTAGCCTGGAGACAAGTCTCAACAGAACCCAACCCTGTTGGCATCTTACTTGGATGTCAGCCTCCAGAACTGTGAGAAAATAAATTTTTGTTTTTTAAGCCACCCAGTCTGTGGCATTTTATTCTGGGGTAGTCCAGTCAGACTAATATAGTATACAGTGAAATTCTTCTTTACACTCTAATTTCTGGTCCTTTAATACAGTTACACAGAAACAAAAACTTATCAATTTTTAAATCTCTTCAGGCATATTTGTTGCATATACAAGAAAAAAACACCTGTGTATACACATCCAGTTCATTTCATCTTTTTTTCATAAATGACAAAACACTATATAAACTGTTACAGATTATTTTTTATTATACTGTTGTGTTATTATGATTTGTAAGAAATATATATTTAGTCTTTGTCCATAGTTCCTGACTCAGAGTTCCCAAAACCCTTGGAACTTCCCGAGTGATAAAAGCAATGGGCATCTTTGTCCTAATATTTGGTCTCTTGCCCTCAATTTCTGAAAATACTTCAGAGCCATAAAGTAAAGTGGATATCATGTTATCAATAAGCCCCTTTCCACCACACCTAAGTTACATGAATGAGGTAACTTTCAGAAAGCAACTGAGGATAGGGCTTGTTGCCAGGGAAACTAGCCATGAATAGAAGTGGAATTTTCAGTCCCACCCCTGATCTCCAGGGAAGAGAAAGAGCTGAAGGTTGAATCTATCCCCTTTGCTTTATAGCCAACCTGGCCTTGTGACATTAGAGCCTCTCAAGTTGGAGAGGGGGTAGTCGTGTATGACTGAGTTCTTAACCTATGGGACCTAAGGTTATCTCCCAGTAAATAATGTCAGAATTGAGTTGAATTGTAGGACATCCACTTGGTGTCCAGAGAATTATTAGAGCATTGTTTGGTGGTACAGGCAATCCCCCAACGCAGACACTGGGAATGGGTTCCAGAAGTAACTATATAGATTATCCACCTATCATAACAGCAAATAGCTTTACCAATGACTTTTAAATTGCGTACAAATACATCAAAATTTATCTATTTTGTAAAAGATAAACTTGATTTCCAGTATTTTGCTACTAAAAATTTGTTATACTGGATAGCTTTTATATATGCTATTTTCTACTTTGAAGTATATCTGCATAATAAATTCTTAAAAGAGAAATCACTGTGTTAAAGGGCTTTAGCACTCATTTTATAGATAGATCTTGCCAAATATTCTTCCATATGGAATGATACAAATTTATACTTTTCCAGAAATTTATGAGAATTCCTGTAATCTCACACTATCTCAGACATGTGCACATGCACACACACACACACACACACACACAGTTGCCAAACTTCTGGGACTTTGAAAATATAATATGTGAAATGTAATAGTTTAGTATGGTTTTGACTTATATTTTGATTTTGATTTATATTTTTATTACACTGAATGAGACTGAACATTTTTTTATTAAAAACTGGACATAAAATTGTTAGCTCACTTTTCTTTCCTTGCATTTTTAAATATGCTATTCAACTAACTCCTGAATAAAGCATTGTCAAAAAGACTGATGATAATCGACTGTTGTTTTCCTTATGAATGACTTGGCCTTTGTTGTCTGCTTGCTCATTAAAAAAAAAAAAAAAAAATTCTAGCATTTTTACTAGAATAAATCTCAGTTTCATTTGCTCCAATTTGACCTTCCCAGTATGTAGGATGCTCTTTCAATATAAATTTTCAAATATTGTTATCCAATTCTTTTTTTAAAAATTAAGAATTTGTCTTGAAATATAGTTTTTAGTCTTTGAGCTGTTATTTTCTCATTCAGGACTCTTAGTATACATGTATTGGATCTTCCTTACCTAACCTCTGTCACATTTTTTATAATACTTTCAAATCTTTTTAATTTTTTCATCTTCAATCTTTCCCTTCTCACTTTATAGTCTTTCTAGTCATTTTTTACTTAAAATCCTTTTTTTCTCATTTTTTCTTTCCTGATTTTTTATTTTTTCAAAATATTTATTGAATTTTCTATTTTCTGATTTTATGTTTCCAATTTTGTTGTGTTTTTATACTTCCTATCTTACTTTTGTTTAATATAATTTTAATCTACTCTGCGACCATGCCTTTCTGATACCTTTTCATTATCTGTAAGATTGTTATTGTGCTTCTTACTCTCTCTTTTTCTTCAAATATTTCTGAATGAAATTTGTGATCATAATCACTTTCTATTGTTTTTTTGCTAGGTTAGATTTGTCTTCCTGAACTGTTTCACTTCTCTAGAAACCCTTTTCTGTTCTTTTTGTGAAGTGAACAGAAATGCGGTTTCCTAATCCCTTATATTTCCTGGCTCTGTTTCCTATCACCACTTTTATATGAATTTTGTTTGCTGCTGTTGTACCCATCCTGCTTAATTAGGACAATAATCCCAGCAGTTTCTCCTTAGTATAGTTATTTACTGGGTTGTCAGTTTACTTTTCAATGTTCATGAGGCCTAGTTACTTCCAAATCTGCAGATGTTGCTTGGGACACCTGGAATTCATCCAAAAACTGGAGCACAGATTCTCTTCTCTGTTAACTTTTCTGTTCTCAGATGGTCCCAATAAGCTTCTTAATTAATATTTGAAGCATTCTTCTGTCGCATCATTTACAATTTGCCTAATTCTGTGATGATTTAATTTCTTAAACATTTTTCTGTGGTCTCCTACCTCTGATTTTAGTATCTCCCCAAGTATTTTTTTTAATATTTTATTTATTTACTGGAGAGAGAGAGAGAATGAATGAGTGAGAGAGAGAGAGCACAAACCAGGGGGAGAGGCAGAGGAGGAAATAGGCTCCCCATTAAGTAAGGAGCCCAATGTGGGGCTCAATCCAAGGACCCTGGGATCATGACCTGAGCTGAAGGCAGACACTTAACCGACTGAGCCACCTAGGTACCACATCTTCCCCTTTCATCCTCTTTTCTGACTTCATGCACTTAAACATTATTGAATTATTTCTCAGCTACAATTATGCCATTCATTTTTTTTAATGTATGGAAAAATATTTGGTTTTGGTTTCCATTTTCTCCTTGACATTTTTTTTCTTTTCCAAAGAGTTAGCAAAAACTTTCTAATGAATACTATTTATTATTTGACTTTTCTTTCTTCTGATAATATGTTTGTAGATCCAGCCATTTTTCCTAAAGAAGGTATATTTTTCCGATCGCTAAGACTCTGGCTCCCTTTCAAAGCAATACCATTCTCATTGGCTATTTTGTCACTGCCTCTCTTCTTATGTCATACACTGCCAGTGGAAAAGGACGGATCTCATACATGCGGGCTGTACTTTTCAGTAGAACTTAATTAAATTTCTAGAATTTGCAAGAAGTTCTTTTTTTTCATGTCTTTAGACCAATTGCAAATATTTCTCTTTTCTGTGCTCAGAATGGATTAAAAAAATAGTTTATCTGGTGCCATATAAAATGAGAATATTTTGGCTATTATGTTGTAAAAACTACATATTTAAGAGGGGTGTGTGCCAGCCAAACAAACCTTTATTTAATGCTTATTTTTCACCAAGGGGTAAAAGAGTAATATTGGATACCATGGTGGAAAGCACAGAAAGTGTCTTAGTATTCAAAAATTTTATATTATAGTAAGTAGAGATATATAAAGAAATAAATAGGTAACTGAGTTGTACTAAGTTGTACTAAGAAAAAAGCATAGTAAGTATAATAAGGAAATCTGGAAAGCAGAAGATTACTCCTTTACACCAGATGGGCAAGAAAAACCTCAGTCATAGATCAAAACTTGGGCAGAGACTTGGAAGACATAGGGCATGAACCACATAAACGACTGGCGAGGGCCTACAAACTCGGAGTCTAAACGCATATGGAACTCAACATTTTTACTCTCCTCTACTTTCAAAGCATGTTTATTGGTGCCCTGATCATAAAATTTATCATCTTGGTAGTCTTAGCCTTATTTGACTTTCTGGTTTAATTGACCCTCTCTTAATAGCTTTCATATTTTTCTACCTTTATATTATTTTAAATTACTACCATATTGAAAAAGAGCTCAGACATAAAGCCCTACTTATAAGGTCGATTAATCTTTGACAAAGCAGGAAAGAATATACAATGGGGGAAATACTGCTTCCTTAACAAATGGGGCTGGAACTGCACAGCAACATGCAAAAGAATGAAACTGGACCACTTCCTTACACCATACACAAAAATAAACTCAAAATGGATTGAAGACCTAAACATGAGACCTGAAATCATAAAACACCTAGAAGAAAACATATATAGTAATTTCTTTGGCACTGGCCAAAGCAGCATTTTTCTAGATAGGTCTCCTCAGGCAAGGAAAACAAAAGCAAAAATAAATGATTGGGACTATCTCAAAATAAAAAGTTCTTGCACAATGAAGGGAACCATCAACAAAACAAAAGGTGACCTACTAAGAAGGAGAAGATATTTGCAAATGAAAAGCCCATTAAGTGGTTAATATCCAAAATACATAAAGAACTTATACAATTCAACAGCAAAAGAACAATCCAATTAGAAAACTGTTTTTTTCCAAAGAAGACATGCAGATGACCAACAGAAAAATGAAAAGATGCTCAACATTACTAAACATCAGGGAAATGTGAATCAAAGCAGCAATGAGATATCACCTTACACCCATTAGAATGGCTAGAATTAGCAAGACAAGAAATAGTAAGTGTTGGAAAGGATATGGGGAAAAAAGAATCTTCATTCCCTGGGTGGGAATGTATACCAGTGCAGCACTGTAAAAAACAGTATGGTAGTTCCTTAGAAAATTAAAAATAGAAATAACATATGATCCAGTAATTCTACTACTATTTGTCTAAATTAATTAAAACACTAATTTGAAAAAATGTATGTACCCCATGCTTAGTGCAGTATTATTTACAATAGGTAAGATATGGAACCAATCCAAGTGTCCATCCATAAATGAATGGATAATGAAAATACTATACAAAGTAATATTCCATTTATTATATATATATACTAATATATATATAATACAAATACTAAATATATATATAATACGCATATACTATATATAATTCATATTATATATATACACACACAATAATAAAATATTGTTTTTCATCCATTTCATCCACAGATTCCAACCATTCCATCTATTCTATATAATACAATAGAATATTGTCATATATACAGAAAGATACATAGATTATATATAGATATAGATACTATATATAATCTAGGGGGGTATGATACTACAGGAAATAAGCCAGACAGAGAAAGACAAATACTATATGATTTCACTTTTATGTGATATCTAAAAAACAAAACAAAGAGACAAACAAAATTTAAAAACCCAGATCTTAAATACAGAGAAAATACTGGTGATTACGGAAGTGGAGGTGGGTAGGGTGAGTGGGTAAAATTGATAAAGTGGATTAAAAGCTATAGACTTCCAGTTATAAAATAAATAAGTCATAAAGTTCAAAAGTAAAACAGGAAATATAGTCAATAATATTGTAATAACAAAGTTTGGTCACAGATGATAACTATTTATCATGGTATACACTGACTAATGTAGAGTATAGCACTATATATTAATTATAATTCAATAGAAAAATACTAACAAAAATAATAATCTGGAAAATGTATTCAAACAACACTTACTTATGATTTCCAATACTATCATTTAAACACCCACATAAATGGGTAAAATGGATGAAGAAATTCAAAAGATTCAAATTTCTAGTTACAAACTAAATAAGTCATGGAAATGTAATGTATAATATTGTGGCTGTAGTTAATAATACCGTATTACATATTTGAAACCACTAAGAGAATAGACCTTAAAAGTTCTCATACCAAAAAGAAAATGTGTAGCTATGTGTGGTGACAGATGTTAACTAGACCTGTTTTGGTGATCAAATAAATTGAATCATTACATTGTATAGCTAAACCTAACATCATGTTATAAGTCAATTATAACTCACAAAACAAAACAAAACAAAACAAAAACCTATACTATATGTACCTGTTCCTCAAGATTATAAGTACTGAAAAAAAAAAAAAAGAAAAAGAAAAAAGAAAAACTGGAAGTGCTGCCAAATCATATCCTCACCCTATTTTCTCTCCTATACCTATCAACCCTGGATTCCATAGATTATGTTATCAATAATTATCTTGGATTATTACAAAATTCCTTATCACTCATCATATCTGCCTTGGAAAACTTCAAACCCAGAAGATCCTGATTATCTGCCATGCCAGAGCTATTATTGGTTTTATGATAATGCTAAAGAAAAAGCACACATCCTGAAATTTTGGTTCCACTATAAACCCAAAATCATCTGCATCATCTGGGCAGCATCCATGTTGCCTGGATTTTTTACTTTTTTTTATACATTGGCATATTTACTCCTTGGCCTTCCCAAAACTTGTTTCAAATTTTGCCACTTTTCTTTTTCCTTCTTAAATATATAATATCTTAACTTTGTCCAGTATTTCACAGAGAAGCCCTAATTATGAGACCGAAATTTTACTGGTTCAGTTGCCCAATCTTCAAATACCTCTGATAAGCTTCCACTGTTTCCAAATTTCCTCTAATTATATTTGAAGATATTTCTTTTATCCTCCAATGGTGATCTGGACCTCATCCCATCTTTTTTTTTCTTTTTTTTTTAAGATTTTATTTATTTATTTGACAGACAGAGATCACAAGTAGGCAGAGAGGCAGGCAGAGAGAGAGGAGGAAGCAGGCTCCCTGCTGAGCAGAGAGCTCCATGTGCGGCTCAATCCCAGGACCCTGGGATCATGACCTGAGCTGAAGGCAGAGGCCTTAACCCACTGAGCCACCCAGGTGCCTCCTCATCCCATCTTATTAACCCCACGCCCCCAAGAGTCACAATTGCCCCAGTACCTTTATCTTCTCCTTTTATACTGAATCAATCCCTCAGCATTTAAATATCTGCAAATCTCTCCTAACTACACAGAATTGCTATTCCTAATCTTTCTGGGATCCCTCCTTAACCACTGCTCCTTCTACTTCTTCCCCTTAGCTGTGAACTACTGAGAAAAAGTCATCAAAATCATCTGTGTCTGTGGCCTCACCTCCAACTACTTCCTCAGTCTACCCTACATTTCCATCTGCCCTCCCCATTCCATGGGAGTTCCCTGGTAAAGTCACAATGGCTCTTTTGTTACTAAACCCAGCGGGAAGTTTTGGTTACTCATCAGATTTGATCTTTAAGTGAAAAACTTAAAGCATATTTGGAAAAACTCAGATGTGTTAATCTTATTTTACAGCAGTGAATCTTACAAAATCTAAATATAGACAATGTATAGCTGATAAAATTTCACTTATAGGTTGAGATTGTACTGTATATGGAAAGCACAGGCTGGATTCTAGAACTTAGTAAAAAAATGTAAAATAATTAACATATTTATATTTCTTTTTCAGTTACAGAAACTTACTATGAAATTGATTATGGAAACTCTCTGATCACATGCCACTATAACACGTGGTAATTATTTTTGCCATCTGTTATGGGTTAAATTGTGTCCTTCACAAAGAAACCGTTAGGACCTTATTTAGAAATAGGGCTATGGCTAATGTAATAGTTCAGAGGAGGTCATAAGGTGGGCCCTAATTCTACATGACTGTTGTCTTTATTAAAAGGGTAAATTCAGGATAAAAGACAGACACACAGTGGAAAGACAATGTGAAGACACAAAGGGAGAAGACAGCCATGTGACCAGAGTGATGCATATATGAGCCAAGGAATGTTAAGGATTGCTGGTAATCATCAGAAGCTAGAAAAGTCAAGGAAATACTGTCCTCAGAGGTGTTTGAGAAAGTACAGCCCTGCCAACACTTTGATTTTGGACTTCTAGCTTCCAGAAATGTGAGAGAATAAATTTCTGTTGTTTTAAGCCACCCGGTTCTTGGTGCTTTGTTACAGTACCCCTCAGAAACTAACACAACTTTTTACGTGTCTTGCATTTTCTCTCCTCCTCACTGAGTTATGCTACCATAAAAATAGAAAAATGCAAATTTAAAAATATCTTCTCCCCATCTTCTTCCCATCTTCTGCTTTCTCCTCTTACCTTACTTGATTCACAGCTTTGGAGACATGCCTACTTTCCCTGAGTCCTGTTTCTCAGATGCAGCAAGAAGTTATTGTATGAAGTGGTCCGTTGCTTTACTTATGACCAAAGAACTTTCTGGCTAGGCACATGGAGAAAATGTCCTAAAAACCAGTCTGAAGTATCTATTCAATGTCTTTACTCAGAAGCAGTTCTTCCCAAACTCATGTTGGAATGCCCTGGTGATCTTGTTAAATGTGTTTTCTGATTAAATAATCAGAATGAATATTCCACATTTCTAATAATCTCCCTAGCAATGATGATGCTTTCATTCTGAGGACCACATTTTGAGAAGTAAAGCTCTAAAACTTGATCCAGTGACTCAAGTCACAAACCTAGATATTATCCTCAACTTCTCTACCAAAGAATGCTTGCAGCCTAAGCAGCACTTTTTGTGCACAGAAAAAAAAAAAAAAAAAAAAAGGTTACTCTCTCTAGATATTGGAACTTTAAAAAAGGCAGCCCATGGGCGGATGAATTAGAATAGATGCCCCACTTAGACAGATATTTTAGGAGACAATGGGCCTTCTGTAGGAATATATAGTTCTAACAAAACTCAAGGATTGGTAAATTAGGTGGGAGCTACACTTCCCACTCCCACTCTCTCAGCAGCCAGGTGCCTTTAAATGGCACAAACAGCATAAAGTGATTTCTCTACCTTCCTGCTCACCATTAGCTATGAAGACATGTCAATTCTAATTCAGATATCATATATATATATGAAATTATATTATATATTATAATTCATATAAAATTATATATAATAATATAATACATATATTATTTCCTCTCTCTAGCTATATGTTCTCAGACATTAACCACCTATAATCTAATCAGCCACCTTACCTCAGCCACTTATCTAAGAAAAGTATTTTCTTTATTGCAACCATATTTACCTTTCTGAAATGTAACTCATTTTTCTTCTCCTTAAAAATGTGCGAAGAGTCCACACTCTTGTGTGGACAGTAAGCTGTGAAACACTTAGCATGGCATGGAAAAGATCTAAAAGTACCACCCAAAGTGAACTTTGGGCTGACTGCACTCTCTTTGGTTTCTATTTTTTCACCCACAGTATGCCATTACTATCAGTCAGTTTTTGGAACCTCCTATCTTATTGGTGTTTTAGAATTTCTGTCCACTGCCATGGCATCCCAGGTGTATCTGGAAACCAGAAGCTTAAAGCTCAAAACTATATTGGCAAACAAAATGGCCAACACAGTATAGTCTCCTGGATAGAATTATATCAGGAGACTTTGAATGCAATGGTAGAACTTAATGGTAGACAAACCATAAGAGACTCTTAATCTCACAAAACAAACTGAGGTTTGCTGGGGGAGGGAGGTAGGGAGAGGGTGGTTGGGTTATGGACATTGGGGAGGGTGTGTGCTATGGTGAGTGCTGTGAAGTGTGTAAACCTGGCGATTCACAGACCTGTACCCCTGGGGTTAATAATACATTATATGTTAATTTAAAAAAAGAACTTAATGGTAATCTTTAATGTTATTCGATTTCCATCAAAGTCATAACACAGTTCACAAGCAAAAAAAAAAAAAAAAAAAAAAAGCTACCTCCTATGGCAGAAAATGTCTGTCTCTAGCTCATTAGAATAAATAATTTCTTCTCTTCTTGGGCATGGTATAAACTTTTCTCACTCTTATTTCTCTATGGCTGTAGCCACATATCTAAGTTATAACTAATTGTTCTAATAATGCCTCTAGTGAATCATACCTTCCTTTATTTCCATTCTTTTGCAATGTGAATTTGCTATTCTTCTGATCAAGAGATGAAGTACATTCTTGACCTCTTTAAATTTGGGCTGGCCTTGTGGCTTCTTTTCACCCTAGAATGTGGCAGAAGTAATGTCATATGACCTCTAAGATAAAGGTTAGGGATCTTGAAACTTCTGTTGTCATACTTTTTTTTTTTTAAAGATTTTATTTATTTATTTGACAGAGAGATCACAAGCAGGCAGAGAGGCAGGCAGAGAGAGAGGAGGAAGCAGGCTCCCTGCTGAGCAGAGAGCCCAATGCGGGGCTCGATCCCAGGACTCTGAGATCATGACCTGAGCCGAAGGCAGCGGCCTAACCCACTGAGCCACCCAGGTGCCCCACTGTTGTCATACTTTTGAAACACTACCCTGATCTGCCCATGGTTTGAAGAAGACTGGAACGAAAGACTATCTGGAGACAAGAGGTCCAGCTGATCTAGTTCACCCCAGCTTCCAACGTATTATCAGCTGAAAATAGCCATATGAGTAAGCCAAAACAAGACCAGCAGAAGACCTGCTTAATCAACCCATAGAACTGTGTCATTTGGGACATGGAGTTTGGGGGTGATTTTTTACACAAAAATAGATAACAAATACAAAAAAAAATCATATTCACAAAAGTGATTTTATCATTTTTAGGCCTAACCCATTAAAAAAAAAACCCTCTTTGAAAAGCCAAAGTTGGTGGCATCACAATTCCGGACTTCAAGCTCTATTACAAAGCTGTCATCATCAAGACAGCATGGTACTGACACAAAAACAGACACATAGATCAATGGAACAGAATAGAGAGCCCAGAAATGGACCCTCAACTCTATGGTCAACTCATCTTTGACAAAGCAGGAAAGAATGTCCACTGGAAAAAAGACAGCCTCTTCAATAAATGGTGTTGGGAAAATTGGACAGCCACATGCAGAAAAATGAAATTGGATCATTTCCTTACACCACACACGAAAATAGACTCAAAATGGATGAAGGATCTCAATGTGAGAAAGGAATCCATCCAAATCCTCAAGGAGAACACAGGCAGCAACCTCTTCGACCTCAGCCGCAGCAACATCTTCCTAGGAACATCACCAAAGGCAAGGGAAGCAAGGGGAAAAATGAACTTTTGGGATTTTATCAAGATCAAAAGCTTTTGCACAGCAAAGGAAACAGTGAACAAAACCAAAAGACAACTGACAGAATGGGAGAAGATATTTGCAAATGACATATCAGATAAAGGGCTAGTGTCCAAAATCTATAAAGAACTTAGCAAACTCAACACCCAAAGAACAAATAATCCAATCAAGAAATGGGCAGAGGACATGAACAGACATTTCTGCAAAGAAGACATCCAGATGGCCAACAGACACATGAAAAAGTGCTCCATATCACTCGGCATCAGGGAAATACAAATCAAAACCACCATGAGATATCACCTCACACCAGTCAGAATGGCTAAAATTAACAAGTCAGGAAATGACAGATGCTGGCGAGGGTGTGCAGAAAGGGGAACCCTCCTACACTGTTGGTGGGAATGCAAGCTGGTGCAACCACTCTGGAAAACAGCATGGAGGTTCCTCAAAATGTTGAAAATAGAACTACCCTATGACCCTGCAATTGCACTGCTGGGTATTTACCCTAAAGATACAAACGTAGTGATCCGAAGGGGCACGTGCACCCAAATGTTTATAGCAGCAATGTCTACAATAGCCAAACTATGGAAAGAACCTAGATGTCCATCAACAGACGAATGGATAATGAAGATGTGGTATATATACACAATGGAATACTACGCAGCCATCAAAAGAAATGAAATCTTGCCATTTGCGACGACGTGGATGGAACTAGAGGGGATCATGCTTAGCGAAATAAGTCAATCGGAGAAAGACAACTATCATATGATCTCCCTGATATGAGGGAGAGGAGATGCAACATGGGGGGTTGAGGGGGTAGGAGAAGAGTAAATGAAACAAGATGGGATTGGGAGGGAGACAAACCATAAGTGACTCTTAATCTCACAAAACAAACTGAGGGTTGATAGGGGGAGGGGGTTGGGAGAGGGGGATGGGGTTATGGATATTGGGGAGGGTATGTGCTATGGTGAGTGCTGTGAAGTGTGTAAACCTGGCGATTCGTAGACCTGTACCCCTGGGGATAAAAATATATGTTTATAAAGCTGTAAAAAAAAAAAAAAAAAGAAAGAAAGAAAGAAAGGATGAATACCCAAGTTTTGTAGCAACATGGGCGGGACTGGAAGAGATTATGCTGAGTGAAATAAGTCAAGCAGAGAGAGTCAATTATCATATGGTTTCACTTATTTGTGGAGCATAATAAATAGCATGGAGGACAAGGGGAGATGGAGAGGAGAAGGGAGTTGAGGGAAATTGGAAGGGGAGGTGAACCATGAGAGACTATGGACTCTGAAAAACGATCTGAGAATTTTGAAGGGGTGGGGGGTGGGAGATTGGGGGCACCAGGTGGTGGGTATTGTAGAGGGCACGGATTGCATGGAGCACTGGGTGTGGTGCAAAAATAATGAATACTGTTATGCTGAAAAAATAAAAAATTAATTTAAAAAAAAAACCCTCTTTGAGCATTCCTCCATGCTGCTTTTCTTGTCTCAGTAACTGGAGTAGAGGTTAACTCCCAATAAGATGTTAGAAGTGATACACTGAAGATGGTAAAGCCCCTCTGAAAAACTGGCTGTTGACATACTCACCAAGCAAATGCAGATACTTGATCAAGAAATAAACCTCAAGTGTATTTACTCATTTCACATTTTGAGTTCTATGTAAGTCTATACTAATTAATATGCCAATGATAATGCCGTTAATGCAATCTTTGACATTTCTTCAGCTAATGTCTAGTTTCAGAATCATTTTATTTATGAACAGATTTTTTGGGGGAAAAATAGATTGGTTTATATATATATAAAATTATACTTGGAATATAAATTTTCACATTAAAAATATATTGGAAAAATAAATAAAAATTCAGAGGACTAAAACACTTATCCATAATTTCAACACTAGAATTTTGGCACATTTCATTCCTTTCATATGTGAATTTTTAACCTAAATTTATACAAATTTATTCAGCTAATATTCTACAATAAGCATTCTCCATATGCATTCATTACCAATTTTAAAATGGTTGTGTCATACCCCATCTAGTGGACACAGTATAACTTGTTTCTTATGTCTTTTTATTAATAATTTAAGGTATAAGTGTTCCATGTTAGAGCTCCCTAATAATTACAATGCTTTTTCCTTTTTCATACCATTGCCTTGCTATTCTATTTCCTTAAATTCAATATTTTATTACTTGTGTTAATTAAAATTATTTAATTTGAATCTTAGCTTATTAATATTCTTGAATTATTAAGTATATTTTTTTCTTTGGTTTTATTATATTTATTTAAAAGACAAGGACGTTAATGTAACATTTGATTCTTTACCAAGACCTGCAGTCTTCCCTCAATTTTTGTACTTAATTACTGTACAATGTATGAAATCATGATGATTTTTTTTAAGATTTTTTTTATTTATTTGACAGACCGAGATCACAAGTAGGCAGAGACGCAGGCAGAGAGAGACAGGGAGAAGCAGGCTCCCCGCTGAGCAGAGAGCCCAATGTGGGGCTTGATCCCAGGACCCTGAGATCATGACCCGAGCCAAAGGCAGAGGCTTAACCCACTGAGCCACCCAGGCGCCCCTCTAGCACCTTCTAATCTGTCACCAAGTCCTTTATCACTTTTTTGATTTGGTTTGATTTTTCTTGTTTGTTACAATTTTTATCAAAGTATAATATATGTCTTTTATTTAAATATATATGTATGCATATATATGTATACACACACACATACACACACACACACACACAGAGAAGAGTTTATAAATCTTAAACAGTGTGACACAATTTCACCAACTAAACAATAGATGTACACTGGACACATTCTAAAATAGAACATTGCTAGCATCTGAGAAATCTCTGCTATGGTATCCTTTAGTCTCTAAACCCCATCTAAGTTTAACCACTATAATAATTCCTAACACCACAGATTGGATTCTTCTGGTTTTGAACTTGATATAAATCGAATACTATATTATGTACCTATTGTTTGTCTTCTTTCACTAAACAGTATGTTTGGGTTTTCCATATTGGCTTGTTCATTCTCATTGCACATTGGCATTCTATTCAATGTATGCCACAACTTACATTTTTTTAAGCTGAGGACCAAGACCTTTGTTTTGTGTCAGGAGGGTAGTTTGTTTGAATAGGGTTGCTATAAATGTTTTTGTACATGTTTTGTGATGTAAATATATAAGTATATGCTAGATATATACTTAAGAATAGAACTGCAGGGTTATAAATAAATATTTTTAGTTTTATGAGATATTATCAAATAATTTACCAAAGTGTCAATATCAACTTGCATTCCAACCACTACAACATAAGAATTCTAGTTATTCTACATTTTACCAAAACTAGATATTTGTCTTTAGAGATATTTTTACTATTATTTTGGGTGTTTGGAGATTTCAGACTATGGATTTAATTTAGATTTTCTAATGACAATGGAATATTACCATCCATAAAAAGGAATGAAATCTAGCCATTTTCAATGATGTGGATGAAGCTAGAGACTATCATGCTAAGCAACATAAGTCAGTTAGAGAAAGACAAATACCATATGATTTCACTCATATGTAGAATTTAAGAAAAAAATGAACAAAGGGAAAAATAGACAGACAAAGTGAAAAACACTCAACTATGGAGAACAAATTGGTTCTCTTTTTATGGTTTCTAGAGAGGAGGAGGTGGTAAGAAGGGTTAGATAGGTGATGAGGATTAAGCTGTGCACCTGTAATGAACACCAGGTATTGTATGAAAGTGTTCATCACCTGAAACTAATATTATACAGAATGTTAACTAAATGAAAATTAAATAAAAACTTAAAAAAATATATTTTCTAATGACTAATGAAGCTAAGTAATTTTATATGTTTACTAATCATTTGAATATCCTGTTTAGTGAAATACCAAAATTTCTATGGAGTCATCTTTCAAATATTTACTAGGAGGATCTCATTATATATTCTGGATATATGTCATTTATTGAATATATGTATTACAAATATCTTCTCTCACATCATGACTTGTTTTTCAGTCTCTTAATGATGTATGTTATATATAATCAAATTTATGCTTTTATCTCCTTTATGGTCAGTACTTTTACTGTTCAGTTTAAGAACTTCTGCTTATCCTACAGCCATCAAGATGATTTTTTCTCTTTAATTTTCTTTTAAAAAATTATTTACCTTTCGTATTTGCTCAAAAAAACATCTGCAAATAGATATACTGACTGTGGTAACCTAGGGGTCAAGGGTCTTTTTTCTTTTTAACGAATTGATGAAAAGTAGAGCCTGCACAATGCATTTAGAAGACCATCTTTTCCCTATTGTTCATCTTTTTAATAAACTACATGGCTTTATACATGCTGATCTATTTTGAGTTCTCTATTCTCTTTCACTGGTCAATTCATCTTTCATTGTCCTGATCATCTTAATTATCATATATTTATAATAGACCTTGATAAATAACTAGTTACAAAAGTCCTAGAAGTTTATTGTTTTCAAGATTAGCCCTTTGCATCTCCTTCCTAAAAACTATAAATAAAGTTGCCAACTTTTTATGAAACCTTGCTGATTTGTTTTGTAATTGCATGAATCTGTAGAATAATTTAGGGGCAACTGACATCATTATAATGATGTCTAATCCATAGGCTTAATATGAGTCCCAATCCATAAACTTTTTATATTTTTCTATTTAAGTATTTTAATGCCTCTTATTTTTTGTTGTTTTCAGCATAAAGCTCATATACCTCTTAAATATTTGATTTTTATAATATTAATTAATTTTTAATTTTCTATATATTTATTGCTAATATGAAAAGTAATTTTATATATGTAATTTATATCCAATAACTTTATTAAATTCATATATTCTATATTCTCAGTTGCAGGAGAAAAGTTTAAATTTAAACATTAAGTATGACTGTAGATTTTCTGCTCTTCACACTTTAATAGAATAAGTTACCTTCCTGGTTTGCTTCCTGAAGTTGTTATTATGAATATTTATTAAATTTACCCAGTGTTTTTCCTGCATAGTTTGATTTTTGAATGTTAAACCATCTTTGATTCCTGGAATATATACCATTTATTCATTATATATTACCATTCTCCACATACCACATGATTATATTTATTATTATATTTTAATTGCCTTTGGTTTATAATTGCCCTTTGATATAATTCTGTTGTACTAGAGTCATGAATGAGTTGAAATTTATTTTGTCTTTTACTTCTCTCTGAAAGAGATTGTATAGTTTGGTGTGTGTTTTTTTTCTTTAATTATTCCAATGAATTCGCTCTTGAAATCAGTCATTTCTAATTTTGTTTGTTTTTAGTTTTTGTGAAAAAGTTTTTAAGAACAAAATTAATTGCTTAACTAAATTTAGTATAGTTTCATGCTCTATTTCTTCTTCTCTATTTTCTAAGATATTTTCCTTAAGGGATTTGCTTATTTCTTCTACATTTTCAAAAATTTGGTATGAAGATGTTCATGACATCCTCTTATTGCTTTATTGTTTGTAAAACATATAGCAATATCTATTTGTTTTTTCCTTTCTGATATTGGTGGTTGTATAGTCCCTCTCCTATTTCTTTTTCAGCCTTGCTACTTGTTTGTCAGTTTAAAATCTTGAAGAAACCACTTTTGGATGTTTGGACTTTCTTTAAAATAAGTTTTTATTATATATTATTGTTTTCTGCTTCCATATTTGTAATTTTTCTCCTAGTGTTCATTTTAGTTTTCTTACCATCATAAGATAAAAGATTATGACATTGATTTTAAAACTTTTATTTTTTTAATATTTTAATTTAATATTATCATTTTCATCTCTGGCTAGACACCACTTTATCTACTTCTCCAAATTTGGGCATGTTATTTCTTCCTTATAATTTATTCCAAAATTTATTTCTAATGTTTTCCATGATTTCCTCTTTAACTCATGGGTTATTTAGAACTGTAATGTTTTATTTAATGGCAGTTGGAAATTTTCTAGTTATCAGTTAATTAAACTGGGTGTTAGCTCAAAAGAAATCTATTTGTTTACACCATATCCTCTTTAAATAAGTAAAAACTATCCAAATTATGACCAATAAATACAAGGACTATATTTTTTTTTTCTAAATTTATTTCAGTTTGGGGCACCTGGGTGGCTCAGTGGGTTAAAGCTTCTACCTTCGGCTCTGGTCATGATCCCAGGGTCCTGGAATCAAGCCCCGCATTGGGCTCTCTGCTCAAAAGGGAGCCTGCTTACCCCTCCCCTCTCTGCCTGCCTCTCTGCCTACTTGTGATCTCTGTCAAATAAATAAATAAATAATCTTTTTTAAAAAAATAAATAAATAAAAAATAAAATTATTTCAGTATGAACACATTTTGTGGGCTACATTCATGCTTGTTTTACCAAATAACAACCACCATCATTTTTTAAAAGATAATTAATGACACTAAATGCATTTAAGCTAAAAAAGTATTTTAAAGTAAATAATTCAGTGGCATTTTAATGCAGTCATAATGTTGTGCAACCACTACTTCTACCAAGTTCCAAAATATTTCTATCATCATACAGTGAAATCCCTTACGCATTAAGCATTCACTCTCATTTCCCCGGCTCCCCAACTCCTTCTCGACCACCAGTTAGTGTTCTGTCTCATTGCCTTATCTATTCTGGATATAAATAGAATCATACAGTACTCAAGCTTTTGTCCCTGGCTTCTATCATTAAATGTTTTGGAGGTTCATCCATGTTGTGGCATGTGTTTTCCAATACCAATAACCAATTCAATTTTCTGACATCAACAGTGTGTGCAACAATTCAATTTAAATTCTGAGGCTATCGACCTGAATTTAGCATCAGATCCCACATAAGAACCAAGTCCCACAAGACTGCCCCTACTTTAGATACCAGTTGCAAGTCCTGGGCCACCCATACTTGTGATTGACCAGATATAAATCAGGGCTCCTACAAACCCCTCCTTAGGTGGGATAATTTGCTAACACAGCTTACAGAATACAGGAACCACTTTATGTATGTTTAAGAGTTTATTACAAAGGATATAATTCAGAAACAGTCAAATGAAAGAGATGCGTAAGGCAAAATGAGAGGGGGTGTCCTATTTAACCTGTTCTTCCAATCACAGGCTCTCCAAATCTCAGTATTGATAAGTTTTTTCTGCAGGTCAATCTCCAACCCTCCACCCCCACCATGGCCCATAGATAGAAAGAAAGTCCTCAGTCTCTAGTCACTTGATTTTTGGTAACCAGCCCCATCCTGAAGCTATCTACAGGACCCATCTTAAGTCACGTCATTAGCATAAACTCATGTATGACTAAAAAGGAGTCATTATGAATAAAAACACTCCTAGCACTCATGAAATTTCAACCATTTTAGCTCTAGGTGAGGAACAGGGAACAAAGACTAAATATTTATTATATAATAGCACATATCAAAACTTTATTAATAATATTCCTTTTATGGGTGAATAATATTCTATTGTATGTATATGGCACAGTGTATTTATCCATCTTTTGAGGGACATTAGCCTGTTTCTACTTTTTGACTGTTGTTAATAGTACTGCTATGGATATCCATATGCATGCACTTCTTTGAGTACCTGTTTTCAATCTTTTGACTATATAATCAGAAGTGGAATTCCAGCATCATTTACTAACTCTATTCTATGTTTAACTTTGTGAGGAAGCATCAAATTTTTCCACAGTTACTTAACCATTTTACATTCCCATTAGTAATGTATAAAGGTTCCAATTTCTCTACTTCTTCACCAATATTTATATTTTCCATTTTTTAAACTATAGCCATTCTATTAGGAAATAAATGGTATCTCACTATGGTTTTGACTTCAATTTCTCTAATGACTACTGACGAGAATCTTTTCATGTGCTTTTAGACTATTGGTATATCTTCTTTGGGAATTTTTCTGCTAATTTTGTTTTTTACTTATTATATACCATACTATATGCACAATACTATTTAGTTAATATGTAATACATAATATATAGAATGCATATGTATGTTTATTAAATTTTGGATAGCAAACCTCTAAGCATCTCTGCATGACAGTGTATTCAGAAAGATCAGCTCTCTGCCCTTCTTTTTTAAAGATTTTTATCTATTTATTTGAGACAGTGAGCAAGAAAGAGAGAGAAGGAGTAAGGGGAGGGACAGAAGGAGAGGGAAAAGCAGACTCCCACTGAGCAGGGAACCCAACTTGGGGCTCGATCCCAGGACTCTGGAATCATAACCTTAACCAACTAAGCCACCCAGGTGCCCCAGCTCTCTGAATATTGATTATCTTACTGTCTAACCACAATTCACTTCTTAGCTTTTCCCTTAGTAGTTTTATGAATAAACACAGTAAATATAATTTTGTGCAAGGTTGTAGAAATTATAGAATGACCTCATCAAAGTTTATAGTACTTTATTTTTAGTGAAAGAACTCCAACTTTGGTTTGTCTTTCTTACATAATTTTTTTAAAAACCTGCATTTTAATAGTTGAGAATGTTACTTTTTCTTCAAAATTCAAGGTCCCTACAAGAATTTTGCCATATATAGACTTCTAGTTTCATCCACAAAAGGAAGGATCTGTCCCAGAAGTGCCTCTGCTAGTTGCCCCCTTAAGACTCATCATCCATGACACATACTCATCTCCACTGTGTTCTAAAAATTTCTGAGGACTGCAGTATGTTTTTTCATTCTTCAATTCCCTTCCACATTCTCTTGCCAAGCCTGATCCTTCCCGTCCATAAACCTCCCTCTCTATGTATGTCTACCAGAGATCTTGCTGAAGTGTCACTTCTTTTCTGACAAGACCTCCCACCACTGTCAACCCTGCCTGCACAGTTAGCTCTTTCTTCCTCTAAGGTCCAGACAGACTTTAAATTGTTATTTACCTTTCACAACAAGCTTCTAGCCTATGAACTCAAACTCCAAAGACCAAAAAATGCCATTAGGAATAATTTTTCCAAGGCAATATATATAAACTCCATGTCATATCACTGAATCAAAGAAGCAAAGAATATCCTTGGATATTTCCAAAGATTGGAAAAGATATGAAAGGCAATTTAGGGTTTTTTCCTACCACATTTCTATCAAATAGTTTCTCAAATCCTACATGAAGACCCATAGTTATTAGCTAGTTAATATAGTTAATTTGATGTGACAAGCAAGTTCATTTTTAAGTTCACACTGGTATTATATATTTTTTACATTATTTTTATTAATTTTATCATTTGTATGTCAGACATCTGTATGTCTTCTTTAGAAAAATGTTTGTGTATGTCTTCTACCCAATTTTAATTGGATTATTTCTTTTTTGAGTGTTCAGGTTTTTTCTTTTTTTAAAAAATTTTTTGTATAAATTCAATTTAGTTACCATACAGTGTATTATTAGTTTCAGAGACAGAATTTAGTGATTCATCAGTTGCAGATAACACCCAGCGCTCATTACATCAAGTGCCCTCCTTAATGCCTATCACCCAATTACCCCATCCCCCCACTTACCTCCCTCCAGCAACCCTCTGTTTCCTATAATTAAGAGTATCTTATTGTTTTTAAAAACTCCTCGTCTTCATTAGAGAAAGAAGTTCATACTAAAGGAGTAGTTAAGGCTATCCAACAGACTTCTCATGTTGCCAGAGAGATTTAATCACAACAACAGCACCAGTAGAGAAAAACCACCGTATTCCATCTTCTTTATTGAGGAATATTCCTAATAGCTATCATTATCACCTGAGCTGTATCCTCTACTTCTTAAAAATGCCTATGGCAGTCATTATCAAAGAGCTTTCTGAAATGAATAGCTGATAGATGAAATTGCCTGGTAAACTCCCATAGGCTGTAACCAACTGTGAATTGTGCTGTGTATATCTTCTCATTAATAATAAAGTAACAAAAAAATTATCAGTAACTCCTATGGACTGATTTCACAACACTTCTTATGAACAAAAATATAGAGCACACCTCATGTTAGTAGTTAAAATATAAATAAGTTCTTAGTCAAAATAAAATTTTTGTTTTAAACATATTTATGTGTCTGGTTAAAATTTTTTAAAAACATTGATTAGTAGTAGCATTTTACAATGCCTACAATGGCATGAGGGGTCACAATAAAGTCTGAATTTCCTTTTCCCCATTTACATACTCAAATAAGAAAACTACATATACATCTATGTCTGTGATTTCACTTATAAAAAGGAAACACCAATATTTATCTGGCAGGTACCAAATGTTACAGGTACCATATGAGATAAATTTTCTTGTGGTGCCTTTACACAGAAAGTGCCAAATGCTACAAATCAGGCTTTCTTATTCCCCTAGAGCTGGTTGTTAAACATTTACCAGCATATCACCCATTAGAGAGTTGGCTGACTGGATTCAAGAAGACTTCCTTTAATTTCTGCCAGTTGGTGCTGGCTCCTGGCTGAGGTATTTTGGTTTAGATCCACATGACCTCTCATGCTTCAGAGACTAACTTCAGAAACTAACTGACTTCCTTCTCTGGCAGTTTCAATTCAACACTCCAAGAAGACAGAAGCAGAAATAGCCATTTATCTTAAATCACATAATGTCACTATTGTCATATTCCATTGGTTACTTATGGAGCTTTCTGCCACTAAGTTCCCCTTATCTATAAAGTTAATGTAGCCTGCTAGCAGTTTTTACAATCAGAATTAAGTAATAACATCCATGTGAGACACTTATGAAAGTAACTGGTACATTAAAAATATTCAATAAATGTCAGTAACTATTTTTACTATTTTTTATCTTTAAAATCTCTCATATCAGTCATCTCTTAATACTCATTGCTAGTACTTTAGTGAAGGAAGTCCTGCTTAATTTCTCCCTCTGTACTCCATCTACAATAATTTTGTTTTAGCACCTGCAACTGTAAACCAACATTTGTTCATTTGCCAAATTACCACTTTAAGACTAGGAAGCTATAGAGGTATAAAACAGTTGGGTTTTGGGCGCCTGGGTGGCTCAGTGGGTTAAGCCGCTGCCTTCGGCTCAGGTCATGATCTCAGGGTCCTGGGATCGAGTCCCGCATCGGGCTCTCTGCTCAGCGGGGAGCCTGCTTCCCTTCCTCTCTCTCTGCCTGCCTCTCTGCCTACTTGTGATCTCTGTCTGTCAAATAAATAAATAAAAAAAAAATCTTTAAAAAAAAAAAAAAAACAGTTGGGTTTTTTTCTTTTTATATTTTTTTAACTATAAACTTTTATCACTGAGTTTAAAACAGAGTAATCATCCAACAAATGTCTGTTCAATTTGTTTTCTTCCAATGGCAATCAGAAAACTTAACCTAAGTATTAAATTTTGAACTGAAATAAACAACTACGTTATGGAATAATTCAAATATCTTGAGTAATAAATATGGTATAGATAACATAAGAAATTTCAGGCATTACACAAAGGTCAAAATGTGGGACACAGTCCTACACATTAGTTGAGTACACAGACTCTTAATATAGGTTGTCGGCAATTAAATTCCAACTCAACTGATTGTGCTCTGTCTATGATAAAGTTACTTAGCCTTTCTGTGGTTTAGTTTCCTACTCTGTAAAAAGGAAGATAAGAAGACCTCTTAGAGCATTATTGCAAGCACATACTAAGTATATGTAAAATAATAGATGGCAATAGCACATAAGGAGTTCCATTTAAATTTTCTCTATTACTGTTATTATATTTTCTGATACTTTATCATCAGAAATATATTTTTCCTAAAAATAAATATTACAGATTCAAGTAAATTTATGTTTTTCATACCATTCTTCAGGAAAGTTTAATGTAATGCAACTGTTACAAAGTTTTTCTTTTTAAAAACATGAAAAACTGTAAAATTTGCCATTTTATTTATTTATTTATTTATTTATTTAAAGATTTTGCTTATTTATTTGACAGAAAGAGAGAGAGATCACATGTAAGGCAGAGAGGCAGGCAGAGAGAGAGAGAGGAGGAAGCAAGCTTCCCAACAAGCACAGAGCCCGATGCAGGGCTCCATCCCAGGACTCTGAGATCATGACCTGAATCGAAGGCAGAGGCTTAACCCACTGAGCCACCCAGGCACTGCTGCCATAATATATTTTAATGACGTTTTCATTTTAAATATAGAATAAGGATGTCTAGATGGCACAATTGGTTAAATAACCATTTCGTTTTGGCTCAGGTCATGATCTCAGGGTCATGAGAATGAGCCTTCTCAGGGCTCCATGCTTAGCAGGAAGTCTGCTTTTCCTTCTCCCGTTCTTCCTCCCCCAGCTCACCTGAGCGCTCTCTCTCTCATAAATAAATAAAATTTTAAATAAATAAATATAGAACAGACACCTGTATCTATAATGTACTTTCCATCTTTACTCATGCCTACAAAATATTAACATATGTGATTGCCTTATGTAAAAATGAAATGAAGACAGAGGAAAAGTCATCTTATCTCCTGACACTTCTTATTTGAGCGTTCTTTAAGAACTATTTTGCATAGTATTTCTTAACCACAAATTATTATTTTTACTTAATCCTGACACGTCAGTTGTGCTCACTCACTTTTTCTGTTTTAATCCTCTTAATCCCTTTGTGCTTTTCCTGTTTCCTGTTATTTTTTTTCAAATCTGTACATCACAATATTACTTTAGTGTTTCACATGACAGCTCCCGTTATCTTCTATTTAAACATTTAAAAATTGTTTTATTATCTATGTTGTATTCAAACAATTTCTAGTAAATCCTCCAAGCTCCACTTTTCTTTTAAACTGACTTCTAGACTGCTACCTTATAATCTCCTTCTCTTGCATTTTCATCTAATCTAAAATCTTACTATTTTGCCTTTATATTGGAGGCATGTTTCCTTGACTTTTATAGACATTATTTGAAATGTGCTTCTTTCTGACTTCATAGATACTATGTGGAATTTACTTGTGTTTTCTATAGTATATAGAACTGCTAGACCTATATTTGTCACCTCTTACATGTATATTTTCCTTTCTACATGCTATAAAAGTTCCTGGGTCCTTTCGTTCTTTTAATTTTTTGCTCTTATATTTTGCTTTTCATCCTTAAAAAATAAGAGATTTCTTGGGTCTGATATTTCACTCAGAAATAAGATAATTTTAAAAAATTCCTTCATTTTTGAACTGGGATATGTTTACATATCATCTTTAGAACCAACTATAAAACACATTAATAATTTAATCAGTGAGCTGATTATCTGTTTCAGCCTTTTGTGATATCCCCTATATTGCTGGGAGTTGGAAGTTTGCAAACTTAGTTTCCATGAATCTCCTGCCATCTTAATTGTTTAGGCTCTGCCAGAGGAAAAATAAGAATGAGGGGTTGGAAGGTGGAAGTGAAAAAGAAGACCTGTTTTTCTGTGTACATGGTGCCTCTGGACAGGGAAGCAGGAAATCAACATATCTCACGTGGTTTCATTTTTCCTGACTGGTCAGTTATGGTGCTCTCTACCATAATCAAAGAACACTTCCATCCCACAGTCCACATAATAATCATCCCATCATAAAACCAAGCAAAATAACTATTTTCTGCCTCTATACCCTGCCTTTAATTTCATCCAATTTACATACAGTTTTCCTTCATTAACATTGAAGTAGCCTATTATTCTCTGGCAACAAAGTCCCACCTTTCAGATGACAACCAGTTAACACACCTGGATTCCAAACCTTGAAAGCCTATTTCGGAGTTCATTTCTTTTACAAACACCAAATGAGTCTAAGTATAGTTAGGAAATAGGAACCATTCTAGTGATATCAAGCTGACAGGAATATAAAGCAAGGAATGGATGATGACAGACAGGAAGGACAGAATGCTAAAGGACAGGGGAAGGAGACTGAAGAGGAAGAAGGGTAGTAAGCAGCAGTCAGAGGGTATCATAGTCCCATGTCTTAGCCTATAATTTCACATGTGCTTCAGCCTCCTGAGGGTGTTGTCACTACCGCTTACTCTCTTGCCATTGCTGCTTCATGGAAACTCAGGTGACTTCTCTCACGCTAGTAATATTGACACCACCACCACACTGCTACAGATGCTATACAGACAATAAAAGAACCAGAGAAAATGGCCTTTCCCTTTCCCTTGCCAGTGTTCCCTTGATAGGAACTGTACCCTGGGACACTGAATTTAAAGTCTTTCTCTGGGAATTTACAAAAATATTGGTATCATTTCAGTCCCTTGTCAATACAAAAGAGAGCAGAGACTAGCAGGATAGGAGCGGAGAGACACAATCAATCAATAAGTAACTGGCATAGGAGAGTTTGTATGATCTAGGACCACGGTGATCCCAATAGAAATTCACCTTCACATAGATTATGCTCTTTGGGACAAAGGTATTGAATTAACTTTTAAACTCAGTGTTACCATGTCTTTTCCAGAGTAGGAAGAGATTTGATTCTTAAGACCATTTTTATCTCCTAAATAGTCACTGAGACAACAAACAACTTTACTGCTACATGAGAACAGTGTCTCTTAGTTTGTTAGAGCCTGCACAAAGAGCTCCCCATCTTATGTATGACTTGACAGTCACCTGAGTTTTCAGGTCCAATTTTGATCATTAAACATATTGTGCATCAGAGAAGAATCTTAAAAACTGCTCCCTGCCAGACCACAAGTGCCAGCAGGATGTCTTTTAGGAGCTCTTGGACCATAATACCTGCTGGCCTTTGGCAGAAAAAAAAAAAAAAAAAAGTGCTATTGTTGAAATGGTTCTTTGGGATCTCACAGCCTACACTCTTCTCATCCATTTTCCTGTCAAGCCTTGAGGAATTCATGTGATACTGAATCTCTTCTGGTTTATATGTTTTATTACATGTGATACAGAATCTCTTCTTTCAAATGAGAGATCTGACATGTAGACTGCCAGGTTCTTCTGTAATTTCAATCTGTTTGTGCTATATGTAGTAGAATTTGGAATTACAATGGCACTTTTCTCTCTTTCAATTCTCATGCAGAGTATTCTCTGTTTTACATTTCCTGTGCCATTCATGTGGAAAGTGCATTAATTTTCTATTGCTCTTGTAACAAATTACTACAAATTTAGATGCTTAAGTGATACAACTTTATTATTTTACCATTCTGTAGTTCAGAAATTCAACACAAATCTCACTGGCTAAAGTCAAGGTGGCCTCAGAGCTGTGTTCCTTTTTAAGGGAGAATCTGTTTTTTTGTTATCCCTAGCTACTAGTTTCCCCTCATTTCCTGGCTCCTGACCCTTTTGCTTTACCCTTGAGGACTGCAATTGCAGGTTGACTCATTTTCACCTCACATCATTCTGACTCTCTGTGAATCTTCTCATCTTCTCTTTCCATGGCTGGGAATGTTTCTCTAATTTTAAGACTTCATATGACTATATAGAAGTCACTGTAAGAATCCCAAATAATATCCTGTCAAGATCCAGGATGTCAATCACTTTTGCAAAGTCCAGTGGGTCATGGAAAGTAACAGATTCACAGGCCCCAGGGAGTAAACATCTTCAGGGAGCCATTATCCTGCCTACCACGAAAGGATATAATTTCTTACTTTCTATTAGCCTTCTTTCCCCTTCCCTGCCTCCTTCCCTCTCTTGTCTTTGTTATTATTTTTTCATTGCAAATTTTTAATATACTGTGAGGAACTTGAGTGCAAAAATTTGTCTTCATTTTGTATATCCCTAATACCAATTACAATCTCTTGGTATGCAACAGAAACAGCAATCACCAATTTATTTTGGGTTATTAATTTTTTTGCACCTACTATGGTCTGATGATTGTGCAATGTGGTAACAAATAGAGCAATGAGCAAGGCAGAGGTGTCCTGCTTTTGCACAGCTTAGAGAACAGAGACATAATTTTAAGTGTCAGAGTGTGGGAGGATCAGCACCATCTAAGTACAAGGTAATTTCTCTGATTCCCTTCATCAGAAAAGAAAAAATAACCCCATATATATTGTTCAGTATTTTTGTAAAGAATAAAATGGCCAAAACACAGAAAAGTAATTCATAAACTATAATGTTCTATATTGACCAAAACCAAAATATTTCATCATCTGTGAAGCACCAAATACTACTTGAATTCTTGAATTAAATTTTCCCTAAGACTCAAGGAAATGCCACTCCATTTAGTAACAAATAAATATTCTAAATTTACTGAAATTGAAGCATTGCCTTAAATGCATTTTTTTAATTTAGCCTTTCAAAAATAGTCCCTAATCTCCTCTATGCTGATATAATTTAGAAGACTGTGTATTAGCTTTCTTCACCTTACTTTTCAATTAATGCTATTCTGGTGTTTGTAATTTAGGGGACAGCCACACAGAGATGGCTGTTTCAGATTGCTCTATCCAAGTTACTCTATTTGTAGATGCTAAGCCCCAATCAACCCCCCTTAGAAATACAGGAAGGAACAAGGTTTTTTTTTTTTCCCATGCATTTTTTTTTCAAAAATCTAACACATGCTAAACCCTGCGCAAAATATTGGGAATGTGTATATACATATGACCATGTTGTCCATTTTAAGTTGTTCATAGTTTACTGTGGAATAAACATATGCAAACTGATTATTTCTAAACAATGGAAAGAGTCCTATGAAAACAATATGCTTATTCTATAGATAGTAAGTTTTCAATAATTTTCGCTTCTTCCAACATACTGGGAAATTAGTGTAGTTTCCCTCCCAAATAGAAAAACTTGGAAAAATGACATTTCCTCAACCCAAGACAGTGGAACTGAAACAGAACAAGTACATGGGAAGGCAGATATCTCTTTCTTCTCCTTGCTAGTGTGAATAGGTTCTTTAGCAGAACTCAGAAGGAAAAGAACAATAAGAAAATGCTGTGGTCGCCAAACTGTGGAAAGAAACAAGATGCCCTTCAACGGATGAATGGATAAGGAAGATGTGGTCCATATACACTATGGAGTATTATGCCTCCATCAGAAAGGATGAATACCCAACTTTTGTATCAACATGGATGGGACTGGAAGAGATTATGCTGAGTGAAATAAGTCAAGCAGAGAGAGTCAATTATCATATGGTTTCACTTATTTGTGGAGCATAACAAATAGCATGGAGGACATAGGGAGATGGAGAGGAAAAGGGAGTTGAGGGAAATTGGAAGGGGATCTGAACCATGAGAGACTTCGGACTCTGAAAAACAATCTGAGGGTTTTGAAGGGGTTGGGGGTGGGAGGTTGGGGGAGCCAGGTGGTGGGTATTATGGGGGGCATGTATTGCATGGAGCACTGGGTGTGGTGCATAAACAATGAATTCTGTTACGCTGAAAAGAAATAAAAAAAGAAAGAAAAGAAAAGAAAATGGAAGTTTGAGCAGGAGAGAAGTAGAACAAGGATGTAAGAGAAAAAGAAACCCAACAACTTTCTCAATTGAATGTTAATTTCAGTTTGCAGGACCTGATGGAAATCAGTGAATTTTAGTTTTAAGAAGTATATTTCTCTTTGTTCCAGGGCAACTATTTGAAGTCAGGAAGAATTTTTGCAATACTTTCTAGTTTACTTACAGTTTTATTAATTATATCTGAAAACTATTAATAAATATTTGTGAGATTAAGCTCATTTCACTACTGAAAACATTGGTTTTATGCATTAGATATGTTTATGCTTTTGTGACATGCCTCCAAATTCAATTTTTTATGACCACTTTGAGGATATTGCTCAAGCAATATTCAAATTTAGCTAGAAATTCTAACATTCTATTAATATTTTTCTTTAGCTCAAATCCTGAATGAAATGCAAAAACTCCTTTGTGGGAGTGATGAGGTGGGCCTAGAGAGTAGACAATGGGCCACAAGTGAGCATTGCACATATGGCTTAACATATGCCAAGATCCATGGATCACCAAACAGAAACACATATGGGATTCTTTTGTAAACTGTCAAGTAAAATACTAGCATTGCCATTCTTTTTCAGTCCTAACTAAAATGCAATTGATTAAAGACAAAGATATATGCACTTAGGTGACATTTACATAGGCAGAAAGTTTGCATGTTTTGACTATTTTGAACAATGTTGGTATTCTGAACAAATCTGATATTTGAATTTGCATTGGAAAATGCTAGTGATACAAATCCTTTCACTGTAAGAAAATCTTGAGCATTTAAGATGAAATATCTTCATTTCATTTTGTATCTTAAATATTATACTTCATTCTATAGTGAGAAGAGCAATGACTTTATAGATTTCTAGAACAAGATTTAAAATTCAGCTTTAAATTTCCTTGCTGAATGACTTTAGACAAATTCCTTAACCTCTCTGCTCTTTAATCTCCAATCTGGAAAATAAAAACAAGTAATTAATTCATGGAAATACTGTGGTACCTTAAAGTGATATAGAATGTATAGGATCTTAAACATTGTGTGGCACAGCATATATACCTGTTTAAAAAGTCATCATTGGGAGCTTCATGATTTGCATCTCTACCCAAAAAATTTACACAAATATTGCTTTGTAGGTATTTTAAATTATTTTATACTCAATGACTTAAGTCTTAAGATAGAATAAATTTTATTACATGTTTAGTAATTATATTACTAAATTAAAATAAAAAACAAATGCTGTTAAAATTTACAAAAACTGTAATTAGTTTAGGTCTACACCATCACAGTATCACACCATTTAGAATTAATCATTTCCATTCTGAGTTACCCTCTGTTGGGATCCTCACCAATGGGCTATTTTGCAATTCTATCTCTAGAAAAAATAAGCTAGAGGAAACACAAGAAGAGTAACAAGAAACTGGTTTGTACTTACATGGTCAGCTTAGGATAATTTCTGTGCTATTTATTAGCTCTAGGATGCTGACCAGTCATTAACCTTATGTGCTCTTCCAGGGTTCCTTCAACACTCTGTTGATGGAAGCCAAGGGACCTTTCTGGCCATTTATCATGTATTGATGTTTCTTTCATCTGTGAACATATGAGTTCGGTTACTCTCATTAAAAGGGCAAAATGACAAGGCTTAAACTATTCCATTCCCATAAGATGATTTATTACAAAGAAATAAACAAATACAAAATATTCTTTGGTCTTTATACTTTGTCTGTATCAAAAGAATTTCTTTTGCCCACTGTTCTGTAATATACATGTTAAAGAACAGAAGTTCTGTTTTTCAGCACTCCAGATGGAAAAGGGAAAATTATGATTTCTTCACTGACAATCATTTCGGATACAAAAAAGGAGGCAGTTCAATCTAAGGGCAAGAAACATTGATGAATTTTTATCCATGAAACTGGACTGATGGACAATACTGTCTGCCACTTTTAAGACAGAGAAGTCTGAGGATTTGCTGAGACTTTGAAATGATTCAGAGATAGAGCCTTCACCATTAAAGAACTGAGAAATTAGTATAGGTAATATTTCTTGAAAAATATTATGTTTAGAAAAATTGAAAAACTTTGTAGACTATTTTCTTTGATTGATGCCATCCCATTAAAATTCTATACATTTAAATTATTGGCATAGAATTAATCTATTAAATAATTTGTGGCCTGGAAAGAAGATAAACATTTATCTGGATTTTGGTAAAAATTTCCCTAAAACTAGAAACCTACAAATGTGATAAAAATATTAACTGAAAAATTACTTTAAAATACTTAATACATTATACTCTAAATTCTTCCATAAGTTCTAATGTTATACATGAACAAAATTACCATTAAAAATCCTACAAGTTGCCCCAAGTAGACATAATTTGTGTGTACGATTCTGGGTCTTAACATATATTTGTAAATATATGCATGAATTAATTATATATATATTACATTTTACATTCTTAACAGCCATGTAAGCCCATTGTTACTATGTCCATTTATACCTATTTTATATAGGATAAATAACTGGAACAAGTAGTAAGTTTCAGAACTAGCATTTATCTTTGGCTCTGTGCTACTCTAGAATCCATATTCCTTAATGTATCAATATTGGTTCACCAATTTTGACAAATGTACCACACTAATGCAAGGCATTAATAATAGGAAACCTGTGGGAGAAGGAGAGACATAATAATGGGGACTGTTACTTTCTGATCAATTTTTCTGCAAACCTTAAACTTCCCTAAACAATAGTCTATTGATTTAAAAAAATGCTAAAAATTTCCTCACTTTTTTATTTCACATGTAGCAAAATAAGTGCAGCTTATTTGATTCAAAACATGTAGGTCAAAATTCCAACAGTGAATAAAACATGGCACTTTATCTTTCTGCTCTCTAAGAAGACATAAATATTGAACAGACTGTATATAATTCAAAGGGAAAATTAAGACTTTGCTTCAAAGAACAAACCAACACAAAGAAAAGTATAAGAACCTCACTGAGTAATAGAAAGCATGGAGGAAAAATATAGCTATCATATACCTAGAAGTAAAAGTATTTCCTTTGTTTAAATAAAATAATCTAGAAACTCCTACTCTAGTGTTGATTGAGCATCCCTAAAATGCTTAGTGCAGGTCTTTTCAAAGTATAATCCCAAAACCAGTCCAGCAACATCATCTGGGAAATTCTTAGAATTACCAATAGTCTGCCCCCTCCCCAAACCTACTGAATCAAAAATTCTGTAGAACAGGGTTTAACAATCTGTTTTCACAAACCCTGCAGGTGATTTTGATGCACCAAGCTTAAGAACTTTTGGCTTAATATGTGTTTGATTTTACCCCCTAAAGGAATGTGAGTCCACATTTCATCACAGATTCTGCAACATCAGACAAGTTTCTCTCTAAACATCCACAGTGTGAACTCTAGGATCAAGATCTTGCCAGTATCAGGTCATGATCCTGGAGTCCTGGGATCGAGTCCCGCATTGGGCTCCCAGCTCCACGGGGAGTCTGCTTCTCTCTCTGACCTTCTCCTCGCTCATGCTCTCTCTCACTATCTCTCTTAAATAAATAAATAAAATCTTAAAAAAAAAAAAAGATCTTGCCAGTAGACCTTGGAGCACAACACAAGGAACAAATAATATTACACACGTAACAGAGGCACTGTGGGGTTCAGGTTAGATTATACGGGATTTTTAAAAAGCACATAAAATTTAAAGACATCTGAAAACAACCTATAATGACAATTCTGTAATTCAGCTACTGCCCAACATTAACCAACCCCATCCAATCTCACTTTGATACTTGCTCTTCTTGTTACTGTGCGTGGCAACTGGAGCAGGCCAATCACTTCCCTTATTTTTCAGGCACACTTCAGATGCTAGACTGTCTTCTAGAAAGGTTTATATGTATGTGTTTAGGGCAAAGGAAAAACAGAGGGAGATCATTAAAAGAATGTGAATAAATTATTTTTTGTTAATATGAATTACATATTTACATGTGCTATTTCTTCTGGATTCCTAAAAAAGTCCAGACTAGAGCATTATTCTACTGTTTTAGACTTCATTAGGATTCCTGAATTTTGACAGACATTACTTTTTTAAGAGATTTTTATCTATTTATTTATTTGGCACAGAGAGAGATCACAAGTAGGCAGAGAGGCAGGCAGAGAGAAAGGGGGAAGCAGGCTCCTTGCTGAGCAGAGACCCCAATGCAGGGCTTGATCCCAGGACCCTGAGATCATGACCTGAGCCGAAGGCAGAGGCTTAACCCACTGAGCCACCCAGGCGCCCCTACTTTTTTTAGATATTACTTGTTTTTTACTTAAGTTTTAAATAATGACAGTGCTGTTATGTTTTCTACATTTGTCATGAAACAGAATAAAACACCCATCAACTCTATTTGCATATATCAATTTTCTTATTAAGTTGTTCAAACTATTCACATCCTCAACAGCTACCTTGGGATTATAAATAAATGCATGTGTTTGTAAATACATACAAAGACCATACTAAGCAATTCCACAACATAGATGAAGAATGTCATTGAAGATGCAAAATTACATTGCATTTTAGCCAAATTTTTAATATAAAAAAAGCAAACATCCTTTCAATTTGCTATCATTTTGGGGAGTAGTAAGTTATTGAGGGGATAAAAAGTAAAATTATCTTTTAATCTTTCTAAAAATGAGAAGAAGAAGAAAAATAAGCTAAAAAAAAAAAGTAGATCGGTGTTCTACAATAGTACAGATGATGTCAGTGTTGATTTTGATAAATCAGAGTGGTATCATTTCCTTGGAATGGTTGTAGCAGAAAAGGATAACTAAAATGTGATCCTATGGATATAGAGCAAAGAGAAACCAAAGAATAGACTTAAATTAGATATTTCAAAAATTCACCAAATCCTCCAAAGGTTAAAGAGAAAGCTGAGCCAAGTACAAGTTAAAGTCGAAAGTTATAAAGGTATTATACTCTGGTAGAGATATTTTTATGCTTCATAGCCTGTCCCTATAATTGCACCTTCACTGGTTTTTAAGGGGAAGGAATCTGACTATTTTGTATTCATAAGTGCTACCTCCCAAGCAAAGATTCTCATAAATCAGCTGTAGAAACTGAGGAGAGAGTTGAACTTCTGTGGATCTCATTTTCCAGGTCTACGAAATAGGAAAAGGATTAAATCGAGACTACGGAAACTCTTTTATAACATTATCATATGATTCAATGGCATATTTTGCACTGTGGTAAAATAGCTGACAGCAGGAGAGAGCAGATGCTATGATGTCAACATCTAGGTTAAAATTCTGACTCTTTTTCTTACCAGCTATATAAATTTGGGCGAATTACTTAACTTCTATTCACTAAGCCAGAGCTTCTCCATTTGTGAATGGAAATAATGCCACCTTTATAGCAGACAGTTGGGAGGAATAGAGATAATGCAGAGGGAGTACCTAAAGCTGTGACTGGTACATAGTAGGCATTCAGAATAGGGGGTTATGATGATGATGATGATGGCAGTGTAGGTGATTTTTCTAAGAAAAAGAGAATAGGAAAAAAGATATAAAAGAAGTTGACTAATTTTTATTTGTAATATCATACTAAAGTTCAGTATAATCTATGTCTTCACTGTCTGATACCTTTTAGTTTGTTTTTGCTGCTGCTGATGTCAATCCTATTTTCTAATAACAAATTATTTTTTTAAAAGATTTATTTATCTGAGAGAGAGCATGTGCAGGTGGGGGAAGGGCAGAGGGAGAGAATCTTCACACAGACTCATTGCTGAGCCTAGAGGCCAACATGCAGCTTAATCTCATGACCCACAAGATCATGACCTAAGCCAAAACCCAAAGTCTGAAGCTTAACTGACTGAGCCGCCCAGGCACCCCCCACCAAATATCAAATTTTTAAAAGATTTTTATTTTATTATTTGACACAGAGAGAGATCACAAGCAGACAGAGCACCAGGCAGAGAGAGAGAGGGGGAAGCAGGCTCCTTGCTGAGCAGAGAGCCTGATGTGGGGCTTGATCCAAGGACCCTGAGATCATGACCTGAGCCAAAGGCAGAGGCTTAACCCACTGACACCCAGGCACCCCCCTGAATATCAATTTAAAGTCATGAGATCTGAAATAATTTGGTCATTTCCAATTTTTCTTTTCAAACAAATTCAAAGAATGAAGTGTCATGGAACAAAAAGCTCACCACTTTTAGGACAGCCATAATAATAGAATGCCTGGGCCTGGGCTTGAGTTTTGTTTAAAGATTTTAAGTGCTAAGTCATCTATTTTTCATATTGTACTTCATTCTCTAGCAGACTGTGGCAAGTACATAAATTAGAAGAGTTCTTCACATCCTGATTTCAAATTTGAAAGAAGAAAACCTCCTTGCAATGTAATTTTTAAGTTATTATGTTTGTGATTTATTCTATTATTCTGAACTAATATTTGTGTATTAGAGCTTTAAAGTAAACAGAAAAACTACAACTATGATACAACTACAACTACAACTAACTATGACATGAAATACCTGGCTTTAGAGATATGGGTATATTTTCTGTATATATGTACAGATAATTACATATTCATAAATGGGGAACAAATATTAGCAAATTCATTAATTAGTCATGTTTACACTTCTGTCATTTGAAATAATGTGTTTGTTTGAACTAAGGTCTCCTATTTATTAGAGTCATTAATGACTGTCTGTAAGTTACGGTGCTCTAACATTTCACCAATTTTTGAGAAATGCAGTTTTACATTTCTTAGCAGGAGGACTCATCTCATTCTTTATTTTTATAGAATGAAAACCAAACACAGTATGAAACTCCCCAGGCCTGTTTGAACTCTTTTCCTCTGTCTTACTCAATACACAGATCCTTCTGCCTTTAAAAAAACTCTCATAACACTTACTTCATTGCATTATAATATCTGTTAACATTCTGTCTTCTTCAGTGAATCTCATAAGTATTATGATTCATTGTTGAATGAGTTTAAACACTCATTTATACACAAATATTTTTTAAAAATTTAAAATTATTATAACAAATAAAAATATTTTGGGTCTCTAACATATATGTGATTATTATTTTACATTTATTCATATGGCACATGTTATTTTGGATTATGTATTTAAGCATGTATAAAAATAAAGACTATGACAGGAAATAAGAATATTTCTAAAAGCCAATAAAAATCTTAAAAACACAGTTTTATTTTAAGAACACAAAAATAAAAATATATACTCATGCTTATATGTTATGTAAGTCATAATGTCATATATATATGACATTATAAGTTATTGATTCTAAATATATTATTTTTAAAGATACACTATAAAATATCAACAAAATTAAATCTTATAAAATAACTTAGTCACTGAGATTTTTTTTTTATTTTCAATATGCTGTACAACTATTTTTAAAGCATTGTATGATCTACTTCAGAAGCAAGTTATACTAAGAATATTTCTAAATTTTCATAATGAACTAGGGCAGCATTTTAAAGAGTGTTCCAGAAAATACCAGTCTCTCCAAATGTTCTTTTTTCAAAAAATGAGTTCATGATATAGAGATAAAAAATAAGCATACGAAAGGATGTTTCACATCATATGTCATTAGGGAATTGCAAATTAAAACAACAATGGTGATACCCCTACACACTCATTAGAATGGATAACATCCCCAAACTGACAATTCCAATCACTGGCAAATATGCAGAACAACAGAGATTCTCTTTCATGCTGGGAGGAATGTAAAATGGCACAGCGACTTTGAAAAATCATTTGTCAATTTCATGTTAAAATACAGTCTTTCTTGGGGTGGCTGGGTGGCTCAGTTGGTTAAGCATTTGCCTTAGGCTCAGGTCATGATCTCCTGGTCCTGAATCTAGCCCAGAATCAAGCTTCCTTCTCAGCAGGGAGTCTACTTCTCTCTCTCTCTCTTTCCTTTCCCACTGCTCATTCTTTCTCTCTCTCAAATAAATACATAAAAATCTTTTTAAAAAATACAGTCTCACCATACAATCCAGCAGACACACTAATAAGTATTTACCCAACTGAACTGAAATTGTATGACTCCATAAAAACCTACATGTTGGTTATAATGACTTTCTGTATAATCATTAAAAACTAGAAGCAGCCAAGATGTCCTTTGATAGGTGAATAAACTGTGGTACATCTGTACAGTGGAAGATTGTTCAACAGTAAAGTAATGAGCTCTCAAGCTTTGAAAAGACATGGATAAACCTTAAATATACATTGCTATGTGGAAAAAAAAAAACAATCTTAAAATCCTACCAACTATGTAATGCTAATACAACATTCTGGAAAAGACAAAACCAGAAATAATAATCAAATCAATGACTGTCAGGGCTCAGGAAGGGGAAGGAACAGAGAACTAAGTGATGCCCAGAGGATTTTTTAGAGCAGTGAAACTATTCTGGAGGATACTCTAATGGTGAACACAAGATGTTCAGCATTTGTCCAAGCCCAGAGAACTTTACAGCACAGAGTAAACCTACGGTATGTACATTTTTTATAAAGCCATTTAGGAGGTTGCAGATCTCAAGATGGAACACAAAACATGACAAGAGAATCTAAAAATATTGCAAATATATGAACCAATCTCTCTTAAAGGGGTAGGGACTGACCTAAGTAACTGAAAATAAGTTGAGTCTGCATGACTAAAGATAGGAGGAACTTATCTCGCCACAGTGGAATAAGTTAATTCTCATACTGCTATATTTGAGTACCAGAACTCAATAATTGAGCAAATGAATGGCAAATAGGGATCCAGGTTTATCATGTTAGAGTGGAGGCTGATAGTTACAGAGGCCAAAATTGTGCATGTGGTAATGGATTAGGGTAAGAGACATCAGTATGAATACATCTGTTTACAATAGATATACATGATTACATATATAATATAATGTGTGTGTTTGTGCGTGTGTGTGCATGTATCTTCATGCTCTGTCAACTGTACCACAGCAGCAACAAGCACACCCAATGCTCTGATCTTGATTTTAATAGCATTCTCCAATAAAAGGAATAGGAGACACTGGGCCCAGGGAATATGGGAACACTGTATTATGTTTATAATAGGTTTACAAATCTAAAAATTTTCTAAAATTAAAAGTTTAATAAAGCAATCAATGTAATAAAAGCAAAACAACCAAAAAATATTCAAATGTTGAAGTCTGAGAAACCGAGCATATTAACAACCACCTCTAGAGAATCAACATGCACATTGGCACCTTAAAAGTCCTAAAAATTTCCATGGACTAGATGACTTTCTAACATCAAATCCAACAACTTTATTTTCTTATTATTAACTTTTAAATTTCTGTAGATTCAATATTCCAAGGCATACATTCTATGAAATAATCAGTGAGGGCTTTCATTAGGCCCAGAATTGAGATTTGAATTTAAGGAATACTAGTCCATATACACTTCCTCCCTCGTTCTAAACACCAAACACAATAAATATTTGATTTTATTTGGGTATAGAAACTATTTGAGTAGAGACTACCTCATAATTTATCAATGCAATACACAAGACCGTAATACACAAGAGTGCTTAGTAAACTTCAGCTGGGTGGGGACAATGAGGGCAAAAACAGAAAACAAATTGCAACATGAAGTGGGTTGTTTATATTCTCTATGCCCAAGAGGGAAGCAATTATCAAACTGAGAGTCAGACACACATGATGAGTCAGAGTAAGCAATAAGACTGAGGGCGAGAGGGGGGTAGATCAGTTTCCAGTTATCAGGCAGTTTTCAGTAAACTCTGGGGAGGAAAGTAATAGGTCAAATCTAAGAGTGATCACTGACATAGCTCAGAACCCCAATGACATTGCTAAGACCTCCTACAAGAGGCCATAGTCAAGGGTGTTTCCTTTACCTTTGAGAAGAGAGATGAGCAGCAGTGTCTGGGGAAAAGGGAAGGCAATGGGAAGTAAAAAGCCAGTGGCCAGTGGTGCAGCAGTCCACAGAGTACACATGGTGGCAGAAACTGTGGCTGAGATGAGGGATCAGGCTATGGTCTCTGGAGGAGCAGCCCTGTGAGCAGCAGGCTAAGATGAGCATGAGAAGTGGTCCGTTACAGAACATGGTGCTACGGAACTGAAGGGGAGCAGCAAATGGGGACTCAGAGGGGAGCAGACCAGTCATTTGAGCAGTGAGTGGCCTAAGAGGAACATTAAACCGGATGAGTTACCTCATGTAGAGTCCCCAGAGAGACCCTAAATGAAGGAAACCCATGAAAGTGGATGAGAAGGGCCTTGTCTATGCATGTCTATACACTTGTCTATGCATATGTGTATAGGGGCAGTAGGTATCCAGCTAGTAAAATCCAGACCTAGATATCTATAAGCCAAAATCGTGAGCCCTGGGAACATTGGTTTTACAATAAAAAATTGATTTCCAGCTAAAAATTTAATTATTTTCTAAATTAAAAGGTGTCAAACAGCTAATCATTTAGTTTACTTGACTCTTTATAAAACTTTTCAGTCTCTTCCTTTTATGTCAGTATGTCTATGTTTAGCAGTATTACCTTATGTTTCAAATTTTTAAGGAAGCTTATTAATTACTAATTCTTCTACATTGAAATGTTAATTACCAGGGCGCCTGGGTGGCTCAGTCCGTTAAGTGGCTGCCTTCAGCTCAGGTCATGATCCCAGGGTCCTGGGATCAAGCATTGCATTGGGGTCCCTGCTCAGTGGAGAGCCTGCCTATCCCTCTCCTTCTGCCTGCCTCTCTGCCTACTTGTGCTCTCTCTCTGCCAGATGAATAAATAAATCTTTCAAATAAATAAATATGCATATGGATGGATGGATGGATGTTAATTCCCAAACAGCACTTGAGACTCTAAGTGTATTTCCAAACTTCCCACAAAACAAAGTAAAATACACCAGTTCTTAATACTACCAGGCCTTTTTACACTTGCTTCTGACTTTGTAAATATATTCCAGATGATGCTATCTTCCAGGTTCTAAAGCCAGGGGCATATTATTATCATTAGTTAACTGTAAGCCAATTGATTATACAGACTGTATTTTGGTCTAGATATTTATATTTACATATGCATAACCAAGGGACTCAATTTCCAAGAAATTCATTTTAAATCATGGGATGTGGGCCAGGCTGAAGGGCAAGATACATATCAAGCCCAGTGGTTCTACACTGAAGAACTTGAGATGGGAGGGATAGATTCCTATATTCTTTGGAGATAATGTTTTAACACAGGTGACAAAGTAGTAAATAGTTCTCACCTATATCATGAGGAAATAATTTTTTTAATCACCTCTTTGGAAAAAAGTGTTCTGAAAAAGTGTATATTCAAGTATTAGCAGTATGACTTTGTAAAGTGATAACTTATAAAAATTGATTTGATAAGCACTATGAAGAAAATAACCCCTCAAATATCTCACCAACGGCTCACTGATGCTTGAAATTTACTCAGTGGGAAAATGCTATTTTATTGCACAATTAGCAAGAAAAACTCATATGCAAACCCCCTGTGTATAGATAAACTAAATATTCATATCCAACTAAATTCATATAATGTATAAAATGGTTGATAGGTATTTCCTGGGATCAAGTCAGGTTAGAAGGCTAAACCCATTTCTAGTTTCCAAAAGATCAGCTTAACAAGGCAACGACTTTTTTCCTAGGCTCCAGCAACTGCTAAAACCCAAGAATAACTAGACTCTCTACTACGCTTATCCATGGTCACGTTCTTGTGACAGTTTCCGGTTATTCTCTCTACTCTTCTATCATCAAGTGTTCTAGCAAAAACCTGCTCCCAGAACACGTGGCTCAGGAGCTCTGAGATTACACAAGATAGAGCTACACTGCCCATACTACACATACACTTAGGACAAAAATCACACATCTTACCTCGATCGCCAAAGTAGTAACTTCAGTTCTCTATTTTAGATAGTCCAAGCATAATTTCAGTGTGAAAAATAAGAGAAAACATTATAAAGTAGCTTTGCAGAATTAACATTATAGAATGAAGAGAAATAATGTCTCTTGATATAATAGCCTCAGACACTATATTCCTGATTCAGTTTAACCTTCATCACAAATAGCTTGAGGAAATTACTATTATCCCAATATAGAAATGAGGAAATTGGGGCACCTGGGTGGCTCAGTGGGTTAAAGCCTCTGCCTTCAGCTCTGGTCATGATCTCAGGGTCCTGGGATCAAGCCCCACATCAGGGTTCTCTGCTCAGCAGGGAGCCTGATTCCTCCTCTCTTTCCGCCTGCCTCTCTGCCTACTTGTGATCTCTCTCTGTCAAATAAATAAATAAAAACTTGAAAAAAAAAAAAAGAAATGAGGAAATTGAGGCCCAGGTAAGTTTTCTTTTATAGCAAACCTAGTCTCTGGCTACCAGAGCCAAAGTATGACTCTGTGCGTGTGTATAAAATTGGTACCTGCTCATATCACTATATATGTCTATTTACCTCACATGTGTGTGTGGTCACTTCATGTAAACAACATATACACTAGATATACACAGATATAGATTATAGATATATAGACATATGCCCAGAGACAAACATTAGATAAGGTTCATTACTTAATATTTTTAATGAATGCAAATATATATATGTACATATATATACATCTAGTGATATCAATTTTATAATATACATTATATTGAACTACATTCAATAGACCTGAAATACTTTATAATATGTAAAAGTACTCTTTTATTTGATCTAGAGTATTTGTGTCATCTAATATGTTAACAGCTTTAAATTATCTAATTAAATCATATTATTAACTACTTATCAGTACACAAAATAATAACAGCAATTTCTTTTTTTTTTTTAAAGATTTTTTATTTATTTATTTGACAGAGAGAGATCACAAGTAGATGGAGAGGCAGGCAGAGAGAGAGAGAGAGGGAAGCAGGCTCCCTGCTGCGCAGAGAGCCCGATGCGGGCCTCGATCCCAGGACCCTGAGATCATGACCTGAGCTGAAGGCAGAGGCTTAACCCACTGAGCCACCCAGGTGCCCCAGCAATTTCTTTTTTATTGTGTGAGCATTCTAGTGGAAATTTGTTTACATTTTGCAATATTTAGATAGGAAATAATGTCTCCTTGTGAATTATGAGTCTATGTTTTAAAGGAGAACATTATTTTAATTATAGAAACTGAAATGGAATATAAAGTCTAGCAGTGTAATTTTATTTTAATGATCTCAATTTAAAGAAATACAGCTATCATCTTCTTAAAGCTAGTAAGATTTCAATCAACTGTGCTTCCCAGTATAAAAGCATTCATCTAAAATTCTTGTTTCTTTCCCTGTAGACAAAGGAAAATTACTGGAGCAATGATAAGAGAGATCAAACCAAATAACTTTTAGGGAGAATGAGCACCTACAGTCTCATTTGACCAATCCTTGAAATTTAGCCTTGTATGTGGTCACAAAATCAAGTAACTGCACAGTTTCAGTGAGAGCCTAAACCTCTCCCAACCAGTGGTAAGGTTCTGTCCCAGGTGTCACAGTGCCTAAAATTATACCATTAGGGATGCATTCTTTTGAAAGCAGAAAAATTCTCTTATACAAATGACAGGTGCTCCTAAAATTTATGTATTTCCTGAATATGTGTATTTCCTGGATACACTATACTATCACCAACAGTTTGCCATAAATTAACATATTATTTTGCTCTCTTAGACACGTGACTTGGAGCAACATGAAGCTGCCTAGAGTCCAGACAGAAAAGTGGAAATGGGAGGGAAAGAGAAGATATGTGTTAGATAAATTCTTTTCATCGCATGTGACAAAAATCAAAATAGAAGTAATCTGAGCAAAAAGTGAAAGGAATTATAAGGTAATGGAGTATCTCACAGACCATCGGGAGAACAGCATAATTAAGGCTTGGGAAGAACTCAAACAAGGGATTCAGTGACAACACTATTTTGCCATCTTCCACCTCTGCTATACTCCAGCTATGCTCTTTATTATTCTCTCTTCGAAGACCTGTCATGCAGTCCACATGGCAGAAAAGCTAACAGCGGAGAACACGTAGTGCTACATCTTACATAAACAGCTTAAACAACTTCAGCATCCAGAAAGACTACATGACCCTGCCTCTGTCCCAAGGCCTAACTGTTGGGGGAGAATTAGGCTTCCTCTTGAAAGTGGAGTCCAACTTCAGTCAGCTAGTTGCTCACGTACTTAGTTCCAGTGCAAAAGTAATATATTCTTCCAGTAATGGAGATTGCAGAATCTCAGAAAATTAAAGTTAGAAGGTTTATGTAAGATCCTCTAATCCAATCTCAGCACTAAAAAGAAATGAGCTATCAAGACATAAAAATATATGGAGGAATCTTAATGCATATTATGAAGTGAAAAAAGCCAATCTTAAAAGGCTATATATTACATGACTCCAACCATATGACATTATGAAAAAGACAAAACTATGGAGAGGGTAAAATCAGTGGTTGCCGAGGTCAGGGAGAAGGGAAAGATGAATAAGTAGACCACAGAGGATTTTTACGGCAATGATGATATTCTGTATGATACCATAATGACAGACACATATCATTATATATTTGCCTCATAGAATATGCAACACCAAAAGTGAATCCTAATGAAAACTACAGACTATGAGTAGTTATATGTTGATCAATTGTACCAAATGTATCATTCTGGTGGGGGATATTGATAATGGGGGAAGTTATACATGTGTGGATGCAACAGATATATGAGAACTCTGTAGCTTACATATGATTTTTCTGTGAAATTAAAAGTGCTCTAAATCTTAAAATTTAAAATCTTAAAATACATGTATAAAAATGATAAATTCTACTTTAAGGAAAAATATATTTACATTCCTACCAAGAATTATCAGACTGTGTATTTGTCTAAATACTTCACAACATGGACTAAAATCATGATTTCTATTTTATTTTTTTTAAGTTTTATTTATTTATTTGACAGAGAGAGAGAGAGAGAGAACATATGCAGAGGGAATGGGAGAAGGAGAAGGAGGCTCCCCGCTGAGCAGGAAGCCCAACTCTGGGCTTGATTCTAGGACTTGGGGATCATGACCTGAGCCAAAGGCAGATGCTTAATGACTGAGCCACCCAGGCACCCCTCATTATTTCTATTTTAGGCAAGAAAACATGGCATTTCATTTTGAATTTGTATTTATTCAAATAGAAGTTAGATGGAAAATTCCTTATTACTGGGTGGTGCCCCTAAGACCATCCTAGTTTCAGTGATTTGCTGGAAGGACTCACAAGAATTCAGAAAAGCTGTTATACTTATGATTATGGTTTGTCAGAGAGAACGCAAATAGTTCAAAATCAGCAAAGGTAAAAGGTACACAGAGAAGAGTCCAAGAGAAATTGGGCACAAGTTTCCAGGCATCCTCTCCTAGAGGAATTATACGGACAGCACTTAATTCTATTATCAATGACATGCAACCTAAAGAGCGTTACAGCCCAGGAAAACTCAGGGGAGTCTTGATCTCCAGCATTTTCAGTGGGGGGAGGGGTTTAAACATGTAGGCATGGAGCACTGACTTTTCGACTTTAGCTTCTCCAAAGCCCAGATTGATAAAGTGGCCCAAGGTCTCCTCATAAATCACATTGTTAGCACCAACTATCTGAAGTGGTCCAAAGATCCCAGGATTACAAATACACCCTAATCAAACATATTCCAAAAGTTTAGAGATCCTCTGTTAGGAGCTGACCATGGGCGAGTCCTTTCTTTGGAATATGCAGAGCCACATAGCCTTGATTTACTGAGTCACCTGTACTGCGCAGGCCACCCTCTTCCGTCCTTGGCCTGCACAGATGGAAAATTTTTATGTAGTTCAATCTTAATACTTAATACTTAATACTGAAACATCTAGAACTCACCAAAATCCTTCTTATCTAGCATTTTTCATCGGCATTAACTAGCAAGTTAATACTAAATGTAGACAGAACAAAAATTTAAGTTATCTCTATTAGTAGTTATAGTTGGGAGAAAACTGAACCCAAAATTTCTAGCGATAAACCTATGCTCTTTGCCTGCCTAAAAGTTGCCTATATTCATGAGCTTTGGCCATATTTGTCCTTGAAAAATGGCTCTCCAGCTGGCATAGATCCATAGCTTTGATCTCCCAACACAGAACTGTGCCAAATGCACAGCCAAGGCAGCTGTGGGTACTGGCAGCTGTGCAGTGGGAAGACTGTAGATAGTCAGGTCCAACAGGGACTTTGCTCTGCCCAGCAAGCACCTGGGTTACCCTACACCCTGAGGAAATACCAGTGCCCAGACCCATTACAGTCACTCTGTAGCAGGAAAATCAGATCAATGACACTGGCCATAGGGACTCCTAGACTGGGCAGGTCCAGATTGTTCTCTGTGCAAAAGTACCTCAACAAAGGGAAAAGACAGACTGAATTCTAGCCTAAACCCTGTTTGCTAAACCTTGAATGCTGGCACATGAGACAGCTATCTGTTTGGAAGAAGAGTCACCTTTTTCTAAGCCTCACAAAAGTACCATGGGGACTAATGATGACTCCTAGTGGAGAAAGGCACCCTCTTAAGTCTCTTCAAGTTGGCCAGATGAGTGGAAGACAATCTTCCTCTTTTTCATAGCATCCTTATTGAAGAGGTGAGAGGTGGGAGCTAAACTTTGCTTGGATTTTAGAAACAAACTTGTATTAAATTTGTGCTAAAAGCAGTAATAGAATTCTAAGTTTTTTCCTCAAATTTTCCATTTTGTGCAACAACACTCTGAAGTTTCTACTCATACTCTAATACCCATGGGTCCATTAATCTAATAAAGAGTGAAAAAGTTGTCAGAATCCTGATGAAACATCACACATAATGCCAAATTAACAAGACTCTTAATGTTACCTTAGAGCAATCATCTTGCAAAACCTTTATAATCTATTTCAATATAGAGAAATTTCTTGATGGAGTCCTGTCAATGTGGGTTGAAGTATTATTAGTGATGTCCAAATGTATCAACAACTTTGTTAGTTCTTTTTGGTGTTTTTCAAAGTGGTAATTATACTGACATTGGAACATAATTTTTAAAGACATGATAAAACTTCATGACCATGTTGATCTTTGTCCATGAACATTCATTTTATTTTTTCCTGTCAATGGCTTAGTTCCACGAGGACCATGTTTTGCATTTCATTCTGTTTGCTTCCAGGAAAATTCAACTGTTTCAAAACACTTATCCTTCCAAAAATATTTTTCAAAGTACAATTATTTTATAGCTACTTTAATTTTCATAAATTTATGATATATGATTTTCAAATAGATGCTATAAAGCATTTCCTGCATTATCTTATGTTTTGAATAATTTTAACAGCATATGGATTTTTTTAATATTTAAAATTGGATTTGCCTATGTCCTTATTGAATAATTATCATTAAAAAACTCCATAACTCTCTAACACACTTTTAATAATTTATTAACTACTGGGAATTATTTGAAGTGACTTACAATGTTGAGATAATGCCAAGTAGAATAATCAGGATAAATACACAGAAGCAGATAATACTAAAACTGTGCCAAGGTCTGTGCTTAGTGATTTCCATTTCTTTTCTCTTTTAATTCTCACAACTATATTATACATCAAGCATTAGTCTTCCCATTTTAGAAAATGGAAACCATGGCTCAAGTACTGTAAGTGATGTACTTAGGATCATATGACCAGAACATTCTAAAAGCAAGGTCCTCATATAGGTCACTTTAGTTCTAATCTTTGCCCCTGGAAAAAGCATTAGGCCACCTCAGGAAAAAAAAAAAATCTAAAAACGTGTTTCTAATTTCTTTACATAAAATACAGCATTTGTGTTTTCTTTTGGAATCATTGGAAATGTTTAAATACATCTATATACCTAATACAAGATGAAAATTAACATTTCTCAAGCCATCTACAACACAATGATCTGAGAGTGGTGTTTAAACTGCAGGCACTGGGGTGCTTGGGTGGCTCAGTGGGTTAAGCCTCTGCTTTCTGCTCGGGTCATGGTCCCAGGGTTGTGGGATCGAGCCCCACATCAGGCTCTCTGCTCAGCCTGCCTCTCTGCCTACTTGTGATCTCTGTCTGTCAAATGAATAAATAAAATCTAAAAAAAATAATAATAAAAATAAATGCAGGCACTGAGAGGCTCTACTCCAGAGGTACTAAATCTCTTTCTCTATTTCTTAGGTGGGGGTGAAGTGGGGAAGAGGAGGGGTGGAGTGTATATACTTCCAAAAATGTTTCTCCACATGACTGTTGAGTGTGAAATTTTGAGACACACTGTAAATGACAGTCTAACAGCCTGAAAGAAGTACCATTGTCATGTGTCTTTTCTATAAAATTCAACAAGACCCATGTGCTGTAACACAGTTTTGTCAAGCTCTTTATCTCAATGTTGGTATATTCCAATCCCTTATCAGACTTTATCATGTTATCAAAATTTTGGCTTTGATTTTATGATGATTTGTCTGCTTTGCTATTATGAGTGTAATGTCTATTCCTCTTTTTATTTTTCTCCTTCTAGTCTTCCCTTCTTCTTCTTTTCTCCTTTTTAATGTTAGTGAACAACCAGGTCAGCTAAAATTCTCCCTCTGATATATTTATGATGATCTCTGAAATATTCATTTATTTCTTCTCTCTTTTCCTCTGAAATGAGTGCAGTGATTGCCAGTCACAAATGATTTTTTCTCATTTAGCTACTGATTTAGTCTAGAATGGATTTTATGTCACAGAGCCATAATCATCATCCTTATTATTGTGATTATTGGCCCTACTTAAAAAATAAGTAAACACTAATAATGCACACTGCCACTAACATAATATTTCATTATTATTGCCTTTAGCATTAGTATTAATAATTAAATATCATGGGCTAAAGTAAGAGAGAATATTTTTAACTATGTATTTTCACATACACACACACACACACACACACACACACACACACTGCAAAACTGACATTCACAATGTTCTAACTGGAACATTTTATAGAATCCAGATCAGATTTCTGTTGCATTCGTGAGTATGCAAAAAAAAAAAAAAAATCCACCAAGCACCCACCCTCAGCACTTTCCCTCCATGAGAATAAGCCTCATGCCCCACCTGCTATTTTAATACCGCTGGGAGAGCACAATCTAATCAGACTCAGGCAGCTTCAGTGGAGTTATCCAAGCTGAGGGCATAACATTAAATCATAATTCAGCAAAGGCATATCTGTGGGGGGCAGAGATAACACAGTCCCTTTACTTTGCTTTGTGATGATCCAACTTGATATGATGATAGAATTTGAATCTAGGAAAATGAAAAGGCAGTGTGTCCTTTCCCTTAGCTCTCAAATATCAGCTTCTTTATGTAATCCATTGATAAATGTTAGGTCACTTCAAATTCTGATTTAATTTTTCAAGTCTTTATAGTACAGTATTGATATCTTCTGAAATAATGTGCACAGATATTAAATAACAGTGCAGATTCTAGATATATGGAGATAGTAGTTGTTCTGTTTGAGAATAAGCATGACACCTTACGGTCAATTCAACTTAGTGAAGTTAATGACAAAGTAATTAGAGAGTCACAAACTCACAAATTCCACAAGGAAAATGTGTTAGTAGGTATTTCTGAGTCTTTACACTTGATTTCTTTCCTTGACACATTCCCATATATTTGATCTGCCCTGTAACCAAAAGTATTCTCAGCACCAAAATAATGCTCCTATCTTTCACTTTGGACTTTTAATTTTGTAACTACATGTCACTAATGCATAAAAGTATTTCCTCCTGTGGAAATTCCACCCCTCCCCAAGAAGAAACATCTTGAATACCAAGGGAATCCTGAACAAGAATTCAGGATACTGGAATTCAAAGTCTTATTATCCCAACTATCTCTGGGATTCAGGAATATTTTTCTCTGTCCCTCCTACTGAAATCTTCCTTTCATTAACATGGCTCTCTTAGCATCCTCTCTGCATGTGACAGTTGCCCCAGTTCTCAACCTGGCATCAGGATGTCTCAGATCATCTCAACTATGATCTAACCTCATTTATCTTTCTTATGTTACCATCTACTCTAAGTATAGTCTTTGTTCTCTGGAAAAGGTCTCATATCCCTCTTTTTGTTCCACATAACTGGTTCCACATAGCTTTATGAAGCCTAAAGCTCTTCCAATCACCAAGGAAACTGTAGACTAGGTGGAATAAATGAAAAATACTCTAAAACATGAAGGCCTAAAATTCCTGTAGTTCAAACTGTGAACCAAATACACAGACACACACAAAACAAAAAAAACAAACCAAAAAAAAAAAAAAAAAAAAAAAAAGGAAGGAAAGAAAGAAAAGAAAAGAGAAGAGAAAAGAAAGCAACTTAGAGATCTCTGTTTTTATGGTAATGGAGTTTAGAGAGAATTGATGACAAACTGTTAACATCTTTCAATAATTTAAAAAATAGGAAGATCCTAGTAAATAAAGAAAAAAAAGTTCTAGGTCATTTATGCTCATTATTTGTTTGTAAAAACTCCAGCATACCCATGGAAATCTGTTTAGTTTTAAGACAAGTGAAAGGGTTATCAGAAAACTGTCTTCACCTAGGCTCAAAGCAAAGAAAATTAAAGAACATTTTCACAAAAAGTATACACAAGTTTCTTTAGTCTTTGGATTTTTCATTTCTATTCTTTGTGTGATTAATGAATACCCACTTTGTTTTTTAAGTGCCACAAGAGGTGAGTAACCCTCTAGGCACAGGATCCTTTGCCCTAAAATTTATCTTGAAATAAGCTAGACACCAATTCAGCTCAAGTGTGTAAAAGCAAATTCACAGAACTGTTTGGTCTTGGTTTCTAAAGAGCTCAGATCAAAGTTTTCTCTTCCCACTGTAAACCATGTGCTGTCAAGCCAAATAAATCAACTATAGCAGGTTCTATCTCTTTGCCTGGGAAAAGGAATGATGGTCATTTCTTTTAATTTTATGGGAAAGCATAATATCTGTACATAATCAGCGACTCAGTAAATAGGGACTCTATTTAGAAACTGGATTTATCATCATTTAAGGCATCTCTTACAAATGTCTGGCTTGATTTTAAGTGGAGTATTATAAAAGAATTTTTTTTTAATTTTCAGTGACCATGCTTTATTATTCTTCATCTTGAGTAAGTTTCTAGAAAGACTTGAGAACCACTGATGATAATATTTGACAAGAAATTACATTATGGTCATGTTATGGTTATGGTATGTTGGTTTTTAATTTACAGACATTATGTAAATTAAACTGTAATGTCTGCTCTTTTAAAGAATTCCAACGGGACACATAGATCTGAATATAAGGATATTATCACAATTGTGGCTACTGTTGTTTAGAGTTAAAAATTATTTTGGGTTTTTTTTTGCCTCCACAAATTAGAGAAACCCCAATATAGTGGTCAAGAGTGCAGATGCTGGAGACAGATGGCTATATTCAAACTCTAGCCCTCCTGCATATTTGCTGTGGGACATTGTGCCATTCATTGACATCTCTATTTCTCCATTTTGTATTTGTACCATGAGCAATAATAACATTATTTTCCTCAAAAGACTGATAGAATGATTCAGTTTTACTAATATTTATAAAGTGCTCAAACCATGCCTGGAATATTGCCACAGAAATGTTAGGTATGTAAATTCAATATTATTACTGCATTTTATAGTCACTGATTATTTCAGTTAACCTTTCTTTTTTTAATATCCTCCACATGCTATCTTCTTGCATCTCTGATCTTCAATTTGGGATAATTTTCTTTCAGACTTTTAGATCTTTAGATAGAGCACATTAAGAGTAAACTGTTTTTGTTTGCTAAAAATGTCATTTGCCTTCCCTCTTTATATGCCATGCTTTTGCATACACAATTATATTTCATATTTCCTGAAAACATGAATGATATTATTCTCAGGTCTCAGAGCTTCAATTTTTGCTACTAAAAAGTTTGTCAATCTAGGGGTGCCTTCGTGTCTCAGTGGGTTAAAGCCTCTGCTCTTTGGCTCAGGCCATAATCTCAAGGTCCTGGGATCCAGCCCTGCATGGGGCTCTCTGCTCAGCAGGGAGCCTGCTTCCCCTCTCTCTCTGTCTGCCTCTCTGCCTACTTGTGATCTCTGTCAAATAAATAAAATCTTAAAAAAAAAAAAAAGTTTGTCAATCTAATTGCTATTCTTTGGATATCTTTTCTTTCTGTCTCTCACACACATGTTTTCTTTTTCTTTTGTTGGTTCTTTTGTTTGTTTTTTTTTTATATTTTGAAGTTTCAATACCATATAGCTCATTGTGGATTATGTTTCTTTACTCTGTTTGGAATCATTGAGTTCCCAAGGTCTAGGGATTGATGACTTTCTTTAATTTTAGAAAATCAACAGCCATTTTCTCTTCAAATCCTAAATCTTTCCAAGTCTCTTTATTTTCTCCCACTAGGAAGTTTCTCCCACTAGGAAGTTTTCTCTTTTTCCCTAGTCTGATGCATTATTCAGAATAATTGAAATCATTCTTTAATATTTATTTACTATTCCTTAATAATTTGAATATTCTTTATATATAGATAATCAGATTGCTATTTTTCTGTGTCACTATACACAATCTGCTACTCAATTTAATTTAGTTTCAAATTTTAATTATTATGTTTTTAGTCCCAGAATTTCTATTTATTTTGAAAATCTACTTCATCATTACTTACAGTCTTTTGTTTACTCATTACACTTCAATCTTCCTTTTTCATTTCTTCAAACAATGTCTATGCTACATCCTTAAATTATCTTATATCCTTGTCTAATAATTCCAAAATTTGCATCCATTTTCTATCGTTTCTTCTGGTTTTTGTTTTTTCCCTTTGGTGTAATCTGTATTTTTTTGACTATTGGTCCTTGGATCTTTGGCTATGAAAATTGTAAGAGACAAGCATTAAAGGTGAATTCTCCCAGACAAGACTTTTGTTTGCTTCAGTAGGTCATCCAGAGATATTTTCAACCCTCTTTATTCACTTCCAAAGTGAATAAAAAAAATTCTTCATTTAAATTTATTTTTAAAAATAAGTTCTCTCAGTGGGATTTTTTTAAACCCTATAGATAGTATGAATTCAGAGTAGAAGTCTCTAGGTGGGCCAAATTATGGTTTTAAATGATCATGAGTGATAAATTTCACCTACTCAGTACTTTCTTGCCTTACAGCAAAATATAACTGATGAAGGCCACAGCTTTATGATACTTTCCCTTGGGGAAGTCCTGGGCTTTATTACCTCTTCTCCAAGCAGCCATCAGAGTGGATCTCAGGAATAGAAGGAGTCCTCCAAGTACAGAAATAAAATCTCAGAAAGCATAAGAAACCTTCAGGACAGGCAGGTTTGAAACTCAGCTTTCCTCATTTTCATTCACTTTACCTACTTCCCTGTCCAATGGTTCTCTGAAGATTCTCTACTACCAATTAGCTCAGCGATGTCTTTTTAAGTTTTACTCAATACTTACTTATTTTGGTTAGCAGAATCATTAAAGCTATCTAGTCAGTCATATTGAAAGATGTTAGCTAGTATTTCTTTATAATGAAAATGTGACTTGAAACTTTTTTTTATCCTCCTGATTTCTGACTGACAACTGTGTCTGTCATACCCCAGAATATAGTCCTAAGAGTTAAAAGTGATGTTTGATTCTAGAGTATCCATTTAAATTGAGATAGCCAGGAAAGTCTCTAAAGAATTAAGATAGCTCTTTATTTTAGTGAAGATATGTATATATAGGGTATTTTCCCAGCTATTTCTCTCCATATATCTACCTCCTTATCCCCATAAAACAAAAATCATAAAATTAAATCATAAAATTAAAATGCAACAGAAAGAATTCAGTGAAGTGCAAGTTACCACCATAGACTGAGGTAAAAAAGGCTAGAGGTTGTGAGAATATATGCAAATAAGTAAAACTTTGGTATTATCTTGGAAGGCAGTTGGTGGTGATTTCACACACAAAAAAATCTAAGCTAAGAAAGCTTACCAGGCTGCCACAGGGAGCCATAGACTCTAAATTAGGTGTTAAAAAAGAAGCCTTATTGCCTAAGAAGACTTAAATCAGTACACATTAGTTCAATCTGATGTGGGGCATGATTGAAAAACAGGCAGATGGGACCCTGTTCATAGCTCAGAACTCATCCTGTTTCCATCTGATTCCATTTGATGAGCGGATATGCTTTGGCTGCTGTAAACAACCTGTTTAGAATTATTTTCAACTTATTTGATAACTGGTCAGACTGAGTCTATATGAGATGTATCTTACACTAAGCTCCACAGTACAAAATGACACCCTGAGAAAAGGATTGACATTTTCCTTTCTTCACCAATTTGAGGCCTATCATCCATCACAAACATTCAAAACTCACCTCACTCAAGTAAGTTTTTATCTGATTTATTTTTAAACCTAGATCTCTTTTACATAAATGAAGTGTAACTATTTTTTAATTAATTTATCTATTTTAGAGAGAGAGACAGCGAGAGAAAGTGATGGGGAGAGGCAGTTGGAGAATCCTAAGTTGAGTATAGAACCCAGTGTAGGGCTTGATCTCAAAACCCTGAGATCATGACCTGAGCCAAACCAAGAGTGGGTTGCTTAAATGACTATGCCACCAGGGTACCCAGAGTGTTAACTATTTTTTATGTATGCCTTCTCAGACAGTCCCTACACATCAGTGTCTTCCTTACTTTGATTTTAACTTCTCTTTGTAGAAAAAAATACTTTCAGTGTCTTTTCTGTTAATTTATGATGTCTCGTATTGCAAATACATTCAATAAATACCCAATAAACATTGTTGACCAACAGTACAAATATAAATCAAAAAATCAAACCACATATTTTTTTTTATCTCAATGCCTAAATATCTACTAGAACAATTTGAAAATTTCAAAAGTGACATGAAGGTAGATAACTAAAATTTGAAAGTGTATTACCCAAAATATATTGCATTTTTCAAACAAATTTGACATTTTTCAATTGACAGTCTGATTAAAATGAAAAGAGTTAAACTATAAGGATTACAAATTTTTAATCTATTTATTAAAGATCTATTAATAATCACATTACACAATTGTTTTCTTTTAACAAAATATTTTTCTAATTAAGTTGCTAAAATGATTTAATGAACCAATTTAAGTTGTATTTAACAAAAGCAGTCTAAAGTGTGTTTAAACTAATTTTCCACTATTATTCATAGTGGGAAAAACAATACTTGGAAGTATTCCTAAGATTTATTATATTATGTATGGGAAATTATAAGTAGTCCTGGATCAAAGGATATGAGAAATGGAGGGGGGAGGTAAGGAGTGAGAGGTGATCAGTTGATGGAGGGACATCTATTCAAGCAGTGAGTGAACACTGAAGTGCTTTAGCAGCTTATGTTCACTGAGGACTTGTTACATGTTAGGAATTTTAGTAGGATAAATGTGCAAGAGATATTGACCTAAAAGTTAAGAAGAAAAACTTTTTAAAAATGTATGTGGAATCTTTAAAAGTTAGGAAGGGAATTTTTTTAAAGATTTATCAACCATTTGAAGAATGATTTAAAAGGAATTGTAGGGTTGAGAGGGTAAGACTGACATCAGATAAAGTAACTAGACTATTGCAATCTTTTCATTTAAAAGATAAATTAAGTTGATAGCAGACAAAATTGGTAAGAGCCTCAGATTTGAGAAGTATTCTAAAACTAGAATGGACAGGGCTTACTGACTGATCAAAGATGGGTGAAGAACATGGATTTCTTCATGCTCAGGACAGGGATTATTACATAATGACATAGGTTCTTTGATATATATTTTGACCTCTTATTGGTTAAAATATTTTCATTGTTAACCCTACTGAGGTTGGCAAAAATTTTAAGATGGCCTTTCCAATTCCCATTATCTGATGTACACACCCTCTATGTGATGGATTTTGTTCCCATGATTAGTCTTTTTTACATGCACAACTGAATTTAGTCACATGAACTCTCTAAATCTGAGTCTAGAAGTTAGAAATGAAGTCAGAGACTCAAAGTATGAAAGGGATTTGATGCAAGATAAATTCTATGTTGTTGGCTTTGAAATGGAGCCACATGGAAAGGAATGCAGGTGGCCTCTAGGAGCTAAAAGTAACTCTGGATGTCAGCCATGAAGAACTGAATCTCACAACTCCATGAGCTTGGCAAAAGGCTCTGAGCTACTGATGAGAACACATCTGGCTGATACCTCAATTTTAGCTTTCTGAGACGCTGAGTTGAGAACTAGCCATATCATGCCAAAACTTCTGACCTATAGAACTAAGAAAATGGGGGCGCCTGGGTGGCTCAGTGGGTTAAGCCGCTGCCTTCGGCTCAGGTCATGATCTCAGAGTCCTGGGATCGAGCCCCGCATCGGGCTCTCTGCTCAGCAGGGAGCCTGCTTCCTCCTCTCTCTCTGCCTGCCTCTCTGCCTGCTTGTGATCTCTCTGTCAAATAAATAAATAAAATCTTTAAAAAAAAAAAAAAAAAGAACTAAGAAAATGAATGTACTGTTTGAAACCACTAAAATGGTTGGAATTTGCTGCACAACAATAAAAAACCTATATTCAAAGTTAAAATACCCATATTAAAATAAAAAATAAGTCAAGATAGAATTGTCCAAATTGAAGGTCTATAGCAAAACCATGTAACCAGTATTGATGGGCTCCCTCTCCACTAGCTCAAACTTAGGTATAACCCATTGTCTACTCAAGTGAAGCCATTAACAGAATGTTCAGAAGAAAACACATACTTTCAAAAATCAAGTACAGGAATGAAATATATTCTGGGTATAAGCAGAAGTGCAGAATTTATAAAAATTAGCATAAAGTCTAGATTGTCATTATAGTTATTTTAAATTTTAAATTTTGCTAAGAGTAATAATATAACCATGTTTGTATACAAAGAATTTGGAAAATAAAGGAAAAAGTGCATGGAGCTAAATAATATTAGTTCAACAATTGTCTGTGACAGGATGTTGGTCATTTCTATCAGAGACATTTTTCTATCATAAGGTTTATATATTGTATCCACAACACTTTATAGGCATTTTGTAATTAAGAATCATTACACACACAAACACCTACACACATGCACTCACACATACAAAATTAGAAATCCTTCTTAATTTTTAATATAATGATTTTTATCTTATTTCGCTAGCTTCAAAATAATCATGTTGATGGTTACATCATATTTTATTGAGTGGGTGAATAATATTTTACTTAAATATATCTTTATTGATGGGTTTTAGTTTTTTCCTAAATTTCACACTGTTAATAATGCTGATTTATATTACACTGAAAAATACTGTTTTTCTGCTTTGGGGTAAATTTCCTTAAAAATAGATACCGAGAAATGAAATACTACATCAAAATATCTGAACACTTATTTTTCAAAAGGGACTCACAAGTAATAATTTGTATTATTATTTCTACTAGAACAACATTGGGCACTAATATATTTAGGGAATGAGTAAATAACTAGGAAATAATAATTGGCAAATATAGCACTCTGGAAATTCTAGCTATTAGAAGTGACGGAATAGCCTCTCTCAGACTGTCTCACTAATAATAATTCTAAACTTTGAAAAAGGGTGTTAGGAAGAGGAGGGCTATTTACACCACTAGAGAGTCACCAAAAGAAGGTAGAAACTAATAGGAATTTGACTCTTTAAAAAATGGGAACTTTAAAATAAACAAGCAAATAACTTTTTTTTTTAGTTTTTTTTTTTTTTAGTTTTTTTATTTTTTCAGCATAACAGTATTCATTATTTTTGCACCACACCCAGTGCTCCATGCAATCCGTGCCCTCTACAATACCCACCACCTGGTGCCCCCAACCTCCCACCCCCCACCCCTTCAAAATTCCCAGATCGTTTTTCAGAGTCCATAGTCTCTCATGGTTCACCTCCCCTTCCAATTTCCCTCAACTCCCTTCTCCTCTCCATCTCCCCTTGTCCTCCATGCTATTTGTTATGCTCCACAAATAAGTGAAACCATATGATAATTGACTCTCTCTGCTTGACTTATTTCACTCAGCATAATCTCTTCCAGTCCCGTCCATGTTGCTACAAAACTTGGGTATTCATCCTTTCTTTTTTCTTTTTTTTTTTATTACAGCTTTATAAACATATATTTTTATCCCCAGGGGTACAGGTCTGCGAATCGCCAGGTTTACACACTTCACAGCACTCACCATAGCACATACCCTCCCCAATATCCATAACCCCACTCCCCTCTCCCAACCCCCTCCCCCTATCAACAGTTCCTCTTTTAAAAGTTATTTGTGAGACTCTTAATCTCGCAAATAACTTTTAAAAGAGGAACTGTAATAGGTAAGGTCAACATTTAAATAGATTTTTTTTTTCCCCTGAGAATATTTCCTAGAACCATGCGAAGCAAAACACCATGAACTTGCTGGCTTGAGAAGTTAGAATCTGGAACTGACAACTACCAGAGCAGCTACATTTAAGGGTGCAATTCCCAATAAAAAGAAAGTCACAGAGAAAAGTGCACAATGTGCATAAAAGCTCTCCTCAAATCCTAGCACTGAGACGTACATTTTATTGGGCAAGTCTCCAAGGAGCCCTGAAGAAAAACAAGAGCTGGAAGTCTAAAAATGCTTAGTAGAGATTTCAACAGTTGACCACTGCAAAGGAGACAAGGTTTGTACATACTTTGATTCTTGCCAGCAGTGTGAAAAGCTAGAAAGATTAATACCACATCTCAAAATTAAGAAATTAGTTTTGGGATGTGGTATTAATCTTTAGGACAATACTAACAAAGTTTAACACTAAGCATCCACAAGATCAAGGTGATTAGTTCTTACATTAATTTTCTATTACAATAAAACTCATCATTTTTCAGAGGAAAGTAACAAAACCCAGTATCTTTAGGTGTTCATATACAATAAAAGAATCACTGGGGCCCCTGGGTGGCTCAGTTGGCTAAGCTTCTAACTCTTCATTTTGGCTCAGGTCATGATCTCAAGGTCATAGGATTGAGCTCCACATAATGCTCAGCAGAGAAAGTCTGCTTAAGATTCTTTCTCTCTCCCTCTCCATCTGCCGCAGACCCCCCTCTAAAAAAAAAAAAAAGAAAGAAAGAAAAAAGAAAAGAAAAAAGAAAAAAAATGAAATAGATTCAGAGATACACAAATGTTGGGCGTGGAAAATGAGAATTTTAAAATAAATATGAAAGATATATTTTTTAAAAAATCCAGAGGGACATTTATATAATGAGAAAAAAGATTAGAACTTCAGGAGAGCTATGGTGATAATCCTAGAACTGAAAAAACTAATTTCTAGGATCAAAATTCATTAGGCATAATTGAAAGTAGATTGGATACAATAAAAGTATCAGCACATTTGAATGTTAGTCAACAGATATCCAAACAAAAGTAAAATAAAACAAAAATATTGAAAAACAGTAAGTGGATCCTATATGGCCTTTAAGACTATGTTAAACAATCTGATTTCCAGAGTCTTGGAAGGAAATAAGAGCAAGAAAGGGTAGACAAAAGACCATATATTAGTCAAAAATTGTCCAAACTATAAACAAGTAGCGCTGACAGATCCAACTTGCAAGCGATATAAAAACAGAGAAAACCATGCATAGGAGAACAGTAAAGCTAAACTGCTAAAACATAAAGACAGAAAGTATTAAAAGTAGTCAGAGGGAAAAAGAAGACACATAGCATACAGAAAACAACCTAAAATAGTAGAACTTGAAAATATGAAACAGCTTTAAAAGAAAAAGGAAAAAGGAAAAGGAAAGAAAGAAAGCAAGCTAAAACTCTAGAATTCTAGATCTATATAACTATATTTTTTCAAAAACAAAAGAATCACGAAACAATTTTCTGATCAATGAAAACAGAGAATACATGTTGCCCACAGAAAAATGCTAGGGGGTATTGTTTAGATTGAAGTGAAAAAGATTATCTTACAGAGCCCAGGTATAAAAGAGAGGAAAGTTATGATGGAAACAACTGGTGTAAGCAAGCTGATATGACTATATTAGTATCAGGAAGGTAGACCTCAAGATGGTTGTATTACCAGAGCTAAAGATCGTTCCATAATGATAAAAGGGGCAATTCATCAAGATATAACAATTTTATATTTTTAAGCACCTAATAATAGAGCCTCAGAACATAATGAAACAAAAGGCAACAAAAATAAAGAAATAGCAAATACATAATCATATGCAAAAATTGTAGCACCCCATTCTCGGGAGTTGATAGAACAAGTACCCTCAATTCAGTAAATATTTAGAAAATTTAAATAACACTATAAACCAACTTTGTTATAAAATATTCTATCCAATAACTAAAGACCACACATTCTTTTCAGGTTCATGGGTTGCTCATGATAGACAACACTCTGGAACATAAGACAATAGAATTCATAGGATTTAAATAGCATATTTCATAAGCATAAAAATCTTACATTAGAAATAAAAAGAAAAATATAAATAAAGTCCAAATATTTAAATACTTGTTATATATGTAATAATATACTTCAAAAAATAATACTCATGAATCAAAAAAGAAACTGCAAGGGAAACTTTAAAAATCATTTAAATGAAATGGTAATGAAAACAAAATCATGCAAAACTTGTGAGATGCTGCTATAACAGTAGTAAAGGAAAATTAATAGTTTTAAATGCTTGTATTAGAAAAAAGAAAAGGGTTAACATCAATTATCTAATGGAGAAAGGGAATACTCTTCAGTTGATATTTTTGAGGCCATCATAATATTGTTTCCAGATATTATAAGAAGATAATATTATAGACCAATATAATTCATAAGCATAGACATAAAAAATAAAAATCTTTAAAATATTACCAAATCAAATATGATAATATATTAAAAATTAAAATATAAATATATTAAGTACAAGTAGGTGTTATTCAGGAATGACGACAGTTTGTTTCAACATTTAAAAATCAATGTAATTTCAGCATAAAGAGAACAAAAAAGAAACATCATATGGTCACCCCAATAATTACAGAATTGGCATCTGTCAAAAGTCCACACCCATTCAGTAAGAATGTCTATGCATAGAAAGAACTTCTCCCTCCAACTGAAGAGAATCATCCTACTGGAAATATATTAAATCTTGGAATAATGAGTAACTATCTCCTAATATCAGGAAAAAGGTGAGAATACCCATTTTTAACACATTTTCCCAGGTTTGTACTGTAGATTCTAAAAAATGGAAAAGACCATAAAAATACACTAAAGGCAACAAAGAAATGAAGATACCTACAAGTAAATTTAAAGAAAATATAAGTTCTCTATATTTAAAACCATAAAACCTGATCACAGGAATTTTAAAGGACCAGAGTCAATGGAAACATGCAGTTGACATTGAGTTGAAAACTCAATATAGCTAAGAGGTCAATTCTCCAAATTTACCTGTAAATTCAAAGGAATCATAGTTGAAGTCATAGTGTTCTGGAAGTTTTTTGGTAGATATTTTCAACTTTATTCTCATATTTATATGAAAGTGCAAAGTCTTAGAATATCAGCTCTAAAGGAGGTGGAGCAAAACTTCCCAACTCTTAAATGTGGCCTACACTTACCAACTTCCTTCCAAAGAGCAACATATGGAAAGAGGGAGGGAAGAATAACTTTACAGTGGAGAAATCTGACAGTTATTCCCTCATCCAGGTAATCAAAGTTACTATTAACAATGGCAAGTTATACTGATGGCATGTGCGCTTGATATAATGTGATGAGAATGGCCTCAAGAAATAAGTTAAGTGTAACTCCGTTCTAATCATGGGGAAAGCATCAGACAACCCAAATGAGGGACATACTACAATATGTCTACTCGTACTCCTAAAAACTGAACATCTGAAACAAGGACAAGGAAGTTCGGGAAAAGTCAGTCTCCAGAAGCCAAAGGAAACATGACAAGTATAATGTAAAATTTTAGATATTATCCTGGAACATAAAAAGGACAATAGGTAAATTTAAGGAAATATGAATAAAGTATAAAATCTACTCAATAATGTATCAAGGGGCACCTGGGTGGTCAGTCAGTTAAGCATCTGACTCTTGATTTTAGCTCAGGTCATGATCTCAGAGTCCTGAGATTGAGCCCAGTGTCAGCTCCGCACTCAGAGTGGAGTCTGTTCAAGATTCTCTCTCTCTTCCTCCCTCTGCCCCTCCCCTTGCACACTTTCTGTCTCTAAAATAAATAAATAAATCTTTAAAATAATAATAATAATTTATCAATATTAGCTCATTTGTTGTGACAGATGTACCATACTAATGTAAGAAGTTAATAATTAGAAAATTTGTGAATGGAATATATGGGAAACCTTTCCTTTACTCTTTGCAACTTTTCTGGAAATCTAAAACTATTTGAAAATTCAAAAAGTTTATCTTTCAAGAATAGTCATAATAATCTTCAAAGAACAATCGCTGGGATTTCAGGGTTTAGTATAAAGCTACATTAATCATATCAGTGTGGTATTGGCAGAAGGATAGATAATATATCAATAAGACAAGTAGAGAGTACAGAAATATATCCACAGAAACCCAGTCAATTGATTTTTGGCAACAGTGCCAAGGTAATTAAATGAGTGAAGTAATAGTACTGAAAAAACTTGTTACCAACATAGGGAAAAAAAAAGTCATTATCTCAACCCCTACCTCATAACATTTATTAGAGCTATTAATTCAGTATAGATTATTGACCTAAATGTATAAATGTCAACTATAAACCTTCCAGAAGAAAACGGAAGAGAACCTCTTTATGAACCTAGGGTAGGAATACATTTCTTGGAATTCAAAAAGCACTAATTTTTTTTGAAGTTTTTTTTTTTTTAATTTCTTTTCAGCATAATAGAATTTATTGTTTATGCACCACACCCAGTGCTCCATGCAATACGTGCCCTCCATAATACCTACCACCTGGCTCCCCCATCCTCCCACCCCCCACCCCTTCAAAACCTTTAGGTTGTTTTTCAGAGTCCATAGTCTCCATGGTTCAAAAAGCACTAAATTTAAAAGGAAAATCTAAGCCCTCTGTTTTTGTTTTTGTTTTTGTTTTCCCCAAAAGAACACCTAGATGAAAGAAAAAAGTCATCTGTAAAGTTGCATTGAATAGCTACAATACCTACCTGGCAAAAAAAATGGTATTTAGATTATATAAGAACTCTTACAAGTCATTAATAAAATGCCATACAACAATAAGAAATACTGGGCAAAGGGTCATCTGGGTGGTTCAGTCGGTTAAGCAAATGACTTCTGGTTTCCACTTAGGTCATAATTTCAGGGTATGAGATTGAGGCCCATGTTGGGCTCCATCCCAGTGTGGAATCTATTTGAGATTCTCTCCTTTTCCTCTGCCCTTTGTCCTACTCACATGCTCTCTCTCTGTCTAAAATAAAATAAATTTTAAAAAATGTTTTTACAAAATAGGCAAAAATCTCCAACAGACATGTTACAAAAGATGATACAGAACTGGCTAATGACTACATGAAAATATGTTCCACAGTTTTAGCCATCGGGAAAAGGCAAACTGAACCCAAATTGAGATGTAATCAAAACCGACCAGAATTTAAAGGGTGAAAATAGTAAATACTGATGAAGATGTGAAACAACAAAACCTCTTGATAGCTTATTTGTCAGTGTCTTAGAGAGTCAAATACAAACAAATAATCACCCAGAAATTCCACTGCTAGGTATTTACCCAAGAAGAATGAAAACACATCCGACAAGTTTATTCATAATTGTAAAGAAAATAACCATAATAGCTATTAACAGCTAAATTGATTAAAAAAATAAGAAATTTAGGTATGTCCATAAAATGGGAATAATATTCAGCAATGAAAAGGAATAAACTATTGATGCATTATTTTGAGTAAAAGAATGCGGGAGGGGGTGTGCATACAGTATTATTACATTTATAAGAGTTCCATCTCAACTATGGTAGGAAGACAAAAATGTTATCTCTGAGAAAGGGAGGTACTGATTAGTAAGGGACATGAGGGGACTTTCTAGGACAATGATAATGTTCTATGTGTTGGTTATGATGGAGATATCACATGTGTAATCATAATCATATAAAAATTTGTGTAATTTGTCAATATAATAAAACTATATAATTAAAAATCTGTGCATTTTACAGTATATAAACATCAAAATTAAAATAGTACAATTATTTTAAACAGTTCCCTTACACCTTACACAGTTTTTGCTTACATTTATATAATTAGGTATATATATATAATTTATATAATATTTAAATATATATACTTAAATATATAATAACAACATGTTATACACATTATATATTATATATATAAATATAGGTAAATATACTTAAATATATATAATTTATATAATACTTCAACTATATTTGTATCCCAGTTTGTTAATGTTACATTCTTCTCCTTTGTGTATACATCTAATTTTCTTATTTAGTTCTACTTCTTAATATATAAGATATATTTACCATTTAGTTTATTATTACATATAATTTCCAAGTCTGTTGCTTATATTTTTTTAAGAAGAGGGGGAAGGGCAGAGGAAGAATCTTAAGCAGGCTCCACACCCAGTGTGAAGCCTGTGGAGCCAGCCACAGGGCGTGATCTCACAACGCTGAAATCAAGACCCGAGCCAACATAAAGAGTCAGATGATTAACCAACTCTGCCACCCAGGTGCCCCAGTTGCTTACATTTTTAACTTTTAATCAAGCTTTAAATCTTTTTGTTCATATTCTATGATTTCTTCTTTTGCTTATCAACAGATAAAGGTTATTCATATAAGAGATTTATTCAATATTCTTCCCTAATACCTTCTTGCTGCCCATCATTTTTTTTTTATGTTAGACTTGTTAATCCCTCTGGAATTTATTTCTCTTGTTGGAATAAAGAATATCAATTAGGGTTTTTTTTGTTCTGATTTCTAACCATTTGCAGCTTTTATCTATTGATGAATAAGGCATCCTGAACAAAATAAAGTTTATCTCTGGCCTATTTCAATTAACTGTCTATTGCAATAAAAATATCATGCATTTTAACTATTAAAATTGTACAACATATTTATTTATTTAAGAAAGAAAACCCCTTATTACTTGTTGTTGGTCAGAATTTACTTCTATAGTCCACCTCTTTATGCTCTCAGAATAATGTTGAAATCTTTTTATTAAGGTAAGTAAATGTAATTGTAAATTTCTTTGAAACTGTATGGAATCTATACATTAATGTATAAATTTCTGACATCTTATGGTATTCTTTGTTCCACTTTAGGAATATATGATATTCTTCTATTAATTGTTCCTCTTTATGTAACTTTGCAAGATTTTATGTTTCTATTTATAGTTTTAGCCTATCTTAAATATTATAATTTTACATTTGTGATGGAAACAATTCCCATTTCAATTTAATTACATTTTGATGCCACTATGTAGAAGTTATGTCCAAATACTTTAACAAAATAGCCTTACATTTAAAAATAAATAGTACCACAAATTTTTTAATATGAATGCAAAGTGTTTATTCTTTTGTGCTTTCACTGCATTTTGTATTGTTTTGTATGATATTCATACAATAACTGGTGATGCCTGGGTGGATTAGTTGGTTAAGCGTCCAATTCTTGATTTCCACTCAGGTCAGGGCCTCTGGGTTGTGGGATCGAAGCCCACATCGGGCTTTGTGTGGACATGAAGCCTGCTTGAGATTCTCTCTCTCCTTCTCCCTCTGCCTCTCCCAACCCCTTCTCTGTCTGCCTCTCACCCTGCCTCTAAATTAAAAATAAAAATAGGTGCACCTGGGGTGGCTCAAATGGTTGGGGGTCTGCCTTTGGCTCAGGTCGTGATCCCAAAGTCCTGGGATTGAGCCCCACATCAGACTTCCTGCTCAGTGTGGATCCTGCTTCTCCCTCTCCTTCTACTTCTCTCCATGCTTGTACTCTCTCACTCTCTGACAAATAAATAAATGAAATCTTTAAAAAATTAATTAAAAATAAAAATATATATATTTGTACAATATCTGTTTTCAAAGAATAGTTAATTGAAATTTCTTCAAAGATTAGTATATGATGTTGTGGCATTAGACTCCCATACGCCACTGAATGCTCAATAAAAAAAATTAAATTTGTAGGACTAATCATTACATTTTAAGAAAATGGAGAAAACTCAAAAGTTTAGTTTTTATTTCTCCCCAAACCTCATTCACATGTCTAGCACCACAAACACAGTTAGCTAAGAAAGTGCTAAGAATGGGAAAGGCATACCATAAGAACACCAAGGATTTTGAAGAGTTTCTGAGAGATGGCATACAGAGAGTATTGAATCAACTGAAATACTGGAACACAGTGAATCACAGCTCAGAGCCCTGCAAGGTTAAGGCTATAGTTAAGCTGGGTAAGTTTTCACTGATGGAGTTTCCCCAAATATAGGTAGAAAAAGAGAGGGGGCTAAAATTTAGTGACTTGAAAGAACTGGTCTTAGGACCTCAAAGCTCTTTCCACTCAACTCATACTCAACGGTGAGGTTTGATACTGGGCTAACGCTAGAGAAATACATTCTAACAAATTAGAGAAAATTTCCTAGAAATCTCTGGATTTACAGATAAGGGGTCCTCCCAATTCTGGCAACTGGGAGGAGAGAGAACTGATTGCCTGCCTGCCTTCCTGAGATGAAACTTGCCTTGTGATGGGATCTACCCAGAGACACACAGATACTAAAAGCATGGGCCAATAAAGACAGATAACAACTACCACACCACCTATGTTAATCAAAATGATCATTCTTTGCAAATAAAAAACTGAAGCGAATTAAAAGCTTCCAAAATAAGAACCGATGTGAACCTGAAGGAAATAAAGCATCCTGTGTTAGGTTTGGCCAGCAGACCCTGAAAGAGCAAATGAAAAGATTACTCCAGACACCTAAGGAGGAGAGAGGAGAGGGCCTGGGGATGAGATGCTTTACTGGAGAAGGCTCTGAGCTGAACTCTACCTCCATTTTTATTATGCACATTATCAAAGAATAAAGATTAGAAAAGAATGTAAAGTTTCACTAACTAGGGCAGTGACATTTATAGACATTGTGTGATTAGAACTATCTATGTTCATGACTTGCACGTCAGGAATAGGTGACTATTAAGGATTTATGTCTAACCTATGTTAAGCATCTGTCTTCTAGGAGATAGCGTTGAGCCACAGTTAGGATCTAGCAGTTTTTAGCCCAGAAACTTCAAAGGACATCCAATTTTCTGGTCACTCCTTCCTTGCTTTTCAATTAGCCTCTCCCAAGGAGGATTGTGTTTATCATATCTTAGCTAGCCAGGCATTGTGAATTTCCACAATTCTGGGAAAAAGAAGTACTTGGAGATTCTAATCAGTCTCTCCAAAGAGAATTTTTTTTTACAACAATGCACAGATAAAATAAGAATGGGATGGTTTTAAAAACAATCAAACAAAAAAAAAGGATTCCAAAGGAGAAGAATCCGTGGCAATCAAAAATATGATGGCCAAATTTTAAAAGTGAAACAGAATAGCTGTGATAAAATTAAAGAACTCTTTCAGAACCTAGGAAAGGAGGAGAAACAGGAAAGTAAAGCTAATAGACTGAGCCTTAATTCAGAAGCACTGGTATCAATCAAAAATGACTTACAGAATGAGAAGGACAGGGAAAATAAATGGGAAAAATCAGTAAGTAAACATTAGGAGAAATTTTTCCAAGCTAAAAGAAAAGACAAATTTTCACTTAAACTTGTTGAGTGGTAAGAAGTACAAGGCTAGAAATATCCCACTGTAGGTCAAACTATCAAGAATAAAGAAAAAATTACAGGGCTCCTGGGTGGTTCAGTCAGTTAAGTGGCTGCCTTTGGCTCAGGCCATGATCCCAGGGTCCTGGGAATGAGCCCTACGGTAGACTCTCAACTCTGCAGGGGGCCTGCTTCTCCCTCTCCCTCTGCCTGCTGCTCTCCCTCCTTATGCTCTCTCTCTATCTCTGTCAAATAAATAAATTAATTAAATAAAAAGGAATAAAGAAAAAAATTTATAAAAATATTCAAAGAAAAAAATATTGCCACCTACCAAGTTTGTTGGTAATTTTTAATACTAGAAGTCCCCAAGGAAGGGAAGTATTTTATCTCTAGAAATTTGTATCCTACCAGATTCAAATGAGAGAAAGAAAGAAAGAATTTCTAGTCATAACAATATTCTGGAAGTTTTTCCCTCATGCATCTTTATTTTTAAAAAATTACATATGGATATACTTTGATAAAACAAAGAATAAACCCCAGAGGAAGCTAATGAATCCCAGAGACAGGTTAATTAGCTCCACAATACAAAATAAAAACTCAATAATTCTGAGAGATATCATAGAACACCTGGCCTAAAAATAAACTATCCAGAAAATAAATAAGTTGAATTATCTCAATGAAATGATAAAAAAGAAATTCTTTCCTCACAAAGAACAAAGTTATTTAAAAAGTTGAAAAAAAATTTTTAAGTACAAACTATAAAAGTCATAGCTCAAATATAACATAACCTAACAGGTGCCTCGTTAGCGCAGTAGGTAGCGCGTCAGTCTCATAACATAACCTAACATAGCAGGATTTTGAATAGTTGAAGGTAAAGAAAGAGGGAATTATTGATATTCATGCTAGATAAATAAACTTAGATGTATCTATGTCTTTATATGAGCTCAATCAGAAAATACTCTGAGGTTAGTAATATTTATATTTCCAATATATGGTTCAAGCTTTATTCATTGGTATTAAATTTTCAGAAAAAATAAAGGAGGAAAAACATAATTAGGTTTACCAACAAAATATGGTATTGGGATCTATGGAAGGTTTTATGACTTAAAACAATTTCCCACTCAAAATGCATAGCAATACTGTATAAAAAAATCCCAAGACCGGCAGAACTGAACTCAGAAAAAAGAAATTTACTTAAACCAGTGCATAAGAGGGAACTGCTGGCCAGAGTCATAAGATGACTTTGAAACTGCCAGTGTCATCAGAAAGATTGCAGAAACCTCTGACCAAATGGTAAGAATTTAACAAGAAGAACTGACAAGAGAAAAGGCTTTGGCCTTGCATGGCATGGGAAGACAGGCTTAAGATTCTACAGAATGTGGATGCTTGCAAAGAGTTCAGTAAAAACAAGACAGGTACTATCTACAAATGTACACAGAAAGAAAATTGTTGACATGGGACATGAGTTGATATGCAAGTCTCCTTTTAGTTCCTGTAATCAAAGGACCAGCCTCACATGAATTTGGAGTCGAAATTTACATCACGTCATTATAGAGAAGCCTAGAGAAAGCATAAGCAAATTGTCACTGTAAGGAGACACTCTCAAACACAGCCTCAGAGAATTCTTGAGAAAACGTGGAAATAACAAACAGGAACAGTAGAATTAAATGAGTGAATGCTAGCCAGAGGTAAGTTGGTACATAATTTTAACCTTACCAGTCATATAACCTTGAGAAAGTAACATAATTCAAGTGCTCTTATTTTTCTCATCTGTAAAAAGAAGGGGAATAATAATATCATCATTTGGAATGCCTTATTTATGCATTTGATCAAATATTCATTCAACAAATACTTCTTTGAAGAGTAGTACTTTCCTGACACCACTGAAGGCACTAGGAAGATCTTAATAAACACGAGTTTCAAATATCTTGCTTAATGGAGCTACCACTTTTTTTATTGTGTTTTATTTTGGAATAAGACATCAACAAAGGCTTGGTATGATTTGGGTGATAATGAATGTCAAGAAGACGACAAGCCCTTTTCAATAGGGTAATCATGAAGTCTTTCCTGAGGAGATGGTAACTGAGCAGAGACCTGGAGGATGGCAACTAAATCCCATAAAGAATTGGGGAAAGAGATTTCTGGGAAAAGGGAGCAAGTATAAAATCCCCAAGGTAAAAGGGGCTTGGGTCTAGCCAGTAAGAAAGAGAGTGGTGGAAACGGATATCAGACAGTTAGGCCCAATCCAGGCATTCAAGGTTTTATATCTGTGATAAGTAGTTTTGATTTAAAACTAAGATCATGAGGAGACATTTGAGGGTTTCAGGAAGGAGTGATGAGAACAGTTTAAAAAAAAATATTCAGTGGCTGAATAAAAAAGATAATGTATAATTGCTTAGCCCAGATTTTGGCAAAGAATGAGCACTGAGTAATCGATGATTATTATTGTTGTTAATTATATTTAACTGCCTGTGAAGCAGAACCTGATATGTAAACAATTTATTTCTTTATTGTCTCATCTCCACTGGTCACATCCTCTCTGCCAGTTGTACCACAGAGTCTGCCTACTCCCTCTTCACTTCTACAAATTTATTATGTTTCAAGGCTGAAAGCAAGAGTTGATCTGGAAATTTTCAGTGGACAACAGGGAGATTTTTAGCTATAACAAACCAGAGCATTAGATAGTCTCCAGAGGGTCTGAGGAAACAAGAGGTTACCATATTGCCCAAGCACAGAGATTAGTGATTCCAGGGATGAATTGCTACCTTACCTTAAATACAACATCCATCCGTTAAAGCTACTGTGCCCATTAAACTCAGATTAATGGCATGAGGCTAGCAGAAAGGAGGGGAGACAAGAGGAGAACTAGGCCTATTGATTTCTTTGCAAGATTGTAAATTGAACAAAATACAAGAGATGAATGGTTCTAAATCGCCCATGTTTACTTACACAGCATCTCTTCACATTCAATAGAGGATTGCTTTGCTTACTTTAACCAATGCAGAAATAAATGTCAAGTGCTAGACATTTTTAATTTCCTCCTTCATACCTAACAGAGGCAAGTCTGATTATTTGTGGTAAGGGCCAATTCCTAAAGCTTCCTTTTTGATAGTTTATGAAAGGGAGAAGTATGGTTTTTGTTTACCATTCACGATCTTTGTCTTTTTCCCCCCTGAAATTATGCTTTATTCAAAGGTGTTTATTCTCAGACTTCACTACAATAAAGAAAATTTTATTAGTTGTTTTTCTTGAAATCTGCTATTGCCTGATTGGTTTTATGAGTGAAACATCACATTAAGGATATGTTTTAAAATCAATATAATAGGAAAGATATCATTTCTATTTTCACTTTGACAAATAAATTATTAGTTATGATACTGAAATTATCACCATTGCTTATGCATATATAGTGAGGACATGCTAGACACATAATGCTAGCATAAACTCATTGGTTTGTATTTAAAATGTAATTTTGTCTTAAATTTGCAGAATCCCAGGCACAAATTCCATTTTGCAGTGATTTCATATTAATTTCTACCAGTTCCATGGAACACCCCCAAATATAGCTGCATAAAATGAAGAAAAGCAGTGCTCTAAGAAGCAGAACTCCATTTCATTGCCCATACTAAGACAATGCAGCTTTCCTTTAATTCATTTGAAATAGCGAGATTCAGGCAAGATTCTTAATGAACAAAAGATTCAACAGTATATAATAAGGACAGAATCTGAACACTGTGATTATATACTATTTTGCAGAAAAAATTAGAATGATTAATAAGAAATCGTCTTTGATAGAATGCAGATCTAATGAAGCTCCTTATGTGATAAGACTATCATAGACCTTTAAAACGACCCTGTTAATTTTAGCTTTGTCTGGAACTCGGTCAGATTTTAACTATCTTTGACTTTTGGTTCCATTCTTTCCCTAGACATGTATCAACATACACAAACATACACACATAACTTCATTTAAGAGACCCATAAAATTTTATTAATGTGGATTTAACAGTAAAGAAATTCACTATCTCATATATCATACCATGTATGTATACCATGCCTGTATACCATATCTCAGGTATGTATACATACCAGTCCAGGGACTTAGTCCAGTGACTTAATATCATCAATAACTAGAATTCTTTATACTCTCCACTAGGTTACCATCATTCTCAGACTTAGAGTCCCCAGGATCCTAATGGCTATAACAATTCCACACACCATATCATACTGAAAGGAGAGGAGAACATCTCCCTCCATACTTCTTTTTTTAGAGCAAGAGAGGCATATTCAGAAGTGTTCCAAGATTCTCCTCAGACATTAATCAAAATGTTATCAAATACCCATTCCTAGACAAAATATTGGCAATGGAAATGGAATTGCCAGAGCCTAGTCAAGTGTATGGTCACAAGAGAATGGCAGACAATTGGAATAAAATCATGGTTATGTTAAAAATGTAAAAGTTAGACTGGAGGAAGTTACCTATAAATATTATATAGACAAAAAAGGAGCCTGTTGAACTAATATGGAAGTAAAATTTAAGTCATTACAACCTTCTTCCAGGAAAGTACTAATAGTCCATTAAAATAAAATTAGGATATAGAATTACAGATCTCTAATCTAACACCTAATCTGCCAAAGCAATTTCAAGAAAGCCTAGAATATAGTTCTCTGCACATAAAGTTAAATAAAGATATCTCCATGATTATTATCCATTTTAAGTATTACTTATATTCTCTGAAATAAGCAGTCAGTTAAAATAAATTTCTCTCTCTCTCTCTCTCTCTCACACACACACACACACACACACACACACAAATTCTGGTTTCTTTGGAAACATTTTAGTATTTTTTAAAAGATTTTGTTTCCCCCACTGATGCTGCTCCTCTTCTCAACAATAAAATAGACTTGATATTACATAAAACCTTTTGGCAAATAGATTTTTAAAAATCAAGAAAGTGATAGGAAAAAATATGTAAACACATGGTTTTTGTTGTTGTTGTTTGGGTTTCACTTGGCTTCCAAAAATAAATTCTCCACTGAAAACTTAGGAAGCTTCTTCTTCATTTTCTTAAACATATTGTCAAGAATTGTGAAAAGTTACTTAAAATCTAACAAGATAACCTGCCAAAGTTCCACTGAAGAAACTAGCAGAAGAAATAAAAGAGTCCAGGGATGAAAATAATAGATTTTATTTCTTATGTACAACAACTATCATGAGCTGCAACCTATTTCCATCCCCCGTCTCCAAGTTCTCAGGGACAACAGAAACAGATGCAGAGAGATACCTGTATGCTCAGTGCGTTGAAATATAAGAAGAAGAATCCTGAGCACAGGAAAACCTAAATTTTTATAGTAGGCAGTAATATGCTGGTCCTGTGCTCCAGAGAGAGGTGTTTTTATTATACTGGACAAAAAGCAAACCTGACATTTGTTTTAGAGAAACACAGTTTTTTTCAAACTGTAAGCAAACCTGTCATTTATCCCAGAAAGAGGCACAATCTTTACTTCCATGACTGTTCGCTATACACATATCCTTGAAAAAATCTGTTCAGAATAAGTGGAAGTTAATGCCTTGCACGCAAGGCATGCAGAAATGTGAGAAACCTATAGAGAACTGTCATTCAATATTATTTATTTCACATTGGCTGACAAGTGCTCAAAAATATCCACTGGAGAAATTATACCAGTTTTACTTCAGGGACCAAGGATCATGGAAATTTAAAATAATTGAAAAAATAAATTGAGATCTCTATATAAGAATGAAGCTTTATGTTACGTTCCTGTGGTATTAAGCCAGAACTTTAGCAGATTTACAGTTTTATTTATTTATTTAGAAATATAAAGATTCCCTGATTCTCTAGTAAAGTTCTTATCTTCATAAAGGGTCTTGTGAGCAAGCCAAGATATGCTGGTCTTGCATTCTTGTAGTGACAATAATGTACAATAGAAAATAAGACTCCAAAGCTCTTTTATCATTTATGATGACAGATTGAGAGCAGCTGCAAGCACGAAGCTGACAATTCTGCCTTCGATGATGTACAGCACAAACCAAAATGATCCTAAGATGCATTAACTTTATAATAATATACAGTAACCATTACTGATTTGGAATGCAAGATGCTTGTGATAATATATAGGGGAAAGGGATGGTTCAAAACCAAGCGCATCCTACATGTTGGTATATTAACTTGGGACCACAGATCTTATACTAATATAAAAAGAAATTATGGGCTATTTTACTCATAGAATAGTGGGCTTCTATATGTAAATTTCTTGGGGAAACATTTAATTTTAATTTTTTATAAATACACGCAAACATATATTTTACTTGACAAACATATTATACAATCATGATATCCAAAGACCAAAAGTAGAGTATAATAAGAGAGGACAAAAACACAGTCTGAAAGGCAACCAACATTTTTTTCCTGTTTGTTAACTCAGAGATGTTTGGACATTGTAGAAACAAGGCACATCATAAAGAGTCAAAGCTACTCATAAACCTTAAACCAGCAGATGTAGCAGGAAATTCTCCAGTTCATAAAGTGGAGATAATTTCAAATTGTTCCTCTCATCAGTTATAACTTCTTTGGTGCTTAAACATGTGTTAAATTAAAATCATATGCTAATTGACTTTTAGATTTTAGAGATAATCTAGTCTAGTTTCTTTATTTTATCAGTGAGACTCAGAGACTAGAGATGGGCTAAAAAATATATTTATTGAGTACTACTACATGCCAAGGATTATGCTATGGACCTCATACACATTGTCATATTTAGTCTCCCATGATTCCTGAGAGAACAGTCTTACCACATTCTCATAGGAGGAAGAAATGGATATGTTGTTTCACTGAATATTGATGTCAAAATGAAGCAAGATTTTAAAAATATTAACATCAGAATTAATCACTCATTTATGAAAATAAGTGATTCTTTTTTTTTTAAGATTTATTTATTTATTTGACAGACAGAAATCACAAGGAGGCAGAGAGGCAGGCAGAGAGAGGAGGAAGCAGGCTCCCCGCTGAGCAGAGAGCCTGATGCGGGACTCGATCCCCGGACACTGAGATCATGACCTGAGCAGGAAGGCAGAGGCTTTAACCCAATGAGCCACCCAGGCGCCCCCAAAATAAGTGATTCTTAAATTGAGATCTTACTATGATGAAAAATAATTTCTGAGAATTGACAAAATATAATTCTAGTTTAAATACAGTAGGTATTTTCTTTTTCTCTTCCATTGTTTAAATTAATCATCCCATATTAATCTATAATGATGCCTCTTTAGCTTACCACCCTCTTTATTCTCTTCCTCAAAAGCCATAAATCTTAAGAAAAGCGATCCTAGAACACTGTATCCACTTCCTCACATGCTTTTCTGTTCATTCTTTAACATAGCATACCCTGATTTCAGCTTCTTTCTTCAAAGGCAGGAAATTCCTAATCATTAAGTACATTGATAATCACTTATTTAGTGCTCACCTAATCCTTGAAAGTCTATACATTGCCTGCTTTCTGTAAAGGATACAGAACTATATGTCTCACAATTTATTCCACCCACACATCCATTACATAGGAACTGTTGAGTTGGAAAATTAATCCCAGGAAGAGGCCCTGTTATATCTGAGCCAAGCAAGAAATCACTACCAACCTCCCACCCCACCCCACTTAATCAGAAGTAACCCAAAGCATTCACTAGTCCCTCTTATGGTTCAGAAAATGGCACATGATCTAAGTTGACTCAAACAAACTGAAGTTTAGGGTCTTTTGACGATAGTTATTTCATTTTTTTGTAGTTAATCTGAAAAAGGCAAAGTATAACCTTGATTGCTATTGACAGAGACCAGACTTAAGATAAAGCTAACAATACAGACAGCAGAGTGGAAAGAATGACAGTTGGTGATTTCATCACATAGCTACTGGACAAATCAAGACTTGTTCACTCATTATTTATAGAGATCCATTATAAGGAAGCCAATCCATTTTTTAATTGTCTAATACATTTTTAAGGTTGAGATTTTTTGTGACTTGTAGTAAAAAATAAACCTAATTAATAACTTCTGTGATTTATTTAGTTTTTCTTCTCTATCTCTGGTAGATTAAAATTTCCACCTCTAATGCCAAGTACCCCAAAGATAGCATGCTCTAAACATCATCCCTAATCTTTTCCTTGAACACAGTCTTACAATAATTCTTTCTTGATAAAGGTTAGTATAACCATAAGGATATTCTTGATTCCTTCCTCCATTCAGTCATCAAAACTATATTCTTTCTCCATTTCTAATATCCCTTTTATTCTGTACCTAACTTTTTAAAAATAGAATTTTAACTAAATCTAGACTCTCACTTATGCTCTAATTCCAATGGAAATTCATTAAGGAACAAAGAATTACACTTTCCATAGGTTAAAAAATAAAGTCATGAAGAGAGTTACAGTGGTAAAACATAATTCAGGGAGAAAATACAATTTTATATTTAGATGAAATTGGATTCAAGATCTAAATATGAGACTTGAAACGTAAAACTCCTAAAAGAAAATATAGGTAATAATTTCCTCGACATTGGCCATAGAAACATTTTTCTAGATAAGTTTCCTGAGGCAAGAAAAACAAAAGCAAAGTTAAACAATTGAAAACACACCAAAATAAAATAAAAAGCTTTTGTACAGTGAAGGAAACCATCCACAAAATAACAAGGAAACCTACAGAATTGGAGAAGATATTTTCAAGTGATATATCTAACAAGGGGTTAATATCCAAACTATATAAAGAATTTATAAAACTCAAGACCAAATAGTAATAATAATCCAATTAAAAAATGGGCAGAGAACCTGAACAGACATTTTTCCAAAGAAGACATACAGATGGTCAACAGACATATGAAAAAAATGTTCCAAATCACTAATAAGCAGAAAATGCAAATCAAAACCACAATAAGATATCACTTCACACCTGTCAGAATCAATATAACAAGAAATAAGAAGTATTGGCAAGGATATGGGGAGAAAGGAACCCTCATGTACTACTGGTGGGAATGTAAAGTGGTACAGCCACTGTGGAAAACAGAATGGAAGTTCTTCAAAAAATTAAAAATAGAAATGCCGTATGATTCAGTAATTCCACTACTGGGCATTCATCCAAATAAAATGAAAACACTAATTTAAAAAGATATATGTGCCCCAGGGCACCTGTGTGGCTCAGTCATTAAGCATCTGCCTTCAGCTCAGGTCATGATCCTGGAGTCCTGGGATCGAGCCCTCCCTGCTCAGTGGAAATCCTGCTTCTGACTCTCCCACTTCCTCTTCTTCTGTTCCCTCTCTTGCTGTGTCTCTCTCTGTCAAATAAATGAATAAAATCTTTAAAAAAAAAAAAAAAGGTATGTGCTTATTGCAGCATTAGTTTCAACAGCCATGATATGGAAGCAACCCATGTCCATTGATAGATGAACAGATATTACATCTCATGACACACACGCACACACACAGTGCAATATTAGCTATTAAAAAAAATCAGATATTGCCAAGTACAACATGAATATACATAGACAGCATAATTCTGAGTGAAATAATTCAGACAAAGAGAAATACCATAGGACTTCACTCATATGTATAATTTAAGAAAAAAATGAACAATGAAAAAAGATACCAAAAAGCACTCTTAAATATAGAGAATAAACATGGTTGCTAGAGGGGAAGTGAATGGGGGATGGGTGAAAAAGAGAAAGGTGATTAAGAGTATACATATGATGATCACTGGGTAATGCACAGAATTGTCCAATCATTATATTGTACAATTGAAACTAATATACCACTATATATTAATTATACCTCAACTAAAAAAGACAGTTTTATGAAATTCTGAATTTGGAATTTAAATGATATTAATATTGTAAGTGAAATTAACACATGCACACATATGATAAGAACTAATGATTATTTAAGCAAATTTAAAAATATTTTAATTTATATTTAGTTTATATTTCAGCATGAGAATAATTAAAGAAATTAAATTATGAATCTTGAGATTTTAGAACATGTAGACCAGTCTTCAAATGCTATCTCTATGAAATAGAAACTGCAGGATCATAGGTTCTTGGAGGTCAGTTTTCTTCATGTGAAAATACTTTATTGATTGATATATTGATATATTGTTGAGGATTTATTATATAATAGTTGCTTAATAATATATTTAGTATGCACTCAGTAAATAGTAGTTGTAGCAGAAGTAGTGATAAAAATACTTAACATATAGAAAATGGAGCAAAATAAAAACTTGGTTTATAGCTTAATGAAAGATGAATCAATAAAGTGAAATCATACTACATAAATTTTCAACAATGCTGTTGTATTCTGTTTCATTCTTGCATTTTAGCATGGTGTTTACATCCCTTTGATTAGAGAAACTCTTGGTGTTTTTATTAAGGTTGTTGCCATCATTACTTAATTGGTTTTACAACTGCTAAATAATGCCTATTGGGACATCATTTTGTTGATAAGTTGCAATCTTAATGTGTCCTTAATCACCTTCTTCTTAGAAAGGCTTTCCATATCCTTTAGCCTTGTTGTTGTGACATCAGATAATTAGTTGGAAAGGAGATGGAGAGATGTATATCGATGCCAATTAACCCTGGCAGTTGGTGAATTTAGTTTCACAGAATATCTAGAAAGGAGTATTACCTCATTTAAGCAACAAATCTTTCCTAATTCCAGGTAATTCTTTAATGAATTATTAATCGTATAGTTACTAAGCTTTGGGTTTTTTTGTTTTTTGTTTTGTTTTGTTTTGAATTTACGTATTTATTTGACAGACAGAGATCACAAGTAGGCAGAGAGGCAGGCAGAGAGAGAGGAAGGGAAGCAGGCTCCCTGCAGAGCAGACAGTCCGTCCGATGCGGGGCTCGATCCCAGGACCCTGGGATCACGACCTGAGCCGAAGGCTTTAACCCACTGAGCCACCCAGGTGCCCCTAAGCTTTGGTTTTGTTCCAAAACCTATAGATTAAAATATGTGTGTGTGTATATTTACCTATAAATATACATATATAAAAATAGATTATGTACATATAAACTATGGTTATATATAAAATATTATATATAATAGAAATAAAATAGAAATAGTATGTTATATATGTTATGTATATATGTATATAATATTATAGTAATGTATATTATGTGTGTGTGTGTGTGTGTGTGTGTGTGTGTGTGTGTGTATCATTGACATTGACCTCATGGAGCTTCAGTTAAAGTGGGAAAGAGAGATGTTAAATAAATAAGTGAATATGTATTACTACAAATTTTTATAAGTGATAGAAAATAAATCATGCCTTTTTATCAGAAAGTACAATAGGAGGACCTATATTTAGAGAGAGTCTAAGGACACACCTTTTGGAAGAACTACTATTTTAGGCTGAGATATGAAAGCAGGGTTGAGAGAACATTCTAGATGAAGAATGAAGCACAGGCAAAGTCCATGCTCTGGAAAAGGTCTTGGTTCATTGGTTGGGTAAGTTTTGAGAAGACCATCAAGTTAGGAGTATGTCAGGAAAGAGGTTGAAGAAAGAGGCCCAGTAAAGGGTAGACAAGGATGCTAAATAGGATAGTAGGTGAATTGGGAAGCCATGGAGGATTTTAAGTAGAAAAAGTGATATCATCTAATTATTTAAATTTAAAAAATAACACTCTGTCTGTCCTGTGAAAAATGATTATAAAATGGCAGGAGTGCAGGTAGGAAACCATTTTTGGAGGCTATTTCAATAAACCAAGCAAGAGATCATGTGGTTTTCCTCTCTTCAGGGTTTATTCATCTTTATATGAATGAATGCTCTTTCTTGGCCCATAGCACCACAGAGAAAATGCAAAACTAATTAGACCCTGGAAAGGCTTCTGAAAATCTCTTGCATGCTCCTCCAACTGTGTCATGAGTGATGAGGAATTTAAGGATATTCTCCTATATCCTTGTCTTTAGTTCAGAGAATTTTCCTTTCAAGAGTGGGAATAAGACAAAGCAATGTATATCTTGTGGCTCATTCATTAGGCAGAGATATAGATTCTGGGAATAGTTCTATCATTAACCTTCTTTTATTATGTAACCTCAAGTTGTCCATCTAAGTTAGAGTTTAAAATGCAGATCTCCCATTCAGCTCTCCTCCACTTACTGATTTTTTTTTTTTTTCCTGGAGACATAGGCTCTAGTTCTGGTTCTGCCCATGAATCAGAATCCTGTATCAAATCACAAAATCTTTTAGGGATTTCATTTCAGCTTGTAATATGAAATGCAGAGTTGAGTTTTGAAATATGAACCTCGTTCAAATCTCAGCATTTGTGCTTATTAGCTGTGTGACCCTGGAAGTGTTATTGAACTGCTCTAAGTATGTGTTCCTCATCTGTGATACGAAGATCTAGCTATCAGGATTGTTGTATATTGATATATAAAATCCACTCACTACATATTACATATTGGGTGCTCAAATATCAGTAGATATTCATATTGTTTTAAATAAAAATAACATACTTTCTGCCGACTTGAAAGAATGTATGTGAAAGCACTTAAAGTAGAAATATATTAAATTAACACTTCATTCATTCAGTCAGTCAGTCAGTCAGCCATCATATATTTCACCAGTCATTCATTAGTCAGGTGCACCGTGTATGAAAGAGCCACCACAAGGAAGGGAGTATGCTAGATTGTTGGGGGAAAGAATAGTCATAATATAGAATCTGACTCCCAATAGTGCAAAATTCAGCAAGTTTCCAGAAATCAAAATGTGAGGAAATTCAGAGAGAAAAGTGAGTTTTTCCTTTCTGGAGCATTTGGAGGTGGCCACTTAGAAGAAACGGAGATTAGAGAAAGAAAGTAATGAACAGATATTCCAGCCAAAGGGAAATGTGTGAAGAAAAGTGGAGGGGCTATCACCAGCAGATTCTGTTTAGGAAGGCAATAAATAAGCAAACACAGGAAAAGAATGCACTCATTTGTTTAGGTTATGTTTGAATTTCCCTAATTCCATCCTTATATTAGCCCTAGAAAGTATGTATTTTTACATAAAATTTATAGATGAGAAAAAATAAGGTTTGGGAGTTCCAGAACTCCTCCAACAAGTAACTGGCATTTATAACTCAAGTCTCAGTATGTCTAGATCCAGAGTGTTTTCCATGTTCTTTTCATTATATGATCTTGTCTTCTGATTTTTCATTTAACAACCTACTTTATAAGTAACATACTACAGCAGAGAAGTTCTATTCAGGAAACAAAACTGTATTAACTATATCCACATAGAATCTTTCCCTCATTAAGCATTAAAATAATGAAGAGACTTTCTCTCCTTATATGTTGATGTTTCTTGAAACCCACTAGGATGGATATCCAGTAAAAGTGACATTATTTAGGTCATACCATGCAAATGCATGAAAATGTCTCAATAACACTTGTCTGTGCTACTGTAATGTTATGGAGAAATCGTCAGTTATATCAAGTCTGGCCTATTGAAAGACACTCTTTAACCAGTACAGTGCCCTTAACCCTGGGGAGAGGGAGTGGATTTCCCTGAGTCTCCTCTGTCTTACCACTTATTCTAAATGGAGTATAATAGAATGATTCCCTTTTTGCTAATATGTCATGTGAAATCTCGTGGCTCTGTTCCACAGTGCTAGGGAAAGAACTTGGCAATTAGGGCTCTCAAATCAAAGCTGGTTCTTTGTATTTTGTTGACTTGTTACTCAACTTCAGGAAGATGGTTTAAGATATGATTATGAGTTAAATTATCATTACTATTGCCACCCTATCTATCCTTTCATAAACATAAAAAACCCATGGGGTGCCTGGGTTGCTCAGTGGGTTAAGCCGCTGCCTTTGGCTCAGGTCATGATCTCAGGGTCCTGGGATCGAGTTCCGCATCGGGCTCTCTGCTCAGCAGGGAGCCTGCTTCCCTCTCTCTCTCTCTGCCTGCTGCTCTGTCTACTTGTGATCTCTCTCTGCCAAATAAATAAATAAAATCTTAAAAAAAAAACATAAAAAACCCATAATTCATCCTCTCTGTAAGGAGTCAAAGGAGCACTAGGGAAAAATGCAGCTCGCTGGAGCCATTTGAACAATGACTGTAAAAATAACATCTGTTCCTTGTTTTCATGCTAAATGTATTTTTTAATTCACTGCAGGGGACACCACTGGCAGCAGTCAGTGTAATTTATCTAAATCTTTAATACTCAGTGTTTTATTCAGGAACAGAAATATATTTGCTTTCTAAAGAGCATCAAGAGTAAATGTTAAGGGATCCTTTTTAATATTGTAGGATTATGAGCAGGTATTGAAGCAATCGATTGTGAATGTGTAACTATCAATCACTGCCATCATTAAATGAAATTGCCTTCTGCCACACAAAAAGGATTTCTGTGTGTGTGGCTGTGAGGGTGTAAGTGTGTGGATGGGTGTGGTATATATATAGATAAATGGGTATTGGTTGGTTGTAATATGTAAAAGACATTAAAGATACTGCCAGATATAAAAAGAATCATTAAAAATCCTGAAATTTAGTAAAATAAACAGGGAATATTGTTTGAATATGAGAAAGTGATCCATTTCCTATTGAATGCCTTCAAAGGAAAGTTACTCACATTTCGGAACCCAATGTTTAGTGATGGGGGAGGGTTTTCTTTTACAGATATGTTCAAATTTCTCTAGAATTTTAAACTTTTTATAGGTCTCTCCATTATCTCTGTCCAACTATATTTTCTTATGATTTCAGCACAAAATCTCCCATAGGAATCTCCTTTTCTTTCCTGTGACTTGAATAGAGCATTAATCCTGACTTATGCAAGTTCTCTCTTATTCTGAAATATCCTCCCCACTTTTCTGTATGAACCTGATTCCACCCATCTCTGTATTCAGTTCATGAACAGACTGACTCACTCAATTCTTCACTGAAGCAAACAACATATATTAAGCACTCACTATATTCCAGGCATGAGAAGACTTGAGAAATAAGGAGTTTTCTTGATAGTTTAGCATGATGAGGGAAAAGAACTAGTAAATGCCAAATCATGAATGCATGAGAGAACATGGCATGTTTCAAGAAGGACAGAGTTTAATAGGAAGGAGTGGAATAAGGTTTTCAAATTAACTACCTGAGGATCAGAGACCTGTATTCGTTATTTTTAATTTGCTATCATATTTTCTTTGTTAATTTCTGTCTTGTGAATCCTTACACATTTAAAAATTCTCATTGTTTCAGTCTTGGTCATAAATATGCATGTTTAGTCCTATAATATGTGGAAAAATACAGGCGACCAAAAGAAAAAAAAGGCAAAAAATAACCAGAAAAAGCCATTGTGAACACTTTGTAGCATATAATATTTACCATGTTTGTATATGTATACTTGTTTGTTTTACAAGCAAGATATCTTATTTTATTTGTTTTACAAACAAGATATCTTATTTTGTTTGTTTTACAAACAAGATATCTTATTTTATTTGTTTTACAAACAAGATATCTTATTTTGTTTGTTTTAAAAACAAGATACCTTATTTTGTAAAATTTTTAACTTTTTTTTAACTTAACAACATATGTAATTTTTTTAAGATTTTATTTATTTGACACAGAGAGATCACAAGTAGGCAGAGAGGCAGGCAGAGAGAGAGGAGGAAGCAGGCTCTCTGCTGAGCAAAGAGCCCAATGTAGGGCTCAATCCCAGAACCCTGAGATCATGACCTGAGCCGAAAGCAGAGGCTTAACCCACTGAGCCACCCAGGTGCCCCTATACATGTTTTTTGATGTGATTAACTTCCCTCTATATTTGGTCATGTTATCTTTTGATAACTTGTTAATATAATGTTCCTCATCTTTCTCTTAAAAAGACAAACATTGGGGCGCCTGGGGGGCTCAGTGGGTTAAGCCGCTGCCTTCGGCTCAGGTCATGATCTCAGGGTCCTGGGATTGAGTCCCACATCGGGCTCTCTGCTCAGCAAGAAGCCTGCTTCCCTCTCTCTCTCTCTGCCTGCCTCTCCGTCTACTTGTGATCTCTGTCAAATAAATAAATAAAAAATTAAAAAAAAAAAAGACAAACATTTATGCACAAATAAGTTATAATTTAAATAGAGCTTCTTACCTAATGATGTCTACTCATGAATCCCTTGATAAAATCCACCATTATATGATTCTATTTTAATGCCTACTATGTGTATGCATAATATGCAGTAATCGATCTATATGCATACTTAATTTTTACCAAGCCACATATTTTTGAGGCATTTCAGATTTATCCATTTTTTTTCCTAAGAACTTTTTTTTTAAAGGATTTTATTTATTTATTTGACAGAGAGACAGATCACAAGAAGGCAGAAAGGCAGGCAGAGAGAGAGAGAGAGAGGGAAGCAGGCTCCCTGCTGAGCAGAGAGCCCAATGAGGGGCTCGATCCTAGGACCCTGAGATCATGACCTGAGCCAAAGGCAGAGGCTTAACCCACTGAGCCACCCAGGCACCCCAGATTTATCCATTTTAACCATTATCAAACATTATAGCCAATATTTTGGTAATTAACATTTGTTCTCATTCAGAGAGTCTTTTTTTTTTAAGATTTTATTTATTTATTTGACAGAGAAAGAGAGAGATCACAAGTAGGCAGAGAGGCAGGCAGAAAGAGGGGGGAAGCAGGTTCCCTGCTGAGCAGAAAATCTGATGCAGGGCTCAATCCCAGGACCCTGGGATCATGACCTGAGCCGAAGGCAAAGGGTTTAACCCACTGAGCCATCCAGGGGCCCCTCATTCTGAGAGTCTTTGAATAAATTCTTAGAAAGCAATTTCTGAATCAAGAGTACATACAGAGGGGCGCCTGGGTGGCTCAGTGGGTTAAAGCCTCTGCCTTCGGCTCAGGTCATGATCCCAGGGTCCTGGGATCGAGCCCCGCATCAGATTTTCTGCTCAGCAGGGAACCTGCTTCCTCACTTCTCTCTCTCTGCCCGCCTTTCTGCCTACTTGTGATCTGTCTGTCAAATAAATAAATAAAAATCTTAAAAAAAAAAAAGGAGTACAGAAAGATATAATTGATGTACAACAATTTTTACCAAATTTTCTTTTGAAAATATCAGTTATATCAGCTATATTAAAGGGTAGGAATCAAGGCAAGGATATTTTATTAATTCTGATATTTCAAAAGCCTATTATAAAATTCAGAAAAATAAATGACAATAAAATAAGTAGGCAGAGACAAGAGAAAACCTTACCTCCTCTTCATATTGGTAATATTTCATAGAAGGGCTTCTTTCCCTTGGCTCATTACAAGTTAAAAAATAAATAAATTCAGTGTCTTCTGAGTCACATTAATTTCATTCCAGTAATGGGAGACTAAAATATGCCAACTGTATGTATACATGATATATAAACTATTTGATATCTCTTACAGTGTTTATTTTGCTTTTTGTTTAATCATATTTCATTAAGTTTCATGTTTCAGTTTATTAATTTTATTATTCTGATTCAGTAAAGATGGATTATTTCCTTGGTGTTCTTTTATTTATTAAGTCTGCTCTTCAGAGAAAGTTGGCATCTTTTTCCTCAATTCACTTATGTATTCACTGATTACACACATGTTAGGCATTACACTAGGACTTCTGAAAGTTGTCCATTTTTAGGTAGGATGTTTCTCCGGGGGCACTGCTATAGCATTTGTCAACCATTGTTTTCAATATGTAATTTCATCTTGAAAATATATTCCCTTATACTGAAATATCCATTTTCCTTTAATTTATATTTTTATATACATAGCTCTTTACCATGGTACACATGTTATCTAGGACAACTGTCACAAGCTATCAAGGATGATGGTTTCATTTTTAAAGAAAATTGCTTTAAAATAATAAGAACTTAAAAATAAATGTTGTAAACATCAATTTGTGCCTAATGTCCTCTATTGAAAGAATAGACATTATATTGTTTATATACACTGTTCACAGAATTTTAAAAAATTAATTGATCCATCTTTTTAGAAACTGCTCATCAGATAGCTTTTTAGACTGCCTTGAAGAGCGTCTGCCAAACTGCCTGGGACCATAAAGTCACTGCTGGGCCATGTAGTATTATCTTAGGAACTCCTCCTTCCTGCTTTCTTCTCATTCATCTGTTTCAGTAGCCATCATTCACTAGTCCTTTTGCTGTTTCCTTCACTGATGCTGCCTCATGCTGTAAATTATATAGCTCATTTCCTCCTCTCAGATAGGCAATCTGATTTCAAAAATATCTACCTTGAGTCACTGCTAAACATAATTTTTGGCATTTTCCTGTAGGCTCAGTGAATAGATATTATATATTCTCATATCTGGTCCTAGTTCTCAAGGTACTCTCCAGCCAGACCTATGCTCTGCCTTAGCTCTTATCTTCCAGTCCTTTCCATCCTCCTTAGAGTTTCTTCTTTCTTGGAAAATATATATCAAATCCTTAATGAAGTCTTTATCCAGGAAACTTTGTCTCTACATATCCAAGTTCCAAAAGATGTGAACTTGGGCTAGTTTCTGAGCTATAGCTTCTGAAACTATAAAACAAAAGTGACACCTACCTCCTATACTTATTGAGTTAAAGGTTATATAGTAGAAATTCCTATTACATATTATGAACTTTAACAATGTTAATTTCACTCTATACTGATTTACTTAACTTTTTTTTTCAGATAATAAAAATGGCATACAATGCTATGTTGGTATAAGATGGGTTAATGTTTCTGTGACCACTCTCTGTAACAACTCAACCTCTCTGAGTGAGGAAACCTTCATCATCAAGAAAGCCTGCTGGCTATAATAAGAAAATCTACCACCCATTAGAGAATTTTCCCTTAAGTGAGTTGAGTCATGACTTGCTTCCTGGAATTAATGGTGTCTTTTCTGCTCACCAGGACTTCTTTAACAATAGAAAGCTCTATTAATGTTTACACTTCTTGCTGCCTCTAAAAAAAAATACTGGATTTTCTGTGCTTTTATCTGTAGCCCATGGCAAGTACTTTTATTTTTGAGATCAATGACAAAGTCTATTTGAATGAAAGCAGAGGAGCAACCCCAGTAACCACCTCACTCAAACAATGCATTAATAATAAAAAACTCAACTAGAGACTGTGATTTTACTCAACTTAGACATGGGAGCTGTGATCTCTGGAGTTTTACACTGATGGAACTGGCATACATCATATTTTAATCATATATATCATATTGATATATATATACATTGAGAGAGAGAGAGGGAGAGAAATAAAGTCAATTCAGCAGATGTTCCTCTTTCTGCTTTGAGGGAAAGACCAAGACCTAGAGAATTTCCAGGGGACTGACGGAAATAGTCCTGGTTTTCACCACAAATACTTTTTTGGTTTCAGTTATTGCATTATATCTTTATTTTTAGAGGCCTAGATGTGTATTTTCATTTCAAGAAGCCTCAAAAGAGAGAAATCAACCTTTATTGTTTGAGGTGAGGGATCAGATGCAGACTTCTATCTCCTGAATGATATGGGATGACAAGACACAAGTTAAAAAAAAAGCAGACTAGTGTTTATTCTCTCAGCTGTGACACTTCAGCTTGTATCTCTGAACTCCTGTAGAGAGAACAAGGTCTGGTGTCTCGTGTCTACATGAGTGAGAAAAAAGAGAGCATATAACTTCGTAGGGCTGACTGTGTCCCCTATCCAGAAGGCATGGGAATCACACTTTTTTTTTTTTTTTTTTAGTATAAGCTAGACAAGTTACGTCTACATTAATCTATTTCCAGTGAATGGTAACCCTCAAATAGCACTGAAAGTGAATTAAGATGCATCTCCCTTTTTAATTTATTTTCTAAGTGTCTCAGAGCCAACTTTCATGGTTTCAGATGATAACTTTATATAAAGATCTCAAAAATCCATTATTTTTCTTACATTTAAATGGAAGTTATTAATTTGGTTCTACATGGTAAGGCTTCAGAAAGTTGGTGAAATCCCTGAGATTGTATATATACATTTTTCTCAAGAGAGGGCCCAGATTCTCAAAAGGATACATGACTACATAACGTTAAGAAATACAGCTTTAGTTGTTCTCTGTTCTAGTTGCATTATTGTTTTATTTTACATTACCATTAATTTTATAAGCCAACATAAATATATTGAAGAACAAATGAAATTCATATATTAAATAAGTAAAATATTTCAAGAAAATAAGGTGTCATGTTAGAAACTAAGGTATTTTTTCTTTTTTATCTCACATATTATTCTCACTTGAAATGATAATGACTAATGTTTCAGATCTTTGGTATAACTTCTTGTCTCAAGCCACCCATTTCTGAATTTTGGTACATTTCACATGGGCTTTCTGGATCCTTTCCACACATCACTGCCTGGGAAAAACATTCAAGTTTATTACAGTATTCTTGGAAATGAGAAGTGGCTGAAATAATTGGAATGTTCAACCTTTGCTTAATGACAGCCAATATCTCTAGAGTTAGACTTAATTGGGCAGGGTCCAGTAGCATGTATTAAAGGTGTGGATTTTTCTTCTGCTGTGTATTATGGTTTCAAAGTAATTATTTATTTGTTTAACTGATGACACGATTTTATTGAAAGATGTAATCTCGACTTAATAGTTTTCTGGCACTAACACAGTGAGGTCATAGTGTTCTTCTGCAATCTCCTCTCCCTGACCTCTTGTCTTCCATTATCTCAAACTTCCTTTTATATTATATACCTGATTGCCTGCCTTTCATACTCTGGTCACTAATGCAATTACTACCACAGTGTTTTGGTCCCCAGTGCTCTTTTCTCACTATTCTTTAATAAACATTATCATTTTCTGACATAAAACAGACATTTTCCCTATCCCTTCCTTTATCTAAGCTTAAACCAAAATATCTGCAACCTGATTTCACTCAGCATAATGGTTTCTTATTCTTCAGCTTTTCCAGTCACCCCCTTTGGCTGTATACACCAAAAGAGTACCATGGCACCACATGCAGAGCTTCATCTTACAAGCTACTTGCCAGAGCACAAATACTGCTTGATACAAGTGTGGATCTGGAGGATGGGAGTTGGAGAGAAAATCCGAGGGGAAGACAAACCGTGAGACAATGCGGACTCTGAGAAACAAACTGAGGGTTTTGGAGGGGAGGGGGGTGAGATGTTAGGTGAGCCTGTTGGTGTGTATTAAAGAGGGTGCGTATTGCATGGAGAACTGGGTGTGGTGCATAAATAATGAGTCTTGGGACACTGAAAAATAAAATAAAAATTTAAAATAAATAAAATCTTAAAAATTACTTATTTGAATTGTAAAAAAAAAAAAAGAATAAGAAACCATTAGAACGAGTAAATAAGCAAGTAGGACAAAACGTGTTTAATTCAACTGATGCTTCTTCAGTATTTATTTAACAGAAAATTTAACATCCGCTAACTATGTTATATTTTTTCACATGTTAAAGCAGTGTTTTATGATGCACAATTACAAGATAATGGACTATTTACAGTCATTGAGTCCAGTTAATGCAATGGCTGTATTGAAGCAAATAGAGAAACATGGAGACATGAAAATAACAAATCAATACCCTCAAGACTTTAAACAGATCTTTGAAACTGTAGAGTGTTCCAAAGAATCTTGTAGGTGGCTATTTCATGATTGCATGGAAGAGATGATAGGGAACTTGACTGTCTATACATTAGTTGGAGCCATTGATTTATTTGGAAATTATGGCACAAATGGAAGAGAACTAAGTTTGAAAAGCTTCCAGCCTTTCAACAGAAGATAATTGTTCTTGTTTTGCAGATTGGGCAGGTAATTTCTTCTGAAGGTGATACCTTTAGTAAACTGGATAAAACCATGGCTGCTATTTTATTCACAAAATATAAAATGAAAACTTCAGTTAGAAAAAAAGAAAAAAGGAAACAAGGATCAATTGTGTATTTTAAAAGTTGTCATTACCATGTATCTTTTATGTGATGAATAAAAGCTTAAATAATATGTTAGAATATGTAGTAATATAGATTACACATCAAGTAGCTTAATAAGGTTATTAATAAGACAATCAGCTGAAAGACATAGGGATTATTTAATTCAACTCAATATTTATTGGTAAGAAAAATAATATTTTAATTAGAATTTGAAGAGTACATCTGTAATTATGTAAAGAAAATTTATGACAAAATGTGACTAACAAAATGTGGTATTTAATGTTGACATTTGGGACATATGTGGCTTACATAAAGAATCTATAGGGCAAAACATGACCACAAAACATGGTATTTAATGCTGATGTTTGGGAGACATGTTGCTTACAAAACAAGATACAAAACAGAAATATAAAATAAAGTTGTTAGATAGGAGGTGGTAAAATTATCATTTTCTCATATGATTGAATACCCTTAAGTTATTATTACTGGAAAATAGCATAATTCTATGCCTAAATTAAAAAAAAGAAAACTAAAAATGATGAGGTTTAAAAAAAGAGTATAAAATGTCAGATGTACTAGGGATATTTTCAAACCATTCTGTAGAAAATCTTATTCCAGTTCATAAAATGCAATGACAGAGAAATGCCATTAATAATAGCAAAAACAAATCCAGCAATTCACTTTGGGGTATGTATCTAAAGAAAGTGAAAACACAAATCCAAAGAGATAAATCCAACTCTATGCTCACTGTGCAATTGTTTACAATGGCCAAGATATGGAAGCAACCTAAGACTCCATCAATAGATGCATGGATAAAGAAGTTTGGATATATATATACACAATGGCATACTACTCATCCATAAAAAAGAATGAAATCTTGCCATTTTTGACAGCATGGACCTACAGGTTATTATGCTAATGGAAATAGTAAGTCAAACAGAGAAAGACAAATACCATATGATTTCAATTATACCTAATCTAAAACAAACAAACAAAACAAAAAGTCTGATGGATTCAGAAAATAAACTGTTGGTGACCAGGAGGAGGAGAGGTTGGGCAAAATGGGTGAAGTGTATTAAGAGGTACAAATTTCCATGCGTAAAATAAATGTTATGTTGATATATTTTATTATGACATAATAAAATAAATGTTATTGACTACATCACTGTACATAGCACAGTGATATAGTCAAGAACATTATAGTAACTTTGTATGGTGACAGATGGTAACTAGACTTATCATGAGAATCATTTTGAAATGTACAAAAATATTGAAAAACTATGATGTACAACTGAAAGTAGTAGGATATTGTATGTCAATTATAGTTCAGAAAAAATTAATAGCAAAAACATATAAAATATTTAGGAATAAAAATAAATAGGTATAATCAATTGAAAATCAAATGCCAAACTAGTCTGACATCTAAAATCATGAGATTAATACTATATTCCTGAAAAGAAATATTTACTATTACAAACACATCAATTCTAAGAATTTATAAGTGCATAATTTTATTCAATATAGTTCTGATGGGAACTCCCAAAAAGATTTTTTTAGGAATGATAGAAACAAAGAACTTGGAAGATAGATTATAAAATGCAAAGGAAACTATTCTTTTAAAAATATGAAAGAAATTCCTGAAAAATAAGGGGAACGATCAGTTTTTCCAAATACACATTATTTATATATGTATATATATGCATATATAGTTCTAATATATAGTATTAGAATATATTATATGAGAATATATTATATTAGAATATATAATAGTATTCTAATAGAGGAAGAACAGATTAATGAGAAAAAATAGATACCACCAAAATACATAATCTAGTATGGAATAAAAAATAATAAAGGAAACATCACAAATCAATGGATAGGGAAAATATTAAATTAATGGTAGTGGGACCACTGGTAGCAAATTAGATTTTTAGAAAATTAGTTTAGATCTCTTACTATACAAGAAATAAACTCTGAGTGAATGATCTAAATACGAATATAGTCAAACGATAAAGTGTAAGAAGGAAAGCAAATGTAATAAAACAGAATGGACAAATGTATTAATCAAAAAAATTATTAAAATCAAATAACCACAGCTAATAAATAAAACAATTCAAATATAAAATACAAAGAGATGATGACTAGTTATTATAGATAGCTAGACAGGAGAAAGGTGCCTACAAAAGTCACGTGATTAGACAGTCTCATAAGGTCTCATAAGGTCAGCCACTCAATTTTGCAGATTGATGACTAAAGATGAATACAGTATATTAATTTCTTAAACAAATATTCCAAAATATAGAAATGGTTACCATCTGAAGATTGATAAAATACAGAACATGGATTTGCTCTGCCTATGATGGAAGAATTTATACTTAACTAATACTCCTAATGACGACAACAAACAAGCAGTAAAGTCATCTAAAGTTTCAAAAACTTGTTTGAATGCACTGGAAATTATCAAAGTAATTATGGCTTAAGACAAAGCTAACTGAAATGATCTCAATTTTCTGCCTGCCTCTTTCCCCTAAGGAGGTTTTAAAATAATTGGAAGAGAGCATGAGGTCAAGAGCCAGGCAATGAATTTCTACTATGATGTAAAGCACACAGCAGAGCTTTAGACAACTCTCAGAGCTAGAAAGATAAAAATGGAAATCTGTGTTTCCACTGAAATCTGCAGCCTGGATTTGAGGCAACGGAATCCCAAAGAGACAGTAGTCTCAGAGAAGGAAGCCCAATATTTGGCCTCAGTTTTTCCCACAATAGTATAAAAAGGTGGGGGGGTGCAGGGGGAAAGAACTGAAATACAGCAAGACTGACATGCCACACTGGTTGGGAGTCAAAGTTATATTTCAGGTCCTAAGCAATGAGGAGACACCTTATAAAACCCTAGGACACTCAATGGGGCACTCGGGAGAATCAAACCCGAGGTGTAGGGAAATCAAAGAAAGAGCAATCATAGTGAAGAACAATCATAATGAAGTCTACAACCCAGCATAGAGTAAATTTAGTCCCAGACTGGAATGAGGTATTCTGCTCCTCCATATTCTACCAGAAGACTACTGGGTGAAGTCCCCTCTGTAGGAAGATGATGTCATCCAGAGTGTCTCCAATTTTTCATTCATTCATATATATATATATATATATATATATATATACACATATATCTATCTAGATATATATCTGTAATTTAAGCCAAAGTTGACAAGTATACCTAGGAATAGAACTAAAGGAAAAGATAATAGAAAAAAATTATAGATGACAAAGATGTCAAAGTTATCAGTTAGGAACTTTAAATAACTGTAATTAAGATAGCATATAAAAATATATGACAAGATTGAATTTTTTACCAGAAAACTGGAATCAATAGAGAAAAATAAAATGAAAATTCTAGAACCTGAAACAAATCATGGTAATTAGGATTAAGTACTGAATAAGCTAGACAAAGCTAAAAGATGTTTTAGTTGAACCTAGAAATTTGTAGAATATATCTAGATTTATGCATGAAGAGAAACATGAATGGGCACTGGGCAAAAATGTTAAGTTCTGCCTCAAATGAAATTTTAGTCACAGAAGAGGAAGAGACAAAAACAATATGAAAAAAAAATAATTTTTAAAAGAGGTAATGGCCCCAAATATCTATAACCAATGAATGATACCAATCTATAGATATAAGAAGTTTGAGAACCCCAAGCAGCATAAAAATAAAGTAACTTAGCTACATCCTATGAAAACCAAGGAGAGAGGGGGAAAAAAATCTTAAAAAAAAAAAATCCTTTCAAAACCTTCAAAATAAGGCACCTGCGTGGCTCAGATTGTTAAGTGTCTGCCTTTGGCTCAGGTGATGATCTCTAGGTCCTGGGATCCAGCCCCACTTCAGGCTCCCGGCTCAATGGGGAATCTGCTTCTCCCTCTCCCTCTGCCTCTTACCCAACTCGTGCTCGCTCTCTCTCTCTCTCTCTCTCTCTGAAATCAATAAATAAAATCTTTAAAAAAAAAAACCACAACTTTCAAAATAGTCAAAGAAACAGGACACATAAAGTTAAAGAGGCAGCTACAGGAGTAAAAGCTGACTTTGCAAAACAAGTGATAAAAGCCAGAAGATAAAAGATTGATGTTTTTAATGTGCTGGAGAAAGCATTCAAAACAAAACTACTACCTCACATTCTATACCCAGAAAACATATCCTTTAAAAGTGGAAGCAAATTACAGAAATCCCAATGCCAGCATACCTTGGGAAAGTATTTGCCAGCTAGACCTACAATAAAGATACATCACAGTAAAGGGATGTCTTCGAAAAGGAGGAAAATGATACTAGAAATGCAGAGTTGAATGAAGAGGATAAAAGGGGTAAATATGTGGTAAATAAACTGTTTAATTCTCTAATCATCTCTTCATAAATATTTCATAAAAGCATAAAACTGTAAATTCATCTTTGCAAGAAAAACAGCAAGTAAACGAGCATCACTATACACTGCGTGGCAGATCCCCAAGAAAGCACACAGATGATACTACTGAAGACAAGACAGAGCTGCCCAGACTACTTGGGAGAGCTCAATAGAAGGAAGTCTTTCCTGAGGAAGAGGTACTTGGCTGATTCTCAACTGACTCAAATAACAGAGAACAGATGAGAAAGACAAGAGAAACTATATAACTGGTGGGTGTTAATTGAGAGACCTTTAAATGAGCAACCATTTAAATTTATAAATTATCTGTTATGAAGTCACCCAGTTAGTACATTTTTCCAGCTCTATAAAATTATTCTCTGCTTACTAATTTCATCTTTTAGTTCATTCTTATTAGTCTTGTTAAAAAAATATCCAGGGGCTGATGAAATAAGCCATATTGTAATGTGCCGAACTTGTACAAAACATGAATTATATCAACCATGCAAGAATAATCATAATAAAAATTTATTTCATATTAATTATGCGTTTTACACTCAGCACCATATACTGTATAATTTAGTCCTTTAAAAGACCAAAAATCATTGAAGCAAAAGAAAAGTTCTAGTGTAAAGAATCAAGAAAGTTGAATGATACATCTTTCAGAAAGCAATTTGACTTTCTGCTTCCTCTCTCCACGATGCTTGCCAAACAGGCCCAGCAATAACTGGTAAATGAAGCAGTTTTTCTAAATGGATGCTTAAAATTCTTGCCAAATAAAGTAGGATTCTGTTAATTAAAATTTTAATTGTTCTTGAAAGTGATTGAGAAAGACAACACTTAACCTTTCTAAAAGAATATGCCAGCACCATATTTCTCCTTTAGCAGCCCATGTATGAATTACTTATTCAATACCTATTGATTAAATGTTTTAATCCTTATGCAGATTCAAATGATAACTGTGCACCCAATCAGTGCTTGCTTGTAGCTTCCCAAGGAGCAGATGTTCCAGCTCATATGTTTATAGGAATTTAGGTACAACCTAAAGGGTCTATTACTCCTTCTGTCACTTTCAAGGAGGACTGAAGGTTATTGTGATTACTGTGTTTGTCTCAACTCACGCTTTTTTATGTCTAGTTCCTTCTGCCTGATGCTGAGCAGGCAAAATCTCTCAATACTTTGTCTCTTAGTTTAAGATAACATATAACCAGCTCACAATTATGGTCTCCTTTAACAGGGCAATGAGACCCAAACAATCATAACTTTTTTTTTTTTTTAAGATTTTATTTATTTATTTGACAGACGGAGATCACAGAGAAGCAGGCAGAGAGAGAGGAGGAAGCAGGCTCCTTGCTGAGCAGAGAGCCCGATGCGGGGCTCGATCCCAGGACCCTGGGATCATGACCTGAGCCGAAGGCATTGGCTTTAACCCACTGAGCCACCCAGGCGCCCCACAATCATAACTTTTAAGAAGTTATTAACCCTTCCTACTCTGGTAGGCATCTACTTAGGTGTTCACAAAAAAATGACTACAATTGGAATTATAGTCTAGCCAAATGTACATTCTCTTTTCTGTACAGAGCATCTTCTCTAAATCCTCTTATATTTTCTTGTGCCAGAGAATTGGACTGGGCATCTAGAATGTAAGTATAATTTTCTCTTACCACTTACCCTTAATCCAACAACATAAAATTATCACCAGTGTTGTTGTATTTTTTTCTTCTAATCTAATCTCTACTTATTAAAAAACATTTATTTTAACAAAATTAGAAGTACATAGTAGTAGAAGAAATAATAATACTAAATCACCATATTTATCATAACCATTGATACAACAAATAGATGTATATATTAAAAAAATAATCTCTCTTTATATTCAATGTTAACCTGGTATGTATCATTTGTACCTTTCTTTGTGCCCATTCAGATATATTCACCCACGTATAAGATTCTGTAATTCTCTTTATCAAACATGGGGTTATAAGGACTAGGCTATCAAAGCTTACTACATGGATAATTATGTTTATCAAGTCTTTAATCTGACATCTGACCCTAATTTAATAAACCCTTCATTCTTGTTACCAAAAGGCCCAAACTCTCTTCACAAATCTTAAATTGTTCACTAGACACCTGAAGGGAAAATTTCATATTTGTTACTATTTATCTAATGAAAGAGTTGAGATATTCTTTCATGGAGGGCCATCAGTATTTCTAAGCAGAGCACTGACATGATCCCTTCTGTGTTCTAGTGAAATACATTTGTTACAGAAGGGAAATCCTGAGGTAGCAAGATACTACATCAAGATAGCTACTTTAGGAGGCAAGTGACCACATGCCACATGCAAGTGACCACAGAATAAGCACAGCATAAACCATAGGAACGGAGTTGGGAGATTTTGTCAGAGAGGGATATATCAAAGGTTTCCAGATTCTCAGTTTCACGTTTGCAGAGATCAAGTTCAACAAGACAAGTAACACAGAAAGGAGAGCAATTTCGAGGTGAAAATTTGGCTCTACATATGTTGTATCTGAGGTTTCTGTGGGGTAACCTTTAAACACTGGCATGTGAAGAAATGGAAAACTCTCATAATTGTCTCTTCTTCCTTGTCCCTTGACATTTTAGCTTAAATGTTTTCCAATTTTATTTTATATTGTCCACAGTTTTATTTTATTGCTGACAAAGTCTTACACTGAGTAAATACAATAAAATTTACATTTCAATTGTTAGACATTTGGACAGTTTCTAAGATTTTGTTATTATAAATAAGGATGCAATGAATATCTTGGTGAATATAACTTTTTCTTCCGTAGGTTACTTTCTCAGAATCTATATTCTCAGAAGTATATGAAGTTTACTCAGTCAAATGATATGATTATTGAAAGCTATTTGTTCAAAATCCTTTTTATTTTTTAATTTTTTATTAAGTTCAATTAGCCAATATATACTACATCATTAGTTTTCAATGTAGTGTTCAAGGAGTCATTAGTTGCATGTAACACCCAGTGCTCAACAAATCATGTGCCCTCCTTAATGCCCATCACCCAGTTACCCTACCCCACCCCACCCCTGCAACCCTCAGTTTGTTTTCTGGAGTCCAGAGTCTCTCATGGTTTGTCACCCTGTCCAAAATGCTTTTTAAAAGCTGTTTTATACATGCATGAGTGTCTGTGTGCACCCACACATGTGTATATATATTGCTGTGGTTTTTTGTTTGGTTTTTACATTATCACCAGAACTGGAATTTTAGTTTCCCCTTTAGGAGCACTCAAGGCATTATCACCAGTAATTACCTAAGCACACCTCTGGTAAGTGTATGCTGAGTATCACAGAATCCTACTGAAACAGCAAAGGCTTTTTAGCCTTTACAGTCTTTTAGCATATGAACTATCGACACTTCATTCTGGAGCGTCACTAAGCCCATAAATAATCTTTGCACATACAGATATATGATCCAAGACCCACAGATTTTCAGAAAAAAAATTAGAATAAAACATTTTAAGCATCCTTTTTACTAACCAATTTATAGCTCCTCTCACAAAACGATGAATAAAGAGAAAACAAGTGCAAAACAGCAGTTTACCTACTTCAGCTACTGAGTGCCGTATGTTCTCCTTTTCCTCGTCATGGACTTCCTCAGAGGCAAATTAGCAAAATCACAGATGCCTTCTGGAAAAAGTGATTAGACTATTCAGAGCTCCCTTGTGTTCTCTAAAAGGCATTTTAAAGTTAAGTGAACATTCCACTATGTTATCAGATCTACAATTGATTTCGGTTTGCAGTGTGCAACTTATCCTGACAGACTGCTGGAAAACGGATACTCCTTTCACTGACTGATTCTGAGGAAAATCCATAAGAAGAAAAAACATCAACTGCAGCAAAGCCATTACAATTCCAGTGGTTGGTTTCAAAAGTGGTTTTCAATGTGATACACACTGAAAGTAAGGAAATGGAGTAAGAAACAGTATTTGTCTCATGTCACGCTATTATGGAACATTTTTCTATTTCTTCTCATTCTTCTAACTTTGGATTAAATTTCAACTCATCAGAGAGCTCTACCTGACATCCTTAAATGGTTTCCAGGTTCATTCCTCAGTTTTCAAGCCAGTTCAATTGTTGATGGGATTAGATTTTGTGGTTGCATATTTATTTTTGCTTACTTGCTTTTCTGTGGCTCTTTCACTATATATAAGAGCAGGAATAGGGTATATTTTTTACTTAAAACATTTCCAGTTCCTGGATAAGTATCAGGTATAGAGCAGACATTCAATAAATATCTGGTTAATTAATAAAAAAAATAAATAAAACTGTAAGAAAAACTCATAAGCACCAACTGCACAGAATACCATCCAATGGACAGCTTTATTTTTTTGGCTACAGAAATGAAGAGTATCTGCTTGTCTAAAAATATTGCAATTCATGGACTCTTAAGAGAATTTTTTTAAGGACTGGCATAAATTCTTAAATAGAGAAGAACTTAAGAATCAGAGATAGTAGCCAATCCTGTTTTAAACAACAGTTACAGTTAGAAGTGAAGACAAACACATTGAACTCACACCGTATGGGAAATAATTCTATAGAGAAAGCAAAGCTGATCCTTAGATGCGTAGATTTCAACTGTAAAGCTCAGACAGGGTGATGAAGGTGAAAGCATAGGACACAAATATAGATGCCAAAATTAAATATCCAATACATCATCTGTAATCTTTCCTAAGTATGGCCATATAACCATTGAATTAGTATAACACTTACTGATAAACCATCTAATAAATCTCATGCTCTACTCTACTCATTTGGGGTACATCAATAACATGAAAATTTCTTCTAAATATATAAGCATGATAATTACAAATAGTGATAAATGCTTTGAAGAAAATGAAATGAAGATAAATAGGACTGATAAAGGAAGAAGGTTTCTTTAGACATAGGGTGATAAGGAAAGAACTTATTGGAGAGGTGTCATTGGAGCCAAGGCCTGAAAGTTGGAAGCAGCCCTGTCAAGCTCAGGTAGAAAAGTATTTCAGATAGAGAAAAAGAACAAAGGCCAAATTTAGAAATAGGTTTGATGTTCTCCAGAAACTGAAAAAACAGTATGATTAGAGTGTACTGAACAAGAGGAAATGTGGTGGAAGGAAGGTCCATTAGACAGAGGCCTGTAAACCATGGTAAGGAATTTGGACTAATTAGTTCTTCATATTGCTTAACCATTGAATGAACTGGCAGAAGTGGGCTGTGTAACAGGAAGAACAAAGTCAGATTAAAAAAAATTCTCCATACCCTACATGTGATAGTTATGTTTCCTATGCAGGATCACATATTATACATAGGTACTTTAAAAGAGGGCAATAGAAATGAGAGCTCTTTAATTGTGCTAATAAGAGGATATATAACTTTGTTTCCCTCTTATAATTGTTATGGGTGAGAGAATCTGCATTGGGTGAATGGAGGTCTCTGTCCTCGGATTCCCCATGGGAAGATATACTTGGGGGTGGTGCTCAAATAAGGATGAGCAGAAGGAAAATATCAAGCACAAAGCAGTTTATTCAAGCAAAAGTACACTCTCAAGGCAAGAGAGTAGGCAAATTCTTCAAGGTAGAATTGGCTCCTAGGGTGTTTTGAAACTGGATATTATTGGGTCTCTCTGAGCTGGGAGGAGATTAGTATTTCTGGTTTTACTGTGGTTTTTGATATCTTAATCCTAAATAAGATCTTAAAAAAAGATTTTTTAAAAATTATTTTAGAGGGCAGGGAGTGGCAGAGGGAGAAAAAATGAGAGAATCTCAAGCAGACTCCCTGCTGAGGATGTGGGGTTTGATGTGGGGCTTGACTTGGGGTTCAGTGCAGACAGGGCTCCACCTCATGATCTGAGCCAAAAACAGGAGCTGGATGCACAACTTTCTGAGCCTCCCAGGCAACCCCTAAATAAGATCTTAAACCAAGGGTTGATTCTATACAAGTACAAAAAGAAAGGGGATTTCACCGACCAAATGAGATAAGAAATTCAGGAAGTATTGCTAAAATGTCATCATACAAATATATCTTTCTCATGCCTTAATTGACATTTACAGTTTATAAAACACAGAAAAATATGGAATGTATACCACTAGTTCTTCTAAAGCAGAAAAATTTTTATTGATATTATAACTTTGTTAAACTATTAATCTATTTTTATCTCACTTTCAAATTGTGCCACAGTCTTGGATTCCAAATCTTATTGGCCATTGGTCAGAAGTCTGGTAATAATTTTGCATGGAAAATGGGCAAGAGAAAGTAATACAATTCTACCTTTTCCAGGGATACAATATGGGAGATTCATCAGATGAAGTTATAAAGTGACAATTATTTTTGAAGTGCCTTTGAAACGAAGAAAGGGAGAAAAAGGTGGAGGGAGATGAATTGTTTAGTACCAATTCTGTGCCAATGTCTGTACTAAGCTGTAAGGAATAAGGAGGGATCCGATATCTGTCCAACATTTCCATTACTAACATCATTTGATTTTTAAAGTTAGCTCTTGGGACAACTGTTGAATAATGTGCATGATAGCTGAAATGTGTGCTTTTTGTTAATCACAGAAGTAGTTATGGGTTAGTATATGAGTTAGTATATGGGTTAGTAAAGAAGTTTGGATAGAAACGTGGTGTATTTGTCAGCTCTGCCTGCTTTAACAAGGGACCTTGGACTGGATAGCTTAAACAAGAAAAATTTATCTTCTCACTGTTTGGGAGTCTAGAAGTCTAAAATCAAGGTGCCAGCAGGGTTGGTTTCTGGTAAACCCTCTCTTCTTGTCTTGTAGATGGCCCACCTTTCACTGTCCTCACATGGCATTTCTACTATACATGTGCAATAAGAGAGAAAGGGATCTCTGGTGTCCTATTGTCAGAAGGACCCCAGTCCTACTGGATTAGGGTCTCATCCTTATGATATCATTTTACCTTAATTACCTTCTTAAAGGCACAAAAAAAGTCACAATGGGGAATCAGGGCTTCATATATGAATTTGGGTGTGTAGCAAAATTCAGTCCATTACACTTTGAAAACGGAGTCCTACCCTTGGCTTTCATACTAAGCTGCTTGGACAGAGACCCTTCTCTTTGCAAGCCCTGTTGTGTTTAATTTCCTCTCTTTGTTTTTTCCATGTGTAAAAAAGAAGTAGAAGTGATGATCTCTATCCATCTGCAAAAAAAAAGAAACCCTGGCTTTGTCCTCTAAGAAAATAAATGTAATGTTTAATATTTCAAATAATAAATGAAGCAAATAACTTCCCCTTCCACAACCAAATACTAGGATAATTTATAATAATCAGCAATAATAATGTTTGTTTGATTCTACTAAATTATCTACTAAATTATTATGACCCATAAATTAGTACAACTTAAAGGTTGTACTAAGACACAATCAAGGAGCCTATAATCAATTCCTCTCAACCTCAACAACCTACATCTTAAATAATACATCATAAAGTAATGCCAATAATGCTTTAAAAGATTGAGACTATTTAAACATTTCAGCCACAATATTTGTTGACACGATGGTTCATCATAAAACATTAATCTAGTAAATGCCTTGGGAGTTTACAAATGCAAACATGTCAAAATGTTAATTAATTAAAATGAATTAAATTTAGTAAAACTATTATTATCCATGCCTGGCAATTTAGGCAAAGAAAAAATTAGGTCTGTTCACACGGCTGCCTAATGAGTAGAACACTGGATTAATACACAAAATTATAAACATATTGTTGTTACTTGGACATGCCACTTAGAAGTCAGGCGTCCAGGCACAATAGATTATAAACTTTAAAATATAAAGCTAGAATACCAAGTCATTACACAACTGGAAGTTGAGTTTCATCTCAAATTTCTTCTGTAATCCAGAGTTCACACAAAAGCACAAATATATATTCTAGCATGAAATAAAGTAGGAACTGAAGGGAGAAATAAGATTCTGAGACTGGAAAGGAGGTACACATAAAATGGATCAGAGAGCTGCCAAAAATTTCTCATCACCCCTTTGTCCACAAATGTAGCAGCTTTCCTCTTGGGATGTTTAAAATATGTTACTTTCAGACTCTGCCAAAGAACATTAGGTACCACAGTTTTGTTTATATATGCTCACGGCTTTGCTGCCTGAACTTACATAGTATATTCCATTCTATAACTTCAGCATAAGGGACAAAATGAACAAGAGCTACATAGACTTAATCCTCACCCTTCAGAAGCTGGTAATTGGTGAAAGTGGCTATAATGAAGAGCCCAAAAGAGGAAAATGCAATTAACCAGGAACTCTGTATAGTGTCTAATTTGATTTTCTTGGCTTGTTAGCTCAGCTGGTTGGAGCGTGGTGTTAATGAAGTCAAGATTGCAAGTTCAATTGCCATATGGACCAGTTAGCTTCACTCAATTCCATGGCTACTGACCAAATGAGTTCTATTGGTCACAAGAGGAACCAGACAAGAGAGGACGGATTAGAGAAAATCCATTATTACGACTGTCAGAACAAGCTCAAAGCACTACTTGCAAGGGCTGGGTCGCCATATGGACTACATTTTAATTATTTAAAACTGAGGAAATGTTTATGAAATTCTGAGAAGTGAAAATTGAGACAAAAATTTAGACTATAATTATTGTTCTTTACCAAATCATAACAACTTTGATTGATAACCTTATTAGACTTTAACTGAGTTCACAGGCATCTAAGTTGTAATACAGCTGCGAACATGGATTTTAGCTGAGGTAGATCAAATATATGAGAGAGAAAAGTGAGAGAGAGAAATAGTGTTTAAGGTTCACAGCAGACAACGGACAGACAGTTGCTGCATCATTTACTCAGTCTAAGCAGACCTAGTGTCTAGACTGACCTGCTCCCTTTTATGATTGGGCTTAATCCCCCTTAGAGCTGGATCCATTTTAAGTCATGTGAAGGTAAAGTCTTAGACAAACACTGGCTTAAACCAATTGCATAAGATTCCAAAGGCATCTACATAATTGCAATTTTTCTTTATCGCTGAATCTTAAGACCATAGACACATATCCTGTAACTGAATGCTAAACGTAACAAGCAAGGGCAATTCTAGTATAACAGACCAACATATCTGGGATTCAGCTTTATGATACTCCTTGGGAAATATGAAAGACATAAGGGAGTTAAATCAGCTTGTTTGGCAAATGCTAGTAGTAAAGGCACAGCTGATAAAGAAATCTGAGTATGACCAGAGAACAAGGAGCTTTGTGTGGAGGAGTGGATTCTTTAAGAAACAAAACCAAATACACAGTACAGTTTGAATTCATTATTTCCCTTTTTAACCAACAAATCTGATTCTTGACCTCATCCCATCTGGCTTTGCTCACAAGGGAAATAAAACATATCCCTTGTCCTTCATTCTTTTTTTTTTTTTTAAGATTTTATTTATTTCTTTGACAGACAGAGATCACAAGTAGGGAGAGTGGCAGGCAGAGAGAGAGGAGGAAGCAGGCTCCCTGCCAAGCAGAGAGCCCAATGCGGGACTCAATCCCAGGACCCTGAGATCATGACCTGAGCCAAAGGCAGAGGCTTAACCCACTGAGCCACCCAGGCACCCCTGTCCTTCCATTCTTAAGAAAAACAAGGCCTTTCTGGCAGTTTTGCAAAAACTCCAATATACAACTTGTCTTAACAAAGCTCTACAGTTTGCCTGAATGTTCTAAGGACTCTCAAATGTTTTTGTAGGAGGCAAGGAACAGGCTCAGTACTACTCCCCTCCACCTCCCTCCATTGGCAACAACATCTGATGGAAAATTACAGGAAGATAATTCACTGTTTGACATTATATGAATAAAAACAAGTGAGGAAACCATTGATGTCTTTGAATGGTGCTTTATTCTAAGGAGTCATTTCCAAACTTTTTCAAACTCTCCTCTTTAAACTTTTTCTATTATAATAGCAGAGACAAAAGTCTTTCTAGTAGAAAGTGTGAGAGGGAAGGGCCAGACAATTAATTAGTGGTCCACTCAGTTACAGGAAAATTGTCTGAACAGCATTCTGTTATCTTGTGATAATAGGGCCATTTATGTGCGTCACATTTTCACTTTCAGCTATGTTCATTTTAATTGCTTTCATGTGAATACCCAATCTTAACTTTTTCCCCTACATGTGCCTTGCTAATCAAAATGCTTGATTGATTAACATTACTAAGAGTTACAGGACTTTATTAATACACTAAATATTAGCAACGAGTTCTACTACAAAAAAATTCAAATACTAAAGCCAGCCATAATAATGTTTTAAGTGTCTTAGGAATGTCAGCTAAGAGCTGTTGATAACTGGAGGAGTACTAACCACAGTTAGCAGTAGTGCTCTAATGCCCTCTATTGGTTAGTTCCTTGAGAATTAAATTGACATTAAGTCATTTTGAGCCCAAAGAAAATGATCAATGCTGTTTTACTTCAATCCAGTTTAGGTCATAAACTACAAAATACTGATATGCACAGACATGCACGTACACACACACACACACACACACACACACACACACACACACACAATGTATTCTCTGGTTTCACTTTTGAGTTAAAACTAAAGGACAAATAAGAGATTTAAAAAAGGTAAATTTTGCACTGGATGTAAGAAAATGCCTACACCCATCTATATGCAGCTATTGGTGCTTGTGAACTATGAACTAGGTTGTTTTTTTTTTTTCATGCAACGTTAACATTTTGCTATAGTCAAAGAGCACAGACTTTTAAAACAAGTAGTCCTGAATTTGAATCAAGAGAGTTTTCTTCCATATCACATTGAACTATATAAACATAAGAAAGTTCCTTTTTTTACATTGTGAAAATGATATGGATTATAATTCCTTTTGGACATTATTTTGTTTGTTTGTTTAAGATTTTATTCATTTGACAGAGAGAAACACAGTGAGAGAGGGAACACATGCAGGGGGAATGGGAGAGGGAGAAGCAGGCTTCCCACAGAGCAGGAAGCCTGATGTGGGGCTCAATCCCAGGACCCTGAGATCATGACCTGAGCCAAAGGCAGATGCTTAATGACTGAGCCACTCAGGTGCCCCATGGACATCACTGTTTTAAGGACTAAAAGAATGATGATTCATGTGAAAATGCCTACTATACATACAATAAATGGTAAGTAAATGTTAGTTTACTTACAATAACAATATAAACATTGGCTATATCTCCATTTTATAGATAGAACAAATGAGGTTCAGAAGGAGAAAACTGCAACTAATAAATAGTAATGTTAGCATTAAAATGCAGAACACTCTCCCTCCAATATAAATGTTTGCCTTCTTGTGTTATAAACACTGGAAACTTACTCCAACTCATTGCTATAAAATCATGTCTATACAAGCTACTTGATCTTGAATTATATCCTACAAATTTAATAAGCAAAATACAAGGATAATAAAAGTTGTGGTCTTATTTGTAGAAGTATTCTAGATGATGTTTCAACAAATATTTAATTTGTGGTTAAAAAAAAACCACAGATTATTTTCAAAACAAACAAACAAAAAAAAGTGAACAAACAAAACTGATCTACATTTCAGTGACATAAAGGATTTGTCATCTGACAGTATTTACTCTCATGAGTTTATTTTACTATCTCTTTGCATTTTTGCTACCACTTCTCCTTTTAGAAATATCAGTTACCAAGGAGACCTAGTAGGCTTTCATGCCTATTCTATACATGAATGAAAAGTAATTGTTAGAGATTTTGCTTATTATATATACATCCACAAGCAGATTTAAATATACCTATAGGTACAGAGATTTAATTACCAGGTAGCACTGGTAATATTCTCAACATAATTAAGATAGTTAAAATGCTGAGTGAAATGAGTCAAGCAGAGTGTCAATTATTACATGGTTTCACTTAATTGTGGAGCATAAGGAATAACACAGAGGACACTGGGAGACAGAGAGGAGGAGTGAGTTGGGGGAAATTGGAGGAGAAGACAAACCATAAGAGACTGTGGACTCTGAGAAACAAACTGAGGGTTTTAGAGGGAAGGGGATGAGAGGTTGGGAGAGCCTGCTGGTGGGTATTATAGAGAGCACATATTGCATGGAGCACTGGGTGTGGTGAATTAACAATGAATTCTGAAACACTGAAAAGAAACAAAATAAAATAAAATTAAAAAAAATACTTTGATTTGAAAAAAAAAAACCTATAATTCACATTATACCTAAAAATTACCTGTTCTCATTGACCTCATTTTAGTAACTGGTCAAACTTTCTAAATTATGCAATGAGAAATTCATTTGATTGGGTTTGTCTGCTAGTGCTTTAGGTTGTAAATTATTGATGATTGTTTAAATCATGCCCCCATATTCTAATTTTTACAATAGAAGAGAAGTCACATTGGTGATCAATTAAATGCATACTTATTCCTATTTCAGGATAATGTAAAAGAGCATAACAACTTAAATATCTGCCCATTCGTAGTTATTTCCTAGTTAGATCTTAAATCAAAGTTAATTAAGCTAAGGCATCAATTTTTGATGGTTCTGGAATTTGCACATATGAATTTAATAATGAATAATTGTAAGTCATTTCTTTATCAGCAAAGACATGTGCCATTATAATTGTATTAATATTAGTGGAAAGTGCTGAGCTAAGTTTATACAAGTCAATTAAGGTTATACAAGTCAATTAAACTTTTGTAACCAGAATAAACTAAAACAAATAATTATACACTGGAGCTCCAATGGTATGTTGTGGGACAGTGATACATTGACATCATTTTCATAAGTCTATTCATTTATTGATTTATTTTTTCAAAAATATTTATTGAATTTCCATTATGTATACCAAAGGATAATTGGGTTCAATTCTAATTAACCACCTGCTAAATAACTGTTTTACAGGAAACTACCTCATGTCTTCAAATCTCCCTTATCTGTAAAACAGGGATAAATATACCAATTTTACAAAATTGCTATAGGATTCAGAATGCAGAATAAGTGCTGTTCCTGGCATTTAGTATCTTTGCAATAAATATTATCTTAATCTAATCTTGAGGGTTTTTTTTTTCAGAAGTGGGCACATCATTCCACTTCTCTCTAAAGCTTTCTTGATCTATAAATCATTGGACAAGAATATGTGTGAGGTCCTTTTTGGATCTAACCTTCTATTTTCCTGAAAATCCACCATGTCTAAATGTCAGAACTAGACACTGAAATACAATAGTCCCTCCTTATCTGTAGGGATACATTCCAAGACCCTTAGTGAATGCCTAAAATCGTGGACAGTATCAAACCCTAATAGTCTTATATATACTGTGGTTTTTTTCCTATACAACATACCTTTGAGAAAGTTTAATTTATAAATTACACAGTAAAAGAAGAGCAATGACAAAGTAAAGCAATTATGACAATATACTGTCATAAAAATTATGTGACTGGGATCTCTCTCCCTCAAAACATCTTGCAGTATACTCACTCTTCTTGTGATGATGTGACATGATAAAATGCCTACATGATAAGATGAAGTGAGGTGACTGATGCAAGTAGTGTGATATACCACTGGACTACTACTGACCTGATGATGACACCTCAAAAGCAGGATCATCTGCTTCCAGACCACAGTTGACCTCAGGCAACTGAAACCACAAAAAGTGAAACTGTACATAATGTGGGGGGACTCACATTCTTCTCTGCAGTGCACCTTTTAAAATGAAACCTGTGTCAACATTATTTCAAAATTTGAACTAAGGCATATAGAATGTGGAAACAGATATGGTTTTATAAAAATATCCAAACAAAGCTTTGGCTTCAACTGGACTATTCTAATCTACCTGGGAACATTTTCAATATGCATCTCTTAAAACATTTCTTAGCAACACATAAACAATACAAAAGGAAAAAATGTAGATTAAAAGCACAAAATGTTACTGCTTCCATCACGTAGTTACTCTATAACAAGATTTTGTTGATGCCTAAATTTGGCAAAAAAAAAAAAAAAAATTCCATAATAAGCATAAATATAAAAATGGGCAGTAACATCATAACACTGAGACTATTTTATAAACAAAATTTCCAAATAAGCAGTTGTTTCTTAGGTGCTATTATTTTCCTATACTGAAAGCTGTATTTTGTTTCTTTTTTTCTGACGTACAGGCAGTTGGAATGCTAATAAATACAGAGATATGAAAGGAATGAAAAGACTGTTAGACAAACGTTTAAACACTGTAGGAGCCTTAATTCTGAGAACTCAGGTTGCCTTCAAGATATGCGGGGTATTCTCAATAGTAATCTGTTTCTTCTCTGTGCCTTTTATAGGTCAAGCTGGCCAAAATTTGTCAAATTTGTATATTTATCAAACTTGATTGTCCTGACAAATTCTCAGAAAATGACCCTTCCTAAAATCATTTTACTGAAAGTCAGATGGAGCAAACTAAGGTACCTTGAATATTGGCTCTCTTAGTTGGGCCCTATGCTCATAGCGTAGTAGCTTTGAAAGGCTGATAGCAAGGATGAGGGAAAAAAACAAAGAAGACAAAAACAACAGGATTTCTTCTATGAAACCTCAATACTATGCTTTCCTGTAAATTCACCTCTTTGACTCCCTCATGTTTGCCTATGTTCAAAAAAACAAAAACAAAAACAAAAACAAAATACAGCAAAACCAGCTATCAGAGATAATAAACAAAAACATCACAGCATGCACATATAATTTCCTTCAACATGTAAGTGGGAAACATGAATCCATGTTCCTCAGAAAGTGTACAGGAAAAAAAATGAGTTATTACTCTGAGAGATTAGGATGATTAGTCAATATTAACATTATCTTATAGGTGTCAACCTAAATAACAGATGTGATTTTGTTGATGATCATGAATCTCCAAAATCCTTCCTGTAAAATTTCCATTTCAAAGAGTAATTGAATGTGACATGATGACTTCTTCACCTTTTAAAACTTGAACCTTAAAATAAATTCGACATAGGATCAAATGAGGGTGAAATTGAAATGCCCTTATTTATATGCTTGGTGGTGGTGATTAATTGCACACAGGTATCCTAGAGACTTTAGGAGTCGATGCCATACTATACCATTATCTATCTCTCAGGCATGCCAGATTTAAATTTAAAAAAAAAGAAAAAGACATTTAGGGTTATAGATCCAGATCATCTTTCCAAAAATTTTTTTTTAGTTTAAATATAGCGTAATATTTAGCTATAGCAATAGCGTCTAAATCACTCTATCTACCAGAATACTGTATAGATAAAAGTAACAAAATAGCTAGAATTTATAGAGTACTTACATAGCCTGGCACTCACCTGCGTAATTTACTTGTTTCTTATCCACAAATATCTTACTTAATATTATCATGGAAAAAAAGGAGTAAAAGTATAAAACCATAAAATCTCTTCATTAGTTCACAAAATTGAATCTTAAGGAATCAGAATAGTGTGTTTCAGTTGACATACTTTGCGAACATCAGAGCAAGAATTAAGATCCAGATGTGTTTAACCCTCGTTCTATTACCTCAGAGTGCTACCCGGCTAAAGACACGTTTGTCAATTTGACTCAAAGATGTGGTCAGAGTAGGGTTCAACATTCTTTTATAACAGTACGGAAATACAGTCTCATTGATTTCTTCTTCTTACTTTAAATCTCTCCGGATGAATTGGAGATGCAACATGGGGGGGTTGGGGGGAGGGGAAAAGAAAAAATGAAAGAAGATGGGATTGGGAGGAAGACAAACCATAAAAGATTCAATCTCAAAAAACAGACTGAGAGTTGCTTGGGGGAGGGGGGACGGGAGAGGGTGGTGGTAATATGGACATTGGGGAGGGTATGTGCTATGAGGAGTGCTGTGAAATATGTAAACCTGGCGATTCACAGACCTGTACCCCTGGGGATAAAAATATGCTATATGTTTATTAAATAAGTAAATAAATAAATTTTTTAAAAAGAATTCAAATTACTACTATACATGTGGTTTTTCACAACCTTGAAATCATTTTAGTCATTTACCCTATTTCATAATAAATCACAATGTTACTGAAAGACTGGCATCCTACAGTGATAGGGTGTTATAAGAAAGCATCCCCTAAATTGGAATCCTTTACTGAGGGTAATCTTAATACCAACTTTCAATAATTTCAGTTTGATATTTCCTGTAATAAATTTCCATACACATTTAAACAAGTTTCAGAGATACTGAGTCAATTAATTTCTCAAGTTCTGTAATGTGATTGCAACATATGCAGCACAAAAATCTAAATCAATAACGTGTTACAAAGTTAAAAAGAGAGAGAGAGAGTTCAGGCTAGTAAGATTGGTGTTTCCAAACTCTAAAGGGAAATGATTTGTCTCTGAAAACTTTTTCTTTTTCTAGCAGACACACTTTAGCCATGAAATCTCAAGTCTATATTTAACTACAAAGTACTTTTGACATACATCAAGTTCAAAGAGAACAATCTGTGTCTGGCACAGCAGATTTGAAAACATCGCAAAATGATATTAAATGATAATGATCAAATTCTGAAAGCATAGTCAACCTAAATAACCAGATGAATTACATCTGGTTGCCTTTTAAAATATGATATGCAGCATGTTTTTCCTACCTGGTCCTCCACCCATCTATGAATTGCATTTAGCTAACTGAAGTAAAAGGATAGAAGTCTTCATGTCTATCAATTTTATAATTGAAGGGTGATTCCCTTGGCATTTACCATTTACACTGTAACAATCTCCAACTAAAATTAAATGAAATACACTCAAACCGAAGAGGAAAATATTTGTAGGATTTTTAAAACTGGAATAGAGTCCTGGAATGTAAATGATCGTGTAATAATAGAAATATGCCAGAATGAGTTAGTTCCTGGCATAACAGCTCAATTTTCTGAGAGCGAAGCATTTTTTAAAAAAATATTTTATTTTTTATTGAGTTTACTTTCTTTCTACTTACTTCCATACAGAAAGTCTCCTGAGAAAGAAAGGGGGCCGCTTGACTTTCTTCCTAGTTACAAAATTCTCAAAGAACTCTTATACTGTTAAAAATAAGCCATCATTAAAGTACAGAGACTATTCTGGAACTAGCTATAGGTAGCAACTGCACAACATTGTGATGTACTAAATGCCACTGAATTATTCATTATAAAATAATTATTTTATGAGAAGTTCACCTCAATTTGAAAGGTGCATAAAATAAATATCGTATTTCCATTTAAAATAATGATGTAACTTTATATAGACATTATATATGGTTGAGTTAATATCTTATTAAAGACTTTATTTTTTTGTCAGAGAGAGGGAGAAAGCACAAGCAGAGGGAGTGGGAGAAGCAGACTCCCCACTGAGCAGGGAGCCCAACACAGGGTTTGATCCCAGGACCCCGGGATCATGACCTGAGCCAAAGGCAAATGTTCAAAGGTCTAAGCCACCCAGGTACATCAAGTTATGTATCTTATATACATATATCTCTTATGCATAGAGATTTAGGTTATTCTCCCAACTACCAAACGGCAAACCTCACACCCTTCAGTTTTCCTTGCTGACAAGCATTTTATGAGGGTTCCACCTCTGAAGTTAAGATACTCCCCACCCGAGTCCAGGGCAGCAGAATGAGGGGAATATGATTGATATAACTCAGTTATGGACATTTCCCTTAGCAAAGATTGGAAAGGCAAGTCTGTTTCTAGACTTCTAGTGGAAAAAAAAAAAAAAGGCACAAGAGAAGAAATGCCTTTTATCTTCCCTGCTGGATATTGTAATGTCTATTTCTGACAATGGGAACTGCTTTAATCATCTTGTAGTCGCGAGGAGGACAGCAAAACATGTTTAAGATAGCATGGTATTATAGACATCATTGTGCCACTCACTAACCTTCAGACCACTTGCAAATGCCACATCCAGACCTATGTTATGTGAACCAGGAAATTTTCCTCTATGTCAAAGGTACTTTAAGTTGGATATTTTATTACTTGTAGCTGAAAACATCCCACTTGAAACAGTATGATCACAAAATTTCCCATTTTGTGGGGGAAAATATGGCATGCAAAACATATAATTAAAAATTCACATAGTTTTATGTGTGTAATATATACAAATATGGACATATATGAAAAATTTCTTACAAGTTACACATAAAGATCAATCATGTTTATCTTAGGAAATAAAAGTAGGAGGAAAGAAGCATCACTTTTTACTTCAGAGTTCTTCTTTGAATTTGTTTTACAACAAACATATGCCATTTATCTGAATTTAATAACAGACAGAAGTAAGAAGTAAATGTTAACTACCATTCATAAATAGAAGAAAATTGCATCTTTGTATTTTTTGGAAAAATTATGTTTGTTAGTATTTCTCTTCCTGTAACAGTCGAGACTTCATGCAATGAAAATGTCTTGGTTAAAATAACCAACCCAAGAAAGGTAGAATTAGAGCTTACTTTGTGGAAGACCGAAACCAGGTATCTTGGCCTTCTTGTCTCTCAGTTTTCCTTGTCTGCTATTTGAGACTGACCCATCTCTGTGGAAAGCACACCTACAGATTCTGGCCTAGGTCAAATCATCACAACTCTACAACCAAAGAAGTAAAGGCTCTTCACATCCAGCACCTATTGAAAACATCTTGTCAGCTTGGGTGATGTGCCCATCCCTTTGACTAATCATTGTGACCAAGGGTAAGTCAACATGATTGTCCTGAATTGAGTTCTGGGCCTCCTTATACCCAGGGTGCATGCTTGGAGCATCTCTGTGAGCAGAAAGCCACCTCCGTTTATATCCATGACACATCCTTCGGTCTGAGGATGTGCTCTTGCACTCTCTCCTGTTGTATGAAACTTAAGGACCTTGTCTGCCAGGCAGCAGCATTACAAAGGTCAAGGAAAAGGATGAGTGCAGAGTCTGTGACAATCTCTAGGCTAAGCCTTACAAAGCTTAATATTGCCATTAAGACATTTTCATTAAATGTACCCACGGGTCACTATATTAGTTTGCCAGAGCTACTGTAATGAAGTACCACAGAGTGCATGGCTTAAGAAACAAAATTTATTTTCTCACAGTTCTGGAAGGTGTCAGCAGGGTTGGTTTCTCCTGAGGACTGTGGGGAAAGATACATTCCAGGCCTCTCTCTTTGGCTTATAGATAGTTGTCTTCTCCCTGTGTCTCTATATTGTCTTACCCCTGTGTCTGGGTCCAAATTTATCTCTCTCTCTCTCTCTTTTTTTTTTCTGGAGACCGAGCATCAGCAGGAGCAGGGGGGAGACAAAAAGAGAGAATCCCAGATTCCCGGCTGAGTGCAGAGCCCCATGCAGGGCTCCATCCCTGAGTATCATGACCTGAGCTGAAATCAAGAGTCGGATGCTCAAACTGAATGGGCCACCCAGGTTCCCCCGAATTTCTTGGTCTCATAAGGATACCAGTCATATTAATTTAGGGTACCCTAATGACTTCATTTTAATTTAATTGCCTCTGTAAAGATCCTGTCTCCAAATAAAGTCTCATTCTGAGGTACTAGGAGTTAAAAATTCAACATATGGGGCTCCTGAGTGGCTCAGTGGGTTAAAGCCTTTGCCTGCAGCTCAGGTCATGATCCCAGGGTCCTGGAATCGAGCCCCACATGGGGCTCCCTGCTCGGCGGGGAGCCTGCTTCCTCCTCTCTCTGCCTGCTTCTCTGCCTACTTGTGATCTCTGTGTGTCAAATAAATAAATAAAATCTTTAAAAAAAAATTCAACATATATATCCTTGGGAGTGCACAGTTCAGTCCGTAACAGTAAAGAAGAATTATCTTCTCACACAAGATTGTGCACCAGAATAGAAATGCCTATATCCAAAGTGATATTTGATAAAGATAAATTTGAGAACCAAGAAAGCAGAAGGAAAGACATGACTCAATGCTTCGGGCTAGGCACTACGAGGAGTCATTTTCCTCCATTTGTTGGTTAATAATCCTAATAAACCGACTACTTTTAGTACAGATGATAAACTTCAGGTTTTAGGACTTAAAATAATTGTTCAAAATCACAAAGATTTGACTTGAGCAAATGTCTCTCACCATAATCTGGAATGTCTTCATGTCTGTCTTCCCAATAACTGAATGTATGATTAGATGTTTTTAGTTTCTTCAAATAAATTAATCATTCAATATGAATATACATCAACTAATAATGTCTTAGAAGTCATAAGCAAAATATAGAATTAAAGCAGTTATTCATATAAAACATTTTTATAAACCATTTCTGTAAACTTTTTTGTGCCTGTCCATAAAAAAGGTAGTTTTTTTTTCCTTTTGTTAAGGCATTCTGCATCATCTTGAGGCTAAATGATCATTATCACCACCATCTCATCATTAACATATTTAAATCAGACATTATGGTTTGTGAAGTTAAATAACCTATATTTCCTCATTTGAACCACCTAACAACCCCAATGGGAAACTGAAAGAGAAAGGAAATGACTTGGGTAGGGTCACATAAGGGTTCCCAACCTAGGACTGACTACAAGCCTGAAATATTTTAAGACAGAAGGAAGTCTTATGTTTATTGGTTAGTTATTTGCTATTGTCTCTTACAGTCTATTCTAGACTCTTTTATTCTATATTTATATATATAGGGGTACAGGTAATATATATATAGTGGATGGCAAGTTCTATAGTCTAAAGAGGTGAGAAACCACTCAAACTACTCAGAAAAAAGCAGAATTTGCTTTTAAAAGATATGCATCATCTAACCTTCGTTTTTAACCACTTTTCCTCTTTAAGTACTAAGTGTATACAAATAGAGTCTTCATGAATATTAAAATAGTAGGGACATTGGCTATACCTAGACACAACTCAGTGAAGAAATTCTGGGATTTTAAGGGGTTCTTCTGTAGAAATCTTGGGAGAAATGTATGTTCATTCTTAGTTACTTACAACTAGGCAATCAGCTATGTCCAATTTTTAATCATATGGCATTGTCATCCATGATTTCACATTAGTGTCCCTTGTTACACCAAAAAAATTATGCTATATATAAAGGTAATGTAATACAGAATTTTACATTGGAAAAAGATCGTGGTTTGGGGAAATGATTAATTTCTCTTTTTCTTTTTTGAAGTATATGTTCCATTTTTAGTTGATAATTCTAGTTACCCAAGGAGCAATTAAAAATACTGATCTGTTAGCACTAGTCTCAGTTTCTTCTGATAAAATAGATACAGATGTTTAGTGGTAATGGGAACTAGAATGAGTGTTCTTAAAATATTTTTCTGTGTCATCCTGACAATGAGGAAGGCTCAGAAGCACTTTTGTAGACATCTATATTCACTGTGGCAAATAATTTTTAGAATGATTGCAGGGATAATTTAGAATCAAAGAAATACTCTGTTCCTGTACACAAAATCACATTTGGTGAGACTGACATTTCTAGGTCTCTGCCAACCATAACATCATAAGAGAGGATTATACTTAAAACCATTATCAGATTGGATTTTCGAGGCACTTTTCAACTGTGCCATCCCTGACCACTTTTAACAATTACGAATTTAGGAAAGTTATATTTTTTTTAGCATTTCACATTCATTGGCGAAGTGGACAATTGTAATAATGATACTAATAAAACACCTCTGTAAGATTTCTGTAGGCTGTAAATCAGTATAAATATAAAATGTCATATAATCTTAATTTACCTTGCGAATTATTCTGTTATTATTCAAAACACAGAATCTATCTCCTCTTTGAAACGTTATGAAACAATCTGGTCAGAGATAAACTTTCTTACTTATGCGCTCATAGTTCTTTTTTACATCCAGCTATTTATGTTACTCAGCACCATTAGTTGCCTTTGTTTTAAATTAACATATAATATATTATTTACTTCAGGAGTACAGGTGTGTGAATCCTCAGACTTACACAATTCACAGCACTCACCATAGCATATAACCTCCCCAATGTCCATAACCCAACCACCCTATCCCTCCCACCCTGATCCCCAAACAACCTTCAGTTTGTTTCCTGAGATTAAGAGTCTGTTATGGTTTGTTTCCCTCCCGATCCCATCTTGTTTCACTTTTTCCCTCCCTTCTCCCAGGACCGCCCCGCCCTGCCTCTCAAATTCCTCATATCAGAGAGATCATATGATAATTGTCTCTGACTTATTTTGCTTAGCATAATACCCTCTAGCTCCATTCATGTCATTCCAAATGGCAATATTTCATTTCTTTTGATGGATGCATAGTATTCCATTGCATATATATACCACATCTTCTTTATCCATTCATCTGTTGATGCGCATCTAGGTTCTTTCCATAGTTTGGCTATTGTGGACATAGCTGCTATAAACATTCGGGTGCATGTGCCCCTTTGGGCCCCATTAGGTTTTAAGAATCTTGAGAGTGGTAACTTTTCCTTATCATCTTGGTGATCCTTGCTATCTAGCTCAGTGTCTTATATAAAGTAGATTCTCAACAAATATATACTAAACTGCACTGATGAACTCAGGCTATGAGTCCCATGAGTTGACCACCTCCCTTTTTTTTTTTTTTTTTCATTTTATTTGAGAATATTGGCAGGATTTCTTTCCTTCTTTGCCTAGTAGAAGCAACAGTATCTTTGAAATATTATCTACTACAATAATATCTAACTGAAATATTGAAACATTCTTTATTCATTCATTTCCCTATGTCTGACCCTTCTGAATTGTATAGGAATCTAAGAAAAAGCATCTATGCAAAATAAATATTCAGAAATTTCTTGAAAGACTGCTTCTACAAACCACTACAGCAATTTGGTAGGTGATATCCTTGAATGAAATTTTATGTTTGTTTATCATATTCAAGAAGTAATCCAAAATTATTAGTTGCTTGTACATTTATTCTTTACTTCTCATATTTTTGAAATGCCCAGATTTATGACTTAGGTGGAATAAAATTCCTTTAAAATTCATTGTTTTAAATTTTTTGTCATTTTTTTTCTCTTACATAGGTAGGTTTGTTATTCCTTTTTACCAAAACTTTTCTTTTTCTAACTATTAAAAGAACTGTCATTTTAATTTTGGAGTTCTATTGCATCAGGGGCATTCACAAATGTAGGTTTTTACATCTGACTTTTGTTTGTTGGACTTTATTCATTAAATATTTTCTTTTTACCTATATCTATAACATATGATCACACAAAAATTCGAGAGCTACTTTTAATGAACCAAGAAGAATTACAAATAACCTGGAACATGGCAGCCATAAGGTCAAAAAGCAAAATTATAATAAATTTAAGTTACAGAGTTTTGACATGGGGCTTGCCCCACTGAGAAGTTTAGGTACAATCTAAAGACTCAAATGAATATTTCACTCACTATCATTATCAGATCAATAATCTATTGCAAGAAATATATTGTATCTGTAATGGATATATGTCTAGTTCTGATTCCCAGTTTGCATGTAAATGATCAAACTGGCATATACAGGAGTTGTTACAACAAATGACATATTGTTCTTAAGGAGACGATGCACTGCAAGTGCATTCAGCAGCAAGACAAGCCAGAAATAAAGAATGAGGAAGATATAGGATCCCAGGACCAAACACCGAACGCAGCAGGGAGATAAAAGAGAATCACTAAGAACACCAAAGGAAAACCCAGATGAAAACTTGGCTGCAGACTAGAATAGTGCTAGGTCAGATAAGTAAAGAAGAACTTCTGAGATGTCATCAGGAAAAAGAAAAGTTGAAATTGATAGATCATTAGACAGGTTTAGCTTTGTGGGAAAGTAGCACAAGAGGAGTGCCAAGCAAAGGAAATAAAAATACAAATTTCTTCAGGAAAGAAAATAAACCCATGGCATGCAGCTTGGCTCAGCAATAAAAACAACAAGGAAAGGTATATCTTTTTGATGATGAGAACCTATCAATATGGAATTAACCCTAAGTGATTTATAGCTATATTTCAAGGATAGAAAGAGGCAATGTAGGCTTGGCTGTGAAAAAAAGATAAAAGATAGCTAAATTCTGAATTTTAATTTCTAAATAATAAGGGAAATGTCTAAAACTGAAAAAAATAAGAAATAGCATAGTCATTTTTAAGAATAATACTGTAAATAAAGAAGAAATAACTTTAAAAGTTGTAGATGGTTGTCAATGAAAATGGGACTAGGAGAGAACTACAATTTTTTGGCAATTGAATAGGTTACAAATAAATAAATAAAACTTAAATATAAAGAAGCTTATCAAGTTAACCAGACACACCACATGTTCAATGATTTCTAGCTGTGGACAACAGCCCTCACAGGGTTTATGGTATATACATTCTAATGCTATCAACACCCCCACTAAACCCACCAATGGCATCCTAAACAGGGTTACCTGTTTTGACCATCACCATCTGTGAATGTAGAGAATGTGTATAAAAGAAAGGATCCAAAATTAGGCATGATAAAAAAAATTAATCCTCCAAGTTATCACTTTCATATTTTGACACTGGAATGAAGGCAATTCACCATATCCTCCTCACAAGACAGACATCATTATCCCCATTTTCCAGATGGTTTAGGTGAGACTGAAGAGATTAACTGATATGCCTAAAGCCATATACTTGGGAAGGAAGTGGGTCAAGAAGTTCAACTCAGCTTGGGTACCAAGTCCCTGCTTTTGCCTTGAAACATTCAGCTCTCTTCCCATGAGGCAGGAAGACCCTTTTATTGTCACTGGGGCTTCTGATGCTGAGCTACTAATACCAGGAATAAAAATCTCACATATTTGTAGGGCTTTACAAAGAAACATTCTGTCCTCACCTTAGGAATGTGATAAGGAAGGCACTATTATCTATGTGCTTCTAAATGAGGAAGCTGAGAGGCTTTACCCAAGTTCTCACTGCTGGTTAGAGATAGAGTCAAAACTGACAGATGTAATCCAACACTAGAGCTGCTTGTGATGGGAAAAAATATCACATCCAATAAGAGAAAAGGATCCATAAACCTTGAACCAAACCAAATATAATTTGCCTAGATAGAATAGTTTGGGATTATTATATTCGAAGAGTGCATTTGTCTCAAATTAGGTATTAAGTATTACTATAAGGATTTTGCTTTTGTTTCCCTTACAATAAAAATCAAATTCAAATTTCACTAAAGTGAATTAAGTACTACTAATTTCTTAGTCACTTTCACATGCAATATCCCAGTTACTCCTTGGAATAATTCTATGGGATCAGCATTATCAAAAGGAGACATGAAGTGTCTTCCCTTTATGACTAAGTGACTTTCCCTTTATGTTTCCAATGAATTCGTGTCATTTGGGCTGCCATGGTTCATAATCTGAAGGTTCATTAGTCTGTAATGTTATATGATTTACACACAGACTGCAAATGGAAAAAGGATAGTTACAGTATATAGGAAGCTCAAGCAACTTAGATTAGTGGCCCACCAATTTTGTCTAGACTAAACAGACTACCCACCTCTCCACCAAGACATGTGATATATTGTCAATCACTTGAAGTTTCTAGTGTATCCCTTGTGAAATTTATAATAGAACATATATGATATGCCAGGCACAATTCCAAGAAATTTATGTCTATGAATGTACTTAGTTGTTATAATAATCTTATGATAAGAGATGCTAATGTTTTATACACAAGGAAACTGAGTCACAATCACAGAAAAATTTGGTAATTTGCTCAGGTACTCACAGTTAGTAATGGGAGAACCAGGACTCAGACCTAGGCTTCAGTAACAAAATCTTTAATCACTACCTTGTACTAATTTTCTATACAGAGAATGTGATCAGCATATGTCAGCAAAACAGTCTCCTGTTTTTCTATTTTCTATTTCTTTTTGGTATTAATTTCCCCTTACTTCAGTTCTTCCATGGTATAGCCAAGGAAATAATCTTTTTAAAACACAGATCTGAACATACATCATTAAAAGGTAATTTAATGACTACTCACTAACTCACTCTTGTAAAATATTCTTTTACAACCTATCCCAATTTCCCTCTGCCTCCTCCATCCCTTGGTGTGGTGCTAATCACTGCTCCAGGGTGACAGGAGGGCAAAAGATAATCATGTGTCTAATGGATTGAGGAACTATTTTGTTCCAATACTGGGCTTGGACTTATAGATCTGAACAGAGCTCTAAAATTTCACTTTGATTGTATCTCAAGGAAAAACATATAGCCCTCTTACTTGCTCTACCAGGGCAAAGGTTTGCTGTTTCTATACAATGTAAATCAGGATCCTAATGATTTTTAAATAAATTTAATTCTCAAAATTAACCAGACCCATACAACCAGTTGCAGTTAAGTTTTCCTGTTGCAGATTTTCATAAAGGGTGTGTGTTTGTGTGTGTGTGTGTGTGTGTGTTTGAGAGAGAGTCCAATAACTATGAAATAGTGATTGCATTGCCAGCACACTGCTAAAGCTTTACTTATTTTGTGCTTTCACTGCAACTCAATGAAGTGGGTATTATTATTCCTCTTTTGAGGGTAAAAGAAAGTAAAGTTCTGAGTATCTGAGATAATAGAGAAGACAAAAATGATACCTGCTCAATAAGACCTATAAATCAGAGAACAAATTGAGGGTTGCCAGAGGGAAAGGGTGTGAGGAAAAGGGCAAAACAGGTGAAAGGGAGTAGAATATATAGGATTCCAGTTATGGAATAAGTCACAGTAATAAAGGGTACAGCATAGGGAATATAATCAATGATATGGTAAGAGCATTATATGGTGACAGATGGTAGTTACACTTGTGGTATCCATAGCATAATGGACAAAGAAGTTGAATCACTATGCTGTACACCTGAAACTAAGGTAACATTGTATGTTAACTATACTCAAATAAAAAATTAATTAAAAAAGACATGCCAAAAGCTTTAAAAAACCTTGATAGTCTTTATATTTAAATCATACACAGGTTACTTAGTACTGACTGGAAAGTGTCAGTGATATGTTAGCAATTAATAGTCTCTCTGAGATTTTCATTAATTCTAGAGCAAACACCTCTATCACAAGACTTAAATTTAATAGTGTAATTCTAAGGCAGCAATACAACATCCAAACAGAAGGAATCTGAAGATACTGAGGTAAAATCCATATTTTAGGCAAGCTGGAGATCTGCCATTAATAATTGACAGAGCAAGTAATTTTACTGTTCAAAAATTTAATTTAGAGTACATTTACATTTTCAGATTTGCCTACTCTGTCATATAGTTCCTTAGTCTTTTAAAACTATTTCTTTTTATGTGATAGGCATGGGGTTTTTCAAAATGGGTAAGTGATAGAAATTAAAAAGAAGTTAACACTGACACCATAGAAATACAAAGGATCATAAGATACTACTATGGACAATTATATACCAACAAATTGGAAAACATAGAAGAAAAGGATAAACTCCTAGAAATACAATCTTCTAAGAGTGAATCATGAAGAAATAGAAAATCTGATTATACTAATTATAAGTAATACAGTTGAATCAGTAATTTTAAAACTCTTCAAAAATAGAAGTTTAGAGCCAGACAGCATCATACTTGGTAAATTCTACCAAACATTTAAAAAAGAGTTGGTACCTAGTTTTCTCAAACTATTTCAAAAAATCAAGAAGGAAAGTTTTCAAAATACCTTTATAACACCAGCATTACCTTGATACCAAAACCAAATAAAAATACCCCCAAGAAAAGAAAACTACAGGCAATATCCCTGATGAACACAGATGCAAAAAAATCCCAACAAAATATTAACAAACTAAATTTAAGAATACAGTAAAAGGATCATACATCACAATCAAGTGGAATTTATTCCAGGCATGCAAGGATGGGTCAACATCTACAAATCAATCAATGTGATACACATAAACAAAATAAAGGAAAACATTCAGATTATCATCTCAATAAACGCAGAAAAAGCATTTGACAAAATCCAACATCAATTTATGGTAAAAACTGTCAACAAAGCAGGAATGGGGGAAAGTACCTCAACATTAGAAAGACCATATATGACAAACCCATAGCTAACATCATCTCAATACTAAAAAGGTAAAAGCTTTTCCTCTAAGATCAGGGAAAAAGATAAAGATGTTCATTTTTGCCACTTTTATTCAACACGATATTGGAAGTCCTAGCCACAGAAATTAGGCCAGAAAAAGAAATAAAAGATATCCAAAATGGAAGGAAGAGTTTAAACTTTCACTATTTGCAGATGACATGATGCCATATATAGAAAACCCTAAAGCCTCGATTAAAGGCAACTAGAACTAATAAATGAATTCAGTAAAGTTGAGGGATAGAAAATTAACAACAGAGGTTGGCTGCATTTTCTACACTAATGACAAGCTATCAGAAAGAGAAATTAAGAAAATAATCCCATTTACAATTGCATCAAAAAGTACAAAATACTTAGGTATAAATTTAACCAAAGAGTGAACGGCCTATACTCTGAAAACTATAAGACACTAATGAAAAAAATTGAAAATGACACAAATACACTGTGCTCATAGACTGGAAGAATTTATATTGTCAAAATGGTCATAGTACTTAAAGCAATCTGCAGACTCAATTCTATCCCCACCAGAACACCAATGGCATTTTTCACAAAACTAGAACAAATAATCCTAAAATTTGTATGGAACAAAAGCCCCCAAATTGCCAGAGAATTACCAAAAAGAACAAAGCCATGAGTATCACACTCCCTGATTTCAAACTGTACTATAAGGCTACGGTAATCAAAACATTATGGTACTGTCATGAAATCAACACAGAGATCAATGGAACAGGATAGGTAGCCCAGAAATAAACCCACCCATACATGGTTAATTAATCTGTGACAAAGGAGACAAGAATAGACAATGAGGAAAAAACAGTCTCTTCAATAAGTGGTTTTGAAAACTGGAAAGCCACAAGCAAAAGAATGAAACTGGACCACTGTCTTACACCATATACAAAAATAAATTCAAAATGTGTTAAAGACTTAAACCTAAAACTTGAAACCATAAAACTCCTAAAAGAAAATATAGGCAGCATGTTCTCTGACATCAGTCTTAGAAATATTTTTTAGACCAATCTCCTCAGGCAAGAGCAACAAAAACTAAAATAAATGAATAGGATCACATCAAACTAAAAGCTTTTGAATAGCAAGGAACCCATCAACAAAATGAAAAGACAACCTACTGAATGGAAGAAGATAGTTGCATATTTTACATCCAAAAAGAAGCTAATATCAAAAATATATAAAGAACCCATATAACTTAATATCAAACCAACAACCTGATTAAAAAGTGGGCAGAGGACATTTCTCCAAAGACATTTCTCCAAAGAAGTCAATAGACACATGAAGATACTCATCATCACTTGCTATTAATCAAAAAGACAAAAAAAAAAAAAAATATAGCAAGTGTTGGCCAGGATATGGAGAAAAGGGAACATTCATACCCTACTGGTGAGAGTGTAAATTGCCACAGCCCCTACGAAAAACAGTATGGAGATTCCTCAAAAAATTAAAAATAGAAATACTATATGATTCAGCACTCCACTTCCTGGTATTTATCAAAAAAAACCAAAGACACAAATTCAAAAAGATACATGCACCCCTATGTTCATTAGCAGCATCCTTTACAACGGCAAAGATATGGAAGCAACCTGAATGTCCATCACCAACCTATGTGGTGTCTTAAGACAACCTAAGTGTCTTCATGTGAAAACACACACGCGCGCACACACACACACACACACACACACACACACACAGGCACACAGGAATACTACTCAGCCATAAAAAAGACGAAATCTTGCCATTTGTGACAACATGGATGGACCTAGGGGATACTATACCAAGTGAGATAAGTCAAACTAAGAAAGACAAATATCATAGGATTTCACTTATATGTGGAAATCTAAAAAACAAATGAACAAACAAAACAGAACAGAAACAGACTCTTACATATGGAAAACAAACTTTTGGTTACCAGATGGGGAGCGGTTGGGGGTAGATGAAAGAGGTAAAGGGGATTAAGAGGTATAAACTTCCAGCTATAAAATAAATAAGTCATGGAGATATAATGTACAACACAGGGAATAGTATAGACAGATGGTAACTAGACTTATCATGGGAATCATTTTGTAATGTATAAAAATATTGAATCACTGTAATGTACATTTGAAAATAGGATATTGTATGTCATTTACACTTCAATAAAAAAGAAAACGTGTAAGAGAAAGCACTCTCCTATCTGTTATTTAAACCAGTATGTTCTAAAGTACCTCTCATTCTCTTTGATGCTATGCTGCAGCATGTCTCATAGAACAACCTTTTTAAAACCTTTCCATTTCTTTGGTCAGAGATTAGACCATTTGATGTCATATATAGACAATAAAATCCTTTTTATCTCAGTGGTATTTCATTAAACTTTGTAACTTAGAAACAAAACGGACTTAAAGTCAAGCCAAGACACATCTTTAAGATTGCTATGATAATGCTAATATGCCCTTTAAAATTGAGGCTGGCTGGGAAATTGAAAGGGTGACAAGTGGAACCAACCTGCATCAAACTGGCATGACACCAGACATTGGCATGGCCTAAGTGACAGCTGCAGCATCTGGAGAGAGCTTGATAAGAAAATCCTGTTATAATACTGAGCTGGTTTTCCTTAAATTACATCTTATATGATTTCATAGGTGCCGTATTTTATTTTAGAACAAAATTTATTTCTTTTGAAACTGAAATACTCTTGTCCTTAAGCAAATGTGAAGGAAGTGGCATTTGGCTGTCCTTTGGCAGAAGGAAAACCCATGTATATTTAATTGGACACTTTACCTGAGGGATTTTCATTATGAGAACGGAGTGTGAGACCATAACTTTGGGTAGCAACCTAAGTGCTGTCAGAGCTCTCAAAGCAAAGAGTTCAACAAAAGAGCTGCTGTCTGTGACAGTTGTTACAACACACTGAGTGGTCCTGGGAAGCCGGCTGAGAAAGTAGAACCAAGTCTCAGTTTCACTCCCAACTGAACATCCTGAAAGTCAACCGGCAAACCAGGAGCTTAGGCATTATGGAGTATGATAAGGAGGCCCCACAGGCCCACAGGCCCTGCTTCATTGCAGAGGGACATACTCTATGCCAAGACCATTCTCTCATCATCTCAGCTGACAGCTTCAGGCTGTGGGTCTCCACTGAAGGAGACGGCCCCTTTTTAGCAAAATGCCTCTCCTCCTGGGGACCCAAAAGACAAATGGTCTCCCTTCTCTTTTTCATTTTTTTCAAATGTGCTTATTAAACAACCACAGGCACTGTGACTCTATGATTTGGACTTCTGTAATAGAAAATTAATACTAAAATGACTGTCCCTCAGCTCCAAGACCACTAAAATGAGCATCTATATAAACAGACAGCTGAAATACAGCATCAATGGAAGAATGTACCAAGAATTACCACCACCGTGGCCCTCATTGTTTTCCCACCATGTGGAAATGCACACTCTCAGTTTTGAATATTTCTCATTTTTTTCCTAGTTTCAGGGAGACTCTTCTTTAGGAATGCATGAGCGGCTGACCCACAACCCTTTTAAATTTTGACTTATCTTTTATAGACATTATTACTTGATCTATCACTTTTATAAAATAATCCAAACTCAAAAATTAAAAGATGTATAAACTAAAAGAAAAAGAAAATGAAAATAGAACTGAAAAAAATTTCTTAAGTGATGTGACATATTTTACTTTTCTTTTTTTTTTTTTAAAGATTTTATTTATTTGACAGAGAGAGATCACAAGTGGTCAGAGAGGCAAGCAGAGAGAGAGAGAGAGGAGGAAGCAGGCTCCCTGAAGAGCAGACTCGATCCCAGGACCCTGAGATCATGACCTGAGCCGAAGGCAGAGGCTTAACCACTGAGCCACCCAGGTGCCCCCATATTTTACTTTTCTTAAGAATCACAAAGCTAAGTCATAAATGAGAAGGTGTAGTATTTGGAATACATAAATTTATTATGTTAGCTTTCTTAAATCTTTTTGGAATTAAGGTGGAGTATGCAGAAGTATAAATGAGTACAGGTTTAAGATATGATCTCCGCACTCACAGAAAGATAATAAACAGGTTGAAGAATGAAATCAAATAGAAAGCTAAAAATAAATCTGATCAAAGGCAACAACAAACTATCAGACACTGGTAGCAGTTCATCCCAAAATGAGGACGGACAATAATCTCTAATATGTATAATAATATTTATATCATTGGCATATTATTTTTCAGAGAATCCTACATGGAAACAGTTGGTGCCACATGGGTGATTTATCATAAAGTCTCAGTGAGGATCCCAGAAAATGCTAGCCTTGGATGTGAGAGCTACTTTTTCTGCCCATTCTCCACTCCCCTATCTTGCAAACCCAATGCCAAGGTTTATACACTTTTGCTCCTTGTACTGTATGTCCCCCATTTCAAGAAAACTTAATGATGTTTGCTCAATTAGCTAGTTGGCCCAAAAATACAGTACAGGAATTAGAATGAAGTCAGGAGGTAAAATGGCTCCACAAGCTGCTGCCTCCCTCACCACCTAAAAGAGGCCCTTCTGTATTTTAGTCATTATATTCACAAAAGGAAAGGGGGCATTTTCTAGATACTTTGCTCAAAGGCCTCATATTTAAACCTATTTCACTGACTACTGACTAGCAATATTCCCCTACAAAGTATTCATCACCCTACCACAGGAATTTATTCATGTTAGTATGTCTTGAGTGTATTGCAATTAGACATTTTTCTTTTTACTAGCACTTTCTGTTCCTACCCTGTGGTTTTGAAAAAAGAGAGAGCCAGATATAAAGAGAGAATAGAGAGGCTTCTTGTCACCCCAATTCTCATAAATTCCTGATTATAAATCTGGCTTCTGACTTTAATTAAGGTGCCTTATAGTTCTCACATTTTGTCAGTTAGCATGGACATCCTAGTTCCCTGCCGCTGGGGGGTCATAATGTGTCCCAGAGCTTACATTAAAATGCACAATGAGAAAATGAAATTCCTGGCACCTGAAGTTTCCCCTTGCTCTCCCTATTTTCACCTTTTTCCTTTGTTATTTTTATTTTATTTTTATTATAGAATCATCCTGTTACACCACCAATGGGACCACTACATTGTGGCAACAAAGGAAGTATCTGTCAGAAAATGCACACTGGCTAAGAATGAACAAAACATCAGCTGAGTTGGGGTTATTATCAAGATCCTTTACCATGACTTAGTCTTATCCATTCTTTTGTCCTGAGCCAATTACACTCTGCCTGAGCTTATGATCAACTTCCTCCCTTGACCAAGCTCAGTGCATATTGCATGACTCCAACCAATTTTAGCTGCTTATGTCCCCAGGCAGATTCACATATTATTTGTTCCTTTGGATGAATGGTCATTCAGCAACCATTACCGAGTGTATTAGTAGTGCCTCAGGACAAGAATCACATCCAGAAATAAGTATGGACATCCCACACACTGCCAGCTGTTTATTCACCACATGATTACAAGACTATGTGCTCTAATCTACCATGCCAATCCTAAAATAGTTTAGTCATCTTAATGAAAGAGGAAAAAAACTCACTGGAAATATATATGTACATACACACACACACACACACACACACACACACCGATACATATATAGATAGATACAGGTGCAGATATGTGTGTGGGTGTCTAATAGTTTTTGCCAATTTTCTTCCCAACAGATTCAAACTCTCTTCTGTTATCAAGTATTTATGACCTTAATAGAGTTCAAGGATCCCAAGACCTAGGAAAAGAATTTGATTGATCTATGCTAATCATGATCTATGCTAAACATTTGAGTAGTTGAGTCATGGGCATTTGATCCAATGCTGGTCAATAGACACTGAAAAAAAAATGCTGTGGGACTTTCTAGAAGGGTTTACTGGTTAAGAAAATGAAATGTATAGGAGGAAGATCTTCTCATATATAAGTCTTCAGGTTGGTATATGATTCCTGGAAGTGCTACAGCTACCATGTAACCATGAGGGGAAGTTCACTGAATAAGTCAGAAGGTAACCATGAATAGTGCCAGCACATGCATCCTTAATAAGATCCTTGAACTGCTAAATTAACCAACCATGGATATTACTTACCTGTGCTTTTCTTATCATGCAGGAACATAAATGGCTTAATTTTTGTGAGTAATGGAAAGTGGGTAACATGCCATTTTTACTTGGATTTTCTAGTACTTGTAGCTGGAAACATTCTAGCAGGCACAACCCGTATTTCCAGCTACAATACTTTTCTTTTTGTATTATGAAAATTTCGAAGTTCAACCATTCTAAGCATATGGGTGTAAGAATGAGCAGTCACCTAGTTCTTTAAATTTATTAACCAAACATTATGTCTATGTCTCTTCTCCTGTTATGACAGCTAAACATTTTTTAAAAATTGTGTGCGATAGCATTTTATGAAAACTAGAGCAAGTCACAAAGAAAGATGACAAACCCGGGGCAGAAAAAAATTGCCCAAAATAAGTCATCCAATATAGGAATGTCTAAAGCATTCTCTAAGGAAGGAAGCCCTAGAAAGCTCAGAGAAGCCAGGAACAAAGAGGAATAGTCAGGTGGAATCTGAGAATTCCACAGTAGGTAGAACAGAGTGGGTGCTCTACTACTGAGGCAGAGAATGGGTTGAGTGACTACATTATTTGTGCTTCCCCATGAAAAATAAAATTGCAGAGCTCCTTGTTCAGAAACTGTTAAGTATTTCAAGGCAGAGAGCAGAGAACTAAAACAAGCTTGGAATCCTAAAAGGATCCTTAGAAAGTGTGGGGCTCTGAGCAACTTTAGGGGTACCATATCCATAAAGCCACTGTGGAAGCTATACACCTAAGAGGTATGATTATGGTCAGTGTATATAGAGGGACTGAGATGGGTAATGAGGTTACAAAGTGCGAGTGAGCCCCAGAAAACATTTCTTAGTTTGTTTCCAGTCCAGAACTAGGAATGTAGAGTACTGGTAGCATACCTCTATAGTTGACTCTATCATAGACTCTCATATTTCAGATGAAAATCATAATATGAAATGCTATTTAAGTGACAGGGAAATAGTTGATATAAAACATTAATAAAGGTAGCTGGACATAAAATTGTATGTGTATATGTATGTATATACAATTGTATGTGTATATGAATGTATGTATATATAATTGTATATGTATATGTATGTATGTATACATTTATAGGGTGTGCATATAAATAGATTCAAATGAAGTATACCAAAATATATTAATAGTCCAAAATATATTAATAGTATGTATATTAGTTAACTAAGATATCATAAGAAAGCACCATAAACTGAGTGGCTTAAAGATACACATTTATTGTCTCACAGTTCTAGAAGCTGGAAGTCTGAAATCAGGATGTTAGCGAAGTTGATTTCTTCTAAGGGCTGTGGGAGAAGGATCTGTTCAGGTCATCTGTCCTTGGCTTCTAATATGGTTAACTTTATGTAGCATTTTATTTGTATATCTCCAAATTTCCTGCTTATGACACTAGTCATTTTGGATTAAGGACCTCATTCTAATGACCTAATTCTACTTTGATTACTTCTCTAAAGATACTATTTCTAAAGATACTGGAGGTTAGAACTTTGACGTATGAATTTGAGGGTTGAGGGGACATGACCCATATACTACAATAACCATATGGTGGACTATATTTTTTTCTTTATATATTCTCATAGCTTTCAAAGACTGTTCAGTCAATTTTATAATGACAGAAAATATTACAAAAATATAGATTTTGACAATGGTCTAAATAACAAGCCAAAAATACCAATAATAGGATACTGGCTGATTGTAACAGAAGAGTCTTGGTGAGGAATATGGGGAAATAACATATAGTGTGTAAGAAAAGACTGTATCATGTTGAGTGAATCATTTTGTAGCACCAACATAGGTAGTTCATTTGAGCAACATATTTCTATTTAAAGAATTTTATATCCTTAAGAATAATCATCCCAACTCTCAATCTTTTTTCCTTCCCACACAACTTCTCTCACTATGCTGATCCAGGATTCTAGCTCTACAATTAAAATTATACCATATATCTGTGAACCCATTCCAACTTCCAGAATCCCAAACCAAGTGCATCTAACACATTCTAAGGAACCCTCAAATTCTGATTAGATTGAAACTGGTAGTATAAATACCCACTCCGAAATATATTTACTCTTTACTATGTTTTAAGAGTCCAACAAGCCTATATTCTCACAGAATTTAATCACTTTAGAGCTGTGATTCATAGTTACTTTACAGGGTTATTGTAAGAATGACTATTAGTTATCATTATTTCCGTTTTTCCTTTATTCTATCAAATATTTTTATTAAGAACTCATAGTGTACACAATACAATTTAGGATATATTTGTTCATAATTTTTTGAGTGGAACAACTTGTTAATATATTCAAGGCAGTGGCTCAATTGTTAGGGGAACTAATTAAGCTTTGTTCTATTCCATTTGTACAGACTCAATCCTAAAATCCCCACTTGACCATGTGCTATCTGAAAAGAAACAAACAAAATGGTCCAAGAACATAAGATACTCAATCAGTTAATCAATATAATCCCTAGGAAGAATCAAACACACACAGAGAGAGAGAGAGAGAGAGAGAGCAAACATACAAAGTTTCAACAAATACTAAGATCACTAAAAAGCATTTTGGATACATTTCAAAGGAAGTTACAGGAACATGTCACCCATCAAAATCAAAACACTTAGCTGTCACTGAAATTTCACAAGACAAATTGGAGCTGCCAAAATCTTCTAGAAATTCTATACACTTCAAGGATGAACATAGTCTTTGTACTGCTTCTTAGCTTAACAACAAAAATATAGATGGAAACCATAAACATAAACTTAGACTCTTCTAAGGGCTTAATTGCTCAACATTATGATTTTAGCTGACATTAACAACAGTTTACTTCAAATTGGTATTCACAATATAAAGTAGCAATTATAATTGAAGATATCATTTATTAAATCATACCCTGACAATGTCAAGTTTGTTTGTTTGCCATTATGGAAGATAGAGTTTGTTATTTTTATTTTTTAACAAGAGAAGATCAAATATATATTCTCCATCACAATGTGACAGTACAGAAGTTGATGTGCCTTCTATACAGGGTTTTAATTTTTTTTCAGGGTTTTAATATTTTTAAAATCAGGAAATGCTACTGTCTTCAGAGTCTGAAGTCAAAGGACATTTTCATGTTGAATCAGTGTCATTTACTTTTCAATGGACATGTGAGTGGCTACTATGTGTAAAGCACTGTTAAAAATTCTACATGAGTTAAAAATATACAGCCCCATCTCCATTCTTCAATACAATCATAATCTAATAGAGGCAATAATACATAAGAAAATTATGTTCCCAGACAATATAATTGCTTTGTAATTGATGCAAATAAATAGCTATGAAGATTTAAGTGATGGAAAACACTTTTCTGTGCAGCGTAATTGTGAAACCCTTCAAACAGAAAGTTCTGGGTCTTAAAGGATGAGAAAGATTTCCCTAAGAGGCCATGAAAAAGAAGAACCCCCCCAAAATTTCAGCCAATTCACAAAGTGAGAAAAGTACAAGAAGTATTTGAGAAACAGCCAGAATTATAGCTGGATTGGAAGGAGGGCCAAAAATCATAAAACAGGAAAAAGAGAGAGAAGGCCAAAGATCAAGGGATGGCCAAAGCAAAAGAAGACAAAAATGCAAATCTCACAAGTATCTTTCGTTCTATTATTTGGCATTTTGCTTCTTGGTTTTCAAGTGGGACTCGGCTTATTTACAAGAATTACTGTCAACAATCACGCCATAATTTTGAAAAACAGGGAATGCCAGGCACATACACTAGACTTCTCCACATGGCATGTTCCTCAACAACAAACAGGTTTCTGAAATTTCAGAAATTATGATTCTTTTCATGTCTGATGAAAATACTTCATAAAGAACTCCATGTATTATTGATCATCTTGGTAAAAGTGAGTTTAATGGTCTTTTTTTTTTTTGGAAATGGGAGTTAGATCTGGATCAGAAATAAGAGGTTGTAACTGAAATAGAATAAATTAAAACTGTTCCCTTTTATTAGTTCAAGTTTTTAAGAGAAACTCTTATGTCTAATCTTCTGAACTCAGAATTCTGATTTTCAGCAGACTAATCAATAATGCTATCTCTCTCTTTCCTCACTCTCTCTCTTTCTTTTTCTCTCTCTCTCTCTCACACACACACAATCTCTGTTACCATTAATTTTAGCCTTAAAATTGAGCAGGATTTGGTAAATTCAACACAAACGAGCAGGAAGTTCTAAGTTTCAGTGAAAGACCAAAATTTTCCATACTTATTTACTGCATTACATTTAAATCAGTAATACAAAGATGGTTTGTCTTTATGCTAACAGTTAATGCAGTATTTTCAAAGAACAACAGAAAAATAATTGGTAATAGATTAAGCACTGTTTTTTTTTAATATTTCAATTCTTTCTTCTTTCACACCTATCTTATACTCTTGTTAGATATATTTCCTACCAGATATCTTATATTCCTAATACTATAATGCTATCTCTCTGATACCAAATTAGTCACTTAAAAATAGCTCTATGACCTTGGAAAATCATGTAAGTTTCCTGAGCCTCCATTTTCCTATTTGAAAAAAAGTACTACTATTTAAATGAACCATTCCATGTATCATGCCAAGATTTTGAATTTCTACATTTTACCTTCCTTCTATGAAAAATTATAATCTCAGTTGCTCCTCTGAGTACCAGATTGTGCCATTTATAAATATGATAATTAAAGTAATGATCAGAGACTAGATTTTCAAGTGCATATTTTGGTGTGAATACATTACTCAGTCCTCCCCTTCTGGCTTGGGAGAATGCACCAGCATGCTCATGCCAGCCGCTGAGGTTAGAAAGCGTTCTGCCTATAAGGATCCTAGATTTTCACTTCACAATGACTTTATCAGCTTCTGCAGCTGCTGGATAATGCAAGCTCCTAAGAGGCTCTAAGAGACACTTGGACACCTGTCAAACCAGGTGCAGTGGGACAGCAATTGCCCAAGAAATATCTAGACTGGTATGGAGCCAACTCGTTCTCCACCTTAAAAAAAAAAAAGGCTAATGTGATCACATTTAGGTAACAGTCCCCTTTCCCATCCAGACATTTTTACAGGCACTTAAAAGACAGAAAGGTGTGTTTTTGAAAAACCTGAAGCAAGGGCTAGCTCAGAATCCAGAAATGACACTTACTTATTAGCCTGTTCTGAAATGTTACCTAGTTGTTAATCATTAATGAGACACTAAATTTATGAAACCTTGAAGTGAAACAGAAGACTAAGATTTTGGCATCAAGTTTCATTTGTATCAACTTTCTGGAAAAAAAAAAAAAAAACAGCTCAGTAAGTTGGACTACAGTCTGCTGGGACTACCCCAGGGCATCAGTGTTGTTCTGTAAAATCACACTATATCATCAGCATACATGTGCACAGGGGAGAAAACACATTAGACTGTAAGATAATCGTCAAGCAGAGAAAATAAAATACGCCCTCAGGCGTCCCATTTGTAATTCCCTTGAATCTATGATCACACGGCTTTCTTTCCTGTACAATTCCTCAAGAAAATGCAAACCACTTTATGCAGCCACTACAAGGCCCCAAATCCCTCCAGTTTTCTAGGGGTAATTTATGGCCAGCTCAAGAAAAAGCCTTAGAGAGGTCAATAAAAATTGCTCCAATCACACAGTCTTCATCTATTACATTAGAGATACTGTGGGTGCCAAATCCTGGGTGATACGTTTACTATGAAGCCTGACAAGAAGAACCAGCAAACCCTTTGGCTGCAGGTAGTTTGAAATGTGTACATATGCATTGTTTTTTGCTTTGTTTTGTTTTGTTGTTGTTGGCTTTTTTTTTTTCCCAGAAACAGAACCAAAACAGGACTTGGCTAAATCAAGTGTCTTGATTCCTTTTCTGTAGGGGTGAATCACACTGGCACATGTCCCAAGATGAATGAGGAAAGACGTCAGAACAGAGGTACTTATCTCAGCTGTTAAAGGAGTTACCAAATAAAGAAACTGGGCTTTTCACTGAGATTGTGTCTTAATTTAATGTTCATCAGGAAATAATTCCAAACCTTCCAATGCATAAATTAATTTCTCTCCACGAAAAATGCACATTAATTTCTCCTGTGTGCATCTGTGGACATGAAGGCACAGTACCCACCACCATTACCAAAATGCATCACCAAAAGGTAAGAGAAATCACAATAATGGTCTGGTGTTTGTCATCAGAGTGTCACAGCTTTAAATGTTTACAGTTAATTATTTTAAATTTTTTTTCATATATATTTCCTATTCCTTAAATATATATTTCCATTCTTAAAAAAAACTTTCTAGATGTTTCCAGAGACGAATTCCCTATTTACATATATATGAAACAGAAGAGTGGCCTCCAGCTTTCTCAGTCTTCTCATTATAAACACAGTGTACATCAGTCAGGGTTCTCCAGAGAAAGAGAACCAGTAGATTATATAGAGACATATATGAGAAGATTTATGGGAATTGGCTCATAATGATTATGGAGCTTGAGATATGCCATCTGCAAGCTGAAGAACCAGAAAAGCTGAGGTTTACTTCAATCTGAGTCCAATGGCCCAAGAACTGGGAGCTTTGATATCCAAGGGCAGGAGAATCTGAACATCCCAGCTCAAGAAGACAGAGTGAGAATTCACCCTTGTTAAACTGTTCTACTAGTCCTATCTACTATAAAAAGACAATATAAGAAAATAACTATATGCATTTTAAGGGGAGACAAGTAATATGATTGTCTATATAGGTAGAAAATCATGGATTCATTCATTCATTCATTCAGGTCTGCAAATAATAAGCAAGCACAGCAAAGTCCCAGAACACAAGGTGAATACTTAAAATGTCAATTGTTTTCTTATATTCTAGTAATCAACAACTGAAGTTTGAAATGTAAAAAAAAAATGCTATTTACAACAATACTGTCCCTCCTAAAAACAATATGCTTATGTATAAATCTTTAAAATGCAGTATTAGTATGTAACAAATTATGAAAAAATTGATGTAAGTAATTTTTTAAATATTTAAATAAACAGAAATAATCTGTGTTTACAAATTGGAAGAGTTAATGTTAGCATTATGAATTCCAAGGGACCTGGGTGGCTCAGTTGGTTAATTGTCTGCCTGTACCTCAGGTCATGATCCCAGGGTCCTGGGATAAAGCCCCACATCACGCTCTCTGCTCAGTGGGGAGCCTGCTTCTTCCCCTCTGTCTGTCTGCCACTCTGCACATTCTCTCTCTCTCTCTCTCTATTGTCAAATAAATAAATAAAATCTTAAAAAAAAATTGTGACTTCCTACCAAGTTGATCTATATAGATTCAATGCAATCCAAATCAAAATTACATTAAGCTATTCTATAGATATCAAGAAATTTATTCTAAAATGTGTATGGAAAAGCAAAAGACCTAGAACAGCCAACACAGTATGAAAGAAGGAGAAAAAAGTTGGAGGATTCATACCTGATTTCAGGCCTTACTACATTTAAAGTCATGGTAATCAAAAGAGCATGATATTAGTGAGTGCACAAACATATAGATCAATGAAAAAAAAAAGTGGAAAACCCAGAAACAGACTCACACAAACATTGTCACTGATTTTTGACAAAATAATAAAAATAATGCAATGGATAAAGAGCTTTTTTTTTTTTTCAACAAATGGTGCTGGAACAAACAATTGCACATCTAATTACTAAGAAATGAACATAGACATCTCACACATTTCATAAAAATTAATTAGTAATAGATCATATATCTACGCATGGAACACAAATTAAAAAGTGAGTAAAGGATCTAAACAGCATCCCACAAAGAAGGTAGACAGATATCAAAGAAGAATATTAAAAGATGCTCAACACCATTTGTCTTTACAAAATCTAAAACTAAAATGAGATAGCCTATACACCTATTACAGTGGCTAAAATACAAAGAAACAAAAAAAGCAAAAAAACCTGATGATACTAATTGCTGCTGGGGAAATATAGCAACATGGACTCTCATTTGCTGCTGTTGGGAATGCAAAATGGTACAGCTACTTTGGAAAATAATCTGATGATATAATCAGATAGCAGTCATACTATTAGATATTTACCCAACTGATTTGAATACCAATGTCCATACCAGAATCTAAATGTGAAACTTCATGGCAGTTTTATTCATAATTGTCCAAAACTAGAAGCAATCCTAAAGTCTTTCAATAAAAGACTGCATAAACATGAAGCTGTAATGGTGAATACATAATACTAGGTATTTGTCAAAACCCATGAACCCTTACAGCTTGAAAAGTGAATCTTAATGTATACACATTTTTAAAATCATTTCAAAGATTAGGGGGATCCCACGATAGAATACAGAAATTGAAAACAACAACCTGATGGTATTAAAAATTTATAACACAACTTTACTGAGCATGGTGAGGCATAAGGTACTGACATAATTAATTTAGGAAATGAATAGTCTGAAAGACTAAAGGCAAAAGAAATGTACATAAGCTACAATGCTTATCAAATCTAGTTGATAAAATTATCTCTCATGAGGGCACAAGTTAACAAATCAGATACTGCTATACTTTTATACTAGAATCAAATAAAGTAAATAGTTTCTTAACCTTAGGGTAGGAATTTACAGTTAAGCAAGAGGTAGAGGCTATAATGATGTAAACAATAATGTATTAGAATTGAACACATCACTATCAAATCATGTTTGCCTTAAAATATAAATACAGAAATACTTATATATATTGTGTTAGTATAGACATATATATTTCTTCGATCTGTTAGCTGACAGAACTTAGAAGTAATTACAACCCAGAAAAATGAGTAACCTAATGCCCAGACCTTTGTTTAAAATATAATTTTTAATAAGAGAAACTAGGTTTCCTTGGGGAAATGGTTAATTCTAGGACTTGGCAGAAAATACTAAAGTCTGAAGTATCTTGTAGTACCAGAAAGAAGTGCTTATAAGAGTTCCACAATAAGAAAGAAGGCACAAGATGGCGGAGAGTAGGGAACTGTATTTCAACTGGTCTCCTGAATTTAGGTGGATATCTACCAAGCCAGTCTGAACACCCAAGAAAACAGCTTGATACATAGGATTATATGTCTGGATCTCTGCAGGGGCAGAGGATCTTCAGTCAAGAGGTACAAAGGATGGAATTGTGATTGCGTGAACAGATATCAGGGGATAAACAGAAGGGGGAGGGGGCCACCAGAAGCTACCCACTGGAAAGTAAAATAATACACCAGTGCAAAAGCATCCTGCAGCTGGGGACAAACGATAGCTTGTGGAGCAGTGTTGGTGGGATGGGAAGCACCTGGTAAGACCTCCAACAGGATCCAGGAGTTTAAGGGGCAAATGCCAGGACCAGGGCAGCCGCTTGTGTGGACCTGTGCCTGTGGACCTGGGGGGCTAGCTGTCGCTGCTGTTCACACCACCCAGACCAGGATTGCCTGTGGTTTTGGAGGCACAGGGGACAGAGTTTAGTGGGGTCCACCATTGAGAGGATCACTGGGGGTATGCACTGCTATGGAAGGCTGTGATTTGCATGGTTCTTGCAGAGGAGGAGACTGTGTTCTGGAGAGTTTAGAGGGGAGCAGACTGTGGCTTCTCTCCTCTGGGGTGGATGTCTGCGTGCAGACATTTTCTTTTGACTCGACCCTCCAAAAAACCACCAGAGAAGAAAAGCCAAAAAAAAAAAAAAAAAAAAAAAACAGTTTGCACAGAGCCCAGCCCCTTGATAGGGGGGCCAGGGCAATTCCACCCAAGCAGGGTTGCCTGAAAAACAACGTGGCAGGCCCCTCCCACAGAAAACACACTGGAAGAAAAAGACCATGACAACCTGAGGGTCCCCATAAAACTGTAAAATCCCAGCACTAGGGGAAGATAGCATACTAAACTCCTGGTGTTGCCTCGCAGACTGCATATTTCTTATATACAACTTTTTTATACTTTCTCATGTTTCTTCAGTTTTGTCTTTTTACCTATTTAACATTTCAACTAGGTGTGTAATACCTGATCCCTAGTAAATTTTTAACTTCTGCTCTTTCACACATATACTTCTTTTTTCTTTTTCATTTATTTATATATAGATAGATATAGATATAAGCTTCAGTGTAGTCCTTTTTTCCCTATACAATACTACCTTTATGTATATATACACCAGTTTTAATTTTCCTGTAACTCTGGGAAGTAGTGTTCTCTAACAAAGAGAACAAAATACACCCAAGAAGAATTGAAACACCCTACCTCACCCACATTAAGAGATTATAGTTCCCCTGTCCCTTTGTTTTGTTTTGTTTTTAACTTGATAAATCTTATTCTTTGGTTTCCTTTTGGCTGGGTTTCCTTGGGTGTGGCTTCCAATCGCTCAGAATTTTCTCAGGGTGCATCTTGTCTGAATTGAGGTTGATATTTTCAACTCTATACATTCCCTCAACCACCTCTCAACAGAATGACTAGAAGGAGGAACTCCAAACAACAAGAAAAGAACCAGAGACAATGGCTACTCCCACAGACCTAATGGATATGGATATAAGCAAGATGTCAGAAATAGACTACAAGGTAACAGTTATGAAGATAATAGCTATGCTGGAGAAAACCATTAATGGTAAGATAGATTCTCTAAGGGCAGAATGAGAACTAATCAGGCTGAACTTAAAAATGCTATCAATGAGATGAACTATAAATAGATACTCTAACAGCTAGGGTAAACGAGGCAGAAGAATGAATTAGTGACCTAGAAGACAAACTGATAGAAAAAAAGGACTAGGAGGAGACCTGGAAAAAACACCTTAAAATCCATGAAAACTGAATTAGAGAAATAAATGCCATGGAATGTTTCAATGACACAATTACTGGGATCCCTGAGGGGGTGGAGAGAGAGAGGACTAGAAGATACATTTGAGCAAATCTTAGCAAGAACTTCTCCAATCTGGGGAAAGAAACAAGCATGCATGTCCTAGAGGCAGAGAGGACCCCTCCCAAGATTAGAGAGAACAGACCAATATCCCAGCATGTAATAGTAAAACTCATAAATCTTAGAACCAATGAAAGTATCTCAAGGGCAGTTAGGGGGAAGAGATTCCTCATATACAGAGGAAGGAACATCAGAATAATGTTAGACCTTTCCACAGAGACCTGGCAAGCCAGAAGAAACAGAAGGAAAACTTCCAAACTCATTCTATGAAGCCAAAATTACCCTAATCCCCAAACCAGGCAAAGACCCCATTAAAAAGGAGAATTTCAGACCAAGATTCCTGAGGAATATGGATGTCAAAATTCTCAACAAGATCCTAGCTAATAGGATCTGACAGTACATTAAAAGAATTATCCATCATGACCAGGTGTGATTTATCCCTGAGATGCAGGGGTGTTTCAACATTCACAAATTAATCAATGTGATAGAACACATTAATAAGAGGAGAGAGAAGAACCATATGGTCCTCTCAATTGATGCAGAAAAAGCATTTGACAAAATACAGCATCCTTTCCTGTTTAAAACTCTTTAGAGTGTAGAGATAGAGGAAACATTCCTCAATTCCATAAAAAACATCTATGAAAAGCCCACAGCAAATATTCTCAATGGGGAAAAGCCGAGAACCTTTCCCTTAAGATCAGAAACATGACAAGGATGCCACTCTTGCCACTATTGTTCAGCATAGTACTAGAAGTCCTAGCAACAGCAAACAGAGAACAAAAAGAAATAAAATGTATTCAAATTGGCAGAGAAAAAGTCAAACTCTGCCTCTTCACAGATGACATGATACTTTATGTGGAAAACCCAAGATTCCACCCCCAATTACTAGAACTCATACAACAATTCAGTAATGTGGCAGGGTACAAAATCAATGCACAGAAGTCAGTTGCTTTCCTAATACACTAACAATGTAACTGTAGAAAAAGAAATTGGGGTATCAATTTCATTTACAATAGCACCAAAAACCATAAGATTCCTTGGAATAAACCTAACCAAAGAGGTGATGGAGCTATACTCTAGAAACTATAGAACATTTGTAAAAGAAATTGAAGAAGACACAAAAACATGGAAAAACATTCCATGCTCATGAGTCAGAAAAATAAACATTGTTAAAATGTCTATGCTACCCAGAGCAATCTATATGTTCAACAACATCCCAATCAAAATACTAATGGCATTTTTCAATGTGCTGGAACAAATAATCCTAAAATTTGTAGGGATCCAAAAAGACCCTGAATCATTAAGGAAATGTTGAAAGATAAAAACAAAGCCATGGACATCACTTTGCCCGATTTCAAGCTATATTACAAAGCTGTGATCAACAAGACAGCACGGTACTGGCTCAAAGACAGAACATAGATCAGATGGAACAGAATAGAGAGCCCAGATATGGACTCTCAACTCTATGGTTAACTAATCTTCAACAAAGCTGGAAAAAATATCCAATGGACAAAAGACAGTCTCTTCAATAAATGGTGCTGGGCATTAGACAGCTGTATACAAAGAATGAAACTCGACCACTTTCCTACACCATACACAAATATAAACTCTAAATGGATGAAAGACTTCAATGTGCAACAGGAATCCATCAAAATCCTAAAGGAGAACATAGGCAGTAACCTCTTCAACATCAGTCACAGCAATTTCTTTCAAGACACATCTGCAAAGGCAAGGGGGAAAAAATGTGAAAATGAACTTTTGGGGCTTCATCAAGATACTTCTGCACAGCAAAGGAAATAGTCAATAAAACAAAGATGCAACCCAGGGAATAGGAGAAGATATTTGCAAATGACACTACATATAAAGGGCTGATATCCAAGATCTATAAAGAACTCCTCAAACTCAATACCCAGAAAACAAATAATCAAGTCAAAAAATGGGCAGAAGACATGAAAAGACACTTCTCCAAAGAAGACATATGAATGGCCAATAAACACATGAAAAAATGTTCATCATCATTAGTCATCAGGGAAATTCAAATCAAAACCACATTGAGATACCACCTTACACCAGTTAGAAAGGCAAAAATTGACAAGGCAAGAAACTACAAATGTTGAAGAGGATGTGGAGAAAGGGGAACCCTCTTACACTGTTTGTGGAAATGCAAGGGTGGTACAGCCACTTTGGAAAACAGTGTGGAGGTTCCACCAAAAACTAAAAAGAGAGCTACCTTATAACCCAGCAATTGCACTACTGGATATTTACCCCAAAGATACAGATGTAGTGAAAAGAAGGGCCATGTGCACCCCAATGTTTATAGCAAGAATGTTTACAATAGCCAAACTGTGGAAAGAGTTAAAATGCCCTTCGACAGAAAAATGGATAAAGATGTGGTCCATATATACAATGGAATACTACTCAGCCATCAGAAATTTTGCATCAACAAGGAAAGAACTGGAAGATATTATGCTAAGTGAAATGAGTCAAGCAGGGAAAGTCAATTATCATATGGTTTCACTTATTTGTGGAACATAGGAAATAGCATGAGGATATTAGGAAAAGGAAGGGGAAAATGAAGGGGAAATCAGAGGGGGAGAAAAACTCTGAGAGACTATGGACTCTGGGAAACAAACTGAAGATTTTAGAGGGGAGGGGGGTTGGTGGGTGGTTAGCACAGTGATAGGTATTAAGGAGGACATGTATTGCATGGAGCATTGGGTGTTATATGTAAACAATGAACCATGGAAAACTACATCAAAAACTAATGGTGTACTGTATGGTGACTCTCATAATGTTAAAAAAAAAATGAATAGCCTATATTACAAGTAACTGTTATTGGAGTGTACAGAGCTATCTGTGTACAGACTATGATATCAATTCAATAAAATGTACTATGGAGAGGCGCCTGGGTGGCTCAGTGGGTTAAGCCGCTGCCTTCGGCTCAGGTCATGATCTTAGGGTCCTGGGATCGAGTCCCGCATCGGGCTCTCTGCTCAGCGAGAAGCCTGCTTCCCTCTCTCTCTCTCTCTGCCTGCCTCTCCGTCTACTTGTGATCTCTCTCTGTCAAATAAATAAATAAAATCTTTAAAAAAAAAAATGTACTATGGCAACCAAAAATTTGAAAATAAAAATAAATAAATAAAAGAGTCCCATAATGTTGGGGTTATGTCGATGGGATAAAGGACTCAACTAAAAGAATTCCCAAGAATTTAAGCAACAAAATAAAGTAGTATTAGATTATTACCCCAAATATAAAATAAATATCCATGAACCCATACGACATAAATGACTAAATAAATAAGTGGGTGAGAATATATAAGTCTCTGAAGTAGAATAATTCCAGTATCAAGACATTCAATGATTGAATTAAAAGGACAGTGCCATGGACTGAATGTTTGTGTCCGATCCAAAATACGAATGTTGAAATCCTAACCCCCAAGACAGAGTTTTTCAAAAGTAATCAGGTCCTAAGGGTGGATTCTCATGAATGGGAATAGTGCCCTTAGAAAAGGGACCTCAGAGAACTCTCTCCCCGTTTCCAACATGTGAAGATACAATGAGAAGATGGTACAATATGCAACATATTTGAACAGGCCTTTCTCCAAAGAAGATATATAAACAGCCAATAAGCATATAAAAGATTATTAAACATCATTAATTATTAGGGAAAAACAAAACAAATCAAACCATGTCGAGGTACTACATCATACCTAGCAGGATGCTTAAAATTAAAGACAAAACAAGTGTTGGCCAAGATGTGGAAAAACTGAACTCTTATACATCACTGGGGTACTATAAAATGGTATGGCTACTTTGAAAAACAATTTAGCAGTTTTTCTCAAAAATGTTATATGTACAGTTTCCAGTTGTTACATGACTCGGCAATTCTACTACTAAGGATATACTTGATAAGATTTAAAAGGATGGTATCCACAGAGTTGGGTATTATGAGTTTTATCTTTGGATCAAGTCTAATTAACAAAAATCTATATACTTTTTTTATGTGGTATCTTTACCCACTCCCCGTTATGAATGGCTCCACTAAAATATAACCATATCCCTTACAGTCAACAGAGAAGGAAGATTCAAAACTGAATTCTAACTACATTAAAGGCTTAATTTATGTAACGCAATTTCAATACATACAACTCTTACACAACATATGTTAATTGCTTTGAGTAGCTTCACAAATAATCCTAGAAAATAATTAAGGCATGGACTTTGTAGAACATTACTCTAGTAACTATATCCAGTTATTTTTATTCTAATGAGAAAGTATCAAATTGGTTTTACCAATTATTCATATAAATCACAGAATTCTTCTACATTATCCTGAAATGTCTCTTAATCAGTTTTCCAGGCAAAAGACCAGGGTTAGTAGCAATGGAGGTGAGGTAAAATCATAGGAGCCTGCACAGGATATGTAGGTAGGAATATTTCTGACATGGATATTTGAGGGAATACAATATTTATATGCCATGAAAGTATGAATATGTACAGGTTTTTTAATATCTGATTGGTTTTGATCAGTGAAGCAAGATGGCAGAGGAGTAGGAGACTGAAATATCATTAGGTCCCAGGAGTTCAGCTAGATAGTTACCAAACCATTCTGAACACCTAAAAATTCAATAGAAGATAGAAGAGAAGAGCAGCAATTCTAGGAACAGAAAAGCAAGCATTTTCTGGAAGGTAGGATGTGCAGAGAACTGAATCCGAAGTGACAGGAAGATAGATCACGGGGGAGGGACTGGCTCCAGGCAAGCTCTGGAGCAGCAGAGCACAAATCAGAACTCTTAGAAGTCTGCTCCACTGAGGAAAGTTGCCTCAGAGGCTAATCATGGGTGGAGTCCTCACGGGAACAGTGTGGTCTCAGAATCTGCAGGGTCACAGAAAGACAAGGGGTGTCTGAGTGTGGCAGAGCTCCCAGGTATCAGAGCTGGGAAGCCAGCTACAGAGAGGGAGAAAAGGGGTGTGCTCTCAGCTCAGGGTTACCTTAAACTGTGATCCAGGGCACAGTCAGTCCACTGTTCTTTGAGCAGGGACCCCACAAGTGGCAGATCTGGAGAGACACCCTCCTTCTTCCTCCAGGAGGAGCAGCACAGGAGTGCATGGCAGGAATCTGCTGGGTTTGGAGACTCCAATTGGGACTGTGTGCCAGAGATAGAAATGCCTGGTCACAGGCTGGGTGAGCACAGAGCATGGCTAGAGACTACGGAGACAGGAGGGATTGACTGCTTTTCTCTGAGGGCACACTGAGAGTGGGGCCCTGAGCTCTTGGCTCCTCCAGGCCAGGGATTGGGAGGCCACTATTTTCATTCCCATTCTCCAGAGCTCTATGGAAAGTGTTCAGAGAATAAAAGCTACTGAGAGTGAACCCAAGCAGATTACTTAGTCTGGCCTCTGTCTAGGGTGGTACAATACTGCATCAGGCAAAGATATTTGGGAATCATTGCACAGGCCCCTCCCCCAGAAGATCAGCAAGAACATCCAGCCAAGACCAAGTTGACCAAACAATGAGAGTTGTGGAACTCCAGAGCTAGGGGAAAGCAACACATAAAATTCATGGCTTTTTCCCCCATGATCCTTTAGTCTTTCAAAGTTAACTTTTTTAAATTTTATTTTTTTCTTATTCTATTTTTTTAAACTTTTCCTCTTTTCTCTTTTAATGTTTTTAACTACTTTATCTTACCAATAACTTATTAAAAAATCTTTTTAAATTTTCAGTGCTATAGTCATATTTTATCCCTTCATTATATTTAACCTTATTTTTTGTAAAGATATAGGGGGTTTTTTTCTTAAAATTTTGGGATACAATTTCTTCTAATAGATCAAAATATACCCTACATCTAGCGAATGGCTTTGTTCTAGTGTCCAGCCTGATCACATTCTCTCCTTTTTTTTCCAACCTACTTAACAATTCCTTGTTTAGAATCTACTAATTTTCAACTTTACAGTCATATTCCATCCCTTCATCATGTTTATCCTTATTTATGTATGTATGTTTTTCTTTCTTTAAAATATACGGAGGTAGTTTCTTCTAAGAGACCACAATACACCCAAAATCAACTGGGTGGCTCTGTTCTACTCACCACTCTAGTATGTATGTATGTATGCGTATATATATTATATGTATATAATATATATATAATACATATAATATATATAATATATATAATTTTCATTTTTATTTTTTTAATTTTCCCCCTTTCTTCTCCCCCCAGTTTTGGGTCCCTTCTGATTTGGTTAGCACATATTTTTCTGGATTCTTTGCCACCCTTTTAGTATTTTGTTCTATTATTCATCTGTTTGTATCTGGATAAAATGACAAGGTGGAAAAACTTACCACAAAAAAAAAAAAGAAAGAAAGAAAGAACAAACGAACGAACGAACAAGAGGCAGTCCCAATGGCTAGGGACCAAATCAATATGGACATTAGTAATATGTCAGAACTAGAGTTCAGAATGATGATTATCAAGGTGTTATCTGGGTTCAAAAAGCATGGCAGACATAAGAGAATCCCTTTCTGGAGGAAAAAAATCTCTTTCAGGAGAAATAAAGGATCTAAAACCTAACCAAATTGAAATCAAAAAAGCTATTAATGAGGTGTGATAAAAAATGAACACTCTTACTGCTAGGATAAATGTTGCAGAAGAGAGAATTAGTGATACAGAAAACCAAACAATGGAGAATAAAGAAGCTGAGCAAAAGAGAGACAAACAACTAGTGGGCCACAAGGGGAGAATTCAAGAGATAAGTGATGCCAGAAGACAAAACAATATTAGAATAATGGAATCCCAGAAAAAGAAGAAAGAGAGAGAGGGGCAGAAGGTATACTGGAGCAAATTATGGTAGGGAATTTCCCTAATATAGCAAAGGGAGCAAACATCAAATTCCAGGAGGCACACAGAACCCCCATCAAAATCAATAAAAATAGGTCCACACCCCATCATCTAACAGTAAAACTTACAACTCTTAGTGACAAAGAGAAAATCCTGAAAGCAGCTCAGAAAAAGAGATCTGTAACATACAATGGTAAAAATATTAGACTGGCAGCAGACTTATCCACAGAGACATGGCAGGCCAGAAAGGACTGGGATGATATATTCAGAGCATTAAATGAGAAAAGTATGCAATCAAGAATACTATATCCAGCTAGGCTGTCACTGAAAATAGGTGCGATAAAAAGCTTCCAGGACAAATAAAAACTAAAAGAATTTGCAAACACCGAGCCAGCCCTATAGGAAATATTGAAAGGGGTCCTCTAAGCAAAGAGAAAGCCTAAAAGTAACAAATCAAAAAGGAACAGAGACAATACACTGTAACAGTAACCTTACAGGCAATATAATGGCACTAAATTCATATTTTTCAATAGTTATCCTGAATATAAATAGGCTAAATGCCCCAATCAAAAGATACAGGGTATCAGAATGGATAAAAAAACAAACAAACAAACAAACAAAACAAGACCATCAATATGCTGTACACAAGAAACTAATTTTAGACCCAAAGATACCTCCAGATTTAAAGTGAGGGGGTGGAAAACAATTTACCATCCTAATGGATATCAAAAGAAATCTGGGATAGGAATCCTTATATCAAGCAAATTAGATTTTAAGCCAAAGACTGTAATAAAAGATGAGGAAGGACATTATATCATACTTAGAGGGTCTGTCCAACAAGAAGATGTAACAATTTTAAATATCTATGCCTTTAACATGGGGGCAGTCAATTATATAAACCAATTAATAACAAAATCAAAGAAGCTGATTGAAAATACAATAATAGTAGAGGACTTTAACACCCCCCTCATTGAAATGGATAGATCATCCAAGCAAAAGATCAGTGATGAAATAAAGGCTTTAAATGACACACTAGATCAGATGGATATCACAGATATATTTAGAACATCCCATCCCAAAGCAACAGAATACACATTCTTCTCTAGTGCACATGGAACATTCTCCAGAATACGTCACATCCTGGGTCACAAATCAGGTCCCAACCAGTAACAAAAGATTGGGATCATTCTCTGTATATTTTCAGACCACAATGCTCTGAAACTAGAACTCAATCACAAGAGAAAAGTTGGAAAGAACTCAAATACATGGAGGCTAAAGAGCATCCTACTAAAGAATGAATGGGTCAACCAGGAAATTAAAGAATAATTGAAAAAATTCATGGAAACAATTGAAGATGAAAACATAGCTGTTCAAAATCTTTGGGACATAGCAAAGGCAGTCCTGAGAGGAAAGTATATAGCAATATAAGTCTTTCTCAAGAAACAAGAAAGTTCTCAAGTATACAACCTACCCTATACCTAAAGGAGCTGGAGAAAGAACAACAAAGAAAGCCTAAACCCAGCAGGAGAAGAGAAATCATAAAGATCACAGCAGAAATCAATGAAATAGAAACCAAAAGAATAGAACAAATCAATGAAAGTAGGAACTGGTTCTTCAGAAGAATTAATAAGATTGATAAGCCCCTAGCCAAACTTATCAAAAAGAAAAGAGAAATGACCAAAATTAATAAAATCATGAATGAAAGAGGAGAGATCACAACCAACTCCAAAGAAATACAAACAATTTTAAGAACATATTATGAGCAACCGTACACCAGCAAATTTGACAATGTGGAAGAAATGGATGCATTCCTAGAGACATATAAAGTACCACAACTGAACCAGGAAGAAATAGAAAACCTGAACAGACCCATATCCAGCAAAGAGTTTGAAGCAGTCACCAAAAATTTCCCAACAAACAAGAGCCCACGGCCACCTGGCTTCCCGGGGGAATTCTACCAAACATTTAAAGAAGAATTAATACCTGTTCTCCTGAAACTGTTCCAAAAATAGAAATGGAAGGAAAACTTCCAAACTCATTTTATGAGGCCACCATTACCTTGATCCCAAAACCAGACAAAGACCCCATCAAAAAGGAGAATTACAGACCAGTATGCTTGATGAACACAGATGCAATGAGAAAATCCTCACCAAAATACTAGCCAATAGGATCCAACAGTACATTAAAAGGATTATTCACCATGACCAAGTGGGATTTATTCCTGGACTACAAGCCTGGTTCAACATCTGCAAATCAATCAATGTGATACCATACATTAATAAAAGAAAGAACAAGAACCATATGGATACTCTCAGTAGATGCTGAAAGTATAGCATCCTTTCTTCACAGTGTAGGGATAGAGGGTCCATACCTCAATATCACCAAAGCCATCTATGAAAAACCCACAGCAAACATCATTCTCAATGGGGAAAAACTGAGAGCATTTCCCCTAAAGTCAGGAACATGGCAGAAATGTCCACTATCGCCACTGCTATTCAACATAGTACTAGAAGTTCTAGCCTCAGCAATCAGACAACAAAAGAAATAAAAGGCATCAGAATTGGCTAAGAAGAAGCTAAACTCTCGCTCTTTGCAGATGATATGATACTGTATGTGGAAAACCCAAGACTCCACCCCAAAACTGCTAGAACACATATAGGAATTCAGTAAAGTGTCAGGATATAAAATCAATGCACAGAAATAAGTTGCATTTCTATACACCAACAGCAAGACAGAAGATAAATTAAGGAGCCAATCCCATTTACAATTGCACCCAAAACCATAGATAGGAATAAACCAAACCAAAGAGACAAAGAATCTGTACTCAGAAAATTATAAAGTACTCATGAAAGAAACTAAGGAAGACACAAAGAAATGGAAAAATGTTCCATGCTTATCGATTAGAAGAACAAATATTGTGAAAATGTCTATGCTACCTAAAGCAACCTATACACTTAATGCAATCCCTATCAAAATACCATCAATTTGGGGCACCTGGGTGGCTCAGTGGGTTAAAGCCTGTGCCTTCAGCTCAGGTCATGATCTCAGGGTCCTGGATTGAGCCCCACATTGGGCTCTCTGCTCAGCAGGGAGCCTGCATCCCCTTCACCCCCTGCCCCACTTGCCTCTCTGCCTACTTGATCTCTGTCTGTCAAATAAATAAAATCTTTAAAAAAAATACCATCAATTTTTTTCAAAGAAATGGAACAAATAATTCTAAAATTTATATGGAACCCAAAAGACCTTGAATAGCCAGAGGAATATTGAAAAAGAAAGCCATTGTTGGTGGCATCACAACTCCAGACTTCAAGCTCTATTATAAAGCTGTCATCATCAAGACAGTGTGGTACTGGCACAAAAACAGACACATAGATCAATGGAACAGAATAGAGAACCCAGAAATAAACCTTCAACTCTATGGCCAACTAATCTTTGACGAAGCAGGAAAGAATGTCCAATGGAAAAAAGGCAGTCTCTTCAACAAATGATGTTAGGAAAATTGAATAGCCACATGCAGAAAAAACTGGACCATTTCCTTAAACCACACAGAAAAATGGACTCAAAATGGATGAAAGACCTCAGTGTAAGACAGGAACCCATCAAAGTCCTTGAGGAGAACACAGGGAGCAACCTCTTCGACCTCAGCCACAGCAACTTCTTCCTAGAAACATCACCAAAGGCAAGGGAAGCAAGGGCAAAAGTGAACTATTGGGACTTCATCAAGATCAAAAGCTTTTGCACAACAAAGGAAACAGCCAACAAAATCAAAAGACCACTGACAGAATGGGAGAAGATATTCACAAATTACATATCATATAAAGGAGTAGTATACAAAATCTATAAAGAACTTATCAAACTCAACACCCAAAGAACAAATAATCCAATCAAGAAATGGGCAGGGACGCCTGGGTGGCTCAGTGGGTTAGAGCCTCTGCCTTTGGCTCAGGTCATGATCTCAGGGTCCTGGGATCGAGCCCCGCATTGGGCTCTCTGCTCAGCAGGGAGCCTGCTTCCTCCTCTCTCTCTGCCTGTCTCTTGCCTACTTGTGATCTCTCTCTGTCAAATAAGTAAATAAAATAAAAAAGAAATGGGCAGAGGACATGAACGGACATCTCTACAAAGACAACATCCAGATGGCCAACAGACACATGAAAAAAACAAATCAAAACCACAATGAGATACCACCTCACACCAGTCAGAATGGCTAAAATTAACAAGTCAGGATAGGATAGATGTTGGCAAGGGTGTGGAGGAAGGGGAACCCTCCTACACTGTTGGTGGGAATGCAAGCTGGTGCAGCCACTCTGGAAAACAGATGGAGCCTCCTCAAGAATTCAAAAATAGAGTTACTCCTCGACCCAGCAATCACACTACTGAGTATTTACCCTAAAGATACAAATGTTGTGATCCGAAGGGTTTATAACAGCAATGTGCACAATAGCCAAACTATGGAAAGAATCTAGATGTCCATCAACAGATGAATGGATAAAGATGATGTGGTATATGTATACAATGGAATACTATGAAGCCATCAAAAGAAATGAAATCTTGCCATTTGCAACGATGTGGATGGAACTAGAGGGTATTATGCTGAGCGAAATAAGTCAATCAGAGAAAGACAATTATCACATGATCTCTCTGATATGAGGAATTTGAGAGGAATTTGAGTTGTGGGGGTAAGGAAGGAAAAAATGAAACAAGATGGGACTGAGAGACAATCCATAAGAGACTTTTAATCTCACAAAACAAACTGAGAGTTAGTGGTGGGTTGCCGGGTGGGACAGGGCAGCTGGGTTATGGACATTGGGGAAGGCATGTGCTATGGTGAGTACTCTGAAATGTGTAAGCCTGATGATTCACAGACCTGTACCCCTGGGGCAAATAATACACTATATGCTAACAAAAATAAAAAAATTTAAAAAGAAGGAAAAAATGCTTATCAGTATTTTGATTTGTAGCTTCAAAAAAGAATCTGATTGTCTTTATTTTCTTTATTAAACCAACAAGTTTGAATAGTTTTCCCCACATCCCCTAATTTCTACTCTAAAAGTTTGGTCTTGGCAGACACAGCCCCAGATGTGATCTATTTGCCAGTAAACATTTGTTTTAAAGATCAGACATGAACTTTAGTCATAATTTCCCCTCCTATATAAGTAAAGAGAAATCTATTTTTTATGTTCTAAGTCCATTGTGTTTGCTTTCTAGAATTTTATTCAAAATATACTAAAAATAGTATATCATCTTAACTTCCCTCATTTCAATTGTCCTTTTATTTTACAGATACTTTTATAATCTCTACAGGGAATTTAATTTAATTATACTGAATACCAAGAATACTTTCAGTATACCCCTGCACCCATAATCTTTTTTGGACAAACAACTTACCCACAATTTTATTAATGATAACCCTCCTCTTATTGCTCCAAGCTTCTAGAAGTTGCCTTTATATAAGAAAAAAAAAAATGGAGAAGTAGCCATTTTTATGCTACAGAAAATATAATGTCCAACAGAAAATTACACAGGTAATTAGTTCACCCAATTTTATTAACAGGAAGGTTAATAGTACAATATCAAAATATTTTCCTTCACTAAAGTAGCTTAGAGAACTAAAAATGGGATGTTATTTTTAAATTATAGACATCTATAATATTTTCAAAGTAAATATCCAATGAATTGAACAACTAAATATATCATTACTAAACTCAGAGAAGTATGCTCAAGAAAATGATAAATGAAACCAGGTACTATATACAGAGCACTTGCCATGCCAAAGCACTGTATAAGATATCACTGAGATATAGACATGATCCATCATTAAGACAACATGGAATATGATAAGAGTTGAACAAAATACTTAACCATTCAGAACAAATGCAGGAAAGATGTCATTTGAAATATACAGATAAATACTGCTCTAAGAAATTATAGAGGGGAATTATCACTTCAAACTAAGATCAGCAAGGAGAACGTCAGGAATTTAAATTTGAACTAAGTTTTGTGTACCACTAGATTTACACAGAAACCAAAAGAAACAAGGAAATAGAAATTTAAAAATATATATTGCTATATACAAGTATTTATCAATGAACAACATAATGGAAAATATGTAGAGATGGAATGAAATGATTAAAAAAAATTAGGTATGAAAATAACTGCTTATATAATTTTAAATACCCAACATCACTTTTACTGGAGAATGGGAAAGCAAAAATTGACAGAAGAAAAATTTTAGAAGATGAAATGCTTTGACTGTTATTAATATTTTAACAATTCCAGCTTAGTCTCCAACTTATTTCTTCATTTTCATGCAACACTTACAGATTCAATAGAACTGTGTTGCCTATGAGCAGTAGAGGCTACAGATGCAGAAAAAAAAAAGTAGGACGCCACTCCAAACAATCACTGAATCAATTGTTCCTCAGCTATTGTTTTCCCTCCCTTTCTTTCAGAAACTAATTTTTGCACAGTTGTATTAGTAATTCTATCAGTTCAACAAGAAATCAACAACCTGACTCTTATTCACACTTCATTATAAATAAAATACTAGGGCAGCAAATTGATTTTATAGTTTCACACATCTATATACTCTAAAGCTAGACTGTCCTTTGGATATCTCTCTTGAAATTTTTGAATAACCTTCCTTTCCAGGAGAAAAAAAAAAAAAAAAAAAACTTGCTTTCTTAAGTTTCTAGTAATTGGTACTTTGAATCACAGGATGCCAGAATTTTCAAACTAAATATGGAAATACACATCTATACACTAGTATTGACTTCTGTTGTAGTTCCATAGTGCAGAAAATTTGTTTAAATTATCTTAAAAGGACAATACCTTGAGCATCTGAATCTAACTTTTTTTTTCTCCCATTTATTTTTTTTTCAAAGAAATTATGCTATTTTATTTTTACAAAATAACATCTCAGGGGTGCCTGGGTGGCTCAGTCAGTTAAGCATCTGACTTCACTCAGGTCATGATCTCAGAGTCCTAGGAGGAACACCACTTCAGGCTTCCCACTCAGCAGGGAGTCTGTTCCTTTCCCCTTTCCTCTGCCCCTCTCCCCACTTGTGCTTGCTCTATCAAATAATTTTTTTTTTAATTAAAAAAAAAATAACATTTCAGCACACCCATACATATTTGAGGATTCCCTAACATGTTTAGAGAAAGAGAAAAACAGAAATTGACTCTTGAACATGTTTTGCTTTCTGTTATTACAAAGAAGGAAATTATCAGCTCAAATTAATGTCCAATAAATGTCCTATTACCTAGAACAGAATCTTGTATACATTTGGACAGTGGACTGAGCCTGAGATTCAATTCAAAAATCAGTTTAGTTATGTCAAACTGATAAGCATGAAATCAGTCTATATTTTAAATTAAATTTAATCAGTCTATATTTTACATTAAATTTAAAATACACAATCAGATTGATCATAGTGAATGCCTCAGTTCTAGTAACTAACATTTGGACAATTTTTTTTGTTTAATTTTGTTTTTATAAACAATCTTACATGTCTTCTTCAAAATTTTCAACTTGTCCTGCCTGCCATTTTGTATCCATGTGATATATTCATCTAAATTAATCTCACTAAAGAAAGTTTCCATTTCATATAGACCTTATTCTTCTCTACCACCAAAATTACAGATTTTAAAATGCCTCAGGGACATTTTTTTAAAATCCAGAACTACTCAGCATATTTATTTGACTGACCCCTAAGTTATTGTATATTTTCACATAGGAAGCTAGGTTCAACCTACTTGGGCCATTCTGAAAGCAGTCAGAGTACTTGGACTGAGTAGTCTAACAACCACATATTTTCCATTCTGGTTCACAAATAAGAAGAGTTAAGCTTCTATGGGTGTGTTTAATGGAATTCAATAAGTACTTTAAAGTGTACTTGTGCCCACAGGTGGTATGGTAAATGTCAGATGTCATAAAATGAAAACTAGAGAGAACTCTAAATTTAAATGATTTCAGTGAAATTTGAGTATTAAGAAGTAATGATTTCTTAAAGTTTTGAAACAAAAGCATAAGAAACACTTACTGATGATTATCTAAATAATTTCATCTGGATAGAGAATGAATTTCATGGATAAGAAATATAAACAAGGCAAAACTATGAGGGTGGAAACAGACAAGTGATCATCAGGGACTGGGAGCAGAAGGAGGAATTGACTACAAAGGAAATGGGGCAATTTGGAAGTAATGGAACAGTTTTGAAGTATGCTGTGAAGCAAAATATGAAGCTCTATGTATTTTTTTCAAAGCCCATAGAAGGATACCCCACAAATTGTAAATTTTCATTTTTATAAATGAAAAAAGAGAAATACTGATGAGAGTTTCCTAAAGTAGAAAATCTGATATTCTTTGTCAGTATCAGATACTACCACAGGGTGTCAAATTGGTAATTCTATTTTTTGTGCTTTGTCCATATTTTTACCCATTGTCTCAGGATATAACACCTTAATTTCCAGTGAAGATAGAAAGGCCCCAAGATGCATGTGAGTCTGACAAAACAACAACTACAACAACAACAACAAATATAAATCAACTCTCTTTAATCACTTTTCATGCACTATATTAAATTTTCTGAATATAATACAGCAAACAATAAGACATTATAATAAATAAGCAATCTAATACTTGTTTATTTTGTTTTATAAAATGCCAAAGGTTAGCTCACCTTCATAATAAAATGTGATTAAAATTTTTATAAAAACAAAAATTTTTTCCCCATCTCATGTATTTTTGGTTGGAGTATAAAATGCCACAACCATATTGGAAAATATATTTAAAGTTCTTTAAAAGAGTTAAACAAGTACTCTCATATGATCCAGGAAGTTCATCCCTAAAAGTTATCCAAGAAAAATAAAATTATATCTCTAATAAGACCTGTACACTAATATTTATAGTATCTTTATTTTTAATAAAGAAAAATCTCAAGGCACAATGATAGGTATATGAATAAGCAAACAGTAGACCGTTCCTGCAACAGAATATCACCCAAGAATTTTAAAAAGGTTCTGATACATGCTTCTAATATGACAAATTCTAAAACCATTGAGCTGAGTGAATCTAGATGCAAAAGAATACATATTGTATGATTCTATTTATATGAAAGTCTAGAAAATGCAAACTAATCTAGAGCAACAGAAAGCACAGAAACAGTTGTCTAAGGACTGGTGGAGAATAAGGAAGTTGGTCTTAGAGTTGGAAGAAGTATGTTTGGAGGAAGTAATGGAAATGTTCTAAATATTGACTTGAGTAACCGTTAAAAACTATGAATATTTGTCAAAACTCATTGAACAGCATATCTAAAATGGGCTCATCGTGTACATAAACTCTACCTGAGTAAAGCTCACTTTAAAATTTTAGATTTTGCAACTAGATCTTAGATTTTAAATACTATTTTCCAATAAAAGGAGCCAGAGCTCAGGAAGAATGGGCTGATTTTAGGTCCTAGAACATCTTATAAGACCAGAAAATCAGAAAGTTTTAAAATGAAAGAAAAGAAGGAATAAAGAAGCATAGAACCCATCTGAAAGAACTCTGAAAGAACTCACCACAATGATCAGAGTTTCAACTTAAACAACAAAATAAGACTTTTTTTTTTTTTAAGGAATGAGCCCATACTGTTATACACAAATAACAGACAAATAAAGGGAAGACAAGTGGCAACTCAGTCTAGCTATAAGAAAACATTAAACAACCCAAATTGAGAAACATTCTATAAAATAACTTACAAGTATTTTTCAAAAGTGTCAAGGTCATGAGAGAGAGAAAAAACTGAGGAGCTGTCATGAATTGGAACAGACTGATGAGATTATGGCAATTAAATTCAGTGTGAGATCCCGAAATGATCCTAATACAGAAAATGTTCATCATCATTAGCCATCAGAGGAATTCAAATCAAAACCACATTGAGATACCACCTTACATTAGTCAGAATGGCAAAAATTAACAAGACAAGAAACAACAAATGTTGGAGAGGATATGGAGAAAGGGGAGCCCTCTTAACACGGTTGGTGGGAATGCAAGGGGTTGCAGCCACTTTGGAAAACAGTGTCTAGTTTCCTCAAAAAATTAAAAATAGAGCTACCTTATGACCTGGCAATTGCACTGCTGGTTATTTACCCCAAAGATACATGTGTAGTGAAAAGAAGGGCCATATGTACCCCAATGTTCATAGCAGCAGTGTCCGCAAGAGTCAAACTATGTACAGAGCCTACATGCCCTTCAACAGACAAATGGATAAAGAAGATATGGTCCATATATATACAATGAAATATTACTCAGCCATCAGAAAGGATGAATATCCAACTTTTGTATCAACATGGACAGGACTGGAAGAGATTATGCTGAGTGAAATAAGTCAAGGGGAGAGAGTCAATTATCATATGGTTTCACTTACTTGTGAAACATAAGGAATAACATGGAGGACATTAGGAGAAGGAAAGGAAAAGTGAAAGAGGGAAAATTGAAGGGAGAGATAAACCATGAAAGACTGTGGACTTCAAGAAACAAACTGAGGGTTTTATATGGGAGGGGGGTGGAGGGATGGGTGAGCATTAAGGAGGGCAGGTATTGCATGGAGCACTGGGTTTTATACATGAACAATGAATCTTGGAACACTACATCAAAAACTAATGATGTACTGTATGATGACTCATATAACACAATTTTAAAAAAAGAAAAAAGAAAAGGGACATTAGTGGAAAGATGAGTAAAATCTGAATAACTTCTATGTTTTAGTTAATAATAGTATGCCAGGGTTAATTTCCTAGTTTTGACAAATTTTCTGTGGTTATAATAAGATGTTAACATGTGGTCAAGCTGGGTGAAAATATATGAGAATTCTCTGTATTATTTTTGCAACTTTTCTGAAAGACTAAAATTACCTCAACGTATTTATTGTTAAAAAGTTTCAAATATTACTGGTGATATTACATGTTTCCAAAAATACATAGAAAATTAGATCCTTAGCAAATATTCAGTGAATTGGCTTTTCATGTTTGAATAAATTAATTAAAAGTATATACTGAATTCTTACTCCATACTACAGAGAGAGCAAATATCCCATGGAAAGGAAATAAAACATCCCAATTTAAAATAATATTCTACCATAGTCCCTTCATTCAAAAGTTATCTAGCATCTACTATGTAAGAAAAAATGTATAATATATGAAAATATGCACAGAAAGCTAATTTAAAATACCAGCAAGTAAAATAGGAATTGATAGGTCTCAGGGGCCCTGGGTGGCTCAGTTGGTTAAGAGTCTGCCGTTGGCTCAGGTCATGATCCCATGGTCCTAGGATGGAGTCACACATTGGGTTCCCTGCTCCACAGGGAGTCTGCTTCTTTCTCTGCCCCTCCCCCCCCCACTCATTCTCTCATTGCTCGCTCTCTCTCACATAAATAAATTCTTAAAAAAAAAAGAGGAATTGATAGGTCTCATGGATGTCATTCAAAACTGGCCATATTTTTTTTTCCTTGGGGCACTTGGGTAACACAGTTGGTTAAGCGCCCAACTCTTGATTTTAACTCAGGTCATGATCTCAGGGTCAAGAAATCGAGTCCTGTGTGAGGCTTGGCACTAGGCATGGAGCCTGCTTAAAATTATCTCTTTTCCTCTGCTCCTACCCCTGCTCCCTCACCCACTAAAAATTAAAAAAAAAAATCTTAAATATTTTTGCTGCTTTAAATAAAATAACTCTAAAATGCGTGTAAAATTGTGTTATCAAAAATTATTATTTTACTTTATATAAATGTCTGGCCACATACATGGTAATAATACGCAATCATTGTTTTCACCAATTTATATTACTTGAGAGTTTTCACTTGCTAGGAATTCATTTAGAAATACCTTGACATTGTACCTTGCTTTAGTTAGAAAACATCAAGTCAATGACAACAAAAATAACTACCACTGCAGAAGAAAAAAGTAGGACAAAACTTGTATATTATTAGCTTTTCTTTAATCAATAAACTTAAAAGCACACAGAAATTTGATTGCTTCTTTTAAGTGGTTTTTTGGTTGTTTTTTAAATTTTGTCTAAGTGTATATCCTGTATGAAGTACATAGGTGGGTTTTATTTTTCAACCCAATCTGTCAGTTTCTTCCTTTCAACAGAGGATTTCAGAACATTTGTATTTAATGATATAATTAATAAATTTCCTTCAAATAATAAACATTTTATAACTTCTCTATTGTTCCTTCTTTTTGCATTTTCCTTATAACTACTTTTTGAATGTCAAGTTCCTTGCCAATGAAGCATAAAGAAAATGAAGAGCCATTTTACATCAAGTGCATCAGATACTGTGAAGTCCCACATTAAACAGCCTAGAACTTCACCCCTTAATTTATCTGAGAACAAAAGCATCCTCCTTTCAGTGTCCTATTACATTGCTTGTTCTATTATTAAACAAAAGAAATAACAGCAGATGTTAATTTATGTATCCCAGGAAAGGTTGAGTTTGTTTGTGGCTTTGAGCAAAGGAAAAAAAAGGAACAGCTTATATAATATTGTTATCCATTTACATTATCTCTGAAGTTTCAATCCACAACATGGAAGCCAGGTATCAAGGGATTTGGCAATTCTGCCACTCTTGGCAGTGGGCAATGACTTGGAACTACTGATCTCTCTCCATCCAGCCACTTCTGGGTTTAGTGCATTATGTGCTGTGAATGACCTCACAAAAGCCTATTTTAGGAACTCCTTTCTGAAATTTCAAAGACTGTCAAACTTCTTTGAAATCATAATTTTTTTGTTTGTGTGTTTTATTAGTCAAATTTAGCTGGGTTAAAAAAAAAAAAAATCCCAGTTCCCTGTGAAGATAAAGTCCCTTCAACATCTGGCTTTTCTGAGTTGGTAAAGAAAGAAGATTCTTACTTCATTATTTCTCCATTTCATGCTTTGGTACCAAAAACTCTACCAATATTCCTGAAAGAAATATATCCACTGCTTCAAAAGGATTCAACTTTATCAGAAGCAGGGCCTATACAAAATCATCTTTTTAGGTTTTGTCTAGAAGTTGTCTAGAAGTTTTTCCTCACCACACAGAACTGTATCATTAAACTTCATCATCACTAGCCATCAGGGAGATTCAAATTAAAACCACATTGAGATACCACCTTACACAATTTAGAATGGCCAAAATTAGCAAGACAGGAAATAACATGTGTTGGTGGGGATGTGGAGAAAGGGGAACCCTCTTACACTGTTGGTGGGAATGCAAGCTGATGCAGCCTCTTTGGAGAACAGTGTGGAGATTCCTCAAGAAATTAAAAATAGAGCTTCCCTATGACTCTGCAATTGCACTACTGGGTATTTACCCCAAAGATACAGATGTAGTGAAAAGAAGGGCCATCTGTACCCCAATGTTTATAGCAGCAATGGCCGTGGTTGCCAAACTGTGGAAAGAAACAAGATGCCCTTCGACGGATGAATGGATAAGGAAGATGTGGTCCATATACACTATGGAGTATTATGCCTCCATCAGAAAGGATGAATACCCAACTTTTATAGCAACATGGATGGGACTGGAAGAGATTATGCTGAGTGAAATAAGTCAAGCAGAGAGAGTCAATTATCATATGGTTTCACTTATTTGTGGAGCATAACAAATAGCATGGAGGACAAGGGGAGATGGAGAGGAGAAGGGAGTTGAGAGAAATTGGAAGGAGAGGTGAACCATGAGAGACTATGGACTCTGAAAAACAATCTGAGCGGTTTGAAGGGGCGGGGGGTGGGAGGTTGGGGGAACCAGATGGTGGGCATTGGAGAGGGCACGTATTGCATGGAGCACTGGGTGTGGTACAAAAACAATGAATACTATTATGCTGAAAATAAATTTAAAAGTTAAAAAAAAAAGACTTTGATCAGAAACGTTACTGTGAAGAGAGAAAGGAGAGTCAGCTCAAAACAACAGACAGGAATTGATTCAAAGACTCATTTTCTTAATAGTTATTTTACAAGATCTTCATTGCAAGGTAAATCATTGAATCAGATCTCATTAGAGACATTGAAAAATCATGAGGTTTTTGGCACATTGCTCCATTGTGTTAGTTAGATACTAGAAGTAGAGAATTATGTGAACTTCCCCAAGCTTAAAAAAGAGTTTCTGGCTAGCTGATACACAGAATGACAAAGCTGTGTCTATTCATCCCCAAGTAGAAATCTATAGAACTTGTAAATGTTGAAGAAATTTTGTATCTGTCCAGATAAAATTAAACTTGAAATGCGGATTTATGACCCTTTACTTATTGCTCTAGATAAGACACCTCAGTGAGAGAAGACTTTCCAAACATGAGGTCACTGGCTTACAAAGAAAATTGTTCAACAGAAAGTCAGGGCTAAGAGTTAAAGTCCAATGTTCTTTAACACAAGACTTTCTTCATCTAGTATAATTAGCAATGTGACATTTGGGAATGATTTGTTTTCCTATGTGTGTAAAATTTTGCATTGATAGCTGCTATGATCAAAATGCAAAGCTAAAATTTGTATGATTTCAAAACACATTACCTAACCAATTGATCAATACTTTTTTTTTAAGATTTTATGTATTTATTTATTTGTCAGAGAGAGAGAAAGCACAAGCAGGCAGAGGCAGAGAGAGAAGCAGCCTCCCTGCTGAGCAAGGAACCCCACATGGGACTCGATCCCAGGATCCTGGGATCATGACCCGAGCTGAAGGCAGTGGCTTAACCGACTGAGCCACTCAGGCGTCCCTGGTCAGTGCTTTTCACCTGTATTTCACTATCCCCCATCCACAAGTGTCTCAGCCCTCCCTTGCACCTTTGAGGAATGTGAGCTTCCTACTCTTACCTAATAATTAATTTGCAGTGATAATACAAGCTAAGTACTGCAAGCCCTGATTTTTTTACTCTGAAATGGTAAAGTGGCCAGTGGGAGAAACAATAGGACTATAGTAATCTGGAAATTCTCAAATCTACTAATTTGAATTTGCATATTTCCATGATTAAAAAAAAAAAAAACAAGAAAACCTTTCTCTTTTGACTTAGATATGCCCTAGCAGTAAAACCATAGTTCAGTCATTTCTCTTTCTCTTCATTTGTTATTTCCTTAGAATGGTACATCTTTCTTGCCACCCATCTTCCCCATGTTGTCTTATGCTATGAAAGGCCACATAAATAAATGATATTTGTAAATCTAGATCCTTGTCACCATAAGGTTAAGGAAATGAAGCAGTCTTCTGTTTAACACCTGCATCATCCCTAATAATAGTAACCTTAAAGCTACTTGATTTTCTTCCCTAAAGCTCTTAGATTTTCTTCCAAGTGTATAACAGCATATTTCTTCAAAAAATATCCAAGTTAAAAAGTTATCTAAATTAAAGATAAATAAAAAGTATGCTTTGAGACAGACATTTTATCTAAAAGGCAGCAATTAGTGTTAAACTGAGCTACCCATTTTCTTCACTGTTTTATACGTTTTAATCTGTTATTTTGTGCAAACAGTCCATCTACTTTTTTTGGACATATTACATGAACCTTACATGCAATATATTATGCTGCTCAGCTATACTCCTCATTATTTCACCAACCCAAAATTTCAAATACTTTTTGTGCTAAATAAAAGCATCTTTATTACAGACATTTACTTTTGAGCAGAATTAAAGTTTAGGTTTGGGCTTATTTTCACAGCTTGAATTTCATTTTATTTAAGAAATTACAATTGCATTTTGCTTGAAAAATGGAGAAAAAAATTCATCCTTTATAAAGATTGTTTTTACATCCTACCTATATAAAATATTTTATAGTTTTTAAGAAAACTTTCTATCAAATTTTTTAACTTTACATTTACTGTGACAGGTATGTTACTGTTTTTTAAATGTATCATTTTAATTGAAATAAGTATCTTATTCCTCTTAGATAATGCTGACCTGCTGTCATAGTGTATATTTCAAAAATAATTTCATGTGCATTATTTCATTTGATATTGATAAAAACTTTCAACGCAATGGACCAACCCTTCACTGGCCAACCTTCCAGCTGCCTCCCCCAATTTACCAATTTTATAATTGATGACATAAAATCATCAAGAATAATGGGCTCTTTTATAGCTATGTAGTGACTAAAAGAGGATTTAAGACTAAAGTTTATCCCTCTAGAACAGAATGTTCACTTCCCCACACCTCTTTTTTTATTGTGTGATAGAAGGGAAGAAATGGGATTCATTATTCATCAATTGTCCCAGCATATTAAATATCTCTCCCGATTAAATAATTATTTTTGATATTTACTTAAAATCTTCCAATATTACAAGTGCAAAGACTAGAGGAGTCATCAGATCCATCTTAAAATTTTATGTAACTCCTAAAGTATTTCATACATGAAACAAAATCAAAACCATCTACTTTCTTTTTACTCTCCCTAAAGATAAAAACTGTTTTGCATATAAATTATCAAAATTCTATCAAAATCTTTACTTCCCCAGTCTACATATTTGAGTCAGTTGAGATGTTTCAGCCAGAAACATGCCATCATCTAGACAATTTATCATCTGATTTAAAGCATATTATTGATTCTTAAACTGTACAAAAACATTGGAGACCAAGCCAGATCATTCCAAAAAGGTTTCTAAATTTCTGTTATCAAGTTGTATTCACATTTTGCTTTTTTGATATTTAACAATACTTTGCATCAATAGGCGGTTCATTCTCAGAGGTCATTTGGTTCTTTAAGTGTTAGAGAAGAATCATTGTTTTATTGGTTTGCTTAGTTTTGGAGGTGGGATGGAAGTTGGAAGACCTTTACCTTTCTTTGTTACATTCTCTCAGAAAGGCCCACCAGAGGTTAGCAAACTTTTTCTGTAAAGGTCAGTAATAAATATTTTAGGCTTTGAGGGTGGGAAGGGAAAATTAAAAATATCACATAGTTACCTATGTGACCATTTAAATGTAACCATTTACAAATGTAAACACCATTCCTAGCTGTCAGGTACAAAAGTCCACTGGGGAGCCCTCTCTTTGCAGGCTGCCAATGCAGGATTGTTCAAGCCCACAAGACTCAAACACAGAAATTCACACTGCTAGTACATAAGCTGAGGTTTTCCAAGAAATCTCTGATCCAGCACTGGCAGTAATAAGAAGTAGGTCTGAATCAGAGTGGCTGTTTGCACAACCCCTGATGGGTCTGGGTGTAGAAAAAGTACCCATACCATTCTCCAGAGCACCCTCTGCTCCTAAACATTCCCTCCAAAGAAATCACCTCTGGTCTCTTCAATACAGGCTGCACAGGAGGTTATGGTGATTCGGGATCAAACTTGTTATCTTTTGCTGAATTATCTTTTACTAAATTCCAGGAAGATCCATGATCTTTGGGACTTTGTGTCCCCTTCTTAAAGACAGAGGGTAAGAATATCTTCATTTGCAAGAGGATAGTTCCATCTTGAAAGGCAGGACCTGAGGGTTATCACTACGGTCATACTAAAATTCGGCTATCTATAGGAGGATATATATGGATGCTCAGTAAGCAGTATTTGACCGTACTATTCATTAACCCATCATCTCTCAGCCCTAAATCAACGAATCTAGATTACGATTTGCTGGGCTGGGAATGGGACTCTGACAATCATACTTCTCTTTAGACTGCTAGCCTTCAGCCAGGTTCCAACAGTGAAGGGCACCAGAGGGAAATGAAGTCAATAGCAACACTTGACTTCATCCTCCAGCTTCTTGTAGGCTCAGAATCAGCCTAATTGGATATCCTCCAACAGAGCAGCAGGGGCAGCGTCCTTCCTCAGAAGGTCTGAATTCCAGCTTCTTTGGGCCCTTCCCCCAAGACTCCAGGTTCTGAGCAATCTGATAGGTTCTCTGGGATGACAACTGCTCCCTGCTCTTCTTATCCCAAAGTTCCCTCTTTACTCTTTCAGAACCTCTATACCTATGTTCCTATAGTTCTATCAAAGTCCTTTGTTAAAATGTCCAGTGTGCTTTTAATTTTCCTATCAGAGTCCTAGCTAACATAAAGGAGAGGATAGATTTCAAATTCAGGTTAAAACTGATTTTTTAAATTAATCTTTTTATTGTTTTGACAAATTGTTAAATTGAGGTTGGAAAGAGATCATTAATGGAAAAGATCAAAATAGGAGATTTTTTGGAAGAGCAGAAGGCAAAGACTAATAATCATAATTTCAAAAACAGGAGCTACACTATTGTCTACTAGTAGCCAATATTGTACGAAGAGCATATGTTTACTAAATCCTCACAAAAGCACTGCAGGGCACAATCACTATCTCCACATCACAGGTGAGGAAACAGGATCAGAAAGTTAAATGACTTGCACAAAATCACAAAGCAAGGAAGTGGCAGGGTCAATACTGAAGTCCTGTTCTTTTTTTTTTTTTAAAGATTTTATTTATTTATTTGACAGAGGGAAATCACAAGTAAGCAGAGAGGCAGGCAGAGAGAGAGGAGGAAGCAGGCTCCCCGCTGAGCAGAAAGCCCAATGTGGGGCTCAAACCCAGGACCTGGGATCATGACCTGAGCCGAAGGCAGCGGCTTAACCCACTGAGCCACCCAGGCGCCCCACTGAAGTCCTGTTCTATCTGATTCCAAATTATGTCATTCTACCTCCTAAGGAAGGAACCATTAGAAGGACAGTCTGAAAGGCTGTGAGTGTTCCTAGTAAATGAAGTCACATAGCTAAGTAGGGATGAAAGAACAAGATATTGATTAAAGTCTCGCTTCTTTGGCAGTAAATATATGTACAATAAGTTTGGAGAAAGCAAAAAATGTAACGTTTGCACTGTGAGAATAAAAGTCTGAAAATGCAAGGAACACACTTGAGATCAAAGGCACATGCCCCTATTGGAGACACTTATTTGAGTCAATTTAAAGAAGTAATTTTGATTTTAATACTGACTATCTGAGGCAAATTTGCTTTAAATTCATGTTGTTACAAAAGACTGTAGAGTAGAAAAAAAGTAATTTTTAGGGGATTCTCTCCAATTATTTAGATGCCAGATTCTGCAGTTGGTCAAAAAAAGGTTGATTAATTACATGAGGGATATAATTCCAAATCCAAGATCAAGGACTTGGAACGGAAGAGCAGAATTTGGGCATTAGTTGTGTTGGCAATAGTAGAACAGCCAGTTTGGACATAGGTTGAGAACAATAATGACTGTGGAAAAGCTATTGCAGAACCACTGGAAAGAAATGGATCAGGCATTTTCCATAACAGCATTGAATGGCAGCATTGGTGACATTTAAACATTTGGCTATTCCACTGGCTGGTGTGAATTACAAGATATGATACATATAAATTATTTTAGAGTCTAGATAAAGTCTATTCTACTGCCATACACCCTACATTCTGGGCATATTTGTCCTCTCCCCTAAGAATCCAATGCATCATGGGCTTACCTTTGAACACTCTGAACAGAATGCTGTAACCAAACCCTCCATCTGACAAACTTTTACTCATCTTCAATGTCAAATCAGATTTTATCTATTCAATAAAACTGTCTTAGGTACTGTCAGGAAAAGTTCATTGTTTCTCTGTGATTCCCTAGTGCTTTGTCAAAATCCTCTTAATTATATGTACAATGTTGTACCTACTTAATTCCTATTTTCCCTTCAACTCTCCAGCTATGAATAGGAAATTTGTCCTCTTCATTTTCTAAACCCATCTAACATGGTGTCTTACAAAAGACAGTTACAAAATGAGCTAGAATTCTTGCCTCACCAATAAATATTTATTGAACAAAAGAATGAGTTAATAAATTAATCAAATACACAAATGTCAGTTGGTTATCTATTACAAAGAACAAACTATTCTGCCAATTAAATTTAAAGTCAAAGATACAGGGAGATGAATAATCACAAAAACCCAGAAATGACTCTAAATGCCATAGTTTTATAATTTTAAAATATAAGCAATTAAAGCAGTGCCATACATTAATGATTTCTAGTAAACTAAGCAACTTGGGTATTCAACCATGCTGTTTAATTACCTGTGTCCTTAAGTGTTACCAATTATGTCTCCCCTTTATATGAAAAAATATGGCTGTAAGTCAGTAAAGCATCACTCCTTCTGGACAAGGAAAGTGAGTAGTTAATTAGTGAAGGAGATCAAACTGCTTCCTTTGGGATGAGAAAAGTAGCATTCAGCAATACCTGGAGCATGGACTGAGAAATAAGTAATTTTAGGTAAGAGGTTCTTGAACTAGTGACTTCTACCAATTAACACCAAAAATTTAGGGTAACATATATTTTGGCAGGACATGGACAATGCAAGAAACTGAAAAATCCTCAACTAGATAGAGTTTAGTTGTAGGACTTCTGCTACAACCGAATTTCCTTTCTCCCAACTTTTCAACAATACTGTAATTATGATCAAATAAGAATACGGGTGTTCTGGTTACTCCAGGTGACTAACGAATCTACACCATGGACTTAGTTCACTACTGCTTACTCAGTTAATCCTACTTCAATTTTGAGTTCTTTAGTCCTCTTCACCTATCTTGCAAGATTTTCTCTCTTTCTTAAAGTTCAAAATGTACAGTTGATCAAAGAAAGGAGGCATAAAAAATAACCTTTTTTTGTTAAAGATTATAAGTTTTATACTATCAATCCTTTCTTCCTTGTCATCCTCCTGTATCTGCAATCTTTTGGTTTCTGACTTGGCAGTTGAGACAAATACACTCTTTTCATGATAATGATGTATGAATGAAGAGATAAATATCCCTGAAAGCTAGTTATTTCCTGATGCTCAGCTAGAACTTTGAAATTCTCAGATAGAATTAAACTTTCTGCCCCTCATCATTGACAGCTTTTGTTGAGCATCTAAAAAGTTGAAGAGAAAGTCCATTCCAGAAAGGACCACCATGGTACCACATGAGCAGGCATAAAGCAGCAGAAAGCACCAAACATGGGCTGAGGACAAGAAAGTTGTAGAATTATATAACCTCTCAAAGAATGTTTGTTTCATCATCTCAAAATAAGAATATTTAGGTAAAATTTATAGGATGTGTTGTGAGAGTTAAATATGTAAATTTCTATAAAACAATTGGTTTGGCAGAGATTGCAATTTATCATAGCATTCCATTATCTCCTGGGCAAACTACATTCCCCAGACATCTATGGAGGAAGCTGTGGCCACATGCCTATGTTCTGGCCAAAAAATGTAACCAGACATATTATGTATGATTTATGGAAAATATCCTTCCAAGGGCTATACTCATCTTTTCTTTTTCAATTCCTGTTGGCTCTACTGTACTAATCATACAGCTGAAGCAGACATCTTAATCATGAGGTAGATCCTGAAAGATAGGAGAGCAGCAATGTAGAATGAATCTAGTTCTCTGCGATGTTTTACTCCCTACTTCTGGACTCCTTCTATTTGCAAGTAATAAAAACTATCTTTATTTTGTATACTCATTCTTTTGTTTCTTTTTTCCTATACATTCAGCACAACCTAAAACTTATACAACTTCTTACAACTTCTATAATGTCAGGATGATTTTAAAAGAACAGAAATAGAAGAAAAGGGGACCAGATAACAGACTCTTACCTAAATGAAAAAATACTGCAGAGACTAGATAGGCAAGGCATTGGTCTTTAAAGGGGTCAAGATGGATGATGATTTGGAGTGATATATTACTGAGACTTTACACAGAGTGGCCAGGAATATACATGGTAATATTAATCAGAATAGGGATTCAACAGCAATAAAGCTATTATGGAAGAAAAGAATTGGATTTTAGACATACTGAATTGGGTATGCTGGCATAGTATCTTGATGAAAATGTGAAGCAAAAAAAAAGAAAGAAAGAAAAAAGAAAAGAAAAAATTTGAAGCAAATATCACAGTCTTATATTTCTGCCTGGTATAAACTTAGAGTGTACTCAATTTATTGTAATTATTAATTCATTCAGAAGTTTTTCTTAAGCATCTGTTTTGTACCAGACACCATTTGGGGCCTTTGCGATACACCAGGATTTTTGTCCTCAAGAAGGCTTACTGTCATAAAAAGCACATTTAATTTTCTTCTAGGGCATGAAGAAGGTAACTTCATTTTACAGAATCCTTCATTGTTATGGTAATACAGTAATTGCACTGATACCTCACCATTATCCAATAGCTTAACCAAAACTTTACTTTTAAATGTAATTTCATTTTTATTGTGTGATACCATGAAGGAGCTAGTTGCTTAACCTTGAAATTTTCAAAATAAAGGTAATAGAAAGTTTCAGGATGGAAACTAAAGGAAACAGTCTTACACATTCCACTGATTTTAAGCAGTAATTTCCTGAGCAAAATCTGGAGCAGTACTTTAAAATTGTAGACATTAATAAAGCCTATTCCTTCCCCTTGCTAGCAATTTGGAGAGTGTACCTGTATTATTGCAAGCATAAATTCAGCTACAGAACCATGTAAACAGCTCTGTTAATATTTATTACCCCCTTTCTTTGTTTCATGAGGTTTCAGCAAAGGTCTTTATTTTGGTCTGGGAAAAAATACTTAAATCCATTTAATTTTGAGATTTCTGAAAAGTAACTGATTATTCTTCAGTACAATGTATATGTTTATGTTGATTTTATTGATTAATGTTGGTTTTATTAATTACTTCCAATGATTTTTACATTCTTTAACTATTTTAGTTACACAGAACTCTTCAAATTTAGAATCAGTAATACTTCATTGCTGCAATTGTGTAACAGAAATATTAAGCTATACTTTAGGACTAGCTTCTGACTAGATAAATGGTTTTGAACCAAGTCATAAACTTCAGATGACTGAGCAGCTCAGTTCCCTAAAATATTTATGTCTCGCTTTAAACATTCCATAAAAATACCAACTTTGGTTCCCTGAACTCTTCTAACATTTTAAAGGCTTACATACCAGTTGCTTTGGGAGGCTTTCAGTAAACTTTTTAATAACCACCTAAGGGGTTTATTTTACACACAAACCATAGGTCACATATCCACATGTATTGACATAACACTGCCAAAGCACTACTAAGTTGCCTATTGTGGGTTTAAATAATTAGGAGGAAAGCATTAGTTTAAACGTTAAGATCAGTAGGCCAGGGTGCCTGGGTGGCTCAGACTGTTAAGCATCTGCCTTTTGCTCAGGTCATGATCCCAGGGTCCTGGGATGGAGCCCCACATTGGGGTCCCAGCTCAGCAGGAAGACTGCTTCTCCCCCTCTACTCCCCCTGCTTGTGTTCCCTCTCTCATTGTGTCTCTGTCAAATAAATAAAATCTTTTAAAAAAAGTAGGCCATATTCACTGAGTCTAATTGGCTGCTAATTTCATCATTTTGTTGAAGGATATCACACAAGCTTGAGTGTAAGTATTAATTTTAAATCACCATACCTGCCATTTATGGGGCAAACATAGGCTTTTCAAAGTGCTTCATCCTTTTCAACCCTACAACATTGTGTGAGGTAACATTTAAAGAAAGCCAACAGTCATGGATATTACTGAAAAGTTCATTTTTTTTTAATGTAAAAGTCCTACTTACCATATTTTACATTACTTATGGAAATAGGTGTGTGGGACCTGCTATTTTATTTTTAAAATATGTTTTCTTGTGTATATTATTTATGTTATAATGTTTAGGTATGCCTACCTGATATGCCCATTCAGCAGTTAGTGGCTGTGAAACACATATATAAAATATGCATAGGTAATATTAATTTTTTTAAAAAAACTTCAAGAAATAGGATCACAAGTTACAAATCATTAATTCATGTATATATGTGTATAAGATTGATTTGTTTTTTAATAATTTACTGAATTTGAGGAGGCTTGGTTATGATAAACTAGATTCTTCATTTTATGAATCCAAAAACAGATCAGCAGCCTGAGTCAGGCCTATGTCAAGATGGCAAATAGCAGGGACAGCATGAGATGAAGGGCTGGACACTGGTCCAAGTCCCAGCTTTGCTCAAGGTCATTCAGCTACTAATTGGTACTCTTTCCATAGTTAAGAGTATCAGTTTCCTTCTTTGAAAATATATCCCTGCTAGTATCACTGGGAAAAAAAAAGGACTCAGATATGATGATTTATATCAAAGCACTTCATATTTCAAGCACATGAAAAAATATAAGTTATTAATACTACTGTGCTGTTGTTGTCACATTTTTATGGATCACTAAAGAGTAATCATATGCCATATGTTCCAGAAAGGACATTCAAGCTCATCTCTACTCATTACCTCGTGAACTTAATTTCCTCATCCATGACATCTGATTCTATTTATCTTCCGTCCACACATTGCTAGTATCTCCTTACAGTAGTACTTGCCTGGAAGATGGTGAGTTGATTCTGATGGCTCAAATAGTGATTCTAACCCAAAACTTCAGTTCTGAGAATCTGGATGGTACTCCCCGAGCTGATCCCTGCAATACATTCTCTAGCAGCCCATCAAGGAAATAACAAGTACACTTAAAAACAGAGATGGAATTGACAACCCAGTTGTGATTCCCCATCTCCACTTGTTTTTTTTTTTCTACCTCCCTCTTCTATGACTGGTAGAAGCTACACTTCTACTGCCACACTTTTTTTTTTTTTTCATTTTATTTATTTACTTGACAGACAGAGATCACAAGCAGGCAGGGAGGCAGGCTCCCTGCTGAGCAGAGAGCCCAATAAGGGGCTCGATTCCGGGACCCCGGACCCTGGGATCATGACTGGAGCCAAAGGCAGTCATGAGCCACCCAGGCGCCCCCTACTGCCATCCTTTATAACATAGGTGCTTGAGTTAAAACTTGAAGTTAAGACTTCATAAATTCTGAAGACATTCCACTCATTATTTGTCTCACTACTTCTGTTTTTTTTTAAAGATTTTATTTATTTATTTGACAGAGAGAGAGATCACAAATAGGCAGAGAGGCAGACAGAGAAAGAGGGGGAAGCAGGCTCCCTGCCAAGCAGAGAGCCTGATGCGGGGCTAGATCTCAGGACCCTGAGATCATGACCTGAGCCAAAGGCAGAGGCTTAACCCACTGAGCCACCCAGGTGCCCCTGTTTTTATTTTTTTTAAGATTTTTATTTATTTGTGCCCAAAAGAGATAGCGAGAGAGGGAACACAAGCAGGGGGGAGCTAGAGAGGGAGAAGCAACCTCCCCGCCAAGCAGGGAGTCCAATATGGTGCTGGATCCCAGGACACTGGGTTCATGACCTGAGCCAAAGGCAGCTGCTTAACGACTGAGCCACCCAGGCACCCCACTGCTTCTGTTTTTATTACTATTTATTTTTTTATTACTATTTTTTTTATTTTTTATTTATTTTATATATTACTATGTTTTTATTACTATTTATATTTATTACTAATAATTACTATTCCAAGGAATTAACCAACAGTATTAAAGGACATTTGAATGACTTTATATTATATTTATTAGGAATGTGGCTTTGCCCAACTTTCTTTTTCCTCATTTTTGTGGTTGATAAAATATCAGAATTTGAGGTCCCACTCAAACTTTGAGATCTTATGTTTTTCAAGATGCCCTTTTTCAGGCTCCCTCTGAAGGATGGGTTCATCAGTTAATTGTTTAAGAAGTTGATAAACATTGATATAAACAATCAAATAATCTTTTCAGTTACATCTTATTGTTCTCTAACAGTGTATCTTTTTTAATGTCATTTTTTTCTTCCTCAATTTTTTTTCCTACTCTTTTTCTGAATCAAGAATCTTTTCAAATTCATTCCAGTGCCTCTATTATTATCATTTTCCTTAGGCCTCGTATTCAAGATTGGCAATAACTATTTAAAAAGTAATTGAAATGTACAGTATATAAAACATTTTTCCTTATTAGTGTTAAAATAATTTGGGAATGCTGACAGGTAATGAAAAGCTGATCTGCAAATTATCAGACATTTCTATGATCACATTCTTTACATAAGCATATTGTTTGCTCTAAATCTATTTCAAGAGAGCTAAAAACTACTCATTCAGTCTTTTCATAACACAGTTATGGAACACTTGTGGGTTTTACAAAGCTGTACTTCATTGGAGCAAAATTATAAAATATGATCTTGGCCACTGAAGAATGTACAATACACAAATACACTCACTCATGTTGGCTACTGTAACTATGACTTTTTGTCCGCTACTTCTTTACAAAGTGCCTGATACATAGTAAATACTCAGCAAATACTTTGAATCCATAAACTCACAAATGATGTAACCAAAAGAGCAGTTACATCATGTGGATGTTCCACAAAGAGAGAAAAAGGAGATGGTTATGTGATTGGAACCAAGAAATACTACGTGGAGAAGATGAGACACAGAGTATTTGTGGCAAAAATGCATTTCTAGTGGAAATTACTTCAAAATGTTGGAAGATGGCAAAGTATTTCTATGGCTGTTTATGTCAGCCAATGAAGTTTTACCTAGACCCTTACCCCAACAAAATTCTGAAAATCTTCTCTTATACCCATTTACCCTCACTTCTCACCTACTGGACTTTCCACTGTACTGTCTGGAATTCACAGTCGAATCCCTTCTATCCCTAACAGCTTCCCCGAATGTTCCCTTCCTATTCTTGCTGTAACTTAACTGGATTTCTCATGAACATATTGTTACCTGAAACCTTCTCAAGTGATCCCTGATTTTCTCCTCTCATCACTCATACCACTGAGCTTAGAGGTAAGACAAAAACCAACCTTGTTCCACATGCTACTTCTAGATCTTCTTCGATGATTAAAAAAGAAAAGAAAAATCCTTTAATCTAATGTCTTTATATCATTAGATTACAACCGCTCCTTGTTTCAATCACCTACAAACAACTTGGGTGTCTATGGTGTCTAAAAATCTATGAAGATTTTTGGCTGCAACGTCACAGTTGCTTTATTTGGCAAAGTTCTCAAAATCAGTGATCCTAATATTCACACTGATTATATATCCAGTATGCTGGGTTTTGAGCTCACTAAATGTCTTCTAATAAAATAGTTCTTTACTTTTCCTTATCTTCTCACTCTCATTATTATACCCTGTATTTTATCTTAAGAACAAAGTTAATACCTTCATAGTCTCAATTGCTATTATTCTATGTGCTCTCTGTCTAATCCTTCTCAGTGTTTTTTCTGATTGACTCTCATATTCTTGACTTCTAGATGCCAAAATGCCCACCTAGAGCTTGGTTCTCACATATATTACCTTGTCTCTGTATGCTGACTCTTCTAGTCATTTCATCCAATCTCAATTTTTTAATAGTACCCCAAATGCTACAATCATATACCCAGTCTTGACACTTTTACATGAATGTCTGATATTTCAGTATCAACATGTCCACAAGATTCCTGATCTGTTTTTTCATTTAGACCTTCCCCCCTTCCAATGTTTCCTATCCAAATAAACGTGGACTGAATCTTCCCAGTTGCTTAGCCACAAACAGCGCAATTATTCTTGATTCTTCTCTTTCTCTTGAAATTTTAATTCAGATATTAAACTCCATGTTCAAACTATATTGCTTATTTACATATTTATATATAATATATAAACAATTATATCTAAATAGTAGTTACATAATTTTATATATCTATACATATATATATTCCAAAAACTGTTCCTCTGTTGCTATTGTCCTGATCTAAGACATCTTTCACCTAGACTATTTCAAATAGCTCCTAGGTGGTATCTCTGTTCCTGCCTTCATTGCTCTGCTCTGTAGACTAGTATCCAGAATGATCCTTTCAAAACTTAAGCCAGATCCTGTTATTAATCTGCTTTGGAAGAAATCTAATTTTTCCCCTATTTCACTCAGAATAAAAACCAAATTCCTTACAAAAACCTATAGGACCCTGAATTTTTCTGCCTTTCCTATTATTTATATGACCTAGTCAACTAATAGACCCCTGCCCACTTCATTCCAATTCAAGTGAATTTGTGGCTGTTCCTCAACCATGCCAGGCCCATTTTTACCTTAGGACTTTGGAGTTGCTTTTTTTTTTTTTTTTTTTTTTTTTTGAGAGATGGGTAGGGACCAGTAACACTACTTCCCTAGATATCGACATGTCTCACTCTAACAAGTTTTGCCAGGCTTCAGACATCTGCTCAAGTCTCCTAAAAGTATCTCATCTTTTCCATGAGACCTTGCTTACCAAATATCCAAAACTCTACTCTCCTAGCATTTCCTAATCCTGTTCCCTGCTATTTATTTCTTCATAGAACTGATCACCTTTGATATAATATCTATATCATTTATTACATCTATTGTTTCTTCCCAGTTGAAATGTAAGCATTTTGATGGAAGGAATTTTTACCTATTCTTTCTCCTGCTATAACCCTAGTACCAAATATAGAATCCAGTATATGGTAGATGCTCTTTGTTGAATGAATGAATGAATGCATGAGTGAACATAAGAATAATGAATGGTTAAAGACAAGGATTACAGCAAAGTAGAGACCATCTTTCTTACCAGATAAAGAACTAAGATTTTATGTCTTATAAAACTATCTCCATTCCCCTACATTTCTAGTGCTTTCATAATTTCTGATTTGTACAATTGTCTCCAGGCTTTTCTTTTTTCTTAAATACCACAAACTACCAAAGCCATTTTATTTCTAAAATAGAATGTTTTCATGCCACTTACATTCTTAAAGCCTTTCATTGGTTTCTTATTTCCCAGTGGATTCAACCCAAATTCATTTTGGCACTTCAGGACAGAAATAAGACTGTTTAAGATAACATCCCAAAAAGGTATTTTTACCAACACTGTCAATAGTACATACCAGAACAGCAACTGTATTGGTCTGGTCTAGCTAATCCATAATGCTGCCCTAATCTGTTCTTTTTTTTTTTAAAGATTTTATTTATTTATTTGACAGACAGAGATCACAAGTAGGCAGAGAGGCAGGCAGAGAGAGAGAGAGGAGGAAGCAGGCTCCCTGCTAAGCAGAGAGCCCGACGTGGGGCTCGATCCCAAGACCCTGGGATCACAACCCGAGCTGAAGGCAGAGGCTTTAACCCACTGAGCCACCCAGGTGTGCCCCAATCTGTTCTTTAACTCAATTGTTCATGTTACATACAATAAAAATTTTATGTGAGGTTAATATTATGGAATTAAAGTTCTATATAACTCCCCATAGCCAACTACATAATTTTAAACAACCATTTGTAGAATACAGTACAGTTCTGATATTAAATATAAGAATTAATGCAATTGCTTCTCAGCCTTTTGGCTAAAATCAAGTGTAGAAAGTAATGCAAGTGTATAAGTTCAGTGTGGCTATGGGAGATTTCCATTCTGCTCCCAGGTAGATTTTCTTCTTTTCCTTCCTTCCTTGCCTGCCTGATTGCCTTTCCTCTTCTTCTTTCTTCTCCTTCTTTTTCTTTTATTTTTTATTTTTGCCATTCTTCAGTGTATCCCCTTCTATTGCTCCTTCTGGCCCTGCTATACTCTGTCTAGAGGTGTATTCTTTGCATCAGCCTTCTTATATTTATTTGCAGAATAATCTCAAATCTTTACTGTAAGATATAATCTTTTACAATTGTTCTGCTGAGGAGGATAAACTTTCTTCCAATGATAATTATAAAAATTTTGCCACAAATTTTATTAATCACCTAGAATAGCTCTTATAACTGCATGATGCTTTGGCATTAGCTTTTCTATTTAATTTGAATTTGTATTTCCTCATACATATTTCCTTATCATCACTGATAGAACCATTGTCTCAGGGACACTACTCATCTTTTCTAAGACACTAACAATACCGCATTTTATTATCATCACAGGTGAGTTTGTTTTTTTAACTTATAATGTACTTGATTCTTTATGGCTCAATTCCGCTGGAAAAACATAATGCTAAATACCTAGTAGGCACCATTCATGCATTTACCAGCATTTTGCATTTACCAACATTATTCAATAACTGTACATTGATACTATTAAGGAGTATATGCATTAGCCTCTAGTATTTAGCACCAAACACATAATAAGCACCTCAAAAATATTTGTTAAACTATCCTGTGGATAAGAAATGTGGAGTTTCTGTTACCACTAATGGTTGACTATGTAATTGAGGTCAGCATTCCCTCCCAGGACAATCAGAAAAGATGCACAAAAAAGAAAGCAGGATTAAATGCATGAGAGTACTGAGTACTAGGGAACTGAACCAGAGGGCTAGAGCCCTGTTTTTCTATGGGGTCATATGCTAATTCAGGAGGATGAAGTTGACAGATCAAGAAGTTTAGCAATTTCTTGCCTAATCATAGGACAAAGCCCACAGAAAAAGGTGTATAAAGCCTGTCAAGGTGGGCAGAGACACCACGGAGCACAGACTAGACTGGCCATATCACAAAAGTAATTATTTATGTTGCCTTTTCATCATAAGGAGAAAATTATTTTTCCGTTTTTCTTATTTTTTTTAGTGTATCTATATGAAAAGATGGATATTAGTTGGGCCTGTTGTGGCAATCATTTCATAATATATGTAAATCAAACCATCATGCTGTACATCTTAAACTTATACAAGAAAATATTTGTTATTTCTCAATAAAATGGGGGGAAAAGCCACCAAAGAACACATTTTATATCATCCTATTTATTGAATTTTCAAACATCAGGCAAAACTAAATTATAGTGTTTAGGAATGCAATTAAAAAAAACAATTATAAAAATTAATATTGTGTTACCTTCATGGGTGGGAACTGGAGAGAGCTGCCAAGGTAGCATGAGAGAGATTTCTGACATGCAAATAAACTTTCCGTTTCTGAATTAATTATGGTTACAACAGTGTTTGCCTTGTAACATTTTTGTTTTGTGACTCTTTTATATGTGTTTTATATATTGCCTCAAATAATTATTTATGAAAAAAAGAAAATGAGGAGCCATTGGAATATGTTAATAAATGCAATTATATATTTCACCAAGAACAACAAACTATTTAAAAGACGATTTAAAAAGCCCAGATTATTGTTGAGAGTATGATCCCTGTTTTCTGAACTTTATTCTTTACATGAAGAAAGAAGGAAGCAAGCAAGCAAGCAAGAAAGAAAAACATATTCCTGTGTCTAGTGAAGTTAGTCGCCAAGTGTGGCATGAGAATGGGAAAATATGCTATATTCAGCAATGTGTTAAAACTGTCAAAAAAGATATGAGCTACATTGTGAAACAGATGTTATAATTCTGTGTTTTGTTATGGTGATGAAATTGCTTTCTCCCTTAAAAATAGAATATTTCAAAGAAATGATTTGTGTGTGGGAGAGGGAAGATTGCGGTGGGCCATCTTATAGAGAAACCAACACAGTTGTTTGTGTTTGCACCCCCCCACCCGCTGACCCACACGTACCTTGCAACCTATTTTTTTAAATAAAGTCTGTGCTTCCAGGGACCTCTGAGTGGTGTAGTCAGTTAAGCATCTGTCTCTTGGTTTGGGTTTAGGTCGTGATCTTGAGGTATGAGGTTGAGCCATGCTCTGCCTAGAGTTTGCTTAAAACTGTCTCTTCCTCACCCTCTGTCCTCCCTCTACCTATAAAATAAATAAATCTTTAAAAAAATAAAATAAATGCTGTGCTTATATTTTAAATCTAAAAAGTTTTCCCGAAATGACCTGCATGACATTTTGGTGTCATCCAAATTGTGTATTCCACAGAAAAGACCATCAGAACCAAGCAGGAGTCACAAATTTTGTTAGATACTCCTTTCTGAAGCAGGAAGTGTGGCTGACACAATAGGCTATAATCCATATATTTATTCCTCTGAAGACCACATGTTCACCATAGCTAGTACATAAAAGTTTGAAGAAAAATATGCAGGTATTACTTAATTGGTCCTTCCCTTGATTCAAACTACCAAGTATTACTACTTAAAAATAATTTTATGTGTATTTAAAGTTGGTATCATTATAGAGTAAAATATAGTGGCCATAAAAACTCACTGACTATTCTTTTTTTTTAAAGACTTATTTATTTATTTACTTGACAGACAGAGATTACAAGTAGGCAGAGAGGTAGGCAGAGAGGGAGAGGTGGAAGCAGGCTCCCTGCTGAGCAGAGAGCCCAATGGGGGCTCTATCCCAGGCCCCTGGGATCATGACCTGAGCTAAAGGCAGAGGCTTTAACCCACTGAGCCACCCAGGTGCCCTTCACTGATTATTCTTATCTCAATTTCCTTCTGCAGTTGTGGAAAATAATATTGCTTTAAGGTAATTCATGTCACAATCACAGCAAAGTATCTAAGTCCTTAATTTTCACTTCTTCTGTCATAGCAGAACTTTAATAATATGAGATAAATAATAATCTTTAAATGTTGTTATGCCTCTAATGTAAGTCAAATATAGATGAAACTTATTCTCTTCCCATTCACAACAAAAGCACAGTAAATATCCCATGTAGAAAATTTACAAATGATTTATGCAGATACTCCATCCTTAAAGAGGGGAACATAAATCCCTAAGTGTGCTACATATAGTGGTTTTCCAAAAAGTACAGTATGGGAAAAGAGGGGGAAAAGGCATATTTTATAGTAGAGAAACTGGTAAATGCTAGCCCAGCCAGTTGATTATGGTTAATATCGATAGTCATACTGACATATGCACCCTTGATTTGATGTAATGAGAATGGGACTTCATCTTTGTGGTCTTCCTTCCAAAAACATGCACTCTAGTCTAACCATGAGAAAAACATTTAGAAAATTCCCCCATTGAGAGATATTCTACAAAATCCCTGGCCAGTCATCCTTAAAAATTGTCAAGGTTATCAGAAACAAAGAACACCTGAAAAAACCATCACAACCAAGATAAGCCTAAGGAGACATGATTAGTAAATGAAATGTGGTATCCTAAATAGGATCCTCAAATAGAAAAAGGAGATTAGGGAAAAACTGAGGAAACTTGAAGAAAGTATAGATTAATAATAAAATACTAACAATAATTAAATGTCCATTAAATGTGACAAGGATACCATATTAATATATGATGTCCATAACAGGAAAAACTGAGTTTAGGGTATTCAAGAATTCTCTGAACTACTTTTAGAATAATTCCGAAAGCCAAATACTGTTCTAAAGTTAAAAGTTTATTTTAAAAATAGGTATGGTTTATCTTAAGCCCAGACTAATTATGACAAAAGGTTTAGAGACAGGCATATGAAGGATATGTTCTTTGAATATCTGACAATATGATTATTTTGGGATATGTTATGTTTGAGGAATCACCAGTATATTCAAAGAAGAGTTCCAGGATAAAATTAATAAATTAGGAGTAACATTTAAAATAGAGGTCATTATTTGAGATACAGAACTTAAAATTCAGAGTAGAGAAGAACTGGGGTTAAGTGAGAAAACAAAGGAGCACAGTGAGCAAAGAAAAGAAAGAGACTAACAAAGCTTAGAAATAGCTTTCATTGGGCCAGTAGAAGGAAGAAGAGAGACTCTGGATGGGTATAGAAAAAGAAGGAAATAAAAGGTGCAACTAGAATGATGCAGAGACACAAAAGGCAATAGAGAAGAGAGGTTTAAGAACAAGAGAATGCTGTTCTCAGTCATGAAATGAATAAGCAAATAGTCATAAGGATTACAAACAGCTAGTAATACAAAGACCATTGGATGGTCAGTAGATTGGTAGACTGGAAGCTTGAGGCAAGGAATGGAGGAGTATAAAGAAAATGGGAGAAATTGGACAGTGATTTAGTGAAATGGTGTCTTAGTTGATGCTACTATAACAAAATACCATGGATTAGGTGGCCTAAACAACAGACATTTATTTCTCACAGTTCTGGAAACTGGGAGATCAAAGCTTGAGAAGCCAGCAGATTCCCTGTCTGGCTGAATCTTCTTGCTGCATATTCCCATGGAGGAGCGATCTTGTGTCTCCTCTTCTATTTATAAAAACAATAATCCCACATTAGAGCCTATTCTCTGGACTTATTCTAACCCTAATGACCTCCCAAAGTTGCCTTACCTCCAAAAGCCATCACCTTGAAGATTAGAACTTCAACATATAAACCTCAGAAAGACAAAAACTTCAGTTCATAGCAATTGTTTTGTCAAATATAATTTGAATTTTTCCTATTCAAAGAGTATTGTGGACCAGCAGCATCATCACCACCTGGGACCCTGGTAGAAATGTGAGAATTCAGGCCCATCCCAGACATACTTAACCAAGATGTGCATTTTAGCAAGATACTCTGGTGCACTTTATGGTTTGAGAAACACTAGGTTATACTATTATGTCAAGATGTTTAACAACATCAAGATAGAAAAAATAGTTTAAGTGAAAAATGGATTATAGAAGATTTTTTTTATTAGAATAGAAGACCCATGAGAATATTTGTAGATGAGAGGAAGAAATAAGTGGGGAGAAAAAGACATAAAAGAAATAAACACGAGGGGGAAAAAAAAATAAACACAAGGGGGAAAAATACTGCCCACAATATTATTCATTATAACTGTTCTTTCCAATTTTTATTCAATTATCTCATGCTTGCTTCTTCTCCCTGAGGCTGTGTCATTTACAGTTAGTGGAAGTGGAGATGCTGGTGGAAAGGGGGAGTCAACAAATCTCTTGGCCAAGGGTCATCCAAGGTCTTTTGTAAATTCTCTGAAACTTCGACTTCTCTTTCACTGTCCTGAAAATAAGGATCCTGAGCAACTGCCTGCATAAGGTATTAAAAGTTCAATTAAAAAAAAGTTTTCTAACTTTGAAGACACTTAGTTAGCATTAAGTAGGTATTAAAAAGACAGCTATTCCATTTGAACTTCCCTCACAGAATGTACTTTACAATCTGACTTTCCCAACTAATTGTAATTTTTTTATGAATCCCCAGAGAGACTGACAGACCTGTCCTAATCTGCTAATTAGGAGGCCAGCAATGTGCCACAGGTTTTTTTGGAGTACCTTCCCTAAGGAAGTATTTAGTACCAAGTATTTCTCTTTGAATGATCTGTAAATAAATTTTAATGAACAAGACATTATTCATAATGCTCCTATGGAGACCCAACGAACACTAAGACAGCTTAAGAAAAAGCACATTTTCATTGATATCCATGACAATGTAGAGAAAGGTACAAGGGTCTCAGCACTGAGACCTTGGAAATCAAAGTTATAAGAATAATTCTATGACTTTGGCCTTTTTATTTCTTCTCTTCTAGTCAGTGTTTTTGTCCTAAAATGGGGAGATTGAGCTAAATACAATTTAACAAACTGGAAGTCCCGAGATCAGACGTGCCTCACATGAGTATTTTAACTTGGAGTCTTTTACATTTGACTAAAGATTTAACATAGGTAGATTTAACTCAATGATCTGAATTTCAGGATTTTTTTTTTGAAATGTTGGAAAATATGGTGTTATCTGCTTCATTTTTCCACATGACAATTATCGGCCAAAACTGATTAGCACCATGGAGGAGATCTGATGATGCCATGATACTTTCTCCAGAGCCAACATATATCTCTCTACACTACCACACCCATTCAGCCTGCGCCCAAATTCTCCTGGGAATATCAACTGCTGACAGCTCATAATTGTGTTCATTGTTGAGAATTATCCTTGACCAGATGCAAGAAACTATCTAACTCAAGACTGAGTTAGACCAACAGAGACCTGACTCCTTTTCTTCAATTAAGGACAACTCTGAAGGGTTATCCAGCTCTGGAGCTCTGCTTGGGATTAGATAATGTCTTTACTCAAATTTGCCTTCCTTACTTTCTAGAAATGCATCTCCTAAGAGCACATCCTAGTAAGCCTACATGTCATTCTCCTCCTCAAAGTCGATTTCCAGGGACACAATGTAAGGCACATGTCTCCAATTTGCCCAAATGGCCACCACTCACTAATTTTTTCCCTGGGGGTATAAGCTAAAGTTTCATTCTATTATTTATCAACACTATCTCACTGTTGTTTACCTCATAGTAAAGAACAATTTACCTGTACTCATATTTCTGTCATAATTAGGAAAACTAAAGACAAGATGGCCAAAGGACTCAATATTCATCCTTTATTCATGCCTCTCTGGAAATCAGAATTTATGAACTCAGGACTGGATATTTTTCTAAGATCCTTTCAGGGCCAATACTCTGTGGTATAAGAACCCATGTCATTTTTCTATTGCAAGGAAGAGCAATTTTAGTACAAAGAAGTGACTGTAACTGTGAAATTTCAAGACTCAGAAAGAGGCCACTGTTCACTCTAGCAAAAAGCAGCATCAAAGCTTAGCAGTAGCACCATAAAGAATAAACACAGGGAATAGTCCACATGACAGTTGTTTCAGGACTAATTATGCAGTGCAGCTGGAACATGTTTTTGCCCTTTCTTCTAGATTATATAATGACCAGTGAAAAAGAATAAATGACCTAGCAATATATTCCCAGGATAGAGACCCTTGCTATTTCCAGTAAGTAGGTCTGTAGTCCATTAGCACTTACCAACATCTTTACAAATAACTTTTAAATATGAATGCTCATTTCGTCAACAGCCCTGTCAAGAAGATATTTTTAGCCTCATTTACAGATGAAAAAATCAGAAGTTGGGAGAAATCAAATCTTTTGCACAGTCGGTAAATACAGAGCAGGGGCTGTGTACGCAGATTCCAAACTTAGACTATTTGACTTCTTTTCAATCATGGAAAATATAATCCATGAGATGTTAGTGTTTATCAGAATCTCTCCGGAGTTGGCAGAATTTTTCACGCTGAGTGGCAATATTTAGATGACCATACTGACATAATGGCAAATTTTGTACTTTATGCTTTCATTTCTCCTCTACATATCCAGTCTAGTACACAGAGAAGTTTGGTTGGCTATATAAGATTTGCTTTTTGAACTTTACTGTACTGTTCCAATATAAGGTATTAACATTACCACTATTTCTAATCAGTTCAAAATAGATAAATAAAAGTCAGCTCCAAGAATAATTTATTCTAGGAGTGAACTCATTGCCTGGAAACAGTACTATCTTCCCTGTATCTTCAGCAAGATTTACAGGAAAAAAAAAATTGGACCAAAAACGCAAGTAAGAAGAAACTCTCTGGACAATAAAACATATATAATTATTTTGGTATTTCCAATTGAACATCTATGTATGTATTACAGACACATATATATGATGCAATATAAATGTATTTGGATTCACAAACCATATTACTCAGTGTTACCCTCAAAAATGTTTATCACAGTTTTATTCAGAGCAGTGAAAAACATAAAATGATCCAAATGTTCAACATAAGAGAATCAGTTTGGTAGATTACGTCACACCCACAAAATAGATTGTCATGTAGCCCTTAAAATTACAATTATGAATAAAACTTCATGACACAAGCAAAGAGAAAATGGTAGGAGAAAAAAAGCAGGATGCAATTTATGCAAACTATGTGATTTCAACTTGTTTAAAGAACAATTCATATAAAGCTGGAAAGAAATGTACTTATATAATGTACTCTTATAACCTCAGTATCCTTACCTTTAAAGTATTATAATAACCTATTTCATAGGGCTGCTGAGAGAACCAAATGAAACAGGGAAGCAATATAGCACAGTGGATGTATCTTCAGAGTCCTAACGGAAACAGATGGCACTCTCAAATTGGGTAACTGGAGATAATCTGATGAACTATTTACCAAAATGCGGCAAGGGTATAAGAGAACACCAAGGAAAAGTGGAGTAATGTAGGACTTGTAAAAATCAGGGTACCAGAATCTCTTCTATGAGGGGGCAGATTCCAAATCCCAGAAGAAAAGATATCCATATGAAAAAGGTTTGTCCACAGAAGCTTTGACCTTCTGTTGGGGACGGCAGCCAGCCTATTGTAAACCAACAGAAAGGAAGCCAGGATATTAAGTGCCCCAACAAGCTTTTCTTCCTTCCCTCTATAAAGCCATATAGCTCTGCCTTGAGGTACAAAATAGGATGGAGAAGAGGAAGGGAACCTGGGAGAAAGAATGGAAGTTATTTACAGAGCTTGCTTTCTTTCTTTCGCCTTTTGCATCCATTTTTATCCTACTACCAGTGAAAACATGTGTTCCCAAAACAGAGATCATGCAAAGTCCCATCAACGACTTCATCCATCTGAGATCTGTTGTTTGAGATCCAAGGTGAAGGATAAATCACTCTGAAAGCTCATTGATGCTTATACTGTAAGAAACCCTACGGACAGAAAGGTAATCTTATGTCTGAAATATGGTGTTTACCCCTGGAAGGGTTCCTTCCAGGCACCACCAGTTGTTCTTAAAATTAAGATGGGGAAAAAAGTGATGACGGGGTGTGAGGGAAGGAGAGGAGGGAGCCGCTCTGACAGGATTGGTGTGGGATGGCTCATTCCTTGACCTGAGGCCTCAGGTCCTGTCAGACAACCCTACCTACTCAACTTCTTTCTTAGTTTCTAGGTTCCAACAACCATTCTCTCTTCTTATCTCTTCAGCCCTAGTGATGACATGCATTATCTCTTATGAGTTTCCAAACATCCTGCTCAGAAGACAGTAAATAGACATTTTATTAAACTCTCCTCAAATTACCCAGTTGGACCTTAACATCTATTTTCTAGTACTGACTGATAGAATAATTGGAACTGAGCCATGGCCTCAGGAAAGATATTGTCAAAATAAAACTCTGGGACTCAGTTACTTATATAATTGAGGAGTAGAGGGATAATCCCTTTGGCAGAAGGAAATGAGTAATGGGTAATCCATGGCAGGTGTTAGTTTTACAATAATTCATATAATTTAAATTACTACTGCTGGTGGCTTACTAGCTTAGCCAGTTCAGCTGCCACCACAACATACTACAGGCTGGATGTTAAATTTCTCTTCTCACACTTCTGGAAACTGGAAGTTCATGATCAAAGTATCCACGTGGTCGGTTTCTAGTGACAACTCTCTTCCTGCCTTGGAGACAGCCACTTCTTGTTATGTATTCACACAGCTCTTCTTTGGTGTGTACATGTGGAAAGACAATGAGTTCTGGTCACTTTTCTTTTTCTTACAAGGGCATCAGCTCTACTGGATTAAGGTTTATGATCTCATTTAACCTTTTTCACTTCCTCATAGGCCTCATATCCAAGTATAGTCACATTAGGTGTTAGAGCTCCAACATAAGAATTTGGGGAGGATACAAGCTGAAGTAACAAAATATATACACTGGCCTCTGCCCCAAAGCTAAAATGTTTATAATTTCCTAAGTGATCAGTACACTGGGAGCATCTCTTGTTCTAATATTTGTCTTTGACCCCATCCCTGACATAGGGCTCCTAAAACCCACATATATTCATAAGTGATAAAAAGGATTAGGAGCATCTTTTTTTCTGTTGAGGTGACTCTGGGTGGGCTCCTGGATGGAAGCTGGTCAGCAGAAAGACCAAACCATGATTAAAACCATGGAATTTTTGCCCCTTCCCCATCCTCTAGAAAAGGAAAAAGGGCTGGAAATGGAGTTCATAATTGATCATACTTAGGTGAGGAAGCCTACATAAAAGCCCAAAAATATGAGGCCTGGAGAGCTTTCAGGTTGGCAAACAAGCATATCCATACCAGAAGGGTGACACACTTCAATTCCACTGGGACAGGAGCTCCTGAGCTCACAACCCTCCCAGACCCTCTGTATCTCTTCATCTGGTTGTTCATCTGTGTCATTTATCATTTCCATTAATAAACTGGTGAACATAAGTAAGTGTTGCCCGGAGTTCTTGGAGTTACTTTAGCAAAGTAATCAAACCCAAGGAAGGTGATTGTTGGAACCTCTGACCTGTGGTCAGAATCACAAGTGATCACCTGGGCTTGTAATTGGCATCTTAAGTGGGTTGTGTGGTGGAGGGTAGGAGATAATGTTGCAGAACTGACCCCTTAATTGGTGGGATCTGACATTATCTTTGTATAGACAGTGTCAGAATTGAGTTAAATTTTAGGACATCCAGCTGGTGTCAGAGAGAATTGTTTGGGGTGGGGAAGAACCTCCACACATTTGGTGACCCAAATGAAGTGTTTTATGTGAGTAGTTAAGGAGATTCAGAGGGAAGAAACACACAGGAGAGAAGAACCAGGTTTTTCCCCACAGAAAGGAAGAAAATTGAGGTTTTTCCTTTTTATACATATTCAGTCCATAACACTTAGGATGAACTACACAAGGCAGGAAGAGATCATATAGCTGTGACACTGATATGACTACAATAATAATAACCAAATATTGATTACAAATTGATGCCAGGATCTAACTTTTGAAGTCCTGGAACATGTAGCAAAAAAGGAAGGAGAAACAAAGACATGTGACTGCCCAACAGAGAATGCAAGTGGACAATAAGAAAACCTCTTTGGGAGTTCATCTCTTATAGCTGTTAGCAGACATGGCTGGGAATCAGACCCAAGACCTGATCATAATGACAAGAATGGCAGTGCCAATTAAGTGCCCGATCCAGCCAACTAAAGGCACTGGTTGGGAATGAATGAGATTCTGAGACATGGAGAGAAATGTGAGCAATCACAGAGAAGACTGAAAAGTTTGAAATTACAAATCATCTTGAGGCCCCCTTTGCCAGCTGAGGTACAGCCAATTACCCTCCCTTTGTAATAGAAACAGCATTTTCTGAAATAAAAAGCTTTCAGTGTTTGTAATTGCGACAGTTAACTCATTGCCTCCAGACCCCTAATGGGAATCAAGATTCCTGAATATCCCAGACAGACAAGTCTAAATCTTGACCCAAGAAGAAACAGCTTCTATTAAGAAAGAACTGTAGGAATTCATCCATTGGTATGGGCAGCAGTAAAATAGAGTATGTGTGGAAAGGGTAGATGAAGCAAGATGAAATAAAACTCTTGAGTGGTACAACTTAATTGACAACAGTGGGTACATCCAAGGTTCAACATTTAATGTGTTGACTTAGGTATTAAAAGTCTACGAGGTTGGCTTATTGAAGCTTGAACTCAGTAAGTTTCAAACAATAAACTTTTTTTTAAGATTTATTTATTTATTTATTTATTTGACAGAGAGATCACAAGTAGGCAGATAGGCAGGCAGAGAAAGACGGGGAAGCAGACTCCCTGCTAAGCAGAGAGCCCAACGTGGGGCTCGATACCAGGACCCTGAGATCATGAACTGAGCCGAAGGCAGAGGCTCAACCCACTGAGCCACCCAGGCGTCCCAAACAATAAACTTTTGTTTAAAGTGTTGTACACACACCAGTAGCATAAACATCACCCAAGAGCTTGCTAAAAGTGCAGAATCCTTGGCCCCAAACTACATCTACTCATCAGAATCTGTTTTCTAACAAGAGCCCCATGTGACTTTTATGCACCTTAAAATTCAAGCAGCACTTCAGGTAAAGAAAATAATCCAAAAGGGCTCAATCTGAGACCATTTCTCAGCTAACTGTAACCTCAATAAGAGAGACAATTTTCTATCATTCTCTTGCATTTCTGCATGTCTTATAAGCAGAGATACAGGCTGCCTTTTTTTTCTGAAATATTTTTCCAATGATATTCATATAGTGAACAGCTTTGAAAGATAGAGATAGTGTTCCTTCTGGAAACTTCTGAAACTTCTGAAAAATCAGAAATGCTTAGTATTTAGTATAATAAAATTAATGTCTCCTGCTGTAGCAAAAGGCAGGCAGGTTTGCTGCCAAAAACGATTTCTGTTCCTCAAACTCAGAGTTCCTCTCCCATTATCTCAAACGACTGCAGGAGCACATACCATTTGTGCCTCTTCCCATCACCAAGGGACTAGAACAAGAAAATGCTAATGTTCTGGTTAATGCAGTTGTTGTAGGTAATAAAGCCTTTTGTGTCTGCTATAGGAGGCTCACATCTGCCAGCAGCTATGAGCAGTCTAGCTTGTTAGCTTGCAATTAGGGTAAAATATCAGACTCTTCCTAGTTCGGGACAGTTTTATCAACAAAGATGAGATGCTGGTAGAGGCATGGTTTTCTAGAAAAGGAAAAATGAGGCCCTTTCAAGTCAATAAATGAGATCTGGACAAGCCCATGGGAATTGGTAATGAATATGTTGATGAAATCACATAACTAGACAATAAAATGGTCTTCCAATGTATTGCTCGTTAATGAGAAAGAACTGGGAAGATTATTGTAAGTCAAGTGCAGTTGACTCTTGAACAATGCAGGAGAGGGGTATGTCAAAAATCCACATATAAATTTGGACTTCCCCCAAAATTTAACAACTAATAGCCTACCCTTGACAGGAAGCCTTACCTTTAACATAGTCAATAAGCACATATTTTATATATGTATTATATACCGTATTCTTACAATCAAATAACTTAGAGAAAAGAAAATGTTATTAAGAATATTTTGAAAAAAAATTATATTTAAAGTACTGTACTATATTAATCCCCAAAAAATCAGCATGTAAGTGAAACCCTGCCATTCAAACCCCTGTGGTTCAAGGGTCAGCTACAAGTAAATGAGTTCAGACAGCTGACCTCATTGTTGTAACTCTCCTCCATGTGGGAGTATTTCCTCTCCAATTTGGTGATCCATCTCAGAACTACTCCATTGTCACAATTAGTACTAAGATTTGTCCTGAGTGACAACCTGGAGAAAACAGTTACAGGGAAACACACTTCAACCAAGAGTGCAAGGAGGGAAGTCTATGACCATGGTTGGCTGAAACCAGGTAAATCATTAGAATTTCAGTGGTTCACTTGGGAGATGTGGGGTTGGAATATGCAATGCTTGGTAAGAAAGAAGGCAACTCCTAGATGATCCTAGGATTCAACCCTTCCTAGGGTCTATCATGCTAAACTTCAATCCACTTAAAGACAATAAAAGTTCTGCAAGACTTTCACAGTAGGTATTGACAGTTTCAAGGAAGCTTTGGCCCTCACATTTCCCTGGAACAAATCTGATGGTACACCATAAATGAGGCACTGGATAGTATTCAGGCCCTTACTGTTCCAAGTTGAGTTTAACTGCAAATGAAGATGACCCACTAGAGAATGAGAAATTGACTCAAAGAAATCTAGATAAATGTTTGCTGTCAGTCTCGCCACCCTAAAAAAGTTCCCTAGCCTTTATGTTAAAATGATAGAGTAATTTAAGAGATGTTCTCATGACAACAGGAAAAAAAATGCTTCAGAGTTTAAGGAGGACTGCTTTTAAAAAATAACCATTGTGCAAATCAAGCACCACAGCCAACTAAAAAAGCCCCAGAGCTCCAGCCAGAAAGCAATGTGACTTTGGATGCTGAGTCAAAGTGTCCCCAACGTAATCATGACGCTGCTGCCCCATATGGAGCTGTGAGTAGACAGAAAATATTGGTAGTTTGGTTGAGCTACAAGCAGCAGCAACAGTATTGGAAATCAAAGGTAAATGTACCTTGCTTACTGACAAGAGCACACCCCCAAACTCCCCCCACCTCCCCAGAGTTCAGTTAATTTAAAAACAAAGATGATTATGCCCTTAGGCTGAAGTCTCTGGTCCCAAGAAGAACCGAAGGCTGTAAGCACCCATTTGAATATGCATAGGAACTTTAGTGAAGGGAGGAATTGAAACTTAACTTTCCACCACAATACAGTTTGGAGAAACCCTGATTTTCTAAACATTTAACATAATATTTAAGTTTGAGCTTTAGAGTCAATCAGATCCTTAGCTTTTAGACCTTGTATAAGATGTTAAACAGTTCTGTGTCTCACTTTTCCTCATCTTAAAATGAAGACCTTTAGAGTACCTACTTAATAGGATTATGTTCCCAATCATTATTAGCCCTCATTGTCATGTATATAAAATGTATTATGCATACAGCACCATAATAATGTTGCCATTGATGTTATGACAGACAGTTATTCTAGCACTGCTACAGTAAAAATACGGTTGTACTAATTATAAAATTAGTATGAATATAAACTCCAAAGATTGAGTACAGACTTTTTTTTTGTACTGAAGCTTACAAATGAATATAAATTTAAAATACCTAGGAATTAAAATTTATGACATAGATCAATGTATATTGACATGAAAAGAGAAATACAAAATATTGCTTAGGAGCAGAAAAGCAAGCTGTAAAAGTGTGCAATGATAATTGATCACATTTATACATATATAGAGAAGTATAGAGAGAAAGTGAGAAATTGGCATGTCTGCATATGATAGAAGCTAGACTAAAAAGATATACTGTAGATTTTAACTATGGCTGTCTCTGGAGATGAAATTAAGAAATATTTGTACTGTCTTTTATTCTTCTATTTAAATACTTTAAAAACAAGTATGATTTATACATGCATATCCATGTAACACTTTATTTACATAGAAAAATTAAATTTTTATTTAACACACATCTCTAAAAATCAAACAGTGAGATATGTGCATAATATATAATCCTTCCATACTTTCTATTATTTTTCACATATCTGTCATATATAACTCCCCAAATCCTTCTGAATACCCAGAACAAACAAAACCCCAATTTAACAGATTTTAAAAATGACTTAGAAATAGCATTCCACTATCATTATTTTGTAAAATCCTTGAAAAATACCGAAGCTTTTTAGTAACATGCAGAAAGTTAGGACAATTATTCCTGTTCCTAAATATTGGTCTACTCTTTTTTCTATTATTTCACAAGGATCATCTTATTAGAAGTTTATAGTGAGGGTGCAGTGAGAAGAACTGGAGGAAACTGACTTATCTTGTGCCAAAAGTTAAGCTTTTGTCAAATAGAAAGAAAATACAGGGAAGAAGGAGTTAAAGCAGCTGTGTTCCATTCATCCCTTTACTGGTGGGATACTCTGCAGGAAACAGAGAAGGCAGGACATCTAATCTAATGTCCCTGCAAATAATTTTCCAAACTGCTAGGTAAAGAGAATAATGATATTTACTAAGTGGAGGATGTTTATCCATAGAATATTCTTTATAAGAGTTCCATGTTCAGAGTGTGGTGGTTAATAAACCCAGAATCTAGAGATACATAAATCTTGGCTTCATGGACAGTGCTACACAAGCTACAGTATAATTTGGGGAGAACTAAAATCCTTCTGCTATGTGAGGGACCATGTCTTGAGAGACGATGTCTACTCTCAGCCAGAGAGCATATGCAGGAAGAAAGAACATAGAAAGTTGCCCTCCATGTCCCAGACTTCTCCCTACTTTGTCTCCCAGTTGCTTTTAAGATTAGTGACCGGTAATATTTTTGATTCACATGAGTCAGACTTGAAAATACAATTATCTGTGTTAGTTCAAAAAGAGGGCTAAAGCAGTACCTGGGTGGCTCAGTCTGTTAAGCATCTGCCTTCAGCTCAGGTCATGATCTCAGGGTCCTGGGATCGAGTCCCACCAAGAGCAGGAGAGCCTGCTTCTCCCTCATCCTTTCCCCCCTGCTCCTACTCTATATCTCACCCATGATCGCTCAAATAAACTCTTTTTTAAAAAGAGGGTTAAATAAGAACCAAAATACATACTTAATAATGCATTTCTCCAGTAACAAGTGTGATTTAAAAATGCAAAGGAAAATGAATATTCATGTACAACTTACCATGAACCAGGAGCTTACTTCCCTAATATTACCTACCCTGTGAGGTAGGTAGAATTATTTCCATTCATATAAAATTAATAAAACATAAAGATTTTTATTAATGTGCACTCTTACTCAGCTATTATGTCAGGGATATGGCATGCCAACCTAGATCCAATTCTCAACTAGTTACTACTGCCTCTTTCAAACCTTTCCATGAGTTGAATTCAAGAACCAGTTTTCTAGTTCAGAATCCTATGTGAAATCCCAAATGTATTAGAAAGTCATACTTTCTAGGTTTTACAGCCCCGTCTTTATCCCTTTCAAAGCTTCATATGTCCAACAACTAACTTCATCGCCTTTGTTTAGATGGCCACTTCTAGTTTCCAAGACTCGGGAAGGTGAAATGATTCTTCATCTAATAAAATTTCCTTTGATGGCACTCAGCACCTACTCAAAAGTCACTTTTAATTACACTTTGACATTTATTTTACTTTACATATAAATAAACAAGCAAACAAACCAACCTCATGACTTTTAATGAAACAGACATGGATTTTGCCCTGGTAGTAGGCCAAAACTGAAAGAGGTTATCTATAAAGCTTCTGAAAGAGTTTGAATGAAATTACATCATGTTTCTTCATCTAAAAATAAAGTGATTCTTCTGTGCTCCATAGGTAGAAATTTTTCTTCTTTTTTGACATATGATCCAGGGGGATTTATAACACTTCTGTAGAAAAATGAATTCTAGAGAGGCTAAAATGATGAATAATTACAAGTACCAGAGTTCTCTTCTTTTGATGTTATTCCCAGTTACCCCTAATTCTGAATAAATAAGTATTTCTGGGAACAGAAGGGCAGTTGAGAAGTAGGCGCAGGTAGGAGTATGCTATGTTATACAACTCCGGAATTCATCTGCAAGTAGGCATTATGCCGTGAAGCAGAAATCCACAGGTGCACAAATGGCATCAATCCATATGCAAGGTCATCTGGGCCACATTTTTAAATAACTCTTAAAATACATAACTTAAAATATATAACTCATCTAACTCAGTGGATTGGGATAACTGAAAAAGATGTAGGCTATGAAATACATAACTCCTAGGAAAAAAAGATAATTAAAATACATAACTTATAGGAAAAAAAGAGTTCTTTTGTGTTTCCATGATTTTCACTATTTTCCAGCATTCACAAAACCTATTTGTGAATAGGTTTACATTTAAGAAAAAAAGAAAACCACATGTCAACATATCACAAATGGCAGAAAATCTAAAGCAGAGGTGATCAAAATATGTAACTTCTGCATAATCTGGCCTAGATCCTTTTAGAAGAAATGCTAATATAGCAAAATTTTCTTTTTGCTGCTATTTCTGGTTTTGCATAAATTATTAGTGATATGCTAGTTTTTGCATCCAAAACACGCTCATTTGATTATTGGTATGATTCTTCTGGTGTGAAAATTGGTAAGAGGAAGTTCCTGGATCCACAAGCTTTTGCTCTAATGAAGGTATGCATTCACATGTTGACAATTTTTTTTTAAAGATTTTATTTATTTGACAGAGATCACAAGTAGGCAGAGAGGCAGGTAGAGAGAGAGAGAGGAAGGGAAGCAGGCTCCCCACTGAGCGGAGAGCCCAATGCGGGGCTCGATCCCAGGACCCTAAGATCATGACCTGAGCCAAAGGCAGAGGCTTTAAACCACTGAGCCACCCAGGTGCCCACTGAGCCACCCAGGCACCCAAAAGAATTGACAATTCTTTTACAAACATCCAAGTAATTGACTCAATTCAATTGAGTCAATGTATGTATGTTAATAAAAGTATGACTTGCTTTTATTAACTGAGGAAGAATGTCTGAGGTTCAGAAGTTGAGAAGAGCTCTGACTTATGACAGATATACAAGTCTCTGCTTAAAGTAATTCAGCTTTTATGGCTTTTTTTCCTTGTTCAGACCATTAAAATGTGAAAGTTTGCCCCAAAATAATTTTCTTGCAATCAATTCTAAGTACTTATATGCCAAGTTAAAAATGATGGGAGAATGATACATTGCCTATATTTGCCAAATAGATAGATGTGAAGTGAGGAAATGTGTATAATACACACCTATATCTATCTATCTATATTATATATATATGATTCAAAAGGAAAACAAGATGAAAACCTTCATAGTTGTAATATACTAGTCAAAGTAGACTCACCTCTCTCATCCAAAAATGACCTCATTAGCTCTAAGTACTTTTTGATGAAATTCAGCTAGTCTAATACCAATTTATATTTTCTCATAGTCTACACCTTCGCCAGTTATCCCAATCCAATGAAAGACTTAACCATTTACTCAGCCACCAGATTCTAGAATCTCTACTCTTTCTGATTGCTTTCTCTTCTTCATACATAACATCCAATCACCAACAAAATCCAGCATGGTTCTTTTTTTTTTTTTAAGATTTTATTTATTGGACAGACAGAGATCACAAGTAGGCAGAGAGAGAGGAGGAAGCAGGCTCCCCGCAGAGCAGAGAGCCCGATGTGGGGTTCCATCCCAGGACCCTGGGATCATGACCTGAGCTGAAGGCAGAGGTTTTAACACACTGAGCCACCCTGGCAATCCTCCAGCATGGCTTTTTTATATTTCTCTCTTCAATCCCCACTGCATCAACTGTCTTTTAACCTTCATCATTTCTCAACTGGACAAAAGCAGCTTCTGAACGGGTATCTCTGTCTCTCTTTAATCCTTTTCACCCTTGGTTGCCAGAAAGTTTTTTGGTTTTTTGTTTTTTGTTTTTTCAAAAATCATACTCTGATACTCCCTGTTTAAAATAATTTAGAGGTATTGGGGCATTATTTGCCTAAAATGCAGGTGTCGTATATGATATACATTATCTTCTGGGCTCTGCCTACTCCCAGAGGCTCCATTGCTTGGAGCCTGGGGGCTATCAGTCTTAACTGTCTTATCTTTCTAACAAATGAACATTATTAAAAAAAAAAAAGTTGACTCAATATAGGTGAACATTATCCCTCTATCACAGTTCATATGGAACAGATTTTGGTACTCTCAGATTTTCATGCAGGAGGTATCAGGGATGGGGAAACAGTATCTGTGAAGGATGAGCTAGCTGAACAGAAAGGAAGCTGCTGTCACTGAGGTTTGGCCAATCCTACAGTGAGTTTTGGGGCTGGTATTCATTTCTTCAAAGTTTTCAATAATGGGGGCAAGGGGCCAAGTTTTGATGACCCTGCCCCCTAAGTACCAATAATGAATACTGGATGCTCTGGGAGAGAGGCAAGACCTGAGTGAACCAGCTTCCCCTCCAGTGAGGACGATTCCTGGAAAAGAATTTAGCTTTGAGTCAACACCTGTCAATACTGACAGCAGCTGGAAGAATGACTACCTAGGTCCCAAAGAGGTTCCTGGGTAGAGCATCCAGTGTCTGCTATCACTTACCAGAACTGCTTTATTTCAGCAGTTACTATGATTTAAAATTGTCCCTAGCATGATATTAATGAGAGCCAAATTCTAAATTTAAAATGAGGATAAATGCTAATGATGATCATCCTGAAGCCCTAAATAGCTTGACCATGATTTCCAACACAAACATTAAGAAAGTAAAAGTGAGGGGCACCTGGGTGGCTCAGTTGGGTGAGTGACCAACTCTTGATTTCAGGTCAGGTCATGATCTCAGGGTCGTGAGATGGAGCTCCTGCATCGGCTCTACACTCACCACAGGAGTCTGCTTGAGATTCTCTCTCCCTCTCCCCATCACTCACATGCTCTCTCTCTCACTCTAAAATAGACAGATAGATGATAGACATATAGATAGATGATAGATAGATAGATAGATAGATAGATAGATAAAATCTTTAGAAAAAGAAAAGTGAAAATTGAAGAAACCATTCATTCATGGTCCAGCTATATTGACTAAAGCAGGTAAATTGTTAACAGGGTAAGATTTCAGATTTCCTCCTTTACCAGGATTTCTATAAATAAAGAGGGAGAATTTGGGATTACAAAGAGCACTGGAGAAACTGACACATCCTTGTACTTTGGTCAATCCCATTAATATCACATACCTGCCTTATGGTTCTCTACAAGAGATTTCCTGACCTAGGGTTTACATTGTAATTATAGACATCAATAAATATATTGAACTTTATTTTGGACTTATTTTCTGTGCTGAAATACTGGCTGAAAATATGCAAATAAATGTTGACTATTTTGAATAAATTAATTTTAATTAAATATTATTGTAATAATTTAATTCAATCAATATCTAGTATTATAATAACTTATGTTCTATTTAATAAAATGCAAATAGGATTTAGATAGATATTTACTACTCACATGTCTTAAGCCAAGCATAGGTACAAAGAATGCAGAGAACTGTCTCTAAGTGATCTTGTGAAAAACATAATGAATGAGGGAAGTTGCCCTCCCAACAAACACACACACACACATTCCCCTGTAAAGAGAAAATAGTCAGTTGTGCTGTACTGTAAGAGCTACAGGAGAAACAGACATTCTAAGCTTAGAGTCTACATGTAAAGATACCCACTAATGAAAATGAGCACAATAGAACCGCAGCAAGGGAATTTCAGAAAGCAAAATGAGTATGTAGATGTTTTGAAGTACTGAGATCAGAGCTGACATGGTGTTCTCAAATTTTTAAATAATGACAAGAAAATACTTCTTGTATTTTTCAACTCTAAGAATAACACAGTAAAACTCACATTTTCTTAGCAATGTATAGGTTCTATCCCTTGGTCTCATGTTCAGACAAAGATCACCACTGATTATCTAACTTGCAAATCCAATAAACTTTTCTCCAACCTCATCTTATTTTACCTTTCTACTGAATTCAGCACTGAGTGTATATGGAAACACACATATGTACATATATACATATATTCATGTATTTTTAGTCTGGGGGTTTGTTTTTTAGTTGAAGCATTTTTTTAATTATATATGGTAAAAACGACTGAAAGTAACATAATTAAAATCAATTATATTACCATATATATGGATTTTTGGAAAAACATAAAACAATAAGACTTTTAAATTTAATTGTAAAGCTTGAACACGTTTTACTTCTGTAATTTAAAAAAATTAAAAGGAATCAAACAGATGTCAAACACTGGAAAAATGTGATAAACTCATGGTCTCCGCTGAGGGCTGAGCTGGTTTATTACTCTATTTAGTTTGAGCTAACCCCCCATCTTTCATGATTGGATCAAACTTTCAAAGAATCCTACATCACAGTCAGTAATGACAAAAGAGAAAGCCACTAGATTTGATTTTATATACCCAGAAGTTCTTTTTCACTCTATGGATCATTGACCAAAGGCCACAAAATTTCCAAATTGAAACCATGAATGAGAAGAAAAGTTAGCTTCTGACTGAGGCACCTTTGTCCTGATTCACAGCAGCCCATGCCTCTCCAGTTTGATGTGCCTCAGCAATGTTATTTTGGGTTAGTTACTAGGCAACTATGAGTCATGGGAGAGCACTCGGCAACACCATCATCCATGTCATCTTTCAATAGACTTAACACAATAGCTAAACACTAGTCACCTTTTTTCCACAAAGGACCATGTCAGAAATCAGGAAGCTGGGTTGTGTAGGATGGTTTTATATTATAGGATTCATAATTGGCTTTCATGTAACTTCAGAAATAAATATCATTTAGACTATTAGGGAAATAAATGGCTTACCAAAATGGAGTCAACAATAAGGATTATGAAATAAAAATAAATAGAAATCCCTAAGGTGGGATGGCCCATAAGACACCTTTGGAAGATTATTATCCCTTTCACATCTCTAGGATACAGCTTGGGAAATCAGCTACTGTCTTCTATGCACTGAAACAGTCAACCTGATTCTTCCCTTCCTGGTGTTTATAGAACATACTCTGTAATCTCAGTATAGACAAAAGCCTTCTGTTCCTTTTAAACAGATTCAATTATTCTTTAGGCTTAAAAATCTGTCTCATCCTAAAATATAAAAGTTACTAGGGATTGTGGATTTGGGGCCTAAGAGGGAACAGATGGGTAATGAAGAAAATAAAAGCAGATTTTTTCACAGGCAGCTCTTCAACTGCCCAGTGGACACTGCCTGATCAATGTGCCACAAGGGACTTTCAACATTCCACTGCACTCCTCTCTCTAGCTCAGTTTTCTCCCCTGTAGGTACCCACAACCATCTAACCACTCATGCTGAAAATAATGCTTCTCTCCCCGCCTTCCCTTCAGCAGGCCGCCTTCCTGTGCACGTGAGCTGAGCAGGTGCATGGCAGCCTGCTCACAAAAGGGTCCCACACTTGGTCAAACACTCCCATGTCACCATTTGAAATTCTTAATCATTTATAAACAATGTGCCCTGCATTTTCATTTTTCCCTGGGCCCCACAAATTATTTAGCTGGCCCTGCCCTTCATTCCTCATTTGAAATTTGCTACCAATCCTATCCATTCTAGCAATGAAACTAACCTAAAAACATATCAGCTCTTTATCCCACTTTCATGGTTCAGGCTTTCTGCATCTAACGGTCTTGATTCAGGAATCTGACGGTCACAAGGATTTCGGGGGGAAGTGTCTCCTCGAAAGTGAACAGTTAGGAGTAGGAGGTAGCAAAGAAGAATAGGGGAAAGAACATGACGGGTGGTCGATTCATCAAAAGACGTTGTGAGGTAGGAAAGAAGATGGCAGCATCTAGATTGAAAGAGAAACCCTGGGTGCTTTCACTCTCTCTTCTTCTCTTCTTCCCTCAGTCTCCTTCTGTATATTATCTAAAGCTTGGATATCTAGTTAGAATCCTACTCTCTGGATCTGCCAAGAGATTTTACTATAACTACTTTTTTAGTCTGTGGCACTGTGGTTTATAATAAGTACTTACCCCTGGAATCTCTATACATCAAAATACTCGACTGTTCAGTCTATCCCAGTCCCTAAAGTAAGAGGTTGAGGGCAGATAGAGCCTCATCTCTTAGCATTTTTATATGCATGACCCGTGTATAAAGTACTGTTATCATTATCCAACCAGGACTATGCGTCTCTATGTTGCACAAGCTGTTCTCCTGACCTATCACTCTCTATCTACACAACCCTCCAAAGAGTTTATTTCTATCTAATTGCTATCCATCTTGGAAAGTCTGAACTTCACATAGAGTCACCCCTTTCTCTCTCTACATTCATGTAGCCAGCTTGAATAATTTCTACTTCAGAACCAGCCACATTTGTTGAATGGTTTAGAGGCAGGAAGGAAGAGAAAGAGAATGAAACAAGAGTTCTAGATTCCTAAGGAGACAGTCTGAATGCAAATCAGCAGCTGAAGTCATTTGAAACAGAAACACTATAGCCATCAAAGACAGATCACCTACATCTATACCATTCCCCCATATCTTTTCCCTACCAGAAATTGCCAGCATTTCCCTAAATGAATGAGTGCCAGTCTGAATTGGGCCAACATTTCTCAGGAGAAAAGCCTGAGTACTCTCCTTCCAGCCCTGAAAGAAAATTAACCAGAAGTCAGCAAGATGAGCCTCCCCAGCCTTTTGTGTGCTTATTTGCTCCCTGCATGTATAAAGGAAGATCTCAGTTATTCCCTCCTTTCCCACTGGAATCAACATATTGGCATTTATGCTGATTCACCAATTCTAAAAGGTCAGGATGGAAGAACCACAAGTCTCTTCAATTACCCAAAATAGCTGAACTCAGCAAACACTGGAAGAGTCCCTCCACAGAGTCTTTTATAACCATCCAGTTTTAATCCAGTCATCTATGTATGTACAGACTAAAAAACTAAGTCATTCTCAAAAATAAAAAATAGATCACACAGGAAAGATTTCCCACCAATCTCCTCCTCTCCAGGTAAAGTAATTCCAACTAGATAAACTGTTCTAGAATTAGAAATTTGAATATGTAATTACCACCTCAAAATAAGATGTTACAAATTCACTCAACAAAAGGCAATGCATTCGTATTTTCAACTGTACTCAAATTAGAATATGAAAGAAAAATCATTTTGTGGTATTTGTCTTTTAATTCTTAGCTTAATATAATGAGAATGTTCCTAATATCCCTAGGACCAAGGTGGGGAAGAAATAAAGGGAATTGCCCCTCTCCAATACCCATGTAACCTTTGCTCTGAATTCAAAAATATGTAATATTAATACATTTGGCAAATTAGCATTTAATGCCAATAATAACATTACTTGATTTCTATTATTTTGCATTTGCCTTTTGCTTTTATTACATTTTCAAGTTTTCCTAATTTTTTTCTTTTGAGTTTAAATTTCTGAGTCTCATTTCCTACTTATAATTTGCTTCATTTGTGAAACTTCTTTTCAATTTATACACCATGATGTTCTGTATAGGAGTGTACAACCAGAAGCCAATTGTATCTTTCAGGCATGAAATAATATGCTCATCACCACACACACACATACACACACATTATCCTTTGTTTTTATGATCACACTACCTTTGACAATACAAAGTACATTAAAATGCAATTGCATTATGCTACACCATTAATTACTTAACATTAGAAATGTATTTCAAAGAAATAGGAATACCTTACTCAAGTTTCAGTGCTATTGAAATTCCCTGACATTGAACATGTACTAGTAATATTTGTAGAGAAAATGTGTGCGCTATATGGAACAGCATCACTTACTCAGGATGATTGAAATAAACTCCCCTGTGTCATTCCGTGCTCAGGGGTCTAATGGTGTGTGCCTTGTACGACTTCCCACCTTATCCATGTAAGGGGAGCATAATATCTATATTTTCTAAATTCTCCTCAAATGAATGTTAGTTATAGCTTAAAATTCTTATAGAAACCTAGCTCTCATATAATGTATAACATCAGATTTAAAGAACTGAGATGTGAATTTTCTATTTTTATTTTCTACTTTACACTACACCATGCAGAAAAATGACTTTGTATCGCTTAACACAAACGTCCTTATTATTAGTGCTCACTCAAGCCCATCCACAGTGCCCTAAACCCCAAAGCCTATTAATTTTGCCTTCGTTTTTCTTAGGATGCTAAACTTAATTCTAAGTATAAAGAAATAAGATGATGATGATGTTAGCGGATATAAAACGATAATAACAGTAGCAATAATATAGCAACTAACATTTAAATAGTGTTTGCTATGTGTCAGGCATTTATTCAAGCCTTTGACATACGTTAACTCACTCCTATCAAGTTGGTACTACAGAACTTTATAGTCTTTGGTTCAAATTTCATTCTTTGTGAAACAGTTGAAAGCTCACGACAACATAACATAAGCTTCGCTATTTCTTCCATGATCTCACTGTTTATAGCAATGCCTAAAAACAGAGGCTTCAAAGGGCTCTGCAGTTCTAAGAAGGTGTCACTGTATCTGTGGCCTCAGTAGTGCTATTTCCTACTGGCTCACAGCTAATTGCACTGGACCTGCTCTCACATCCTATGTGGTACTCTCCAGGCAAATACTACTTCAAATGCATACGGTTACTTGGATTAGGACTACCTTCTCTGCCAGGTATCAGTGTCCCTGTGTTGGCATTGCTGGCTCCATTAGAACATTAGCAGGGATATCTTACATGCAGCTACATGAGCTGCTGGAATTTATATGTTGAATGTGTCTAATTATATCTGCACATATATTATTGTGGACACTGTGTTTTATTACTTTTACCAAAGGTTAAGGATAACTACAGAGTAATATGACAAGGTGGGTAGAATTCTCTTTCCCTGTTCTGCATTATACTCCCTTAGCAGGAATCCAAAGCACTGTAGCTTGTGCCCTACTATTTTATAGGGCGTAAATACAAAAAAAGCTTTTATTGATTTCTCTTTATACTTCCTCCTTTAAACAAATCATAAATAGGAGTTCAGCCAAAACAGAGATGACAGTCATATCTGAGGAGGAAACCCTCATTCTTCTTCTGGAAGCTCCTCTTTTAGAATCAAAGATTTCTTTTTTTGGCCAAATTTGTAGAATTATTCCCACTTCTCTTAGGATAAATTCTTTCTCACCAGGCTCCCAGGTCCTTTAGAAAATATCATCCCAATGGACCTATCTCATTAGTTCAGAGTATATGACCAGCCATCTTCATGCAGGAAGTAACTATAACTTAGGTCTTAGGTTATTTCACTGCATCAAGATAATCACTACTGATTATTGGCAAAATGGTTTTCTCAAAAGCAATACAACCTGTAACTAAGGATGAAGGGTTAGTTAATTCAACATTTAACAACCATCCATGGCATAAACTATGGTGCTCACCAAACATGCTTTCTGCTTATCACTCCCTTGCTCTCTTACATTTAAGCTCAGACATCTAATTAATGCTAAACGAGGGCTATGAGTAGAAGCTAGCACATAAGAGTAACACACAACCTCCCAGCTGCCTTTTCTCTGCCATAACTGAAGAACTATGGTGCACGTATAAGACGGTAGAATTTCCATCAGCCTAGAATCTTGATTTGTACCATTTGCTGATTTCTATGATGTGAATATTTCCAACGAATTTCAAACTATTAACATGAAGTTACTTAATGGGGACTCAGAAAGATATAAGCATAACTGGCTCTCAATCATTTTAACCAAATCTAATACACTACCATGAGCTCCAGAAAAAAAGAAGACATACCCATAATTTAAGGAGAGAAGCAGAAAATATCACCCTGTGAAATAAACTAGTAAATAATATTCAACATAGGTTTGGTTGAGCTTAGACATTGACATAGGTAACACAAGGAACTGAGAATGTATGAAATTGTGTTGCATTTGAGAGTCAATTTATCATGGAGAAAAGATTTCACAGATACGTTAGAGAAATTGGGAAGTCTCCCACAGCCTGTAAAGCTGGTCAATGTGAACTCAAATTCAATCAATATTTTAGTAAATGCACATTTATTTGCCAGGAGTAATGCTAGTGGTTTTTACATATGTTATCCCATTTTGCCACAAACCCCTTTATTTTATCTCTATTTTGCAGACAAGAAAAAATGAAGCTGTTGGACAATTAGCAAGAAATGCAAAAGAAATTTGAATCCAAGCCCTCTGCCTCCAACCTCAGTATGCTGCATCTGGATTAACACTATCTCTATGGTTTCAAATAACAACAACAACAACAACAACAAAACGGCCACTAGAATGTAATTGAGGATATAAAGTTTTATTCTGCTCAAGCATATCATAACATGCTTCGACAACTGGGTAATCACAACCAAAGAAGTCAAATACCCAAAAAAGTACAGAAAAGATTTGGAGTTTTTCATTTCTCTCCCTAACTTCCAAACAACCAATAAACATTTAAGAAGTTCCTACATGTTATTTTCTCCATGTAAACAAGGGAGTTGATTCTGAAAAACCAATATTTGTTATTAATTATAAAGGTCTCTGGCATAAAGAATGATTTTTCCAGCTACTGTGGGGGTTTTGCTTCCCCAAATTTTTATTTAAATCCAGTTAGACAACATACAGTTTAATATTAGTTTCAGATGTAGAATTTAGTGATTCATCACTTACTCACATTCAACACACAGTGCCCTCCTTAATGTCCATCACCCATTTAGCCCATCCTCCACCCTGCTCCCTGCCAGTAACCCTCAGTTTGTAGTTTGAACCAACATCCTTTTTTTAATTTTTTTTTAAGATTTTATTCATTTATTTGTCAGAGAGAGAGCATGTATGCAAGCAGGGTGAGCAGCAGGCAGAGGGAGAAGCAGGCTTCCCACTGAGCAGAGAGCCAGACACAGGGCTCAAACCGAGGACTTGCAATCATGACCTGAGCCAAAGTCAGACATTTAATGGACTGAGTCACCCAGGCATCTCAGCAATATCCCTTTTATAAAATGTCCATTTGCTCTTTGTCCATGCTTTGCTCATGTGTTCTTAAGACAGAAGGGAGGTTTCCTTAGCAAGGGTCCAACATTGGTAATCTTGCAAAATGTATCTCCCATTATAGTCCAGTAACTTGACACTCTATAAATCAGTCTCTGTAGGATATTTTTCTGTGTAAATCCTTCAGAAATTGACACCATCTAGAATACTTAAATAGATTCTCTGATGCTGCAAATTTAGGAGCCAGTTTCTAAAACCACAGTGACCCACTAAAGGTCTCTCTTTTTCAGTACATCTTATTCTAGTTTAACCACATTTAACTATAAAGATGCTAAAAATTCATTTAATTTTTTTATATTTAAGTTAAACATAGCTAAAGAATTAAAAACTGAATTAAATTTTCTGAAAGAATTGTAGGTCTTATTCTCACATGGTATTAGAGACATTTTTTATAATGTCTACCAAGAGCATCAACTTAACAATTTGCAGAAGTGCCCTGAATTCGTTTCATTTTCAAATGCAAAGAGAGTAAATTTTCTTACTCCCAAAACTCTTTCCAACTTCAGCACACAAAATAGCAAATTAGTCTCACCTATGGGTAAAAAGACAGGATGAGCAGTGGAAAGTTCATTAAACCATTCTTTTTGAAGTTCTTCAGGGTGATGCTTACATAAGGCTGCCTAAAGATGATATGACTTGGCATAAGGTTGAAAACACATTTAACAAATGAGTATAGAAATCTCTCTTCTGTCTCTTCAGAATTCATATCAGTTGTTGTTTCTCTGAATTCCCTGTCCCCATTTTTTTTTTTTCAGGCTTTATGCATGCCTATCTACAATGCCTTTCGGAAAGTTATTGTGCTAACTAAATATTTAATTTTGGGATAGTTACTTACTCTCTGTCTATACATTTCCTTCAGGGACTTCTCAGACCAATAAACAATGGGTGTAGAACAAGACCGACATTCAGCCTCTCAGATTCTTAGCCAAATACATTTTAACATCTCCTTGTCTTGAACAGAAGAGAAATAGCTTTAATAGCCTTTAAATAGTTTAAATAGCTTTTGATAATACCCAGTGCCATCAGAGCAACAATCTTGCTATTGTCAAGCTGCCTTAGAAGGTTATACATAAATGAGAACACAATATACTTTCCAGATGGAGGAGTCTTGAGATTATTGGAAATATTGGTATTTATGATCAGCAGTTCTTTATTTTTAAACTTAGCTTTTCACCATTTGTTCTCTGAGCTTATGTAATTCATTCACCTAAGACTCAGTTTCCTGTCATGGAAAATAAGACTGAACTGAAATTTCTCTCATATTTGAAATGACAGCAGTTAAAAAATGATAAAGCAGGAACAGACAATATGTCTACAAGTAAATGAGACCAAAGAATTTGACAACTGAGAAAGTTCACCAACTACCTATCTGCTCCTCACCCTTCAGAAAATCTGCCTATTGGCATTCTCCATTCACTCACACCAAGCCCACAGTCACCTCATAGTCAGTGGAATGGTCCAATACAGAAACCATAGATGCTGAACAGGAAAATCTCACATATACTAGTCAACCTAGTTCATCATCATCATAAATACAATGGACAAAAAGGAAAGAAAAGATCAGATCACTGGACATTTGAAGAAAATCATATCATGTTAGTGAAAGACCAAGATGAACAAACACAATTCATGACACTGAAGGAAACAATGCTAATTTAGGGAAATTTTTACAAATTTTAGGACAATGCCCTTAAAGAAATTAGAGATAATATTCTATTTACAAAAGCATAACATTTTTTTAATGGTATCATATCAAACAATTCATTTGAAGAGAGAATTACTTTCTCCCTCTCTTCCACCCCCTCTCCTTCCCCCAATATACTTTTTTTTCAACTGCTTTTGGATATTTGATAAATAGATCTTAAATCCTTACTGGATATCAGTTTCTAGGAATGTTTTCCTAGACAATTTTTCACCTCAGTTTCAATCTCTAGCCTTAGCAAAGAGCAAAAATTTAATCTATAATGGAAAATAAATATTCAAATAATGATAATTAAACCATTTAAGAAAAATGTTTAGAGCCAAAAAAGACACATTCAGATTGATTAAGACCACCTAGTACCAGACAGAATAACTGAGGAGAAAAAAACAAAAACAAAAATATGTCAAAATATTCTGGTAAAATTTCATAATTAAAATAATAAAATTTTTATTAAATAATTAACTGACCTTACCAGATATCCTATTAACAACATACAAACTGATAAATAAAATCAATTTGTCACCAGAATTCTATACCAGGGAAACTATCACGTATACATGGGGGAATATTCAAGTATGCAAAATAATCCTAAAATTCCCTGTAACAATAAATTGCTCAGAGATGTTTCAGGATAAAGAACAAGGAATCCAAGATTAGGCATGACAGGAGACACAAGAATCAGTGGCAACAGGACACTGAATAAATAAATGTACAAAGTTTCATTTATTTGAAATTTTTTATCTGGTCAACAGATTCTGCTAGAACAATACTTAAAGTCTTTTGAAGAAAAATATTCATAGCACTAGAATTCATTTTCTTATATATATATCAAATTGTTCCCTTAGAGTGAAGAATATATATATAATCATAACATTACAAATGATGTGTTGGGGTTTCCTATTTTAGAATCTACCTATTGACAAAGGACAGGGAAAGAGCAGAAAGAAAAAGAAATATGGTAATTTCCTTATGTTTCAGAACAGGAGTCAATAAAGACTATCTAAATTTGATAAATCAAGAAACAGATTTATGAAAGGTCAGTTCAACTACTACAAAACCCTAGAACTAAAAACATAATTATCAAAATCATGTAGTGAGAAGTATAAGATACAATATGAAGAGACCAAATTTTCATACTTAATGATGAGGAGTCAATAGATATGATCAAAGTTGATCAATCTAAGATTAGGTATAATATCAAATTAATGATAATTCACTAGAAGAATCAAATTCAGAAATTTTTAGTAATTGCCTCTGGGAACTGGGGAAGAGGAATTACAAGTGGGAGAGTGGTGAGTGAGATCATTTTAATTTATGTACTTTTATGCCATTTGATATTTCTTTAATATACCTAATTCCATAGTATTTTTAAATTTTTAAATGAATACCTGTGATAGGAGAGTAAGTCCAAAATGATACAAATAATATTAATTGCTTATATTGGTAAATTACTTAGTTATAAAAATATATTCACATGAACTGTCTTATGCCTAACAATTATTAAGAAAGTAAAACTCTGATCACCAGTGTCAGCCGGTGGGGGTTTTCCCCACACCACAAGCAACTGTCTAACACTCGCTGGTTGCAATGAAATTCAACTGAATTCTGACACTATCTACACAGTGGTAATGTCCGATCCCCCGGGGTTAAGGGCTCAGTCCTACAAGACTGCCTCCTCCTAACCGGACTTCAACAACCCATTACAAACCCAAGGTATCACTTCTGCTTCTGTCCAACCAACTAGAGACTGGAGGTTCCAAACCTCCTTGGGTTCAATTAATTTAGAAGAGTGCCTCAGAAATTGGGAAACCAGTTTATTCACCAGATTACCAGTTTACTACAAAGAATATCAAAGGATATAAATCAACAGCCAGATGAAGAGATAACATAAGGAGAGGTCCAGAAGGAGGGAGTTTCTGTCCTCACCTGACATTTGGGGACCAGCATGCTAGCACCAGTGCGCTACCTGTGTGTGGTTCACCAACCTGGAAGTTCTCTGAACTCCCTCCTTTTAGGTTCTTTATAAAGGCTTCATTACATAGGACGGCTTAAATCATTGACTTTTGGTGGCTGATTCAACATCCAGTCCCTCTTCCCTTCCCAGAAATTAGGAAATGGGACTGAAAGTTCCAACCTTTGTTCCCTTAGTTCCCTTGGCAACCAGCTCCCACCCTTAGTCGCTCATTAACATAAGAAAAGACATCTTTATTGCTCTCATCACAGGAAATTCCTAGGGTTTTTAGGACATCTGAGCCAGAAACAGGGACAAAGACAAATCGTGACAGTAACTATATATATACACACACATATATAGATACACAGATATAGATAGTCTATAGATCTATATATAGAGATATGGACATATCTCTATATATAGATCTATAGATCTATATATAGAGATATCTATAGATCTATATATAGATACACAGATATAGATATATCTATATCTGTGTATATACATATAGTTTCTATAAATCACAATATCATAGAAAGATTCTATTATTCTTATAAACAACTGAGGAAGAAAAAAAGATTAGAAATGCTAGTGAAAACATGGAGAAATTCTAATACTTGTACCCTCTTGGTAGGCATGTAAAAGAATTCAGCTGTTATAAAAATAGAATTACCATATGATCCAGCAATCCCACTTCTGGGTATATGTCCAAAGGAGGTGAAATCAGGATCTCAAAGAGATATCTGCTTACTCATATTCACTGCAACTTTATTCACAACAGTCAAGGCATGGAAACAATCCAAGTATCCATCAACAGATGAATGAATAAAAAGGTAATATATATGTATGATGGAATATTACTCTCAAAAGAGAAGGAGAACCTGCTATATACAACAACATGGATGAATCTGCTAAGTGAATCTGCTAAGGACAGTATGCTAGTGAAATAAGTCAGTACAGAAGAACACATACTGCATGATTCCACTTATATGAAGTATCTAAAATAGTCAAATTCATAGAAACAGAGAGCAGAATGGTGGTTACCAGGGGCTGAAAGAAGAGGGAAGCAAGGAGTTTGTTGCTGTTCCAAAGATACAAAGTTTCAGTTATGCAAGATGAATAAATTATAGAGATCTGTTCAACACTGTGCTTACAGTAAACATTACTATACTGTATACTTAAAAATTAATCAAGAGGGTAAACCTCATCTTGTGTTCTTAAAACAGTTTCAAAAAAAAAAAGATATATAGAAACAAAAAAGTTTAAAGGGAAAAAAACTAACTTGCCATAAGTCACACAGCTAATTAAATGACAATGCCGAGGCACAAACTCAGGTATGCTATTGTCAAATTTTGTTGTAGTTTGCAATAAAAAAACAAAACAAACAAACAAACAAAAAAACTAAGCACCATTTATATGAGTTGTTTCATTGTGTTTGTTGGGGTTTTTTTCCAAGTTCACAACATAATTTGTAATAACTTCATCTTAACAGATTTTCTCAGAACCAAACTTGGAGACAAGATTCAAATAGTAGTTTCTTAGGGAGAAGATTACAGGAAAAAAAAGGAATATCGAGTAGCAATGCTGAGAAAGGTAAAAGCAGCAAGAAAATAGAAGTTCTGTTATTAAGAAAGTTACCACTGCAGAAAACTGGAGTGGATTCTTTGGGGAAACCCAGGGAAGAGCACAAAATATATACCTCAGAGTTACTCCACCAACTGGTAAAGAAGCTTGAATATTTATCTACTAAATACTACTGATGAGTGGAGATTAGGTTGGGGATGTTTGTTACTTGGCATTTCCTGCCAGCCCAGAAAATCGGACAAGCTTTAGTGGTTGCAAGTGGAAATTGGGCCTGATATACACATGTGTTATGCAAAGGACATATGGATAGGAATCTGCTACAAACTCCCAACTAAAATGTATCATTCCTTGTGAGTGGAATGCAGATCTTTCTCTTTATTTCTACTACCTAGCATGGGGCTAAGATTAAATAAATATGTTATAATTCATTGGATTAGAAAACCCAAGCATTCTGAACTCATCACTGGTTTAGCTGACAGTTTTATTTTACCAAAAGTAAAGAGTTTTGTTTTTATTCTGTCACCAAATTCAAAGATTTTCCTTATGACATTGATTCCCAGATGCTGTTTTACAACCAGTGCTGGTCTAGAAATAAATTTTTACCAATCTGTGGTAAAATAAGAAAAAAAATTTAATACTTTCACAATTTTGTGAAATTTACAAAAGTGGATTAAAGAATGTAATCAGAAATTAACTCTGTCCAGTATTTTTGGTATTAAGATATCCCTTTTTTTATGAAATTACACTGAGAGTAAATGATACTCTTTCAATGTCTATATGTTCTTTTTTATTCTCCCTTTAGGTCCCTGGGAAAATTTTTTTGAAGTGTGATCGTACATTGTGTAAATCAATTTTTAATTAAAATCATATACTTTATAATATAAAAATATCTAGAAATCACTGATATATAGGCTATTCCTTAATAAGATTTTGTAAACTCATATTATTACCTTATGAGTTATTTTCCAAACCTAAAACAGCTTTAAAATCACTGATGTGATCTCATAAGGTAAATAAGGTTATTAGCATCTTTAAAAATAATACAAAATTTGTTTACTCATAAACAAAAAAGTGAACATCTGTTTGGCTATTTTAAGATTATATATGGGTAAAAATTAATGCTGTGTTTATCTTGTGATTATTATTACTTCTACAGCATATAAATAAACTGTTTCATTTTAAACATGAACATAAGGATTTATTGAGCAGTTGATTTACAAAGTAAAATATACATTACTTTGAGGAAAATAATCATAGTCACACAGAGTTCTTTAAAACCCTGGTGTAGGGACAGTCACAGCCCTGGGTGGCTCAGTCAGTTATGCGTCTGACTCTCTATTTCAGCTCAGGTCTTGATCTCAGAGTTGTGAGTTCAACCCTATGCTGGGCTCCATGCTGGCCATGAAGCATACTTAAAAAACAGAAAACAAAAACGCTTGGATATGTACAAGATTGAAATAGTCATATTTTCTAAGTATAAGAAGATATTCAACAACCATGAATATGTTTCTGAGATCACATACTCCCTGACTCTTTAAAACAGTAACTCTTTATAGCCAAAAATGTAGTTTTGTCCATTTTATTGATCTTCCTGAATGTAAAGTTGAGTCCTATCTAGTTCCTTTTTATGAATGGAATGTTGAGTATGATCCAAATAATTTGGTTGAAAGATTTGGAAAAATGATTACCAACAATCCATGATATTTGGGATATCAGGCAGGGCTCTCCGTAAGTAACTGATGGAGTCAGGGCCACTTGGAGACATACGTAGATCATACTGTGAGACTTTAGCTAAATATATGGAGGAAGAAATAGGTTAAAATGAGCACATATACACAAACTGTGAAGGACTAAGAAAGTCACCGCAGTCACGGCAATCACCGCAATTTATAGCTTGGGAATAGGTCTCAAAATCTCTTTCAACTTTGTGTTTTTAAAGGGACATACTCAAAACCCCCTTTCTATTTATGGGTATTATTCTTGATTCAGTACTCAGCATAAATCCCAGGTTTTCTTGCCTTTCAGCAGCTCTGTTTTGGAACTGACTGGATATTCCTTTATTCAATTTCTTCTATGTCTCTATAAGTTAACTCATCCATGCAGCAGTGAGCAAAGACTCTTTATCAGGCAGGGTATTAAGAGCGTATCATCATGTGGCATCACCCGTTTATATATCTCAGATATATGGCACTCCTTTTTCCTCATAGCTAGATTCCTATGCACCCAGTGGAGTAAGTTAGAGGCTAAGAAAAAGACCACTAAAACTTGTCTCTAAGCCACTTCCACATAATAATGTAAGCTTGTAAATCCGTGTATGGCCTTGTTTGTGTGTGGGAGTGTAGAGATCACTATTACTATTAATCCCATACTAACTGGCAAAGTCATCTAAAAGGTTTCATTATCTTCTTAATATATAACTTAGCACCAAAGATTAAGAATTTAGAGCCCATTTAGTTTTGAAATAATGGATTTTTAAACCCACAAAAGGTACTTGAATAAATAGATATTTCTTATGAATATTCTAATATGCTAATAGCAATTGCTAAAGCTAAAAATGGTTGAGAAGGAGACTAATTACTTATAATATGCCATGAGCAACATGGGACAAAAATAGATGATTCTTCAATCCTTAATGCTCAAATATTTTATTGATATATTCTTGATGAGAAAGGAAACAGAGATTAACCTACAGAGTTTAGAAAAATATTTCAAGAAGTAAAAAAATTTTTAGTCTGTGCATAAATGTTATTGTTTTTCCTTAAAGAGTTTTATACAACCCATGAGATGCTTTCATGAAAAATAATAACTTGGTTTTAAGCCACTAACATTAAGAAGAAATAGAGGACTTACTCCACCTCGATACCAAGACTTATTACAAAGCTAAAGTAATATGTATTGTATTGTTGCAAAGATAGATAAACCAATAGGAATAGAGGGTCCAGAAATAGCTCACACCTGTATGGATTCTTGATGACAAAGACAACTGAAAAAGCAATGGCAAAAAAAATGACCTTTTCAAAATATGATATTTGGTCAACACGCTCAAAGATTAATTCCAGATAGACTGTCATTCTAAATGTAGTATATAAACATTAACTCTACCAGGAGTTAGCATAAAAGAATATTCTCATGAACTTGGAGTAGGTAATAATCTCTTTCCTCATTAACACTAGCCACATTAGAAAAGATTACCAACTGGATTACACTGCCAGAACTTCTGTTTATCCAAAAACACCATTAAGAAAGAGAAAATTTAAAACACAGAGTGACAGAAAACATTAACAATACATATAAATAATAAAGGGCTTACATATAATATATATATAAGGAAAAATATGTAAGTCAGTAAGGCAAATAATCCAATAAAATGAATAAAAGACTTGAACAGCCATTTCACAAAAGAAGATATTCAAATGGCTAATCATAATACATGTGACTAACATAACTACCCATTAGGGGTATGCAAATTAAAATCACAGCTATATACCATTACATGTATACCAAAATAGCTGAAATTTAAAAATGCAATAACACCTAAGTGTTGGAACAGCTGAAACCAGAACTGTGATACAATGCTTGTGAATGGAGGAGGAAGAAGACAAATTCTTGAAACCACCATATAGAATTTTTTGGTAATATTGGCTAAAATTCAACAAATACAAATCCTAGGAACCAAAGATTCATTTCAAATTAAATGTCCCAAATTGTGTGTGTGCATGCATGTGTAGCCAAGGTCACCAAGAAAATGTTCACAGCATCATTATTTGTAATAGTCAAAAACTAGAAATAACCCAATTATACTTCAATTGAAAAATAAATTATAACAATGTCATACAATGAAATACAATAAAACAGTAGAAACACATGAAGTGCTATATGGAATGACATGGATTCACTTAACAATAGAGTTAATTTTTTTCCTTAATTCAAGACTTTGACTTTTGTCTCCAGCAAAAATACAGCAACAGAAATGGTATCTACCCTTCCACCTTAAGCAAAAAACAAAAACAAAAATGATTAAATAAGTGAAACAACAATTTTCAAAACACTGCAATGAAGGACAATTATCTCTGAAAGACAGAAAACAAATGAGGTAGGCCTTGCAATTGCCACAGGCTTACTGCCTAAAACAGGTTTCCAAGAAAAGGAGACATAGCAGATGCTCTGAGTTGAAGAGACAAAGCTGAGAGTATGGGGTAGGTAAAATGGCTAGCATTTTTATCTAGAATATCAGAGAGGAGAGAACATAGAGAAATAAAACCACAGAGATCTGCAGAGTAGCTCCCACTAGAGTACACAACAGAGTACGGACTGGTAGAAGTTCCTAAAGAAACCATACAAGGCCAGGAAAAGAACTATCTCTAAAGATTAGAGTTCACAGTGTCTGGAGGTCACAAAGAGGCAGGGATAGTACTTGATCCAACCAGTCAGAATGGAAAATCTCATAATTCATTTAAGTATTACAGAATATTCAAAAAGATCTTGCCTCAGTAGTGGGGAATAATTATCCCTACAGCAAATACTATTTTGATCCTAACACATCTTAAAAGTAAAATCCAGGGGCACCTGGGTGGCTCAGTGGGTTAAGCCTCTGCCTTTGGCTCAGGTCATGATCCCAGGATCCTGGGATCGAGCCCCGCATCGGGCTCTCTGCTCAGCGGAGAGCCTGCTTCCTCCCCTCTCTCTGCCTGCCTCTCTGCCTACTTGTGATCTCTGTCTGTCAAATTAATAAATTAAAAAAATTAAAAAAAAAAGTAAAATCCAAATCAAATCATTTCCAAGTAACAACGATCCCAGAACAAATCTCGAGAAAATGTATAAAACTATAATAACAGTAGGAAGCCAGGTAAAATGTAAAATGTCTGGCATTCAATCAAAGGTTACTAGCCATACAAGAAGTAGTAGTGCAAGTCATTATGGGAAGAAAGAATTAAATCAACTGAAACCGTTCAGAGCTGAATTAGATGTTACACTTAGAAGAGAAGGACATTAGAAGAGTCATTGCATTCTTTATATTCAAACAGGTAAGCATAGACATGGAAAACAAATAATAGACCCAAACTGAACTTCAGTATATGAAAGCTACAATGTCTGAGATAAAAAATACACTGGCCAGGACTGGATTAAGAAAAGATTAGACAGGAGAATAAAATATTAGTGTCCCTGAGGACACAGCAACAGAAACTATCCAAAATGAAATACAGAGATAAATTAATGGTAAAAGAAAAAGGAGGATGGAGTGGGGAGATGGACAAAATGGGTGAAGTAGAGTGGGAGATACAGGTTTCCAGTTAAGGAATGAATAAGTCACAGGGGATGAAAGGCATAGTGTAGGGAATATAGTCCATAGTGCTGTAATAGCATTATATGGAGACAATGGTAGCTACAGTTGTGGTAAGAGTAGCATCATTTATAGGTTTGTCAAATCACCATATTGTACAGCTGAAACTAATGTAACATGTGAATCAACTATACTCAATTAAAAAAAAAAAAAGAAAGAAAGAAAGAAAGAAGGGGTGCCTGGGTGGCTCAGTCAGTTAAGTGTCTGCCTTCACCACAGGTCATGATCCCAGGGTCCTGGGATCAAGTCACCCATTGGGCTCCCTGTTCAGCAGGAAGTCTGCTTCTCCCTCTCTCTCCTCCTCTGCCTACTTGCCCTCTTTCTCTCTGTCAGATAAATAAATAAATAAAATCCTAAAAAAAAAAAAAAAAAGGGTAGGAAGGAAGGAGGGAGGGAGGGAGAGAGGAAGGGAAGAAGTTCTTATAAAAATGTATAACTGGGAGTGGAGCCCGGGGCCCCACTCCTCAGTGCGCCTTCAGAGAACAGCGCCCCATTACTCCCGTCACCCTGGCCTCCGGCCGTGCTCCGAGCTGACCAAGCCTGCGACCAGTTCAAGGATAATCGATCGCTTAGATGGAGTTCGTTTGTTGTGGTCTCTGCTGAAAAATCCTCACCCAGATGTGAAGGCCAGTGCGGCTTGGGCCCTCTGTCCCTGCATCCAAAATGCTAAGGATGCTGGAGAAATGGTTCGTTCCTTTGTTGGTGGTTTGGAACTTGTTGTCAACTTACTGAAATCAGATAATAAAGAAGTTTTGGCAAGTGTATGTGCTGCTATTACCAATATAGCAAAAGATCAAGAAAATTTAGCTGTAATTACAGATCACGGAGTTGTCCCTTTATTGTCCAAACTAGCAAATACAAATAATGATAAACTGAGGCGCCATCTAGCAGAAGCTATTTCACGCTGCTGTATGTGGGGGAGAAACAGAGTGGCCTTTGGCGAGTACAAAGCAGTGGCTCCATTAGTGCGTTACCTGAAATCAAATGACCCCAATGTACATCGAGCGACAGCTCAAGCCTTGTACCAGCTCTCAGAAGATGCGGATAACTGCATCACCATGCATGAGAATGGGGCAGTAAAGCTTCTGCTGGATATGGTTGGGTCGCCAGACCAGGACCTCCAGGAAGCCACTGCCGGTTGTATATCCAACATATGCAGACTGGCTCTTGCTACAGAAAAGGCAAGATACACTTGAAATGTGAACAGATGTTAACACCTACCAAATTTTATGTGACAGAGAACCAGGCAGTTCCATGGCCAGGGAGCCTAGACCAAGAAGCATTGACTAGCAAATGCTTTACAAACAGATAAACATCTGGATGAAAACACAGGAACTAAAAAGGCAAAGGGTGCTATTCACCCACAAATTGCATAGGTATTTGTATCCTGTTTAATATTTTAGGGATATGCCATATAAGGAAATGTAAAACCAATAAATTTGTGATAATTTTCCAAGAATTTGGAACATATGTATACAATACATATACTTATTTGGGGGATACTTTTGTATTTGTGATGATTTTAATAAAAGATAAGGCTTTCCCAGTGTGCAGTTCAAAAAAAAAAAATGTATAACTGGGAGTAGCCAAAGGAGGCAGTTACAGAAAACTATGCATATAGAAATAAGCACCAACATTTCTCCAAATTTCATAAAAATTATAAATCCACAGAGGCAAGAGTCTCAATAGTCCTCTTGAACAAGAAATATGAAGAAAACTGCAATAAACTATATCACACTGAAATTGTTCAAAACTAGGAATAAAGAAAATATCCTAAAAATAATCATAAAAAATAAGACATGCATATACAGAGGAACAGAGATAAGAATGACAACATATTTCTTGTCAGAAATAATGCAAGCAAAAAGATAGTGGAGCAGCATCTTCAAAATACCTAGGGGGAAAAAATGTTCAACTTAGCATTATATAACTGACAAAAATATTTTTCAGAAAAGAGGGCAAAATAAAGACATTCAGACCAACAAAATCTGGGAGAATTAATCACGAGCAGACATACACTACAAGAAACATCGAAGAAAGATCTTCCAGCAGAAGGAAAGTGGAATAAGAGGGAAATATAGATCTATACAAAGGAATTATAAAAAATGGAAATGCTAAGTAAAGACGTGGGTTAATGTGTGGATTTCATTTCCTTATTAAAATATAGAATATAAGTTCTTTCTTACTGCTTAAAACTCTTTAGAAGACCACTTATACCCCGGAGAACAGAAAGAATACATCCACACAAAACTTTCACAAAGGTGTTCCTGTAATAATTAAAAAGTGAAAGCCCAAATTTCCATCAACTGATGAATAAAAAAAAATGTAGTAGTCCCATACAATGGACTATTTTACAGCCATAAAAAGGGATAATATGATTCATACTACAGCATGGTGAAATCTTGAAAATATTATGCTAAGCAGAAGATAAATGCAAAAGGCCATATATTCTATGATCTGGCATATCCAAAATAGGCAAATCCATAGAGATAGTAAATAGGGCTTGTGAGGGGCCAGGTTTTGGAAGAATAATAAATGATTGCTAAAGGATACAGGGTTTCTTTCTAAGGTTCTGAATTAGATAATGTTAATGTTTGCACACTTGGTGACTATTGTAAAAGTCACTGAATTACACACTTTAAAAGGGTGAATTTTGTAGTCTGTAAATTGCAGTGGTCAATAGTGGCTTCCCAAAACTGTATTCAAGTCCCAACCCCTAGTACCTGTGAATATGATTTCATTTGGAAATAGGTCTTTGCCAATGTAATTCAGTTAAGGTTCTCAAGATAAGATCACCCTAGATTTGGGTGGGCCCTAAAGCCAATGATGAGTGTCTTTACATGAAAAAGCAGTAGAGGATGGGAGACCCTCATACACACAGGGGAGAAGGCCATGTGAAGATGCAGGCAGAGACTGGAGTTATGCCACCACAAGCCACGGAATGCCAACGAGTATTAGCAGTCCCTAGAGGCTGGAAGAGAAGTACAAAACACATGCTCCCTAAGAGCTTACAGAAGGAAACACTGTTGACAAATTATTATGAATTTCTGGCTTCCAGAACTATGAGATAATACATTTCTATTGTTTTTGGTTTTTTGTTTTTGTTTTTGTAAAGATTTTATTTATTTATTTGACAGACAGAAATCACAAGTAGGCGGAGACACAGGCCGAAAGAGGAGGAAGCAGGCTCCCTGCTGAGCAGAGAGCCCAGTGTGGGGCTCAATCCCAGGACCCTGAGATCATGACCTGAGCTGAAGGCAGAAGCTTAACCCACTGAGCCACCCAGGTGCCCCCTTGCCCCTTAAGCAATCAGTTTGTGATAAAATGTTACAGCAGTGCCAGAAAACTAAAGCATAAACTGTGTATCAAATTAAAATACTATGTTTGGAAAAAAGATGGCTTATATAAAAACAATATAGTACAGTTGGATAGCATATATGAAAGTAAATGTATGAAAACAATAGTGCAAAGTTCTATAGGATACCCAAAGGAGTGTACTATTGCAAGGTTCTTTTTATGGGCTTGTGTAGTGTTCCCCAAAATTTCATGTCCTTCTAGGACTTCAGAATATGACCTTATTTGGAAATAAGTTTGTTACAGATTGAATCAATTAATATAAAATGAGATTATACTGAGGTAGGTATGCCCTTAATCTAGTAAGACTGCTGTCCTAAGAAGGAAAGAGGAGACACAAGACAGACACATTGGGAAAGTGCCATGTAACAACAGAGGCAGAAACTGGAATGATGCATGATAAGCAAGTAACATCAAGGATTGCCAGCCACAAGCAGAAGTTAAGCAGAGGCAAGGAAGGTTTCTAACCAGAGCATTAGGGGGAACGTGGCCCTACTGACACCTTAGTTTGGACTTCTGGCCTCCAGAACTATGACAGAAGAAATTTCTCTTGTTCTAAGTCACACAGTTTGTGATAATCTATTACAAGAGCCCTAGGAAACTAAATACAGTTTACACAAGATGTGAAATTCTGTACGACTTGAGGTAGATGTGATAAGTTGAAGATGCATTTTATAAATCCTAAAGATACCACTGGAAAAAGTACTTGACAAAATCCAATACCTGCTTTTGTTAAAAACCCTCATAAGGGGTGCCTGGGTGGCTCAGTCCTTAAGCATCTGCCTTCGGCTCAAGTCATGATCCCGGTCCTGGGATTGAGCCCCACATCAGGCTCCCTGCTTGGCAGGAAGCCTGCTTCTCCCGCTCCCCCTGCTTCTGTTCCCCCTCTTGTTGTCCCTCTCTCTGTCAAATAATTAAAAATCTTTAAAGAAAACCCTCATAAAAGTAGGAATAAAATGAAAATTCTTCAATCTAATAAAGGGCATCCATGATAAACGTACTGCTAACCATACACTTAATGGTAAAAGACTAAAAACTTTCCCCTGATGAGTAGAGTAGGAACAAAATCGAAATACCTGCTATCACCACTTCTAATTAACATATACTAGGGTATCCAGCCAGCAAAATAGGCTACAAAATAGAAATAAAAGACCTTATTTATATAATAAAGGGAAGATTAAAAATGTCCTTATTCACACACATGATCATGTGTGTGGAAAAATGGATAAAAACTACCCCAAAAAGCTACTCAAACTAAAAACTGAGTTAGCAGTATTTCTTTAGCTCGTTCGTGGAGCTTCTTACTTCCAGATATGGGATCAATATATAAAAATTATCTGTATTTCTACATAATAATAATAGACAATTGAAATTGAAGTTAAAAGAAAAAATAATACCATTTAAAATAGCACCAAAAACATGAATACTTAGGAACAAATTAAACAAAATATATTAAAGATTTATACACTAAAAACTATAAAATATTGCTGTGGGAAATTAAAAATGTAAATAAGAAATTAAAAATGAAAGTAAAATGTAGAGAAATATAGCTGTTCATGGGGTATATCCTAATATTAATTTCAATAGTAATTCCACTAATATACTCAATATTAAAGGTAGTTCCTCCTAAATGGACCATAAGTTAAAATTCCAATCAAAGAAGTACTGTACTTGCATCAAGACAGGTGTGTTGATGCACAATGAATAAACCTTTTTAGAATCCCTAAACATAGAATGCCTGGGTGGCTCAGTCGGTTAAGCATCTGCCTTCGGCTCAGGTCATGATACTGGGGTCCTGGGATCAAGCCCCACATTGGGCTTCCTGCTTCTCCCTCTGCCTGCCACTCCCCCTGTTTGTGCTCTATCAAATAAATAAATAAAATCTAAATCTAAATCTAAATCTATCTATCTGTGTATCTACCTATCTATCTATAGTACCTAAAAGTTAGGAAGAAGGGGTTTATTGGAGTCGCAGCTAGTAAAGTTCCTGGGTAAACATGGTCTTCGCGGAGAATAAAGTGCTCTGGAGAATGAATAGTTTTTAGAGGGTTATATACTTTTCACATCTTACAAAAGCTCCAAAGAGTATAGATTAGCATATAGGCAGGAATCATGAGTTTTCTCACAAAGGAATGCAGGGAGTAGGAGCACTGATGGATATATCAAGGACAAGATGGTTTTCCTTGAGGCTACTCATCCACAAAATGGATATACAATGCATGCGTGGCGGTCCATAAATCAGGCTTTTGGTTTGAACAAAGTTTATATATAGGCATGTTGACTTAGAAATCTAAAATGGCCTCTCAAGTATATCATGTCTTTGAAGAGCTTTTCTCTCACCATGTGTTTGATCTCCAACAAATCAAGGAAACAAAATAGAGTGTCTAGAAGTAGAACCATGCATTTATGGACAAAAATTTCTGACAAAAAGAAATGCAATTCAGCAGGAAAAGAACACTTTTTCAACAAAAGGAGCTCAAATAATTTGTATGAATATGCAAAAAAAAACACCCTTTGATCCTTAAATTAACTCAAAATTGACCATAGTCTTAAATAAAAAATAAACCACAAAGCTTCTAAAAGAAAGTATAAGAGAAAATTTTTGTGAGTTTGAGTTGAACACTATAAGCACAATCCATAAAGGAAAATAATCGATAAATAGTACTGCACCACTTTTAAGAGACTGAAATGGCAAACCACAGTGAGGAGCAAACATTTTAAAAGCATATTTCTTAAAAAATGACTGGTTTCTAGACCCTATAAAGAAGTTTGGAGTATATCAAGAACTTTAAGACATCAATCCTAAGACAAGACAACCCATTTTTTAAGAAGACAAAAAAAAATTTGAATGGATATTTCACCAAAGAAGTTATACTTAAGACCAATAAGCACATGGAAAGATGCTCAAAATCATTAGTCATTAGGGAAATGCAAATTAGAACCATAATGAGATTTCATCACCTACCTAATAGGTGATGAACTATATATACAGATCTATAATGTTAGAATGACTAACATTACAAACACTGGCAAGCATGTAAAACAACTGAAACTACTCATGGGACTGAATGTACATGGACCTAACTGCCTTGGAAAATGATTTGGCAGTTTCTTAAAAAGTCAAACATATACATACTTCATGATCTTTTCTCTCTTAGGTATTTCTTTACACAAGAGAAATGAAATCATATGTCTATGATATTACCCAAGAGAAATGAAATCATCTATAGACAAAGACATCTAAATGAATGTCCATATAAGCTTCATTAGTAAAAACCCAAAACTGGAAACAACCCAAATGTCCACAAACAAGTGAATGAATAACCTGGTGTATCCATACCATGAAATGCTCATCAGAGAGAAAAAGTGAACTTCAACATAGAGGACTCTCAAATAATTACACAGATTTTTTAAAAAGCAGAAAAGAGTACATAGTCTCTTATTCCATTTATATGATCTTCTAGAAATGCAAACTACTTTTTAGTGAAAGAAAGTAGATCAGTAGTTACCTAGCCTGGGAGGGAAGAAGAGCAAGCAATGATAAAGATGCTTGATGAAACTTTTGGTAGTGATCACTATGTTTACTATCCTTATGGTGATAATGTTTTTATGGGTGTACACATAAGTCAAAACATATTAAATTGTGTAATCTAAACATTTATCGTTTGGTGTCAATTCTGCTTTGATTTTAAAAAGCCTTTCTACCTCTCTGTGTTAGGTCTATGCAATATCTGCATATATAACCTCCAGGGTTGGTTTGTTTGCTAGGATCACATCTTCTGGCCCTGTTCAGTTGCAGAAGATGACATTCTTACTTGTAGTTACATTCTTCCTCAATCAGGAATAAGTAGTTTCTTCTCCAAACAGAGCTACTGCTCAAATTATGCTCCTACCAATGCACGTAACTTAAATATCTGGATTGGGAATGTTATTATTCAGCCTGTCAATCTCTGTTCTCAACATTTATACATGCTACCTAGTCTGGCCTCTCAGTGGGAATAAACTATTCCCACTGAGAGGCAGTCCAGGTAACAGAATGGACATCACATCCAGCAGCCCAGACTCCCCATTTCCTCACCATCATTTATTAGGTGACCATGGACAGTCCCTAAACTTCTCTGAGCCTTGGTCACTACTAGAAATATCGGGACATGAATTCCTGTCAGAACTATTGCTAAAGCAGATGATTTGTCAGCAACACCTCCAGTTCAAACAGCATGCCACTACACTACCAAAATTTGAAACCAGACTTTTTAATAAGTCAAAGTCACACAATGATTTATAGAATGATGTACAATAGCCATCATAATTATATAAAGATTCATAGGAAATACTTTTTTTATTTAATTTTATTTTTTTCAGTGTTCCAGAATTCATTGTTTATGCACCACACCCAGTTCTCCATGCAATAGTGCCCTCCTTAAACCCACCACCAGGCTCACACAACCCTCCAACCCCTCTCCCCGCCAAAACCCTCAGTTTGTTTCTCAGAGAGACTGTGAACTCTAGGAAATACTTCCTATTTAGAAAAATCTCTTTCTTTGAAAGCCTACAGTTTCTACTAATGTATGTCTTCAGACATCTTTCAATAAAGTTATATGGAGAAAATATGCATTCTCCTCGGTAATATTTCTAAAAATTGCCATTCACCATTCTAACCAGAAAATACACACATACACATACACACACACAGACATGCACGTGTGCATTTAGCAAATACTTTCAGTGGATATTCACAGTTTTTATAGTATTTGGGGCAGTAAAGGACTTTAGAGATCATGCTGTTTTCGCCTTATTTTAAAGCAGAAAAAGCTAAATTCCAGACAGGCTAAATGACAAATCAGAGACATTCTGGCATGCAGAAATTGGTGCGATGTTCTAATCTACAAAGACTTCAAAGAGCAATGAAAAAAACATTATTTGTCATGAGGAAATGTTCAGATAAAGATGTTCAATTCTCACTGCCTCTAAAATAAAGAATTGTCTTACAGAAATTATCAAAATAGACTTTTTCCTTTGGCCATATTTTTCCATTCAAGAGAGATTCACATTTGGAATACATGATTTGGTGTTGTATCTGACCAAACATAGGTGTTTTTCTAAAGGCACTTCTACACTTTTGCCATTGTGATTAGTATAAGTACTACCCTTTGCTATCTATGAGAACAGAAAGATAGCACCCATATCGATCCTTTAGAGGCAGATAATCTTTTAGACTAATATTCTACTTTTTTGTACAATACTATTTCATATGTTTCCTGGAAGCTGTTAGTAATTACAGTATTTTGTCACATTGGGAAAAGCATTTAGTACCAACACTAAATGTATTAGTGTGCAGTAAAATACTAGGATTTATAACTAGTTCAATTTTTCTAAGAATATACTTGTATTTCTGATTAATGACTCTAACCGGACTAGTATTTAATGCCTTAGTGGGATGAACAGAGATGAAGTAATCATGTATAACCATTCATTGTTCTGTTGTTTTCAAGAAATAGAAAAATCAAGTTTCTTGAATCACTGCTTCTCATAAATTTAAGTCAGCCAAAAAAAAAAATCTAGCACAAATCCAGCAAATAATGCAAGATCAATTTTTTAATATAAATGTTACTTATTTCCTAATTCCATAGAAATATTTGTGTCTATCAAATGTTGGATAATCTAAGAGATAGTCTTTTCATTATTCTGTGCAAATATAAGTACTACAAAGATCTTAATATATGACTTTCTGCGGGCACTGGAGTGGCTCAGTTGGTTAAGTGTCCAACTCTTGGTTTTGGCTCAGGTCTCAATCTCAGTGCCATGAGTTCAAGCCCTGCATTGGGCTCCATGCTGGGTGTGGAACCTACATATATATAGATGTGCATATATGTAGATGTATATATATATAGACACACACACACACACATATGCACACATAGAGACAGACAGACAGACACGTATGACTTCCTGGTACCTATCTGTTTCTTTCTGCCCTAACTCAGTAAGAGGAAAGCCTCTGATATTATAAGGAGGGGAAATGGTCTCTTCTTGGTCTCCTCATAAGTGCCTTGAAGATCATCTGCTCCATCAGGCCTGATATAATTTGATTTCTTTGATTCACTTTGAAGTCTGCAATGAAACAATGTGCATCAACAACTATGTAGCATTGGTAGGCAAACATCCCACATGACAACTATAATCTAAGCCTATAGAAAGCCTATATCTCAAAATCAAATCGAACTTAAAGACAATGAACATAATAATATGCACTGACATTTCCAGAAAGATTAAATATATTTAATACTGGTATAGTTTTATCAGTGTACAAAAGGAATTTCTGAGGCCAGCTGGATGATTGTTCTTAGTCTTATTATTCTTTTCTGACAATAATCTATCCCACTTTGAAGTAATATAAAAACCAAACTATTCATAATTATTCTCTTCCCTTAGTTTATTTTTCAGTATTTACATGTCAAACTAAAACAAATTTCTCTAATGCAAGTTTTTTTTTTTAATTCTTCTATCTACTCAAAGATGGATGCACAAGTTCACAGTTTTTAAAATGCATATGCTCTTATTTCTAAGATCTAGGATTCCCTCTCAGACTGAGTTTCCTCAGGCTCTATCACATCTTTGCTTCTACTGTTTTGTACTTATGAGGTCTTTGGTAAATACATTCATCTCTTTCCTACTCCCATATACTTTGCAAACAAACCAATATTAGTTTCCTTGGAATCTGTAAATGCCTAGGTCCTTATTGAAGGATGAGAAAGAAAGAGGAGCTTAGATGGAGAAAGGAGTGACCCATCCAGATAACGTTGATTTGGAAAGAGAAAGAAAAAAACCTGACATTTGGAGGAAGATAGGAACCTTTCTGGTTAAAAAAAGAAAAATCTACTTTGTGTCTCAAGAACTAGGATCATGAGTTAGTGAAAGCACACAACAGCTCTCAGCAAAAGACCTCTATCCACCTAGACAAAGATACATTCTCTTACCCTGAGTGGAAATAACTCCTCTTAGAAAATTATAGGTTCTATGGAAGAAATTATATAGGAATGCTAGAGAAAAAGGGGGGTAGGGGTGAAGTTAAAAAACTATTTATAGCTTAGTAATATCACTCAGCTCTTAGCCAAGACTAGAGTATACAACAGGTCTTTAATAGAATAGAACCTCACTAGGTGCTGTTCTGATGTGTTTTATTTAAAATTTCAATGCGTATATTTGCCTTTGACAAAATGTATATCATGGGGCGGTAGGTTCAGGCATGCTCAAATAATTCTTTTGTGTCTTATATTCTCTAAATCCTTGATATATGGCCATTGGTAGATATCAGGCCTGAATGCCTATCACCTAAAAATATTAGATTCTGGCACTCAGAGCAGGCAAAGACAGGAAAAGGAAACCCCAAACTAAGAAGCAAAGGAAAATGATATTTAAAGGTGTTTTTTATTTCGTGAATTATACAAATTAGAAACTTAAATGTTATTCGTGCAAAGGTTCTAATCAGCTCTGCTATATCCTGCCTCAGTTACTCAGAAGGTCGCAGGGTTGTAGGAAGAACAAAAAATCACCAGCAGTAATGAACCGATGACAATTTCAAGCAAGTCTTTTTTCAAACTCTGGCCTATGAAGTACTTGTATAAGAATCTGCAACTGCTTTATTTATTTTGAACAAAAAATGAAGAGTCCTAGGCCTCATTCCCAGAGATCTGAAGTTCACCCAGGAAGATACAGGGGAATATGTTATTTTAACCAGCTCATTAGATGATTTTTTTCAGTACTTTCAAGCTTAAGACTCTGTGCCCACCTAGTTCAAAGATCTTCCTATGAAAATACAGACACCATCTTCTATTTAAGACTGTACAACGTCAGTGACATTTCTTTTAAAAAGCTATCTACATCCATCTTCCAACTCTATGCCCACTCCCAGCTCTCTAACCTAGTATTCTGTTTTTCTTCTTCCACAGCAGAGTCACCTATATCCCTGGTACCCAGTAGTGTAGGTACTCAAATTTAGCTCTTGTCTGAAGAAATGAATACATTAACAAAAAAGACAAAAGGATCCACTGAACATAACTAAAATGCCACTCTCCTAACATGCCTTTTATTATAGTGTTAATCTAGACATGTGTGTGTGTGTGCGCGCACCCGCATGCATGCATAAATGATGTCTTCACATTGTGGATGAAGAAACTGAAATACAAAAGCCTCATGTGATTAATTCTAATTAATTCTGTGAAGACGATGGACTTCTAGGTACCCTTTCCGTTGAGGATCTAGCATGCAATCAACTCCCTCTCCATTTAAAACCCCAGGAAGAAGGATGGCCTTGGCTCTCCCTTTCCCTGATTCAGAAACAGAAGAAAGTTTGATAACTTAGAAGAGAAATAGAATCAGCAAACAAAGAAGGAACACACATTTCACACAGGGATCAAATGGCACTCATTCCCAAACACTTGCACAGCTCCTCACTGATTCATGGCACCATTCTGCAGAGCTCCAGCACTGCTGTGAAATCCCATTACACTTTTGAAATTTCTGCTGCACCAATATGACAATCGTACACTTTCTGCAACATAGTGTTTTTTTAACATATGGTGTTCTCCATAAATAAACTGTAAGTTGCTTCAGGGGTGAAGCAGTGTATTTTACTCATCTGGAATGTTACTTTTCCTACCTCCCAGAGGTTAAAACAAAGTTCAGGTAGTAGATGGCTTTCAAGAAATATTTATTGAACAAAAGAATTAAAAAATTGACTACACTGGGCTGAGCCAGGCAAAAAGAAACAGAGCAGACTGAGCAAAAAAAGAGTCATTAAAAATGAGAAAGAGCTATATTTTCTTGCTGTTAAATTATTCAGCTAAATCAGACTAATGAATTATAGACAGAAAAGACCATATCTACTCAAAACTATATTTTACTTTCCACTTTAATTTTTTCACATTAATGCTGTGTAAATAAAAGCTCTCCTTCTTGAATGCAACAAATTTACGAGGACAACACATAAAATGTCATATTCATAGGTCTTGGTAATAATAATAATAAATTATCTCCACATTTCTATAATTCACACTTGCATGATTTCCCTAGAATTTTTTATCACCCCTGGGAGTTAATGGATTTTACTATAAGGCATTGGAATTTAGTTTTTTGTAGTCAGGAGCGTTCATAAAGATCCATTGAAAATTACAGATTTCTCCATGACAAACTACCTCTACACACAAGTTCTTATACAATCTGGGGACATCTTCTGATCTCTTTGATGTCTGAGTTAAGACTCCCACTCTGCCTTAGGAAAACTTTCCTAAGTGACAAATAAGGGTGGTTCACCATGTTCTTCGGGAGGACAAGTGGGCCCCTGTTTTGAAATTTCTCTTTTTCCTGCTTCCCTACCTGGTTCCCACCTGGACAGACTGCCTTATCAGACTACACAGCTGCCCACTCAACATTGACCAGAACCTCATTCATTATATTTATAGATATGTTTTGGTTCCCACTCACCAAAATTCTCTTTTTCTTCCATCATTGCCCATGATCCCACATGACCCAGATGCATGACATTTTTGTTCACTATGACAAATTATTCACCTTCAAAATTTCAATCTCATAATAACTTTCAGTTTTAAAACTAAGATTGTGTTTCAGTGTTTCAGTGACTGGTGAATGGACATAAGCCAACTACCAAGATTCCCTGGGTGCAAAGTTCTAATATATCCATGTAGCACAGCCAGAATAGGAATTCATCTAAATTCTACTTCATCTAAAAACAATTGTCCCGGGGCACCTGGGTGGCTCAGTCAGTTAATCAGCTGCCTTCAGCTCAGGTCATGATCCTAGGGTCCTAGGATTGGGCCCTGCATCAGGTTCCCTGCTCAGCAGAGAGCCTGCTTCTCCCTCTCCTTCTGCCTGTCACTCTGCCTACTTGTGCTCTCTCTCTCTCTCTCTGTCAAATAAATAAATAAAATCTTTAAAACTTTTTTTAAATAAGAAAATAAGAAATAAAAACAACTGTCCCATTGACCAAGGATAACATTCTAAAGAAGATACACATTGAATAGCATGAGCATGAGAGGATATTGGCCTAGCCACAGCAAAAAGTAGATGGAAGAAGATATCAACAGCAGTTTCTCTTCAGTCCAGAACTTTTTTTGTTTTCCAAATGGCAGGATTTTCTTTAAGTGACACCAAGAACAACATTCATGGCTTTAAATTACTGTTTTTTTTCCCTGCCAACAAAATGAATCATCAAAGAAAATTAATCGCTGCACCATCAATGTCTTATCCCATCTGCTTTATTGGCCTTATTTTATTATTGGAAAGCTCATATTAAAAGAAAAAGCTCATATTAAAACATAACAATGAATTCCTGGTGTTAAAATATTGCTGCCTTTGCTATCAAGTAGTTTGTGATTACTTGAATATAAATTTGCTTATTTTTCCCAAAACTCTGCCTCTCACACTAAAGTAAAATGACAGCTTTGAACTTGAAAAATATTATATTTTAATTTTCTTCTGTGTCAATTTTAATGATGAATAAACCTGGGAACATTCATAAAGAAGAAAGACTCTTAAACCACTTACACAGTGAAGAATAAAAGGAACAGATTCCAACCACAAGAAAGTTGGCATCCATCTATCTTTTCATGCAATTGCATAGAAAACTGTGTATCTTTTCTTGCTTTGGAACACTTAAGTTCTAGGTTGATTTAGTAATAAACTGGAAAAAAGCATTTAGTACATCTATGCAGCACTCTAGACCTCAGCTTCTTCACCTGCATGGTAGAATGTTCTAGTCTTGCTACACAATGTGTGGTCTGCAAATCAGCACCACAAACATCACCTGAGAGCTTGTTAGAAACCAGAACTGTCAGGCCCCAGACCTTCCTGAGACCTTCCAAATCAGAATACACCATGTAACAAGATCCCCAGGGACTGGTATATATACTCAAGTTTGACAAGCATTGATCAAGATGGTTTCACCAAGGCCAAAAGGAAATCATACTGGAAAAAGAAAAAAAATGAAAAAAGGAAACTCTTCTGCATTTAAGTCTTCTACTCATTTCTCAGAAGTAATTAGTGACCCAGGTTGTCTATTTATGGACAACACAGGTGACCACTTGTAAGTTCATCTCAGAGATAAAGGACATGGTTTTACAAACAAAATTTTTATATAAAAATGGTAAACAAGAACAAGAAAGGACTAGACCAAAAAAGGTTTTTTTGAAAATTTACCCATTTGTTTTCTGTAACAGGAGATGAAATTAGATAAACTTCTCCAGAAAGATAATAGGGAAAATTTGCCTAAGAGCATGTTATTGAAAATAAGATATAGAAGCAATGAAGTAGAGCATCAACAGGTAACAAGAAAACAAGCCCAGTACAGGAAGGGTGTTTATTGTAAATGCCTGGCTATATGTAGCATTGTCATGAATCTCAAAAGTGATTTTTCCTTTTTCTGAGGAAACAGTGACTTGAATAAAACAAAGTAAAAAGGAAGAAAACACCCATAGTCTTAAGTTGGACTAAGATGCAGAAGCAGCACCACTTGGCAACTGTGTTGTAAGCATAATAATATTAGGATAATACCGTTTGAAGGGAGAAATATTTCCCCTCTACTTGCTGACTCTCTGAATTGTCTATAAGGGTATAAAAGATGTTAGTAATAATGGAGCAGATGCATCTGAATTGGACAGAGAAAATTTCCCATCACATATAGCCCAGAAAATTATAGCTATATTTTTGTCAAATGTTTCAAATTGGAAAATCCAGTTGAATGCTGTGGTTTGCTTAGTAATTTTTCAATACAAGTGCTTTTTTCTTGATTCTTTGGCTATGCCCAGCCTATGAGTTTTTGAAAGAAATTATATTTCCAGAAGAAACCAAAGAAAGTGAGAGGAAAAAAAAGCATCCTTGGCAAAGCAAAGAAAAAGCAGATACTTTTTATAGGCAGTAATGATTTTCTCCATCAACAAATAAGTCTGTGGTAGATGGACACAAAATACCTTGTCCCGGGACTGCATGGCAAGTTTCTGCTTCCCCTGACTAAACTGAGGAGTTTGGCATATCATTTTCTATTTTTTCACATCATCAACAATTTCAGCAAATCAAAAGTCCTGGAGAAAGTTCTAATAAAAGATAACAGGACAGGTGGGGGAGGAAGATACCTGCTCTGTTACATTCAGGTCAGGCTTTTCCCAAATAGAGATGTAAGCAACTCAAAAATCGCAGTGAAAATGTTTAAACTACACAAAGATGTTTGGGAAATATGGACTGTGAATGTCTAACAAGTCTCTAACATCCCCAGGGCAACTGAATAAAAAAAAAAAATCAATTCTTCATTTTTTAATATGTTCAGTAACTTTTCAGAAGTCTTAAGAACCAGGGGCACAGGCCATTTGCATGTGTAGAAAATTCTAAGGATGTGTATGAGTTCTGTCTATAGAATGATCACCAGGGTTTGATGAGTTCATTCTGGAGGGTCTTTAAAGGGGACATAGTGAGGGACACATGCATCAGCCTCTTTGAAGAGTAAATTTGGAACAACTTGAGCAAATCATGGTTTAGACTCCGGAAACCAATTATTGAAAATATATATATAAACATGAAACAACAATGCTTCCTTGTAAGCAGCAAATCCTCATTAAGTCTTTTGGCATTGATTACATTCACATGATTCATTTTGAACTCTTCTTAGTAATGTGAATTTAATGCATAATTTCTGTGTAATAACTTTTTTTAATTACCACATAATCACGGTGGAAAAAAGTGTCTTCCATTTGGTCCATTTTATGAGGCTAAGCAAATAAATCTATAAAATAATTTATTCTGCTAGTTGCTTGGAAACCTTATTGTTGATATGACAACTCTGGCATAATAAATCAAATCACTGCTTTTTTTCATTTGCATGTAGAAGTCCTATATTTTCAAAAGAAAAGAAGTCCCCTTTCTTTTTGCTATGCTACAGTGACATCTACAGAAAGGAATGAAAAAAAAAATAGAAAGGAAAGAGCTTTCTTGCTTGCTTTTTTTAACAAAATACTTTAAAATACATTTAAACTCCCAACTTTAAGAAGTAAGTTTAATATTTCCAACATGATATCTTTTATAAGTACTTTAATAATCTCAGAGGGCCTAATTTACAGAAGCTTATAACTTGTGCCTCCTGAAAATCTAGCTAATAGCAATTTTTCAAGCAAAGTTAGTCATGATAATTCCAAAAAGAAGTAATTATTTCCTCATGAAGATCAGTAATACTTGAATTTTTAGAAGATCAGAATTTGTAGTCAAGAATAATCACTTAATCTTTGAAGCTTCTTTTTAAAATGCTTCATCAGGAGGAGTCAAGATGGCGGAGAAGTAGCAGGCTGAGACTACTTCGGGTAGCGGGAGATCAGCTAAATAGCTTATCTAAAGATTGCAAACACCTGCAAATCCAACGGGAGATTGAAGAGAAGAAGAACGGCAATTCTAGAAACAGAAAATCAACCACTATCTGAAAGGTAGGACTGGCGGAAAAGTGAATCCAAAGCGACAGGAAGATAGACCGCGGGGGGAGGGGCCGGCTCCTGGCGAGCGGCGGAGCAACGGAGCAAAATCAGGACTTTTAAAACTCTGTTCCGCTGAGGGACATCGCTCCAGAGGCTTAACTAGGGTGAAGCCCAGGTGGGGTCAGGGCGGCCTCAGGTCCCGCAGGGTCGCAGAAGGATCGGGGGTGTCTGAGTGTTGCAGAGCTTACCGGTATTAGAATGGGGAAGCCGGCTACAGAGACAGAGCCGAGGAGTGACTCTCAACTAGGGGTTGCCTTGAACCGGTCACAGGCTCGGTCAGCTCGGAGTGGGGCCAGAGGCCAGGGTGACGGGAGTCATTGGGTGCTGTTCTCTGGGGGCGCACTGAGGAGTGGGGCCCCGGGCTCTCGGCTCCTCCGGGCCGGACACCGGGAGGCCGCCATCTTCACTCCCGTCCTCCGGACTCTACGGAAAGCGCTCAGGGAACAAAAGCTCCCGAAAGCAAACCCGAGCGGATTACTCAGCGCGGCCCTGGGTAAGGGCGGTGCAACTCCGCCTGGGGCAAAGACGCTTGAGAATCACTACAACAGGCCCCTCCCCCAGAAGATCAACGGGAAACCCAGCCAGGACCAAGTTCACCTACCAAGGAGTGCAGTTTCAATACCAAGGAGAGCGGCGGAATTCCAGAGAAGAAGAAAGCAAAGCACGGAACTCATGGCTTTCTCCCCATGATTTTTTAGCCTTGCAGTGAATTTAATTTTTTTTTCTTTTTCAATTTTTTTTCTTTTTCTCTTCTTCTGCTAATTTTTTTTAACTTTTACCGTTTTCTTTTTTAACGTTTTTAAAATAGTTTATCTAATATATATATATTTTTTCCTCTTTTTATATTTTTTCTTTATCGGCTTTCTTTTTTTTAATAGTTTCTTTTTTTTTTCTTTCTTTCTTTCTGAACCCCTTTTTATCCCCTTTCTCCCCCCTCACAATTCGGGATCTCTTCTGATTTGGCTAAAGCATATTTTCCTGGGGTTGTTGCCACCCTTTTAGTATTTTACTTGCTCCTTCATAAACTCTTATCTGGACAAAATGACAAGGCGGAAAAATTCACAACAACAAAAAAGAACAAGAGGCAGTACCAAAGGCTAGGGACATAATCAATACAGACATTGGTAATATGTCAGATATAGAGTTCAGAATGACGAGTCTCAAGGTTCTAGCCGGGCTTGAAAAGGCATGGAAGATATAAAGCAACCCTCTCGGGAGATATAAAAGCCCTTTCTGGAGAAATAAAAGAACTAAAATCTAACCAAGTTGAAATCAAAAAAGCTATTAATAAGGTGCAATCAAAAATGGAGGCTCTCACTGCTAGGATAAATGAGGCAGAAGAAAGAATTAGCGATATAGAAGACCAAATGACAGAGAATAAAGAAGCTGAGCAAAAGAGGGACAAAAAGCTACTGGACCACGAGGGGAGAATTCGAGAGATAAGTGACACCATAAGATGAAACAACATTAGAATAATTGGGATTCCAGAAGAAGAGGAAACAGAGAGGGGAGCAGAAGGTATATTGGAGAGAAATATTGAAGAGAATTTCCCCAATATGGCAAAGGGAACAAGCATCAAAATTCAAGAGGTTCAGAGAACCCCCCTCAAAATCAATAAGAATAGGTCCACACCCCGTCACCTAATAGTAAAATTTACAAGTCTTAGTGACAAAGAAAAGATCCTGAAAGCAGCCCGGGAAAAGAAGTCTGTAACGTACAATGGTAAAAATATTAGATTGGCAGCAGACTTATCCACAGAGACCTGGCAGGCCAGAAAGAGCTGGCATGATATATTCAGAGTACTAAATGAGAAAAACATGCAGCCAAGAATACTATATCCAGCTAGGCTATCATTGAAAATAGAAGGAGAGATTAAAAGCTTCCAGGACAAACAAAAACTGAAAGAATTTGCAAATACCAAACCAGCTCTACAGGAAATATTGAAAGGGGTCCTCTAAGCAAAGAGAGACCCTAAAAGTAGTAGATCAGAAAGAAACAGAGACAATATACAATAACAGTCACCTTACAGGCAATACAATGGCACTAAATTCATATCTCTCAATACTTACCCTGAATGTTAATGGGCTAAATGCCCCAATGAAAAGACACAGGGATCAGAATGGATAAAAAAACAAAACCCATCTATATGTTGCCTACAAGAAACTCATCTTAAACCCGAAGACACCTCCAGGTTTAAAGTGAGGGGGTGGAAAAGAATTTACCATGCTAATGGACATCAGAAGAAAGCAGGAGTGGCAATCCTTATATCAGATCAATTAGATTTTAAGCCAAAGACTATAATAAGAGATGAGGAAGGACACTATATCATACTCAAAGGAACTGTCCAACAAGAAGATCTAACAATTTTAAATATCTATGCCCCTAACGTGGGAGCAGCCAACTATATAAACCAATTAATAACAAAATCAAAGAAACACATCGACAAGAATACAATAATAGTAGGGGATTTTAACACTCCCCTCACTGAAATGGACAGATCATCCAAGCAAAAGATCAACAAGGAAATCAAGGCCTTAAATGACACACTGGACCAGATGGACATCACAGATATATTCAGAACATTTCATCCCAAAGCAACAGAATACACATTCTTCTCTAGTGCACATGGAACGTTCTCCAGAATAGATCACATTCTTGGTCCTAAATCAAGTCTCAACCGGTATCAAAAGATTGGGATCATTCCCTGCATATTTTCAGACCACAATGCTCTAAAGCTAGAACTCAATCACAAGAGGAAATTTGGAAAGAACCCAAATACATGGAGACTAAACAGCATCCTTCTAAAGAATGAATGGGTCAACCAGGAAATTAAAGAAGAATTGAAAAAATTTATGGAAACAAATGATAATGAAAACACAACGGTTCAGAATCTGTGGGACACAACAAAGGCTGTCCTGAGAGGAAAATATATAGCGGTACAAGCCTTTCTCAAGAAACAAGAAAGGTCTCAGGTACACAACCTAACCCTACACCTAAAGGAGCTGGAGAAAGAACAAGAAAGAAACCCTAAACCCAGCAGGAGAAGAGAAATCATAAAGATCAGAGCAGAAATCAATGAAATAGAAACCAAAAAAACAATAGAACAAATCAACGAAACTAGGAGCTGGTTCTTTGAAAGAATTAATAAGATTGATAAACCCCTGGCCAGACTTATCAAAAAGAAAAGAGAAAGGACCCAAATAAATAAAATCATGAATGAAAGTGGAGAGATCACAACGAACACCAAAGAAATACAGACAATTTTAAGAACATACTATGAGCAACTCTACGCCAACAAATTTGACAATCTGGAAGAAATGGATGCATTCCTAGAGACATATAAACTACCACAACTGAACCAGGAAGAAATAGAAAGCCTGAACAGACCCATAACCAGTAAGGAGATTGAAACAGTCATCAAAAATCTCCAAACAAACAAAAGCCCAGGGCCAGACGGCTTCCCGGGGGAATTCTACCAAACATTTAAAGAAGAACTAATTCCTATTCTCCTGAAACTGTTCCAAAAAATAGAAATGGAAGGAAAACTTCCAAACTCATTTTATGAGGCCAGCATCACCTTGATCCCAAAACCAGACAAGGATCCCAACAAAAAAGAGAACTACAGACCAATATCCTTGATGAACACAGATGCAAAAATTCTCGCCAAAATACTAGCCAATAGCATTCAACAGTACATTAAAAGGATTATTCACCACGACCAAGTGGGATTTATTCTAGGGCTGCAAGGTTGGTTCAACATCCGCAAATCAATCAATGTGATACAACACATTAATAAAAGAAAGACCAAGAACCATATGATACTCTCCATAGATGCGGAAAAAGCATTTGACAAAGTACAGCATCCCTTCCTGATCAAAACTCTTCAAAGTGTAGGGATAGAGGGCACATACCTCAATATTTTCAAAGCCATCTATGAAAAACCCACCGCAAATATCATTCTCAATGGAGAAAAACTGAAATCTTTTCCGCTAAGGTCAGGAACACGGCAGGGATGTCCGTTATCACCACTGCTATTCAACATAGTACTAGAAGTCCTAGCCTCAGCAATCAGACAACAAAAGGAAATTAAAGGCATCCAAATCGGCAAAGAAGAAGTCAAACTATCACTCTTTGCAGATGATATGATACTATATGTGGAAAACCCAAAAGACTCCACTCCAAAACTGCTAGAACTTGTACAGGAATTCAGTAAATTGTCAGGATATAAAATCAATGCACAGAAATCAGTTGCATTTCTCTACACCAACAACAAGACAGAAGAAAGAGAAATTAAGGAGTCCATCCCATTTACAATTGCACCCAAAACTATAAGATACCTAGGAATAAACCTAACCAAAGAGACTAAGAATCTATACTCAGAAAACTATAAAGTACTCATGAAAGAAATTGAGGAAGACACAAAGAAATGGAAAAATGTTCCATGCTCCTGGATTGGAAGAATAAATATTGTGAAAATGTCTATGCTACCTAAAGCAATCTACACATTTAATGCAATTCCTATCAAAGTGCCATCCATTTTTTTCAAAGAAATGGAACAAATAATCCTAAAATTCATATGGAACCAGAAAAGACCTCGAATAGCCAAAGGAATATTGAAAAAGAAAGCCAAGGTTGGTGGCATCACAATTCCGGACTTCAAGCTCTATTACAAAGCTGTCATCATCAAGACAGCATGGTACTGGCACAAAAACAGACACATAGATCAATGGAACAGAATAGAGAGCCCAGAAATGGACCCTCAACTCTATGGTCAACTCATCTTCGACAAAGCAGGAAAGAATGTCCAATGGAAAAAAGACAGCCTCTTCAATAAATGGTGTTGGGAAAATTGGACAGCCACATGCAGAAAAATGAAATTGGATCATTTCCTTACACCACACATGAAAATAGACTCAAAATGGATGAAGGATCTCAATGTGAGAAAGGAATCCATCCAAATCCTTGAGGAGAACACAGGCAGCAACCTCTTCGACCTCAGCCGCAGCAACATCTTCCTAGGAACATCACCAAAGCCAAGGGAAGCAAGGGCAAAAATGAACTTTTGGGGTTTTATCAAGATCAAAAGCTTTTGCACAGCAAAGGAAACAGTTAACAAAACCAAAAGACAACTGACAGAATGGGAGAAGATATTTGCAAATGACATATCAGATAAAGGGCTAGTGTCCAAAATCTATAAAGAACTTAGCAAACTCAACACCCAAAGAACAAATAATCCAATCAAGAAATGGGCAGAGGACAGGAACAGACATTTCTGCAAAGAAGACATCCAGATGGCCAACAGACACATGAAAAAGTGCTCCATATCACTCGGCATCAGGGAAATACAAATCAAAACCAACATGAGATATCACCTCACACCAGTCAGAATGGCTAAAATTAACAAGTCAGGAAATGACAGATGCTGGCGAGGATGTGGAGAAAGGGGAACCCTCCTACACTGTTGGTGGGAATGCAAGCTGGTGCAACCACTCTGGAAAACAGCATGGAGGTTCCTCAAAATTTTGAAAATAGAACTACCCTGTGACCCAGCAATTGCACTGCTGGGTATTTACCCTAAAGATACAAACGTAGTGATCCGAAGGGGCACGTGCACCCGAATGTTTATAGCAGCAATGTCTACAATAGCCAAACTATGGAAAGAACCTAGATGTCCATCAACAGACGAATGGATAAAGAAGATGTGGTATATATACACAATGGAATACTATGCAGCCATCAAAAGAAATGAAATCTTGCCATTTGCGACGACGTGGATGGAACTAGAGGGTATCATGCTTAGCGAAATAAGTCAATCGGAGAAAGACAACTATCTTATGATCTCCCTGATATGAGGGAGAGGAGATGCAACATGGGGGGTTGAGGGGGTAGGAGAAGAATAAATGAAACAAGATGGGATTGGGAGGGAGACAAACCATAAGTGACTCTTAATCTCACAAAACAAACTGAGGGTTGATGGGGGGAGGGGGTTGGGAGAGGGGGGTAGGGTTATGGATATTGGGGTGGGTATGTGCTATGGTAGTGCTGTGAAGTGTGTAAACCTGGCGATTCGCAGACCTGTACCCCTGGGGATAAAAATATATGTTTATAAAGCTGTAAAAAAAAAAAAAAAAAAAAAGGATGAATACCCAAGTTTTGTAGCAACATGGACGGGACTGGAAGAGATTATGCTGAGTGAAATAAGTCAAGCAGAGAGAATCAATTTTCATATGGTTTCACTTATTTGTGGAGCATAACAAATAGCATGGAGGACAAGGGGAGATGGAGAGGAGAAGGGAGTTGAGGGAAATTGGAAGGGGAGGTGAACCATGAGAGACTATGGACTCTGAAAAACGATCTGAGAATTTTGAAGGGGTGGGGGGTGGGAGGTTGGGGGCACCAGGTGGTGGGTATTGTAGAGGGCACGGATTGCATGGAGCACTGGGTGTGGTGCAAAAATAATGAATACTGTTATGCTGAAAAAATAAAAAATTAAAAAATTAAAAAAAATAAAATAAAATGCTTCATCATACATTTTACAATCTATTACTACAAACTACTATAGATTTTTTTAAAAGTCCTACCGATTTTTAAATAATTTGAACAAGTAAGCCTTTGTGCTTAAAGGGGCGGGGGGAAGGAGGAACAATAGGAGTTCCAAGCTCTATACCAAATAAAATATAAATGTGATTTTTTTTATTGCTAATTCGCCAAATATCTATCTCCTCCAACTACAAAGATTGATCTGAGAGGAAAATGATCTTAATTCCTATGTTCTCATGTCCATAAGTTATTCCACCTGCACCTCATTAAAAAGAATAAGAATAGAAATAATCTCCCTGGGGCGCCTGGGTGGCTTAGTGGGTTAAAGCCTCTGCCTTTGGCTCAGGTCATGATCCCAGGGTCCTGGAATTGAGCCCCGCATTGGGCTCTCCACTCAGCAGGGAGCCTGCTTCCTCCTCTCTCTCTCGGCCTGCCTCTCTGCCTACTTGTGATCTGTCTGTCAAATAAATAAATAAAATCTTAAAAAAGAAATAAGAAATAATCTCCCTTTTCTGTCAGGATCACCACCACAACAGAGATGTCCAAGAGAAAAATGTCACTTTGAGTAGAATCCACTGAAACAGCTCCCTTTTTTACAATATGTCCCACAAGGACAGATCTCAATGTGATTTCTGAGAGGTAGTGAAGTTATGCAAAGCAGTATAGCAAAGACTTTTGTATATAGAAAGGAATTTTTCCAAAGGTCTATGTAATCAATACTTTCTCATTGATTGTATTTCCTTTGCAAATTAAATCAAAGGGAAAGGATGATGACACTGTTGTTGTCATCATCACATTGTTATGTATGGGAGAGAATGTAACTGCATGCGATGTTCTTGATTTACAGGGTAGTGAGAGGAGGCTGGCAAGTGTGGAGGAAGTCAGCTGAGAGAGGAAAGAATTTCAGTTCAAGAAAACAAACTAAATTAATTCAACTGACACTTAACAAAACACTTGCTATGTACCAGGCTCTATGTTCACTGGCAAAGGTACAAAGGAAAGTAGAAATGAGATGTTTAAAAACATGGAAATGATTCCCTGGAATGGTGATATCCTATAGGACTCAGTACAGATGTATATGCATATGGATAGATTAAATAGCTAGAGAGAAATTTTTTCCTCCACCAAAAAGCATTATTTTTGTGTTTTGTATTTTGTGTTTAGCTTTGCAGAAACAGATTTAATTCTTGGAAACAGGTTTAATTCATATTGTCTTATTATTTTAAAGGCACAGAATTGCTATTTATTAGGGAGAATACCGTCTCACCAAAAGCAACATTGTTTTCTGCCCCTGGCACCACACATTTCAAAAGCACATGATTAAAAATGTCAGAAGCTCTTTCTTTTGAAGAAAATCCCTTAATCCTGCCTTCATCTAAGAGGCAATGTCATCATTCCAGTAAACCCTCTGGAGTATTCTGCACAATATAGAAAGAAGTCGCCCGTTCACATGGCCTCTCCACTCATCTTTAGCACTGGTCATAAGAAAGATCTCAATGCAATCCCAAAGAAAACGCTAATGAAAATATCAGATGAAGTCAGAATGATGTAATACTGATGAGTATTGAAGTCAGGGATGGATATAGGAGGGGTCCATTATATTACAGAATACACAAAAATATATTAAAAGTTTTTTAAAGGAACATTAATGTCACAAAACTGCCTGAGATTCTAACTTTCTGTTAATCAGTCTATTTCATTTTCACTACAAAATTTAAAACCTGTTCACTATGAATTTATACCATTTCTTTCTCACAGATCACTATGTAGTAAATCTAATCTGAGATTCTATGTTGGGGTTTAGACCTATGAGAGAGGAGCTGGTAAATCATGAAATAGTAAATAAGGAATTATCTATGTTCTTTAACATCTCTTTTTTAAAGACTTTATTCATTTGTCAGAGAGAGAGAGACGGAGAGAAAGAACACAAGTAGAGGGAGGAGCAGGCAGAGGGAGAAGCAGGCTCCCTACTGAGCAAGGAGCCTGATGCAGGACTCCATCTCAAGACCCCGGGATCATGACCTGAGCCAAAGGTAAATGCTTAAATGACTGAGCCATCCAGGCATCCCAAAGTTCTCTTTTTTTTCCAATGGCTATTTGACATAACCCACGAAATAGACTCTAGCACATCGCTGAGATCCTTGGAGCCTGAGCTTGACACAGGTATGTAGCAGACCAGGACCTTGGATAAACCTAGGAAACAAACGAAACCAAAAATTTAAAAACCTTCCAAAACCTAACCATGCCTAACTTTTCCTATTGACTGTATTTAGACCCCTATTTCCTTACTTCTTCACTTCTATCTCTTCTGGTAGCTCAGCTGATCAGTTTTTCTGACTCTTGAACCTCTAATGCCATTTCTGGTTTATGGATTGACCCTTTATCCTTGTCTCATGCTAGGATTTTTGCTACCTCAAGGGATTCCTGGGGGCCCCCTCTCTGAACTGCCTTCTCTTGCATTTCTCTGGAGTGAGGCCCTATTTTCTGGGCTCTACTCCAACACTGGCTCAGGCCACAGTGTTAGAGCTCTGATAGGCAGTATTCTCTCTACTGGGGGTTGAATAAATCAACAATGCACACTGGGGGATCTGAGTTGTCCTCCCATCTCTGCTCCTGCATGTTGTTGGTTTATCTGGCACAAACCCCTCTGACTACAGACCTAAAGCTGTGATCCCAAAAATCCATTTTACTGATATTTCATAGATATTCAAGGCCTAAGAAAAGAGTTTAGAAAAAATCACAAAAGCAATTCCAAGTTACTACAATAGGCATTGCACAGAAAGCCACTGTTGATCTCCTAAAGAGTTCCCATTTGTTTTGTGGGATGGTTATGGCCTCTGACTTCACTTAGTTATTCTGCAATTCAAGGACTGAAAAACCAAAGTACTATGTAATGGTGTATATTAAGGCTTTCAGATACCATAATTAATTTGGATTCTGGAATTCATTCTTACAGTTCTTCAACAAATACGTATTCAGTGCCAATTATCTGTTGGACCCTGTGTGCTAGGCATCTCTAGATAAAAAGTAAGCAAGACAAACAGTGCCCCTGCCTTAATGGAGCTTTCTGCCTTATACAGGAGAGTGGAAAATAGACAGTGATAAAAGGATCATCTGGTATATACTTTAAAAAAAAAGAATTACTGTGAAGGAAAGTTATAAGGAGCCAAAAGCCCAAGGTAAGGAGATCCTATAAGGTCCTATGAAAAGACTCTCTAGGAAATGTAATATTTTTGCTGAGATCTGAAAGGTGAGCAGGATTTAATGAGGTAGGGAGAACAATAGTGACTAGGAGAGAGATTAGCATGTGGAAAAGCACCAAAGGATCAATATGTCTTTGAGGAACTTAAAGAAGACCAGGGTGGCTAGAACACCAAAGACAAAGAGAATGTTCCATGAAGGATACAAATGCCTAGCAGAACAGCTGTAAAAATGACAGAATGTTCAAAGTCATGTTGGTTGCCTATAATTGGCAACAATGCATATATAGTTACTAATTTTTTTTTAGATCTCTCTCGTTCTAACATTTAGCTGTTAACAGGTTGAATTTTGTCAGCTCATTTGTCTATGAGTAAAATAATTCTCTTTTATTCATGTGGTTATTGGTTTTCAAAACCACCTTGAATTGACAAATATTTCACCCTATTTACTACTTGATAGTACTCTACAAGTTCTCTAGTTAGTAGTACTCAGCACCATTCATTTATCCCCGACAGGTTCCTTCATTTATTGGCAAGACTTAAGAACACTTTAGTCATAGAAGTAAAATTGGTCATTGAACAGGCAAATAAAGTGATACTCAGATAATAATAATCCATTTCTTACTTTTTGTCAGAAACCCTAAGAAGTACTTTATCTGAGTGAACTTCCCACAGCCAGAAATGGAACTTAGGTTTTCTGATAGTCAATTCAGTAGCCTTACTACTACTCCATGCTCCTCTCTCCACCATTAACTGTGGTGAGATACATACAGTTATCTCATAAGGAAGGAACAACTCCTAGATCTAGGAATTGGTTTGGAACCCACTTGTGTAAACGCCTTATATAAAGCAGAAGGTCACAGGTACAAACTTTTTGATGAGGAAGACTTCCCAGGGCAGCACACTAAGCTACTGTGTTCTATGGTTAGAACCACCACAAAGAGAAATTCTAGAAGAAGAAAAGAAATGCATCCTCTGAAAAATAAAATTGAATTTTACGGTGGTTCTCAGAATCTCAGGAGACTTCCCGAGAAATATACTCCTTCTTAAAAGGAAGGAAAATTAATTATTTAGGACTAATTACTTGTAAATTTAAGCATCTATGCATGCTTCAGAGTAGGCTGACCAAAAGGGCTTACATGCACACAAGCCAAGGTAAATGATTACTTCAAATAACTGTTCTCTCTCCAAAGAGATCCAGTCACTGGTTACCACTGGTGACAGTTTTGCTTTGTGATATAAAGCAAGGGATGGTAAGGAAATCAATGTCATTTGGTCTCCATTACAAAAGGACACCACATTCCATTTGCTTTAAGAACAGAGTAGTGTACTTATTCAAACAACAAACTACAACTTCTAGTGAGGGAACGTATTTTATATGTATTACATAGTTGGTATCTGAATTGTCATGTGTGTTTTGGATACAATCAACAATACAGTTCCCATAAAACAGAATGCCAAACACAAAGCATTTTCTGTTTTCACTACATGACAGAGTCTGGAGAGAATATGAAAATGGGATGCAACCGTGTCATTACACCTACATGAAGCATTTAGAGAGACAGCAGGTTTTCTTCTAAAGCGGTCAATGTGCCCTAACACTGCCTATAGATTTTAGCTGATGAGCAAACAATTTAGCTTCCTCTTCTGGGCTAGCTACATCCACTGGAAAACAGAATTATTTTTAAAGATGTTCTTCCCAAATCATATATTTATCAAATCACTTGTATAATTACTGTTCTATGTTCCCACTTGTATTGTATTCAAACATACCATTTATATATGGTTCAATTCAGTTATTCATTTACTTTTCAACCAATATTTAAGTAACATTGAGTAGGCAGTGGAGACACAGCTATTAATGAGCTTAGAATCTAGAGGAGGATTAAAGATGCTAATTAAATAAAGTGCTCATGCAAATAGATTTCAGTTCACAACTGTGACAAGCATTTCCAAGTACTAAAATGAGAGATTTTGAGAAAGGAGATTTGACTTTCTCAAGGAGGACAGAAGAAGACTTCATCCTGTGTTATGAGAGAGCAGAAAATAAAATGATTCCAGCATAAGAAAGAAGACCAAGGGAAATTATGAAAGATTGAGAAGTCCCAGTGGGAGGAAAGGGAAGTGAAAGAAGGAGAAACCACCTTGTCAGAGATGAGATGGAGAAGAAGGCAGGACCATGATAAGGGGTTCATCTTACCCCAGGGGAAGTAGGGGAATGTCACAGATTTGCATTTTCAAACTTCAATTTACCTCTGTAAATTGAGTGTAGGCCAGAGTACATACAAGGAGAATAACTGTGACTTGAATCAGAATGGTTCTTCCCATGACAAGAGAATGGGAATCAACAGAAATTGTGTTTTGCTGATTTAGGAATTCCTGTATCATGTTATATAAACTAATATATTGGGATCTCTCAGAATATGTTGAATTCTTTCTGAGCCACCACCAGCTTCTCATTCCAATATCAGCTTAATTTGGAACTCTCCGCCCATAGAGGAAAAAATTCTTCTCCACTTTTTTTCCCTCAGAGAATTTCTGGTTGGAATTATGTAATTCAAACGTAGGTGCTATCACTATTTGTCCAACCTGGGATTTCAGTGTCAGCACTCCCCAGGCCTAGAATGCATGTGATTCAAGTTTCCAATGTCATCACCGATTTTTCTCTAATTCCATTTGCTACGCATTACAGCATTCCCAGTGTAGGTATGAGAAAAATCAGAGCAGCTGGATTTTTTAAAATTTTTTATTTTTTTTTAATTACTTTTCAGTGTACTAGAATTCATTGTTTATGCACCATACCCAGTGCTCCATGCAATACGTGCCCTCCACAATACCCACCACCAGGCTGGCCCAACTTCCCACCCCCCCCACCCCTTCAAAACCTTCAGATTGTTTTTCAGAGTCTATAGTCTCATGGTTTATCTCCCACTCCAATTTCCCTCAACTTCTTTCCCCTCTCCATCTCCCCATGTCTTCCATATTATTTCTTATGCTCCATAAATAAGTGAAACCATATGATAACTGACTCTCTCTGCTTGACTTATTTCACTCAGCATAATCTCTTCCAGTCCCACCCATGTTGATACAAAAGTTGGGTATTCATCCTTTCTGATGGAGGCATAATACTCCATAATGTATATGGACCACATCTTCCTTATCCATTCGTCCGTTGAAGGGCATCTTGGTTCTTTCCACAGTTTAGTGACTGTGGGCACAGCTAGATTTTAATGTCACATTTTGATGACCTTTTTTTACACTGCAATATTATCTTTATCCTCTATGTGATATGCAAAATTCTCTTAAAGTCGTATTGTTGAAAATAATGGGTTTCTTTTTGGTTTTTTTCCTTGCTAAGAAATACAATTCTTAATGATTAGTACCACATAATTCATTTTAAGTACCTTGTTATTTTTTTTCTACCCATGCTAACATGTGCTAAATACCTTCATGAAGGCAACTTCTAACAGTACAAATTTATTACCCCTCCTGAAAACTGTAAATGTAGTCTAAAGAACTCAGAAAAAAAGTCATTTCATTCCTATGAGTTACAATTGCCATTATGTTCAAATTATCAATACGGGGAACTCACAATCTCACTTATATATGTGTATTTTTTAATTTAAATTTTACTTTTTTTAACATAGAACAAGACTGTGTCTTGCCAGGATATTTCAAAAGCATACCCTCCTCAACAATGTTTTGTAATTCATTTACTTAGGAAACCACAGCTCAGATGCAGCATCTGGTTTTCAGTGGGTTTTGGCTTTTTCCCCATTTTTCCATCTGGATTGACTGAGGTACAAGTCAATCAAGTGTGGAGCCAAAGGTCTCACAGCAAGACAGAGTCTGGTCCAGCAATGAAGTCCAAGCTTCTCCTTACAAGCAGTGTACCACTAAACAGTGATCTTTATATATAGATCCCTCTTCATATATACAGATCTATAACAACATACAGATATTGTTTAACTAATTCTATTTTTAAAGCATGAATTATTGCAGCCCTGACACTGTTAAAACCACACATTTGACTAAAAATTGCAGTCATAATAGCCATCATTTTAGAGCATCTGTCATATCACACATCCAAGTTAGCAGTTCTAATATTCTGCAGCATGACTTTCTTTGGTAAGCATATACCCTATTTGCTTACCAATGAAGACTTCATTGTGGAATCTACCACTAAAAAAAAAAAAAAAAAAAAAAAAAACAGCAAATATATCCTCCCTAAGGAAGAGAGTATAATATTTTGAGGAGGAGGGCCAAAATTTAAGACCCAGTTCTGGCTCTGTGATCTGAGTAGAATATCTAACCCCTCCAGATCTGCTCAACATCTAGAAAATGGGTGAAAATAATACTACATTATTCAAAGTAGTGTTACGAGAGAATAAAATTTGAATGATGGTTTTTTAATAGACACAAGAATACTTTAAATTTCATATGCAGACAATGGTAATTGTTACAATGGATTAGCTTTATGATTTTGCTGAAAATAGAAGATATAAAAGATCATTGGCTAGGGATTGTATCAAGTTCCTACTTAAGTGACTACATACTGAGTTTAGACTGGTTCCAGAATATACCATTGTGTGGGGGTTTCCTGTTTTCTGTGAAGGAGAGAACATTTTATACCAGACGTTCTGTGGGCTCTCTCAACATTTCCTAACCTCCTTGTAGTTAGGTAGGTCTTTGTGACTAGTTCTGGAAAAGAGCTCTAAGTAGACATGACCTTTGTCATTTCCAAGTGGAAACATTTAGGTTCTAGAACACAATGTTCAGTAATCTCTTCCCTTGTTGTATTAGTTATCTAGTGATGCATAACCAATTGCCCCTAAATTTTGCAGCATTAAACAACACACATTTCTATATCTCCCAGTCTCTGTGGGTCAGGAATCCCCTTGAAGCTAAGTCGTCTGCCTCAGGGTTTTTCACAAGGCTGCAATAAAGATGTCAAATGGGACTGAGATCTCCTCTTAGAGCTCAACTGGTGAGAGATCTGCGACTAAATCCCACTTATGTGGTTGTTGGCAAGGCTCAACTCCTTAAGTGTTGTTGAAATGAGGCTTCAGTTCCTTGCTGGTTACTGGCTGCAGGCCACCTTCAGGCCCCCTTTACCACGTGGATCTCTCCACAAGGCAGCCTGCTTCAAAGTCAGTGAGAAAAAGTCTGCTAGCAAGACAGAAGCCACAACATTTTATAATCCAATAATAAGAGTGGCATGCCTTCCACATTGTTACAGTTGTCTACTGGTGGGACGCAACTTAATGGTGGGAGCAACTTAATCAAGGGGAGCAGATTACACAATGAATGCCATGAATATCAGAAAACAGGTATCCTAATAGGCCATCTTAGAAGCTGCCTGCTACACCTACCAAAAGATGAGATAGCCGGTATCTGTGTGCTCCTACAATGCTGGGAGCAGAGCCTCCATTCACCAGTGCTGGATATGTACCACCAAGATTTCAGGGGATTTTGATATCCTGACAAAGATAGCATGTGCTTAATTTGCCTCTTAGAGCAAGAATCCTCAAATTAGGCAAGACATTTCCCAAATATAGCTAGAAGAACAGACTCCTAGAGTTTAGGTAATTTTCTTTTTCAAGATAATAAAGCAAACTACATCAAAACTTAATTCACAACCAGGGCATTTGACCTCAAAACTAGTGTTCTTTATTCTTACATTTTCCTGTAATACTGTGTCCCTTAGATCTCATCCTGCCGCCCCCCCCCCCCCCACCAATACTGTCGCTCTGGTTATCCTAAATGGTAAAAAAAAAAAAAAAAAAAAAAAAAAAAAAAGTAGATAACATTTTTGTTACCTTTCTCTCTTCTTTTGGCTCTGTCTGCCTAAGAAATGAAGTTTAAACTCACAGAACTGCACAAAGCAATTATTTTGTAATTCTGTTTCTGCTTGTTCAATTACTTGATCTATCTTCTAGAGGGTCCCAAAATCCTTTGCTCACACCTCTATTTTAGCACTCAGCACTCTGAAGTAGAATTTTTTTGTAGCTGTCCCTCTTCCAGATGGTGAACCCCTTATGAGGAGCGGCCCTATTATTCTCATAGTAAAACATGTGATCAATTTGGAAAATACTGTTTATCTAATCAATATAATGCAGAACTATTACAACTCAGGTATTTTGCAAATTCCATGTCAAGTTCAAACAACTGTGTATTCCTTTTACTAAATTTGAAAATGGCAACACAGATTATTAGGTCAATCCACATAGAAAATAATTCTTAAAAAAAAAAGAGAGAGAGAGAGTCCAGGGTCTCATTAGTATCTTACTTCTGAATGTAAGTATTTGAGCTAGTAATATGCATTAGATCTGAACACCATCAACTTCCTCCTTTGCCTGCCGGGGATATATTTTCTACACCTTCTCTAAATCCACAGTTTGAAGTAACAGAATACTGCTGCCTAATTTTCTTTACAATGCCAGACTTTTAAAATTTGTCTCTATTTTTCAGATAGACTTATTCTCCCCTTCATCTTGGTTAGAAAACATAGTATTTGAATCTAACCTTATTCCTCTCAAATGTTACCAGCTTGGCAGGAATCGTAAACTGTCGTATGTTTAAGCCAAGTTAATACATACAAAAATATTTTCTGTCCAAGCATGCATTTTTACTCATGCATCCCCGTCACAGCCAGGTGTAGAGTGCTAAATGAGTGAAACTGACATTCTGTGCACTTGACTCAGGTTATCATCCACTATCTGAGAGAGAAGGTAAAATGGCTTTGTGGGCTAATCTGCTATGTTAGTCTGTTTTCAAGAAAAATCAGAACTTTAAGGATGAAAAATGGCTGCCAACTGATAGATAAAAATCTATCATGCTCTTGAAACTTACAGGTAAGGAGATTCCTTTGTGTACTTCAATACTCTTTAAGAGAAAAGTGCACTATTTACATAACTGACTGAAGCCGAGGTCCACAATTTCCTCTTAATTAGCAAGGATGTAATATTATGTTCACAATCCCTATATAATATTCTTTCATAAGTGATAATACAAAAACATAGTGATGAAAGTAGCAATAATAATAACAAACATTTAATGGTGCTTATGATTTGCAGGCACTACACAAAGAACTTTACACGTGTTATCTCATTCATCTCCAGAATGTTTGCTTAAAAGGAAATGTCATTGGAGGAATTCAGTTGGAGAAAATTTAGACCATTTGCCCAAGGTCAAAAACACAGCATTTATATGGAATTATGATTCAATCATGAATTTCTAATTCTAAGTCCTTAGTACTAAGTTGCTCAACTATACTTTCTTTTGAATAAAGTACACATTCAAATTTATGACATTTCCAAAAATATTAGAGCCAGAGTAATTTTGAGAACTCAGAACAGATCACATGTTAGAGCTCTCCCTGCTTTCACCCTTGCAAAGCTATAGCTATTGTCAATTCAGCAGCCAAAATGATCCTTTTAAATATAACTCAGATCATGTCACCCCTCTGCTCACATTTCCAATATCTTCTCCTTTAGCCAATTTTAAAAAGTGCCTACCATGTCTTACAAAGCTCTACACACTCTGCTCCCACCTTCTACCACTCTCTCTGATCTCGTCTTCTACCTACTTTCTCCCTTCCTCCTCTCCACAGACCTGTGCTTGTCTCATTCTTCTCTTCTTGAACATACTCTCCCTTCTCTTCTCCTCTTGAACATACTCTCCCTCCTTGGGGCCTCTCAACTTGCTCATCCCTTGGGCTGAAATGCTCTTAACTTGTGATTATGTGACTTGATCTTCCAACTCTTCGAGGCTTTGGCTGAAATACCCTTCTCAGTAAGACTTTCTCTGACCTCCTGTTTAAGAGGACAGCCTTTGTCTGACTCCTCTTGGCACTTCTTGAGACCACTTCACAACCATCTGACATAGATTTTACTTAATGTGTCTCTCTCCACAAAAATTAGAAATCCTGAGAGAAGGGACTATTTTTTGTCTATTTTGTTTGGTACTGAGTCCCTAGTACCCAGAATACTGCCTGGTACATAGAAGGTGCCAAATGAACACCTATAGAGTAAACAGAACAGAACAAATGAGTGAATGGCATTCGTAAGCCCATAATGCACATCATAATACAATTCTTGGCTATATTCTATCAGCAAACTGAAAAAAAATATGTATTTGAACTATATCAGAAATATGATCTACAAACCTATGTAAAAATGAACAAATTACTTCAAGAGAATTTTAAATAAAAAAGGAAAGATCTCCCAAAGCCAGTTTTAATTTTTAAATGCACAAATTGAGAGTTTAGACAAGAGCAGACATGTGAAATAAACCACCTAGATACCTCAAATATGAAGTGCTCCAAATAGAGCAACTAATAAAGTTACCAACACAAAATGTCATGTGCAGAAAAAAATCAAGATTTCACTGTCATGACTTCATTATTCCTGTCAATTGAGGAGTATAGGAAATGAAGCAGAATTTAACCAGTGACACCAGTGAACGAAGTGACAAGAAGACAAGGGAATAATAGCTCCACAGTAATGACTCATGCACACTTCAATTCATCTTGCTTTTTACCAACTTCACATTAAAACCTGATAAAGATAAGAGTGAAATATAGCCACACAAGGCCTTTGTGAGCTTTTAATATGAACATCAGAGAGATTAGGAGTCAGAAAGAGTGATCCTTAAATAATTTTTGAACAGTCATTCATTCCTCACCCTGCCCGAAATGGAAAAGAAGGCAAACCAAAAAAAGTGAGCAGGGGCTGGGAAAACATTTTTGAAGTAGCATCATATTCCCAAACATTCATCGACCTGCTTTTTAACTACCTCTCCTTGGCACTGAAACCAGCCAAACTTTGTGAACTTGGCTATCTCACCAGATGGAGTGTTCCCAAGCTCCTCTCTACTACGATCTTCTCCAAGTAGAGTTGAAAAGGCAAAAAAAAAAAAAAAAAAGAATTCCAAAACTCGGCAGAGAGAACCATTCTTTTTATTTTGGCAGTGATGTGCAGCTCCTTGGCAAGCAGCACTGTGAGTTAACGTAGTTAGCACTCTGGAATTGTCTGTGACTTTTGTCATGTGTTTAAGCTGATTAGCCCCCTGGGTGACTTTGGCTTTCAAGGCGGCATTTCTTTTGACAGCTTGCTGAGGGTACAGATGTCTGGACAGCCGATAAAGTTCTTAACCCTTATTTCTCATTTGGTTTCTGCTCAACTATTTTAATAGCGCCTGTGGACTTATAAACAGAAGGCAATGGTTTAAAATGTTTAAGATGTTCACTTATGGGCTAACAACTATTGGCTACGGCAAATTTGCAACAGTAGAAGCATCATAAAACGTGACTCTTCTTTGACACTTGAACTTCTTTCACGTGCTGAGCTCCATAGGTTCTACTTCTGCAATTTCAAAATGGCTCCAGCCTTTTTATGCTCATTGCTACTACCCTTTCTCCAGCCCTATTACTTACACCTGAGAACAGAACCAGCCTACCTCACTCTTCATGAGGTCTGTTAACATCTTCAGCTCTGCATTCTACTGTTTCCTTGGAAATGCTCCTTCCAAACTGGAATTCTTTGTACTACCTGGTTATGCCCACTGCTTTCCAGGCTTTGTGCTTTTTTTCCTGAATAATCCACCTCATATTTTTATTTAATCTACTGTTCAAATCAATGCTTCAGTCACAGCTACTCATTGTGATATATCGGATATATCCTCATAATCTTACCGACATATCAAGTCCTAGTTCTGTTTTTCAAACACCTTAAAATACTTTATATATATATCATATGTATTTTTATTATATTATTTATATATTATACATATTTATTATATCATTATATATATTTTCTCCATCAAATTAACTCTACACACTGCTAACAAAATTCACCTTCCTGAAGGACAAATCTTAACTAGCTATAAAATGAGATTCTAACCCACATTCACATAGGTTGTAATCACTGTAATTAATCCCTTATTTCCATAATACTTGTGGTAGTTTCCTACTTGAACCATGATTGATAGAAATCCCACGTTTAACAGCACAAATTATTTTTGACCCAATTTTTCATCTTTTATTAGAAAAAAAATCCATTTTCAAACACAAAGAAAATGGATAGCATTGAACAATTCCATTCATTGTAATGGCAAAAATTAGAAAACATTGGAATATCTAGCAATTAACGAAATGGTTAAATTATGAAACATTCTTATGTCATGTAATATGATGCAGCAATTAAAAATGTCTACATCTTGGGACACCTGGTGGCTCAGTTGGTTAAATGTCTGCCTTCGGCTCGGGGCTCAGATCATGATTCCAGGGTCCTGGGATCGAGAACTGTTTTGGGCTCCTTGCTCAGTGGGGAGCCTGCTTTTTCCTCTGCCTACTTTGTCTGCTCTCCCTGCTTGTGTGCTTGCTCTCTCTCTCACAAATAAATAAAATCTTAAAAAAAAAGTCTAGATCTTGCTAGTTGCAGTCACCAACATAGAAAATTTGTCTCTCTCTCTCTCTCTCTCTATATATATATATATAAATTTGTCAATAAATATAAAATTTGTCAACATATATTATATGTATATATAAAATAAAAACAGCAAGTGGTAAAAAAAAATGCATACTCATTATGTAACATTTAATAGAGATAAATGCATTGAAAAAAGTCTGGATTTTGCCATAAACTGTTACTTCTTGAGAAGGATGTGGGTCTGAGTAATGGGAACAAAAGGGACTTTTCTTTCTTACTCAGCTTACCCTTGTATTGTTTGAATTACTGAAGAAAGAATGTTTTCAAATACTATGCACTTATTTAAAGCAATATATAAAATGACAAAATCTGGCCTCACAATAGATTGCTTAATGGAGATCTGATGTCTTACTATTTATGTTTTTTTTATTTATTACTTCACAACCACATCAGAGAAAACAGTTTATTGAAGTTGGCTAGGATGCTAATGTAATTTTATAGAACATTAGCAAAAATAGGAAGATGCTCTCAAGCAGCACTGGTCAAATCCTATCTAGGGTATAATCTTAATTTCAGGTACCATATTTCATGAGCAAAATTAATAACCAGTATTAACTCTGGAGTAATCAATGCAATGGTTAATCTAAGGGATGCCCACATAGCTTGTACAACATTTCTGAGTATGTCTGTAAGGGTCTTTCTGGAAGAGATTAGCAAAGATCTAAGTAAGGATCTCTTTCACCAATGCCAGCAGGGCTTCATCTAATCCTTTGATCTTCTGAATAGAACAAAAAGGCAGAGGAAGGGCAAATCAGTTCTCTGCTTGAACTATGACATCTATCTTCTCCTACCTGTGGACATCAGCACTCCTACTTCTCAAGCCTTCAGACTCAGAAAAGGAGTTACCATCACTGGCTCCCTTGATTCTCAGGACTGAATTTGGACTGGAACTACAACACCGGCTCCTGGAGCTCCACCTTGCAGACAGCAGATGGTGGGACTTCTCGGCCTCCATAATTGTGTGAGCCAATCCTCATAACAAATATCTTTCTGTACATTATATTTATATATATATATATATATATATATATATATATATATATATATATCTTACTGGTTCTATTTTTCCACAGAACCCTAATACAGTCAGGAGCTAGAATCCATGTGATACTAAAAACTTTAAACAGGAGAATGTTTACACTGCACAAAAGGTTATATCATTTAGGAAGATGGTACCTGGAAAGCTGGAAAGCACCATAAACAAACTTCTCATACAACAAGAGCACACTGCTGGCACTTTCAAGATGAGTTACTTCATCTATGATTATGTCACAATTTCCCTTCATTGTTGCAAAAATGACCCCAAAAATCATGTGCTCTCATGGAAATATTAAAGGCCAGGGAGAAGAAAGGGAGAGATCATTTTTCCTGCATCACTGACTAAGTATCATTGAGCAAAACATCTACCTCTCTCCAGTCAGCCACTGGAGAGGAGACATGTGATGATACCATAAAACCCTTTTAGTTCATGTGATGAACTAAAACCCTCTAGAACCTATTCAACTCCAAGTCTCTGGACTCTCCAAATAGCTCCACAAATTCACTAGTCCACAAAAGAGAAACAACCATCCACCACTGATATAGAAACAGAATAACATTATTTTTAAAGAATCCAAATCCAAAGCTTGAAGTTAGGTTATCTAGCTAGTTAAAAAATAGCATCTCTATGCAGTTACAGGATAAAAATATATTATGTCTATATACTAAGCCACTTGTAATAGCACTGATGTCATACTCAAGGTGGAGAAAAAAATAATGATTTTATACACTTACAAATGTCATTTGGAAACCAGAAAATTACTAAGCTTGCCCCACATAAATGTTTGGTTAAACCAATCTAAATGTACTAATGTTATATCCTAAGAAACAAAGGACATCCTCATGGGAACATTTTTTTAATTATTATCTTAGATTCTCTCCTTTATAATTCAGTACCATATTTCCCGATTCTGTTATTTCTCCATGTGCTCAGCCGATTCTTTTCTGTCGCCATTATCTACTAGGCTTCCTCACTCTGTGGAACTCATCATTATTTTCAATTCAAATCCCCTGAGAAGATGGATTTAGGAGCTAGATAGTGATTATACCATAGTAATTTATAAAGGTCTTTTTAGAATAGGTCCATTTTACATGTGCTAATGACCAGCCCACTGAGGTTTACGTTATCCGCTATTACCAAACCTGCAGAGATACTTCACAGGGTTTCAGCCTTAATAAGGATGAAAAGGCAAATGGAGGGACCTATTTATAAAACCTCAACATGTAGTTTATTTACTAAGCAGTAAGTACTAGCCATTACATTGATTCACTCCCCTTCACTTTACTAAACTCCCAAGATTATTTAATATGTTCTTTGGTATTTACTTATTAATTTTAAATCCAAGCATTAAATTCATGCCACACTATCACCATCTCTTAAATCTAAAATGTTTTTTTAATATCTTTTTATCTTCTCTATTGACATTTGCCTCATCCATCAACTCCAAATTGTCATTCAATTTCACATACATTCTCTATGAAGTTTGACCAGCTTTTGGCTTAAAAAAAAAAAAAAAAGATTCATCTTTCCCTCAGACATCGACAATAATCAACAGCTAGCCAATGACTTAAATGAAGTTTCTGAATGATATATGGTGGAGAATGTTAAGATGAAAACCATTCCTTTGATATCTAATTTAAGGCCTGCTAACAAAGCATGATTCATATCATAATTTTAATTCTATTTTTAAAAATTAAATGAATTTTATTTAGTTTCATAGACTTTATCCAGAAGTCTGTACACTGAATGCATCTTTGGTCTCAGGTTTTCACTATTAAGTCAAGATTGCGTTCAAGACATGTAATAATTTCTGATACCAACTACCCCATGTTAGACCAAATTTTACAGGTCAGGGGCACAATCCTCCATAAGACTGCCCTTATTTCAGACACTGGCTACAGGTATTGGAGTCCCCAGGGCATCCTCACTTCCGATGGGCTGGCTAAAAATTCAAGGTTCTCATTATTCCCTCAGGTTTGATAATTCACTAGAAAGACTCAAAGAAATGAACAAAGCACTATACTAAATATTACAGTTTTATTGTTGCAAAAAGATTGAAATCAGAACAAGCCAAAGAGAAAGATGTATGTGTGAGGATTGAGAGGGCTCTCAAAATGAAGCTTCCATGGTCCCCAGAGTTGCATTGCCCACATAGCACACTGAGGTATGATAATAGGCAGAGCACTGCCAACCAAGACAGCTCACCCGACCCTCAGGGTCCAGGGTTTTTGCTGAGGTTTCATTATGTAGACAAAATCGACTGAATCACTGACCACTTGGCAAAACTCAATCTCTAGCCCCCTATCCCTCCCCCAAGGTCAGGCTGATAGCACACAACTCAAAGCCTCAATTCTTTAATCACATGTTTGGTCTTTCTTACATGGCCAGCTCTTACCCTGAGTCATCTTGTTACCAAGAAATATCTAGAGGTTCAAAGTGAGTCATCTCATTAGCATAAACTACCAGGTGTAGTCCAAGAAGCACACCATGAATAAGAAGACATGCTTAACACTTAGGAAATTCCAAGAATTTAGAAGCTATCCCTCAAGAACTGTGAACACAATCCAGCAAAATTCTTTATTCCAAGGGTTTATAGGTTACTTCCCAGAAACAGGGATCAAGGCTAAACAAATTCTTTATCACAAAAGATAAGAAAAAAAATAAGAGAGAGAGAGAGAAAGATTTTTATTATGCACATAATTCTCTGTTTCATATGAAATTCAAAATTTCTTAGGTCCATAGAGAAAACTCAGCATTGTACACTGAGAACAATGAAATAAACTTTATGTTCAACGTCGATCAGTTTTTTCCCTTATATCCTTTCTCTTTTAATAGCCAATGCCTTAGTGAGGAGAAGGAATGTTATAGTAAGGGAGGCTATGTCCAACATGCATCTATTAGTTGAGAAAACAGCAGGGCACAAGACTAGCCCACCACATATCAACCTACAAAACATTTCCTTCCACTGACTTTGTCGAACCTAGCATTTTTCAGGATTCACATTTTGCTATTCCATGAAGGTTTTTCTTATTGTGACAATAGACTATGTTCCTATCCTGTTGTAGAATAGACTTCTACTTTTTTTTTTTTTTTAGTTTTGGTTTTCACTTAATGTATTTTTAATATATGTAAACATCTGAAGTATGCCTATTCCAAACAGAACAGCCCCTTTCTCCTGACAGAATAGACCGAAAGAAACACATCAAAATAACTAGGAAGAAATAATACTCCAAATAAAGTATATAACTACCTAAAATATACATACCTCACCATTTTTTTTTTCAGGATTATGATTGAGCTATGATTCTGCATGCTTTTTTGTTCCTTAAAACCACACCCTACATTTTGGAGAATGCCAAAAACCAGATATTGAAACCCTGGAGATGAGCTTATTTAGCCAGAAGGTCTTGATAGTTGAGCTGGGTGAACCAGCAAATAATTCTACAGTTCCAGGGATAAAGACAAAGCCAACAAATAATTTATGTGCTTTTTCAGTGGAATTCCATGTTTTGAAATCAACCAAAGAATTGGAGATTTATATAACTCCAATATTAAACCACCTACAAAAAGAGTATGTTAAACTAACTTCTATTGAAATGTAATCACTTAATTAAGAGAAGTATTTAAAATATCTGCATGTTTTTCCATAAAAACTGCAATTCAAGTCTTGAAAGAGTCAGCAAAATGAAGACTCTCATCTGAGTGACTGAGACACACACCACAGCACACCACTCCCTCCACACACACATACCTCTGTCAAGCAAATGGAAATGCATTAATATGCTTAAGGTGCCATCTTACATTTATCATGAAGGGTCATCAGTGTTTAGAACTTACAATGTCATTTGAAAGATGTATAAGGTAATGTTACTGAATTCTTTGAATAAAGCAATTCTAAATAATGTCATATGTTTGGGTGAAATATCAAGTCGGAGTAATCTTCCAACCTTTCCTTTGAAGGTGATTACCCTCATTACCTACCACCAATACATCTATAATCTAACTAATATATTTTTGATTCAGAATGTTTTGTTTCACGGATACTCTATTTCACTTATTTTTTCATCCTTAAGTCCAAAAGTATAATGAATTTTATGATGATTTATAAATGCAAATATACATAATACTATAATTATGTAAAACAAATCACAAAAATCAGGGCGCCTGGGTGGCTCAGTGGGTTAAAGCCTCTGCCTTCAGCTCAGGTCATGATCTCAGGGTCCTAGGATCCAGCCCCGCATCAGGCTCTCAGGCTCTCTGTTCGTCAGGAAGCCTACTTCGCCCTCTCTCTGCCTGCCTCTCTGCCTCTCTCTCTCTCTGTCAAATAAATAAATAAATCTTTTTAAAAAAATCACAAAAATCAATTAAATATGGTCACTAGTATTAAAATTATAGAACCAAATATCTTCCAGGAGGAGAAAACTCATCATTCACAATGTACAGTGAGTAAAGTGATTTTGCCTTTCAAAGCAGACACTTTTCATTCAGCATATAAAATTTAAGTTGGCGATTCTTATCTAACTGAGTTAGGAGAATTTTAATTTGTATTTAAAAATGAATTGCACTTGCAAATAAGGTTGTATATTGAAGTCTTGTACATCATAACTGTCTTTTAAATAGTCAGAAATGCATTTCTTGAGAATTACCCAAAGTAATGTGCAACAATTACCTTTATATTAGGTTTTGATCAATTGTACAGCATATTTTCTCAAAATTATCAGTCATAAAGAAAAGCCTTCAGCAAAGATAAAGCCCAAAAATAGTTTATTGCATTCACATTTACTCAACTCATTTATGTTTTTCATTCCTCTATATTCAGATGGTTTTTTTGACCTCATTTCCTATATTATCTCTAAAACAATATACCTGAACGTTTCTTGATGTTTTAGTTAATTTTCTGCAATGCGAAGCTTTCAATACTGAACACAGATAGGTAATTATCTAAAAGATATGTTTGTATTTATTTGCCAAAAGTCATTTTTCAGAAGTGCTTTGTTGTTGCAAATGATAGCCTGTTAAAATACTATTTCCTCTTAATTAAAGAGCAGCCTGATTCCTGTGAGACTTTATGATAAGCAGAAGTAAAATAAGACTATATCTCAAACCTCTCAGCCAAACTGGTAGAAAATACTGAAAACTATGAAAGATTAAAAAATGTGTCCAGAGATGAAGGTATTAGTTTTATGGAACTAAAATTTATACAATTGGTGGGAGGGTAGGGCAAGAGGCAGGGGAAGCTCTAAAAACATACATTACAAATACAAAATTAGGCCAGGAGGAAGTCAGTGAGGGACCCTAGAGCTTAGTATTCATTAGCTTCATAGCAAACTCATTCTGACTATTCACTAAAAACATATCTCTATTCTTATTTTTAAACTGGTAAAAATTGTTAAATCTACATTAAATCTTCTATCACATTTCTACAGAGTGAAAACTAAGAATTAAAATCAATTCCAATATGGAAAATAGGCCAAGTGCTGCCAGAGGTAAATATTATGCTGATAAATAGCGCTTTATTATGAAAAAAATTGCTAAGCATTGAGATAAAACCTGATCATTATAAAATCCTAACCATCACCTCCTCCTTTGCAATCCTTACATTAGGGAAGACCAAATAACAATTTTTCTTCATTTTGTTGCTGTTTCTGTTTTGTTTTAAATCTAGCCAAAAAAATTAAAATCCACTGGCTCTTCCAAGCGTCAATAAATCTGTGATCATAGAAATGTGAAATCTGAGGTTACACAAACCTTGAAGCTGAAAGAAAAACAAGGACTTTTTTGGAACTAAAAGTCAAATTATAATTCTGTCTCTGTTACCGGAGGAATATAATTTAATCTTCCCTAGAATGAGTTTGCTTATCTGTAGAAGGTAGAACCATAACCCCTACCTGAAAGTGATGTTGTAACAATGAGAGTTGATATATGTGAAATTTTTAACATGTGGGAGATTAAGTAAATAGTAGTTTGTAATGCTAAACCGTCAGTAGTAGCATCCTCTATCACTGTCTATAGGGAATTCTACTTCAAAAATATATTTATGCACAACTGACCAAAGCAACTGAAACCACTATGTATGACTCATGCTTCCCCTCAGTGTCTTAGTGCAATAGATAAAGTGTGTGTGGCTATGATTTTGTTCATGATTCCAAGCTGCCAGTTTGACTGGATAGGTTAATCCAAAAATCATGTTCAAGTGAAAGCTGGAATTCTGCTCAAACATTTTGCCATATCCTGGAAGAAACTAGAGAGACTTGTGATTTTGTTTAAAATGCAGAAAGCTGGAAAGGACATTGCTTCCACTGTTACAACAAAAACAACCACAAATGCCAGACAATCAACAAATTCAAAACTTTCTTGAACCCATCAGAGACATAAGGTCTCAGAGCAAACTACTGACCTGAAATGTAAGGAGAAAAGCTGCTTCCAAGAAGGAAAAGGATATGAGCACTTGCATGCCCCAGGGAGAATCTGCCTGTTGCCAAAGACGACAGGACAAATTCAGGTAAAAATTTTAATCCATTTCTAAAGGCCAAGTGTGGGCAGGAATGAGAATACAGAATCCCTGGGAGCCACAGACACAAGCTACATTCATACCTCCTCACTGATTCTTCAAAAACCTCACATGAGCTCCACCAAAAAAAAAAAAAAAAAAAAGAGGAAGAAAGAAAGAAAGATTGGGTAGGGACATGAGTTCTGAGAAGCCTCCATCCCAGAACAATGTTAGAGAGGTAAACAGCTGTGGAAAAATCAGAAATTCCTGCCCACACTCTTCTCATCTACTCCTCCCAAAACAAAAAGACTTATTTGGGCTTAATGCCCCAAAAGTCTGCACCTGGGGGAAGGGAACAAAAAATAATCCTCTCTTCCTAGAGTTGTGCACTTGGACCATACCACAAGATCATCTCAGCAGGGTTGTTATTTTTTGTTATTTTTTGGTCTGTGCTTTTGTAGAAATTGTCAAGTTTTTATAAAAGATAAACTAAGTTAGCCAAATGAGTTCTGAAAAAGCAGAACAAGGTCTGAAGTGCACTGTAACTGATTTCTAGACATACAGTCCAGTCAAGATAGTTACGTGGTGAAGAAAGGATAGACCTGTGGGCCCATGGAACAAGATGGAGAGTTCAGAAACTGAAATAGACCTACACATATACAGCTGACCCTTGCATAATGCAGGGAGATGGGAGGGTGTTAGGGGTGCCTACATAGAACTTTTGACTCCCCCGAAACTACAAATAACCTACTATTGACCTGGAATCCTTACCAATAACATAAACAGTCTATTGGTAGATATTTTGTATATGTATTATAGGTTGTATTATTACAATAAAGCTAGAGAAAAAAATGTTAAGAAAATCATAAGAGAAAATATATTTACAATACTGTAAAAAATCCTCATATAGGCAGGGTGCCTGGGGATCACCAAGATCTGTCTCTTGCTTCAACAGTGTTAGATGATATTACTCAGCCATCACAAAGGATGAAATCTTACCATTTACATTGACGTGCATGGAACTAGAAGGTATTACGCTAACTGAAATAAGTCTGAGAAAGACAATTGTCATATGGCTTTGCTCATACAAGGAATATAAGAAACAGTGCAGAGGATCATAGGGGAAGGGGGCGGAAATGGAATGGGAAGGAATCAAAGAGGGAGAGAAACCATTAGAGACTTTTAACTATGGGAAACAAACTGAGCAAGCATTGCTGGAGGGGAGGTCGGTGGGGGAATGGGGTAACTGGGTGATGGGCATTAAGGAGTGCATGTGATGTAATGAGCACTGGGTGTTCTTTGCAACTGAATTATTAAACTAATTATTAAACTAAAACTAATGATTTTCTATATGTTGGCTGATTGAATTTAAAAAAAAAAACCCACAGTGTTAGATGGAGTAATATCCCTTCTTCAACCATTTTCCAGTTGCAAACTTAGAAACTATTATCTCAGCCAACCTCTGACAACATGACTAGTCAATACTGTTTTTGTTTTGTTTTGTAGCTTAGCTCCTTATTACCAATTTAGTTTTGTTTTGTAGCTTAGCTCCTTATTACCAATTAACCATGAGCTCCCAGGTTCCTCAGGATTATTCCTTTCCGGTGGAGGCTGCCCTCAACCACTTGATAAACATATATCTACAGGAATCTACACTTAGCTTTCTCTGGTCTGCTTCTATTCCTACCACGACGATATGGCTCTGGAGGGCATGGACATTTCTGTGAGATGGCCAAGGAAAAGGGCAAAGGCTCCCAGCATTTCTCTAAGATGCAAAACCAGCGCAGCAGCAGCACAATTTTCCAGGACATGCAGAGCCAGCTGAGGATAAGTGGGGTTAAAACCCTGGACACCACAGAAGCTGCCTTAGTCCTGGGTAAGAAACTCAAGTAGAGCTTTTGGATCTGCAGGTCTGCGGCTCTGCCTACGCAGATTCTGTAACTTCCTAGAGAACCACTTCCTTGATGAAGAGGTGAAACTCATCAAGAAGATAGCGACCACGTGACTAATTCTTCAGGCTGGCCCCCAGGTGGGCTGGGCAAGTATAACTCACTCTCAAGCATGACTAGGAACCTCCAGAACACAATGACCTTTGATGGGTCCCTCTGGCATTCCCCTAGTGTCAGTGCTTCTGCCTAAACCACTCCCTGCAGCTACTTGCCTGCTCTTTAACCATCCTGGAGTCTTCTTCCAAGCTGTGGACCGACTGAAAACAATAAAGCTTTTTGCAGGGCTGGGGGTTGGGGCGTGGGGGATGAGATCCACCTGTAACGGGACTCAAGAGGTTTAAAAGTATATTGTTCAAAAGTCAACTGTATATTCAATTGATTTTCAACTAACATGCAAGAAAATTCAATGGATAAAGGATAGTCTTCTCAGCAAATGGTGCTGGAAAAGGTGGATATCCATAAGTAAAGCAATAAAGAACCTTCACTCTTACATCTTGACTTATATAAAAATCAAATATAAACGGATCATAGAAATCCGTTAAAGAACAGATAGATTGGACTTCATCAAAACTTAAAATATCAGCTTTTCAAAAGATAAGATTAAACAATAAAAGGACACACTATAGGGGCACCTGGGTGGCCCAGTCGGTTGAGCACCGAGTCTTGATTTCGGCTGGGGTACTGATCTGAGGTGATGGGATTGAGACAACCCCCACCTGCTTCACGCTCACTGTGGAGGATTCTCTTTCTCCCTCCTCCTCTGTCCCTCTCCCCACTCACAGGCTCTCCCTCTATTTTTTTTTTTAATTTAAAAAAAAGACAAGCCATAAAATGAAGAAAAATATTTGCCAACGACTGATAAAGAGCTTGTATCCAAATTATATTAAGAACTCTAAAAGTAAATAATCATAGAATAATAAGAAATGGGTAAAAGATTTGAAAAGGAATTTCACCAAAGAAGATATAAGGATGTGAGACAGGCACCTTAAACACAATATCTTTAGTAAATAGAGAAGTATAAACTAAAAACAAAATGAGCAGCACCAGCGGGAGCTTTCAGGAGCCCCTGGCAACAGGTAAATCAAGAAACCATAAAGATGTGGCAAACAACCTAGATGTCCATCAACAGATAAATGGATAAAGAAGATGTGGTATATATATACAAAGGAATTCTATGCAGCCATCAAAAGAAATGAAATCTTGCCATTTGCGATGACATGGATAGAACTAGAGGGAATTATGCTTAGCGAAATAACTCAATCGGAGAAAGACAACTATCATATGATCTCCCTGATATGAAGAAGTGGAGAGGCAATGTGGGGGGTTTGGGGGGAGGAAAAGAATAAATGAAACAAGATGGGATCAGAAGGGAGACAAACCATAAGAGCCTCTTAATCTCACAAAACAAACTAAGGGTTGCTGGGGGGAGGGGGGTCAGGAGAGGGTGGTGGGGTTAGGGACATTGGGGAGGGTATGTGCTATGGTGAGTGCTGTGAAATGTGTAAACCTAGCGATTCACAGACCTGTACTCCTGGGGATAAAAATACATTATATGTTTATTAAAAAATTTAAAAATTTAATTAAAAAAAAAGTGGCAAAGACTCTACAGATGACACTGCCTTTGGAAACACAGCCCACAATAGACCAGGACCTGCATGATAAACCTACCAGGGTGAAGGCTTGCTAAAACAAAAGATTTAAATAAGACCCAGAACCATTGTCAATCAGGAAAACGAAAGATCTCTCCATATTATTTCATACATATGCCTGTGAATTTAATATTATCTCAATTAAAATGTCAAAATACCAAAAAAAAAACCTTAAATGTTTATGTGCTTACATAAAACAACTTTGCTTGTAATTTTCCCAAACTAAAACCAATCTAAATAAATATCCCTCCAGTGGAGAACAGATAAAATAATGGTTGTACATTTATACAACAGGAAACCAATCAGCAATAAGGAAAAAAAAAAACTACTGATACACACAACAGCATTTTTAAATCTCAAATGCATTAGGCTGAGTGAAATAAGCCAGAGTCAAAAAAAAAACTACATATTCTGGATGCCTGGGTGGCTCAGTTGGTTAACCATCTGCCTTCAGCTTAGGTCATGATCCCAGGGTCCTGGGATGGAGTACCACATGAGGCTCCCTGCTCACCAGGGAGTCTGCTTCTCCCACTAACCTTCCCCCCTGCTCATGAGTGCTCTTTCTCTCTCTCTCTCAAATAAATAAAAATCTTAAAAAAAAAACCTACATATTCTATAATTCCACTTAATGTCACATCCCTCTCAGAGGCAAAACTATGAAGTAGTAAAACTAAGGCTGGGGATAGGGAAGTTAGTCATTGACTATCAAGAGCATAGTTGAATTTTGGAGGATGGAAATTTTTCTATATTTGCTCTGTATCTGGATTATGATTGTGGTTTCATGACTGCATGCTTTTTTCAAAACTTTCAGAACTAAAAAAAAAAAAAAAACTTTCAGAACTATACAATAAAAGGGCAAATTTTGCTGTATGTAAATTTTACCTTGATTAAAGAAAATGAAAAAAGGAAGACACATTAGTTTGACCCCTGAATATTCAAGACTGATTGTGATTATAAGAAGTGAGTCCATTACGTAGTCCATAAAAACACTGAAACTGCAATTAAAGCATTTTTTAAAATCACCCACAGTCCTGCCATCCCAAGATGTCACATTCTTTTATTTTTTATGCACTATGTATACATTTTAAATAGAAACATATTCATAACCATTTTCCATTTGTACACTATTTCATCTAATTAAAGTATGATTGACTTAACCTTTCCTCATTAATGGACATTTGGACTACATTATAATGTTTTAATATGATAAGCAAAACTCCATTCCACATCTTGACACACATTATCATTTTTTTCTTTTGATTGCTTTCACTCAGGGTAAATTTCAATGCATGAAATGACAGCAAAGAACACTTCATTTTTCTTCACCAGTTTGATCATTTTTCCTAAAAAGATTTTTGCTTATTTTTCCACCCCATAACAGAAATTAGAACAATTTTATAATCTCTCATATTCACTTATATGTTAAATATGTAATATTTTCAACTTAATATGTATGAAATGGGTATTTTGCTTTAATTTCCATTTTTCTTTTGTATTACTGATAACATAATCTCAAAGGTTTGCTTAAAGTTTCAAATCCATTTGAGGTATAGTTTATTCATGGCCTTCATCCATATATATTTTTCATATGTATGAACATAGTGGTCTTGCGTGGATAAGTAGTGTTTTCCTAAATGTTCACTTCCAGATTTATGACAAATTATACTAGGAATCTCTACTAAGTAAAATGAAGCTAAGGACCATGGGTCGCACAGTGGTCAAATGCTCAAAAAATATTTGTTGGAAGAAGAGGAAGGAAAGAAAGAAGGAAAAAAAATTATTCCCCAGGGGAAGAGCAATTATAACCAAGGAGTAATTATCTTAATGGGAGGTCTGGGAGAAGTCTCTTTGTCTTTTTCTTAAGGGAATTCAGAAGCTTGCTGTGTTTTTCCCTTTACCCATTCAACTTTAAAATATATTTTTCTATCTAAAGGGATGATGAAATATCATCTGTAGCTGGAATACTATATTTCTACCAGGAAGATGTGACAACTCTCCATGCATTCGGTTTTGAAGGTTTTGACTCTTTATTTTGCAGAAAGGAAAAAGTGCTGGGGTAGGGGAGGTTTTGCTACTATAGACCCAAAGTGCTCAGTTTTGTTTTGATTTGTTTTTTAACTTTCCCTCTCCTGTCATTGTATTGTATATGACACCAATCTTATTCAAATGAGGTAGTTTTGTTTGTCAAGTAAGATGGCAAATGTAACAAGTACTTTTCTGGCAGAATAGTGGGAATAGTGAGAAATCTATCTTTGACAAAGAGTAGCAGCATCACAGATTGGTAGTTCCATATGAGAACTGTACTACAGAAAGTCATCTCAGCCCACCCCCAGCAGAAAAGCTCATGAGATATTCGTGGTCCACCTGGAGTGCTCAGAGCCAGTTCTGTTAATGCAGGAGGATAGTTGTATGTCAGAGCAAAGCTGGGGTCCTCCTGGCAAGTTGGGTATGGTAACTGGTGATGAACACTGGCCTTTTAGAGAGGCCAGAATCAAACCACATCTCTCTTTTCACTATGAATGACAGAGCTCTGTATCCTATTGTCACACTAAATCCCCATCTACTACATCTGAAATATCTCAATAAAATGAAAGCGAACATTAGCTGCAACATTAGCTATCAGTCATACAAAATTTAGTAGCTCCAATTTACATTTGAATAGTAAATTTAAATGAGCCTAACAAATACCAAAGTTTGCAGCAGAATGATAGTGGAAAATACAAACTTAAGGTTATTACTATCCAGATGGCAAAGGATACAAATGAATGTTAAAGTTGAATATAAAACTGTCCAGTATTTTATTTGTCAATATTTATGAAAATGCATGATTGGTTTACGATTTCCATTTCCTGCACTGAATTACACAGCAGGAACTTATCAGAGAAAACAATTAATATTGACAATATATCCACTGTTATAATAACTGGTAGAACGGCTCAAAATAGCAAAGAACACTCTTGAATCCCACAGATCTCCAGAATGACATACTCTCCAAACTTTACCTCAAAGATAGAGGAGAAAACAACTTGGGATCACAGGAAAGCAACCACAATACAGAAAAAAAGTCTGAGATTAAAGACAATGCCATTAAACTCTGTGGGATCAATGGTACTACCATAAAAGCAGTTATTTAGAGGGAAAGCATGGGGGAAGAGAACAAGAGATTTTTTTTTTTATAAAAGAAAGTAGAAGATATTAGGAAAGATTTAGTTTATTTGTTCATTCACAGATTCATCAAAACATTCATTGAATATCTATCATTTCCAAGCCCTCTGGCAAGACTTGAGATAAAAAGATAAATGTTACAAAAGATCACTTTTAAGGGGTACCTGGATGACTCAGTTGGTTAAGTGTCTGTTTCTTGATCTCAGCTCAAGTCTTGATACCAGGGTCATGAGTTCAAACCCCGCACTGGGCTCCATGCCAGGAATGGAGCCGACTTAAAAGAAGCAAGCAAGCAAACAAAAGCCCACAACGACTTACAAGTCAGTGGGGAAGACAATATTTAGAGGGATGGTGTAATATATGAGAGTCCTGTACTAGAATTATACACAAGGAAAACATTTATAAGTCTTTAAGAGGGCACTAAACTCTTACTGTTAGCTGCCCTACACCTACACTAAACCTTAAAAGATGAGTAAATGTTATAAATATGATCAGTTTGTTATCAGCATAAGAAAAAACCTACAGTGTAATTATAAATATTCTTTGACACTGAGAGTCAGTCACACATCTAATATTTGTGACAAAAATTATAAGAACACAAACACTTCCTCTTCCTTTTGCTGGCTCTGAAGGCCTGAGCTTTGATTGACCTTTCAACAACACAATAGATTTACTCATTTACTGCCTAGCTGTTTCATTTAGAAGACCTGAAGGAACAAGTCTGATTCTTGACCCTGGACCAGGTTAGAGCTGACAGATAAATGAGGCCCTAGCGGGAAAGGCAAAGCATGTGTGCTTCTCGCATTCAGGAATGTAAGGTCAGGGCTGCTGATTTTTGGTAAAAGTCTCCAAAGAAGTGTGTTGGGAAACCCTTGAAATTATAAACACCAAAAAAAGAATTTTCTAGACTAGGGCTATCGATGATTTTTGTATTTTATTCTCTCAGCCTTGTAAAGATGATTGGAACATTTTGGGGGTCAAGAGATGTATTAAAGAAATGGTAGTGAACTGGGAAAATTACTACAATTTGAGAAATCATAAGATATTTGAGAATGCCTCTTTTTTAGTTATGTTTAGCATAGGATATCATGTGATATGCAAGTGTCATGTTGCGACTCCAATTAAATTGCCAAAAATTCTGGCAGGACAAAATTTCTGTTCCCTAAAGCTCAGATTCCATAGTTCTAGAAGACTGAAAGTCATAGAAAAACCTCAGGTTTTAGGAGAGAAAAGAGATTCCTGTGTTCTAAACACAGCATAGCCACTTGAGAAAATTTCTCTCTACATGTTAGCACCCAGACTCTCTTCCTTATACTCACCATAGTTAATAGGAAAATATGTGTCTTTCAAACTAAAGTATATCAATGAGGAGTGTGTCCTACTCTTCAATGCTTTCACAAATAAAACATTTTAAAAAACAAAAATCACCCATTACTTCATCACAATTTCAAAGTAAACTAAAAAGTGAATTCCAGGGGCGCCTGGGTGGCTCAGTGGGTTAGGCTGCTGCCTTCGGCTCAGGTCATGATCTCGGGGTCCTGGGATCGAGCCCCGCATCGGGCTCTCTGCTCGGCGGGGGGCCTGCTTCTTCCTCTCTCTCTGCCTGCTTGTGAGCTCTCTCTCTGTCAAATAAATAAGATCTTTAAAAAAAAAAAGTGAATTCCAAACACACACACATGCACACACACACATGCACACACACACACACACACACACACACTGAATCCTTCTGAATTCTGCATCTCAGAGTAACAACTGTAAATAGGTGCATATATTTTCACAATATTGCCCATTTGATACAGGTATGGACTTTTTTAAAAAGAGACTTTATAGAGCATAGGTCTAAATAGTCCAGGTAGACCTACCTTACTTTCTGGTTGTGTATTTTAATTTATTTTGAAATCCTTTATTGATAGACATTTGGTTTTTTGTCTATTTTTTTTAATCACAAACAAAGGTATAATAAACATTCTTGCTCACATATATTGCTATTTCATACAAAATTCTGGAGATCATGTGCGTAATGTCAGGGTAGTACAGAGAAAAGATCATGGTATTTGAAACCATAAAATATTTTCTTTCAATTATAGTTACATCATTTGCAAGTTTAACAGTTTTTGCCAAGAACCATAGTTCCATTATCAATAACTTGGTGGTAATAATAATCCCTTTATAAGACTGTGAAGATGGAATGAGATAAAATATATAAAATTTATTTTTAAAACTGAAAGTAATGTACCTGCTTTTATTGTTAGAGGTTATGTGCAATTGCAAGATTATCAACTTGGTCAGTTGTTACCATTTCTCGGAAGCAGGGTTATGAACTGAAATTTACACCAAGAATGGCTGGGGTGGGTCCACAGAATGAGGGAAACAGGGTGGAAAGGAGGCTGCCAGGAAACTGAACAGTCTTTGAAGTAAACTTCAGAGCATCTTATGCAAAGAGTCTACTGGGGGTTCCTAAATTAGTTGTAGAAATTAGAGTCCGTGCTTCTCTTCAAGAAGGCTTGGCTCAGTCTGAAAGCACGGTAGACAACAGGAGGAACCAGAGGCCTCCAGCACTGTCATGGAAGCAGCAGTTGCCAAGTAGATATAGTGGCTCCATTGTGACAAACCCTAAAGGAGCAGAAGTATTGCAGAGCCTACAAACCTTTTCCTATTTGAACTAAATTATCAAAGAAGAAACTTATTCTAGAGGCCTAGGACTGTCTCTCAGTCAGAATTAGGGAAATCTCATATAGATTTGGTCACATCCATTCTCCAAAGAATCAAGAGAAATAGTCTATCTTTGCTGACAAGGGCACACACATACTAGTTCAGGCAATGTGTGTGGTTCATTGCAGATGAGACAAAAAATTCCAAAACTGGGATACTTCATGGGCTCTGCCACTCTAGAAGGAACCTTTCCCTCTCCATCATCACACTCAACTCTTTTTTTTTTTCTTCCATTTCAGGAATATTAGGAAGAGATCTTGTGATCTTGTGAAGCCCCGATTTTCTTCCCAAGAAAGAAGGAGCAATTTTCTCTTCTGTAAAACTGGTTCATGGAGCACAGAGCTATCAAAGCCCAGTGTACATGCACCTACTCTTGGGATCCAGCCTTCCCACAGACCACATATTTTGCTTACTCTTCTATACTGTAAGTAGCCTGTGCAGGGGTGGAAGGGAGACCTAAGCTCTCTGGCTTCTCTGCCTATGACTGGGTGAATGAATCAAGTCATGGAACAGGAAGTAGGATCCAATTTGTTCTCAAGTCCATGGTTGATTTCCCAAACTATTTGGCAGAATAAAACTGGTGTTTGGGATGTCTTGGACTCCTGTGTTTATTTTTCAACTGGTTCAGAATTTGTGACTGAGAGATGTGTGAAACAGAACATATTCAAAAGATGTGGCAAAGAGCAGTCAGAGAACTGCCAATAACCAAAATTGCTTAGGCTAAAGCAGAAAAAAGTAGCGACTTCATCATCATACTTGACTGGCTTCCACTGTAGCCTTTAGCCTCATTTTCTTCAGGTGGAATTTTTTTATTCTCCAAACTGCTGGTGTGGGCTCTGCAGGGCTACCAGGACTTATCTTTATCTTGGGTGGGAAGCTTTTACGGGAACCTGAACCTAACCCTTAGGATTAGAGGCAGTTTTATCAGGGAGCTGAAGGTCAAGCTTTAGGCCCTTCCCTTGCAGAAGTATTTCCTGAGGCCCAGTGCATTCTCTTTCTGAAACACTGGGAAGAAGCTATGACCCTGGCCCAGCACCAGAAGTATTAGACACTCCTGCTTTCCTGGGGATTACCCTTTATGGTCCTGAACAACATGAAGGGTCAGCCAACTTTCGGCGCTATCTTTAATCAGTCCCAGCAACAGGTTACCATTGCAGATCTCTTGGAGCAACCAGATTCTATCTTTGACTGTAAGAGGGAAAATGTGAATTAGATGCTGACTGCTCCATGGCAACCTCCTTCCTAAGGAATGGCTCAAGATGGGGAGGTGATGGTGCTGAGAGCTTACCAAAGACAGTGGAGACATGACTGAGCTGGACTAGCTATAGCATCAGAGATCCTTCCAAGGAAGGATGAAGGCCTGGAGTTCTCTGAGGGCTTGCCCTGCATAAGAAACCTGAAAGCAACAAACTACAGAAGTGACAGATTTAGGGTTACAATAATGCATTGTAAAAATGATAATAAACACATTTTGATTAATCAAGTTATCATAAATTTCCTTTCTATTGCAATATTGAAAACAATATTCATGTCAATGTCATATGAAGAGGCAATCACGGAGTATGTCGAATAGTGTAAAAAATAATAAGCATTGTGGATAGAATTGTCAAATCACTATGTTGTGTACATGAAATTAATAACTAATATAACATTGCATGCCAAACTATACTTCAATAATAAGTTATATATAATAAACATACAATAACATACAATAAATTGAGATGTACCAAGCAGTTAATAAATAAGTTAGTAAGTATTTCAATTTCCTGGATTTGACAGTTGTGTTGTCAGCTTTTCAAAATTTGTAGTGTGTTTTGATTTCTCTTTTTCATTCTTACAATTTTTCATTTTCCAATCAAATTCTAAGTTCACAAATTTGCATTGTTAAGGAAGCCTTCAAAAATTGAATAAACTTTTGACCCTCATAAAATCTGCATCTACCTTTGTTCAGAATTAATTATAAAGTTAACCTCTGATACCAGATGATTCACGGCTTGTTAATCTATTCTTACTATTTATTTCCCTACATCATCATTAAAAACTGACAACTTTCTTTGGATATGAACCTGGGACCCTTGGCGTATAACTGTCTCTGGATAACATGTTAGGTAAATGTAAATGCCAACCATTTGAAGCACCTATTATTTTATGTTAACAATTCTTATATTGCTATAGCTTGTGCTTCAGACGCTAGGCGTTGGCCAGCAACTGGACTTGTTTTTAGCTCTTGCTGAGTTTGTCACCTGGTACTCATTTTAGGAATAAATCTAATTTCAGGTCTCACTCTCTGCACTTCTGTTCGGACACAAATATCAGGACTTTCTTTTCAGGCATGAAAGAGGGTTTTGTTTCTCTATTGCTGTGTAATAAGCTGCTCAGTGATTAGTGAGTTAAAACAAGAACAATCTCATCTTCAACATTTCTGTGAGGTTTACTGTGCTCAGTTGGGGGATCGCTTCTGTGCCATGAAACGTGGGTTGGGCTATAGTCATCTGAGGGCTTGGTTAGGCTGGACCATCCGAGATGACTCATTGCATGGCTGGCAGTTGATGCTGGAGCCCAGCACAAACAAGAAGTCCACTTGGCCTATCAACCAGGCCACACAAATGGGCTCTCCATGGGCTCTGGGTTCTCACAGTGTGGTGTCCAGAGTGTAAAAAATGTTTCAAGAGTGTCATTTCAGGATAGAAAAAGCAGAGACTTCAAGTCCTCATAAATCCTAGGCCTATAACTGGCACAGCATCAATTCTACCATATTCTATTAATTAAAGCACTCACAGGCCAGCTTGGAAGGGACAATCAAGTCAACCTTTCAATGGAAAGAGCGACAAAGGATTTGTAGCCATTTTTAATCTGCCATGCAAGGATATATATCAGCTAGATCCCAAATATATATCATTAAATTCCCAGATAGTAGTTGTTATGTAAAGTCAGAGACTTTTAGGCAGATATTTTTCCTCCTTTGTAATTTTGTCTTTGAATTCTGCCTGAAATTGTGTAATCTTAGGATGGATTAAATTAGAGTAGATTTCCCTGTGCTACAGGACAATTTGATGACTCTTTATTCTCTTAGGTCTATTTCTACTAAAACAGCATTATTTTCCTAATGAGAAAAGAAAACTATTTAAGAATAAAGTTGATCAATATCATTGAATGTAAATTTATTATTAACTCTTAGATTAATCATTCAAATTAACTTGGACCCTGTCAATAAGAGATTGATGTTGGTCATTCTGCTTTTGAATAACTACGAACTGAGGCTCCCTTTCTATCTAGAAGAAAATAATATGAAGAATCCCCAAATCCTGGATATTCTTCATAACTTGGAAACATATGCCAAACTTACTCTTTCCCAAATAATATTTTACATAGAAATTCAAGACATGTGGCTCTGTCAAAAGTATACATTTAATCAGCATCAGTTCTAATCAGACTGAAATTTGATAAAATAAATTTTCTTCCTGGCATGTAGTAATTCTTATATCGCAGAGTCACACCATCTGTTGTAACAACATCATTTTGGGGATTTCTTAGAGAACATATTTACAAAATCACCAGATATGCTGTTAAAATTGAAGCCACAATGGTAGCCTTTAAATGCATCAAATTTAATGTTTATCATTGCCTAAAGAAAGCCCCAAGCCATCTCTATATGCCAAAAAGTCTAAAGCAGTTGTTCCCAATATAAACTAATCAAGAGCTGTCACAGGAGTGTCTATACCATCTGGCATCACATACTCCAAATCTTCACTTAACACCAAAGTTCAGGAGTTTCATTCTCTCTAGATTAACTAATTTTGGGATTTCATAGTGTATGCAATTAGTAAAAACTGATACATGCACGCTGCAACAGTTATGGTATGTCTGATATTAATGAAGCCATTCCCAAATATTTCATCCCAATAGTTGCTAGTTACTATGGTTGCTACACATTCTTCTGTTTAACAATGATCACACAGAGATATCACTAAAACCATCACAATGAGTGTCGCCTTTCCGTGGGCAGTTTCTTCAGCCATTGCAAATACCCCTTTTATCTGTGCTATGACCAAGAGAATAGCTTATAAGAGCAAATGGGAAAACCGTTTGCTAAAGTTCTAGATAAGAATCTGGGAACTAACACAGTGACTCAATTCTATTTCATCAAGATTCAGATATTACAGTGATGGTGGAAGCCATGAATGTAATTTTTGGAGCAAGGAGAAAATTTAAAATAAGTCTAAGCATTTTATAAAAACTCCTTTTACTGTGTAAATAGTTCAACATACCACATCAGTTTACTAGTGTTAGAGACACTACTCAGCCAGGATTTCACCCTGGCTGTATTTAAAATAACCTGCAAAGCTTTTAATAAAATAGGTGCTTCGGATTTATATCCCCTATGTTTCTGATTTAAACAGGAGACTCAAAAGTAAATATATAACTTAAATGGACCCTTACCTACAGCCCAAGCTTATCAACAATTGATAATTGCTATGGTTGCTATGTCATGATAGTAAAACAACTCTCATTCATTCAATAACAATTCAATTTTAGCATCACCTATATGCTGATACTGTTGACAGTAGAAGCTCTTAGAGTATTAGGATTCCAGTTTATGCTACAATATTGTATTATATTGTGTTGTATTATTTTATTTTATGAGAGAGAGAGGGAAAGAGAGCACACCCGAGTGTGGGGGGTGGATAGGGACGGAGGGATAGGTAGAGAGAAAATCCCAAGCGGACTCCATGCCCAGAGGGGAGCCCAGCCCAGGCCTGGATCTCACAACCCTAATATGACCTGAGGTGAAATCAAGAATCAGTTGTGCTTAATTGACTGAGCCACCCAGGCACCCCTGGAATAGTTTAATCAGCAGCTTATCAGAAGGGAAACTTACTTCAAGCTTATTTAAAACTTAAAGAAGTTGTGCTTGGGTACCTACATTTTTTTTTAAAGATTTTATTTATTTATTTGACAGGGACAGATCACAAGTAGGCAGAGAGGCAGGCTGAGAGAGAGAGAGGGAAGCAGGCTCCCTGCTAAGCAGAGAGCCCGACGCGGGACTCGATCCCAGGACCCTGAGATCATGACCTGAGCCAAAGGCAGCGGCTTAACCCACTGAGCCACCCAGGTGCCCCTACATTTTGTTTTTTAATAGGAAATTGTACCTTTCAGTATCACTTTCAGAAGCTAACAAATCAATACTATTGGATTCACACGGTGAAAAGAATCTCTGGCAAAATAGCTCCAGAATAAGAATAGCCAACCCATCCTAAATTTACACACTTTGTATCACTACTTTGTTCCTTTCAAGACGACCGCAGCAAAGCAGTTTCACTGGCTGTTGACATTATAGGAAAATGACAAAACATGAAGCAGGTATTGACATAGAGTATAAGAGCAAAAACAGCTGTCATACTGAAATGAATGCAATGCGCTCTTTTTTACTGTGATGCTTTCCTCGTGGGACAAAGCATTCAGCCCAAGATTGCCTAATGGCACTAGCGTATACTACTCAAGAAAAACGCTATCTACAGTATTTAAAAATACAAAATGGACAGGAGCGCTCTTTGTTAAGGAGTTAAGAATGTCCACTGTCAGAGCCACAATTCAGACATTCAAATCAGTATAAATATAAAGCTTTTTGTGATTTATTTCCAATATTTTTATTATTGTTGAAGCATGAATCATCTGCAGGAACCTATTAGTTTCAGATGTACATCTCAGTGATTCAGTATTTTTATATTTGACAAAATGACTCCCATAATAAGCCTAATTACCATAATTATTTCACTACCTATACTTGCCAGAGTTTCCTGTCCCACATTTATGACCACATGCTCCTCCTCATACTTGGAAGAACAGTCTCTAATGTTGGATCCTGACTCTTCTATCATCTGGTTATTTCTAGATCACGATGTGGCAACTTTCTTGGGAGTTCTAATTCATCACTTTCAGCTTATTAAATTATGTAGTTAGCTGCATAGAATCTTAGATTGACAGGTATCTATGAGAGTACACACAAATTCCAAAGAATTTTGTGCTATTGACAAGCTGTCAAAATGAATCATATTTCCCCAAAAAAGATTATTTTATTTCAAAAATTAAGTGTTGGGGCACATGGGTAGCCCAACTGATTAAGCATCTGATTCCTGGTTTTGACCCAGGGTCATGATCTCAGGATTAGGAGATCAAGTTCTACGACAGGCTCTGTGCTAAGCGTAGAATCTGCTTGTCCCTCTCTCTCTGCTTCTCCCTCTGCTTGCTCTCTCTCTTTCTCTCTCATAAATAAATTAAATCTTTGGGGAAAAAATTAAGTTACTATTAATGATAATGGTCATCAGATCTGTACTATGAGCATTATATTCTAATATTATTTGCATGAAAATTATGGAAAATAATATTGACACGTAAGGACTAAAATAAGTATCCAGATATGTGTTATAACAAGTTACAAAGTTTCTGCCTCTAATAGAAAATAGGTAAAGAGCCTTGGTTATTTACTCATATTAATTTTGGAGGAACTTATCAAAGAAAAACTTTTTTTGCTATTTTTTTGACAGACATGTTGAGCAAGGGAATCAAGTAATATCAGTAAAATTTTTCTATTCTTTAGTAAAAATTATGATTTTCAGATGTCTCTCAGCCTTACCTATGAAATCATTATTTTTTTTAAGATTTTATTTGTTTATTTGACAGACAGAGATCACAAATAGGCAGAGAGGCAGGCAGAGAGAGAGAGGAGAAAGCAGGCTCCCTGCTGAGAGCCTAAGGCAGAGGCTTTAACCCACTGAGCCACCCAGGAGCCCTGAAATCATTATTTTTTAATGTATGTATAGGCAAATATATTATAGTTAATTTCATTTTCTTGGTCATGGACCATTATTTCACTATCACCATCAACATTCATTTACCTAAAGCAGCCTAAGAAGACAAGGCACATTGTTGAATGAAATAAGTAATAAAAATTATCATTTCCCCATCTCTCAATATGTCATTCTTTGACCAATTCTCCTAATCACTACTACTGAGTTACTAATCCAGTGATACCTCAATATTTTTCTCAATCATATTTACTCAGACTGACTGGCCTTAGAAGACATGTATAAACATGTATGTACATGCATGTACACACACACATGCACACATACACAAACAAATAATCTAGATGTTTCTGTCTCTACCTCCTATCATAACCATTTTTACCAAAAAAGTTAATCTTTTCTGGTTCTCTAGGACTGTTGGATCTGGACAAGATAAATGTCTATATCTATGGTACAAGTCTTGCAGCACAATCTGAAAGAACCATGTAAGTACCAGTGTACTTATGAGCTATTTTAGAAAAACCTTGTTAATCAACCATGAAGGAATTATTCCCAGGATTCATTGCTTAATAAAAATAGGACCAGTGGAAGGATCTTTTCTAGAAAATTGACACTGATTTTTCTATGACATTATTTGAGAATTAACCAACACCCAAAAGGGAAGGAAAACATAATAACCCTTTCCAGGCATCTTAGTTACTTGAAGAGGAGTGTCCTGGTAATGTATCTAGCATGATAAAAACAAATTTTCAGAATCATCCCTGTGCTTTCCCTTTTGGTTTCCTCTATTATTTTTTTACATGCTTCAGTGAATGTGAGTAGAGTTGGTAGAGGTCTTTATTAATCCTAAAGAGACCTCCTAGTCCTTGTCTGTATTATTGTTACAGACACATGAATTATCCTAATATGATAATGTAAAACTTTAACTTATAACATTCTTGAAATACTTAGTGAAGGTGGAGACAAGAAAATCAACAGCAGTTTTACTTACTAGATTTGAAGCTGGGGAAAAAAAAGATTTGAAGGTGATTTCTCTTCTAAACATCAATCAAAAATTTGTTCACATTAGATCCTGGGACTTTGAGGAAAGTTAAGAAAATGAAAGTCATAAAATAGCAGAGGCTATGTTTTAGGAATTAGAAGATTAAATGAAAAGAGTCTTGTCTAAATGGTCCCATTTAAAATTACGTTAGGTTTCCAGCCAAATCATAGAAATAAAAATACTTATCAGATTTGAATGGAAACACAAAGCTTTAACAACCACTAGGCAAAAGCACCACTGGATTTTGAGTTATGTATTTTGAGCAATTCATTAAAACTACAGCTGCTGGAATTATTAATGACAAAACGTACCTTCAAAAAAGCTCTACACCTATCAGGCTGCCAAGGGTTATCTCCATCACACAGGATTCAGAGTTTGGGCAAGTCTTTAATTTGGTTAAATAAATGAAAGTAAAGATAATTTAGTAGGAGTGCATGCAGATTTAATCTTTCTGGAAAGCAATTTAATGGAATTTACTTTAAAACATAAAGCTTATGTGTGTTCACTCTGTTTTTGTTTGGGTTTTCCCAAATGAAGAAAGAGAAAGAAAAAAAAATACCGAGATAAAGTTTTAGATACAAACAGTTTGTTCAGTATGCGATTTCAAGAGGCACACAAGAGGGTGAGGAAGTGAGACAGGGAAGCAAGGGAAGTCCAACGAAGAGTGTGTTGATTAGCAGCCTACCTCTGTGGGCAACTGGGGCCCAATCTCATTGGGGCCCATCTGAGAGACTGAAACGTATCTCACAGTTGTACCACTGAGAATTCATGAAGTTGGCAGATTTACCCCACCATCTCTCATTCTTTGTGGATTGAGGGTCACTCCAAGGACAAACTCTCTGATTCATCTGGCCCTATGATACCAGTAGGCTAGTTACCACATCAAGAGACAGCTCTCAGGCCATCAAGTCAGGATACCATCACAGTGGGAATTGTGAGCAGATGGCCTCCTGGGTAGGCGAAGAAGACATGAGTAGGGCACTGATGCTGTCTCTATGCCCTTTGACCCAGGAAATCCATGCAAAAATTTATTCTTCTGTTATGTCTCTCACAGTGAGTAGATGAATGCTAGTAAAATTTCTAAATGGTTTTGTTATGTTCACATGCATATTATGTAATAAGACAGTAGATTTTTTTTAATATTAGGTACTATCAAAAAGCTGTTTCTTCCTACAATCAATTCAAATTTCTACTGAAATTGTGGTCTATTAAATAATCTGTTTTATAAACCTATAGCTATAATCACAACACATCCTGCTATCATGTGATGCCTGATAATATGATCAAATGGATAATCTTAGGAAATTGAAGAGAATATCCACAAAGTTGCCAAATTTGGGAAATAAAAACTAAAGGACAGGGATACCTGGGTGGCTGGGTCTGTTGAATGGCCGACTCTTGGTTTCAGCTTGGATCATGATCTCAGGGTTGTAGCATCAAGACTTGTATAAGCTCCATCCTCAGCACAATGTCTGGCTGGGATTCTCTATCCCTAACCTTCCCCCTCAGCCCCTCCCTCTCTCACATAAAGAAAAAATAACAAAATCTTAAAAAACAGAGTCAAAAAAACTACAGAACACTCAAGTGTATTCATTTCCTGGGCTATTAAATCAAAGTGGCACAAATTGGGTGCCTTAAAACAAAAATTTATTCTCTCACAGTTCTGAAGACTGAAAGTTTGAAATCCAGGTGTCTCTGCAGGTTCTGGGAAGGATCCTTCTTTGATTCTTCCAGCTTCTATGAGTTGGTGGAAATCTTTGGTGTTCCTTAGCTTGTAGATGCATCATTCCAATCTCTGCCTCCAGCTTATGATCTTCTCCCCTCTGTATCTCTCTGTCTGTGTTTCTTCTTATAAGGACAACAGTGATTGGATTTAAGGCTCACTTTCATAGAAGACCTCATCTTAACTTGACTACATCAGCAAAGAGCCTATTTCTAAATAACGTCACATTCACAGGTTCCAGGTGGCATGAAATTTGAAGAGACATAATTCAACTCAGTATACCCCATTACATTTGAGTTCAGATAAACAATGAAAATTGTCCCCAAATAATGCATGGGGCATACTTATACTTTAAAAAATTATTGCTTACTTAAATTTAAATTTAATTTGATATTTTTCATTTTTATCTAGAAAACTTACTCCTAATGAGTATTCAGATGTTTCAGCATTACCTCATTTTTTATATGCCCTTTAAACAGACTGTTTCTGAAACTGGAGCTTGAAATTAAGAAAAGTAGCAAAGAGTCTCAGCTTTCCCTGAGGCTTGAAGTCTAATCCACTTTCTCTAAATAATTATAGAAGTATATGGATTCGTGTTCTTTGTTTTTTGCCCCATTTTCTCCTGGAATCAAAAGTCTAGATGAATTCCACTTTTTAAGTATTTACTAAGTTATTCACAATACATAAGAATATGTGTGGGATACCTCGGTAGGTCAATTGGTTAAGCGTCTGCCTTTGATTCAGGTCATGATCCTCGGGTCCTGGGATCAAGTCCCACATCAGGCTGCTTGCTCAGTTGGAAGTCTGCTTCTCCTTCTGCCTGTTTTACCCCCTGCTTGTGCCGTCTGTCTGTCTGTCTGTCTGACAAATAAATAAATAAAATACTTTTTTAAATATGTGTGAATAATGAGTGGGCACACAGTCAGATGGTAGAAAGAGAACATGCACCTCCTGCCCCCTGAGAACTTACAAGTTAATTCTAGTGATGAGAAAGTCATCTCCCAAACTGCAGGAAGACAGACTATTTGCTACCAAAGGAGTATGAGCAAAGTGGAAGGAACCTCAATTAATTGTTATCCCACCCACTCTAGAAAGTTCACATCAGATTTCATGGACAGAGAACTTTGGAATCAAAACTTAGAAGATCAATAGGGCATAAATGCGAAGTTTGATGGGACAGAATATCCTATGTAGTTAGAGACCAAACATAGGAATCTGTTTAAGGATAAATAAGTTATTTAATTCAGTGGTTCCTAAAGTTTATTGTCTGTCAGGTTCTCCAATATTCTTAATTCCTACAGTTTTAATCCAAAGGGTACTGATTCAGTAGGTCCAGGATGGTTCATTTAAAAAAAAAATTTTTTAAATCCCCTAGGAATTGTGAAGTATAATAAAGACCCAAATGGGCAATGTTTCAAATGCAACCTAAGTTTATATTTGGTTCACATTATAGTCCAAGGTCAATGTGGTAAATTAGGGTCAGGTTTGATAGGAGTAGATTGAGAGAGGAAATCTATTTTGTATTTCTATAACACAAGTTATTTTTAGATATACTCAGTGACCTGAGAATTTTATAGCCAAGAAGATTTCTCACTAATACAAGTCCCTACTTTCCTTCTTTTCACAAATATTAAAAAAAAAAAATTCCCATTACTCCTTTCCCATTAAACAGTTAAAAAGTCAGAGAATAATTCCCACTCCAAACTAATTTGTAAAAGCCCTATTACTGATGGATTCTAATTAGTATCATAAAATGAAGAAGTTCTAAAACATGAACAAAACTGTGTTAATTGGTTATTTATTTTAGCTTACTGATATAAACGAGTCAGGAGCACATGAGGTAAATTGCATCAAAATAGTGGAACTGGCTAACTTTTCAAGTAGACTACCAAAAAAAGAAAGTATCTAAAAATAAGTGTAAAGAGCTAAAAATAACAATGTGATTCAAACTCCAGGAAATGCAGACTGTTGTTTGTTGTGTCTCTGCATTTCAAATAATGTTTAGGAAGAAAAAACTTACTCCTCAAAAAAGACAAAATATGCAAATCTACACATAGGAATGTGAACTTTCAGAGCAATGTTCCCTGACAACATGAAAATGCTGAAGGTCTGTAACTAGAAAATTTCTTGTTCTCTTGATTTTAGGAAGGCCTCATAACATTTTCATGCCATGCATCACCTTGTAAGCAGAACACCAAGAATGTATTAGCTGTTTGAAAAGGTCGGTGTACTTCTCATCTATATACCAGGTAATAATAACTAATATTTGCGATTTATGAAACACAGGGGCCTGTCCTGTTGCTTTTGGTCCCTAATAGTTGTGATGGACGGAGAGGGATAGGGGCTACTGTTAGTGTTACCTCTACCATACAGGGAACCAGTCTGAGGTTTAAGAATGTCACTGGAGGTATCCAATGTTATAAGACTTAGTGAGAGAAGCGTGGCTTGAATCTGATTTGCAATCCTGATTAACAGTCCGTTTGTCTTCCTATCACTCTATGAAGTTCCAAATTACCTCAGGGAAAGCTTATCCTCATGGAAATAATGTGTCGAGCTGAGAAAAGGCAATTGTTCTATTTCCTTCAGTTTGTGAGAAGTATTATTGGGTTTTCTTATTTGTGAGAAGTAGTATTGGATGTGGATTAAATAGCTGAGAAGCAGTTATGGAGGATATGCAACCATTATTAGGATTTAATATCTCTGTGGTTTTGTTTTAAAATAATTTAGTAAGCTGAACTAATCAATATGATCAAGTAATGGTCCACGAAATTCTTTTTTTTTTTTTTTTTTTTTTTTTTTTTTAGGGTATAAAAATTTATCCCATGTACAGAATATGACCGCTAACGAATGCAGACAGGATAGGACACAACGATACTGGGTGGGAGATGGCTAGCTCTTTGGAAAGTGAACAGGTTTGGGTGGCTCAGAGCCTCATGCCACGCAGAATGGTCAGTTAGAAGGGAGAGCACATGCCGAACACCGAGGGAGGTCGGGGCACTGAGCGGCTGCCCTGGGTGCCCACTGCCTTCCCGGTCTGATCTGGGGCTTCAAAGGATGCCACGCTTGGAAGCAAGCAACTGAAGCGAAGGGGGTTCCTAAGGTGGGCCCAGGCTTGTCTCTGAAGTCACGGCAACACCATTTTAAGCAATATGTTTAATTGGATAATTTCCACAAACTATACACGAAGTTTCTAACCATCACAATTCAGTGAAGTATAAAACATTAAGTTACAGGCTGTGGGAAGAGAAGGTAACACTCACAGCGGCACCTTCCAATCCTGGTTGATCTAGGGGTAGGGGGTGGGGGAAGGTTTCGTTTTTAACTGAGCCCCTCATTTCAATGTACAAAAGAATTACTCTGATTGATATTAAATTGTATTGAAAACAAAATGGACGAAAAGCAACTACTACTCTATGTTGGGGTGGCAATGGGAGGAAAGAATGAGTCCTTCAAAGCAGGAGGGGAGACGCTGGGGGAAGGTTCAGTGGTGGTGAGCCCAGCTGGTCACTCACGCTGCTCTATTTTTACTTTCGGTGGTCTCAGGAAGGTCCGATTTTTCTTCTCTTTCTTCCCCTTTGTATTTGCTTGGAAGTTTCGCCAGCTGTCCACACGACCACCTCGACTTTCCTCAAAGTTTTTCTGCCACTCCCTTTCTCGTTTGGCTTTTTCTTGAGCTTCAATCTCTTCTTCCCTTTGTCGCTTCCTTTCGTGCATCTCTTTGGCTTCTCTCTCTTTCCTTTTAATTTCCAGCTCGGCAAAGAGTTTCATGGTCTGTTTATATACTGCTTGTTTGAACAGCTCAGGGTCGTCCTCCTCCACATTTGTAGGTTTTCCTTCCTTCTTTAATTGCTTTTTTCTCTCTTTCACAGTGTGTTCCACGTATTCTTTTCCTGCCTGAATTACATCCAGGACCCTCTTCTTTTGTTCTTGATCCAGTAGCAACTTGTAAGCTTTGTCCACAGCTTCAAAAGCCTTTTCTGCTCTGTCAGCATCGTCTTGGTTTTTGTCAGGGTGCACCAATATGGATAACTGTCGAAACCTCTTCTTTATTTCTTCATCTGTCACTTCAGGATCAATCTGAAGAACCTCAAATGGGTTCAAATTGAAGTAGGAAGAACCAGGACGGGTCAATCTTTCAATCTGATTTTTGGATGTTAGAACTGAATCTCTCTTCTCTATCTGTTTCACCTCACTGTAGAAGGTCATAAATGCTTCCTCGGTGCTCCCTCCGCCAGCCGAAGCCCCACTCTCTCCTGGAGCCGCCATTTCCCCGGCCCAGCAACCCGGTCCACGAAATTCTATTTTAAAGCACAGCTGTTAAAGAATCCAAAGATAAAATCCGAAACTAGTAAGCCCCTACTAGTAATCCCCTTTATCGTTTTAATGAAATTCAAGCCAAATCATGACGAACATTCAGAAATGAAGAATTTAAAAAGGAAAATATGAAAATTGATTCTGCGGAGTTTTATTTCAAATCAACTCTTAATAGCTATGTTTTAAGATTGTGAAAATGGAGGGTCATAGGACAGGCTTTTAACCATCATAGCAATAACAAAGTACTACTGCCGTCAAGTAACAGTGTTTGCAGTGAAAAGTGTGATGCATATTTTACCATTCTTACTTGAAATAAACTATTCGTGTTATTATACCCCAGATAATCAACCCAATAGCTTCTTATTCAGACCATCTTAAGGGACCCATGTCTTCATTAATTCTCACCTTTGAAAGTGCTTTAGCAAACAGGAACAAAAACTGAATTTCTAACAATAGGGAACAGTTAATTAAATTATGATGTTTCCTTATATTGGCATATTATTTCATGAAGAATTTTTATTGACAAGGGAAAATGCTCATGATCTAATATTAACTATGGGGGGGGGGAAGCATGATACTAATTGAATTAGTTTGATAAGGCTGCCATAGCAGAACACCATAGACTGGGTGGCTTAAACAACAGAAATTAATTTTCTCACAGTTCTGGAGGCTAGAAGTCAAGATCCAGACGTCAGGAGGTTTGACTTCTTTAAGGCCTTTTTTCCAGGCCTGCAGATGACTACCTTCTTGCTGTGTCTTCATATGGCTTCTCCTCTGTGCGTGCTCATACCTGTCGTCTCTTTCTCTGCTTACAAGGACACCAGGCATATCGGATTAGAGCCCCATTCTAACAGCCTCATTTTAACTTAATCACATCTTTAAAGACTTTTTCTCCAAATAAGATCACATTCTGAGGAACTAAGCGTTGAGATTTCACCACATCAATTTTGAGGGGACATAATTTAGTCCATAACACCTGTTACATATAGAAAGATTTTTCTCTGGCTATATGTCTATGTATTTTATGATAAAAACAATGGAAATATGGCAAAAAGTTAACATAATTAATTGAGAGGGCAAGGTTAATTTTATTTTCATCTTTATAGTCTTCTGAATTATAAAACAATGCAGGTTTATTTGAAGAAGAATAAATCAATTTGCTATTTTAATAATTATAAATGAATCATTAAAATAACAGGACATCTGATTAAAGAAGTATTGTAATGGTAAACCAAAGGACTTCTACATTAACCTATCTATATCAGTGATTATCTTTCTTTTTTCTTTCATTTCCTTTTTTTTTATTTATTTTTTATTTTTTTTATTTTATTTTTTATAAACATATAATATATTTTTATCCCCAGGGGTACAGGTCTGTGAATCACCAGGTTTACACACTTCACAGCACTCACCATAGCACATACCCTCCCCAGTGTCCATAATCCCACCCCCCTCCCAACCCCCCTCCCCCCATCAACCCTCAGTTTGTTTTGTGAGATTAAGAGTCACTTATGGTTTGTCTCCCTCCCAATTCCATCTTGTTTCATTTACTCTTCTCCTACCCCCTTAACCCCACATGTTGCATCTCCTCTCCCTCATATCAGGGAGATCAAAAGCTTTTGCACAGCAAAGGAAACAGTTAACAAAACCAAAAGACAACTGACAGAATGGGAGAAGATATTTTCAAAGGACATATCAGATAAAGGGCTAGTGTCCAAAATCTATAAAGAACTTAGCAAACTCAACACCCAAAGAACAAATAATCCAATCAAGAAATGGGCAGAGGACAGGAACAGACATTTCTGCAAAGAAGACATCCAGATGGCCAACAGACACATGAAAAAGTGCTCCACATCACTCGGCATCTGGGAAATACAAATCAAAACCACAATGAGATATCACCTCACACCAGTCAGAATGGCTAAAATTAACAAGTCGGGAAATGACAGATGCTGGCGAGGATGTGGAGAAAGGGGAACCCTCCTACACTGTTGGTGGGAATGCAAGCTGGTGCAACCACTCTGGAAAACAGCATGGAGGTTCCTCAAAATGTTGAAAATAGAACTACCCTATGACCCAGCAATTGCACTGCTGGGTATTTACCCTAAAGATACAAACGTAGTGATCCAAAGGGGCACGTGCACTCGAATGTTTATAGCAGCAATGTCTACAATAGCCAAACTATGGAAAGAACCTAGATGTCCATCAACAGACGAATGGATAAAGAAGATGTGGTATATATACACAATGGAATACTATGCAGCCATCAAAAAAATGAAATCTTGCCATTTGCGACGACGTGGATGGAACTAGAGGGTGTCATGCTTAGCGAAATAAGTCAATCGGAGAAAGACAACTATCCTTTTTTTTTTTTTTAACTATAAACTATTTCTTCAACAAAAGTCTTTGGCACAAGCTCAAGACATTATATTGGCAAAAACAGAAGTACTCTAGTTGATGCAAGATCATTTTCTTTGTAAACTATAAAGAAGTCTGTTGTCCACAGTAAATTTTTAAGTACTTTGAGGGCATAGACTAAATCTTACTCATCTTTGAAAATTTTAGTCCCTAGACTAGTGCCTTCAACTGAATCCATACTCAATAAATATGTTAAAAGACAAGACATTCAAGTATCTCATAGCTATTCTTTAAATAAGAAGATAACAGAAAGTATACCAGATTTGAGTCAAAGCAATTTTGTTCAAGCACTTGTTCTGCTGAATATCACATGGGTATCTCTCAGAAATCCACACAAGTTCTCTGTGCTTTGGTTTCCTTATGTGTTGGTAATGAAGAGGAAAAATCAATTTTCTTAGCTAGTCTAGGTCCAGCGAGAGGATTTCCTTTGTTTAGAAAAGGTCTGTGATAAGACACCTGGGATAAAAGATAAGATCTTGAGAACAGGAGCTAAGACAAGGGGGAAAAAAGGAAGAAAAAGAAAAGCTTAGTTTCTTTGTACAAGAAAATGAGATAAATTTGGTTCTTTGGTTCTTACTATTGAAGAGGCGCTGAAAAGAGGAATTCAAAGAAGAAATAGAAGGGGAGCGAGAAAGATGACAGCAAGATGGTGAGGGTATGGAGGAAATGTGAGAGATTACAAGCATTAGAAATCCCTGTGACAAGCAGAAGAAAAGTTTAATATCCAATTTTAAGTGGTCTGCTCTATAAAGTGTAATTCTATTACACTGTAGGGCTTTCTCTTGTTGATGGTGAACAGTAGGGGATGTGGAGGGAGAAGGGGTGACTCACGAGAGGGGGCAAATCCATCTCTGGAGTAGAGAGAACGAACTGAGGCAACCACGAGAATATAATCCAAGAAAAATTTGCAAAAAAAAAAAAAAAAAGAAAACCTCAAGAAGGATTTTGGACTTCCATGATCCTAGATCAATTTTATAAAATCTTAAGTGGTTTTGAGATCTCAAGTGATGTGTAGATCGTATGTTAAATGGGATCATTAAGTACTACTGTTGATTTTATAGATTTACTGTATCACTTGAATGAGATAATCACAGCTGGCATTTATACAGGACGTACTATATGTTAAACACTTTCGGAAGTGCTCTAGATATTTTTATTCTTTTGCCCCTCACAATGTCATAAGGTTCCCACTGCATGTTTTGTCTGCATTTTATAGGATAGGAGAAACAACCTGCCCTCATTATATAGCTAATGTGTAATTAGTGGAGTCAGGATTCAAGACCTATAATGACTACACTATTATAAGCCAGACTAATATAATAATTTATGTAAATTAAACTATATTGTAAGCAATATAAGTTGCCTGTCTAGCATTTAGACAGATGGGGCAGTCCCAGTTAGGAAGAAAAAGAGTGGGAGAAGTATATAGGAATTGTTCCACCTCCCTTAGTAATGACCTCACAGGTGTAAGGTCAAATAGGTTTTCCTAGGATGGCCTCTCAGCTTGAAATATCCTTCTGCTTATGTCACGGAGATTGTGCTTCACATCAGAATTTGGGAACAGGAAGTGACTGGAGTTGAAATCCATTATCCAAGCCATGTGCCCATTGGGCTATAGCTACCAAAGGGGACACCTTTGTAAATCTCACACAAAAGTGCTTGTAGTCAACGGTGGATCCTGCTTCCTCTCTCTCTTGACCTAACCAGCATCTTTTCATCATTAGAGAGTCCTTCTCTAACCCCAAGCTCTCTCTACTTTCCCCTCAGGCTTCTTACCCCATAGCCATACCTGACATTCTGGTTTTCATCTCTATCAAATGCTAGCCCTGCCTTCTCCACCTGTGTGTTAAGTCCCTTAAAGCCAAGAGCTTTTTGTTTCCCAAGTCCAAAATGCCTAGCAAACTGCTAGGTATACAGTAGGTCTTCAAGAAAAAAACAAAAATTCAATAAGGGTAAAAAGAACCAAATCAATTTTTCTTGTCAGTGACATACTTGGAAAATAAGTCACACATCCTGGAAGTGATTTTGTGTGAAAATTCTGAACTGAAATTTAGTTTTCATCCGACTATAACGAGCTCAATAATGTTGGGCAAGTCGCTTAACATTTCTGGCCCTCAAGTTTCCCCTATAAAATCATTGGTTTGGATTAAACTGATCTTTCAGGTCAATTCTAGTTCTTAACCTTCTATTAACATTGTTTCTCCTCTGTCATAAGTTTGATTAATGAACAGACAACCCTTATAACCCATTGGTCTACTTGGAAATTCAGGCAAAATATCTGCCTTAAGATCATTATTTTATGTTTTTCTTGGTCCAAGTTCAGATATTTACAGTTCTTGGGAATTAATAACTTCTTTTCTAATATATTCTTGCTACGTATGTTCTTAGCCCTGTGATTCAACTTATATGTCCTTATTACTAATGGCTCCACATATAAACTATGTGACATTAAAAGAGAATGATTTCTCTATGATGGCTAATTGTTCCACCATTTCTGAAACACTAAAAGAAAAATAGCAGCAGATGAGAGTGAAATGACTGGAGATGTTAATGCCTTAAGCACTTTAACCTTATCCAAGAGCTCAGGTCGATCTGCTTGGCAGACATGCCAACAGGAGGGAACAAAGCGGATGGGAAACAAGATATTAACAGGCTCAAATGCAGGGCAATTAACAGGCCATTATCTCCACATTAGGGCTAGGTTCGTTTCTCAATAAGCCTCTGAGTTAACCAGCCATCATATTCCAATGCAAATCAATTAATATATTTTACTGTATTATTTTCAGATTTCTCATAAGTACATTGATCTATATTTGCTTAATTCCATGTATTTTTGATAAATCAGCATACTTAAAGGTCTTGCTGTACAGATATGACATACATCATTTCTGAATGATGCCAAACCACAGAAGAAAACAGTATGAATTTTAGTTTAACCTAATTTCATAGTTAATAATAATAAAAGTTAAAAATCACTGTTGATGGAGGTAATATGTAATTTGAACCCTTGCAAAAATATATTTGGGAAATATTATGGCATTAAATACATAATCAAGTTAAGTGTCTGCCTTCGGCTCAGGTCATGATCCCAGAGTCCTGGGATGGAATCCCCACCTTGGGCTCCCTGTCCAGTGGGAATTCTTCTTCTCCCTCTGCCCCTCCCCCTGCTTGTGCACGTGCACTCTCTATGTCAAAATAAGTAAATAAAATCTTAAAAAAAAAAAAAGACATTATTTGAGAGGCAGGGTGGAGAGTTTGGGGGTTAGGGAAGGAAAAAAATGAAACAAGATGGGGTTGGCAGGGAGACAAGCCTTAAGAGACTCTTCATCTCACAAAACAAACTGAGGGTTGCTGGGTTTCAGGGAGATAGGGAGCGAGTGGTTGGGTTATGGACATTGGGAAGGGTCTGTGCTATGGTGAGTGCTGTGAAATATGTAAGCTTGATGATTCACAGAGCTGTACCCCTGGGGCAAATAATCTATTATATGTTAATGAAAATAATTTTTTTTTAAAATCATATAAAGTGTTCCTTTTAAAGCCTGTCACTTGTTATAGCATTCTGGCCACCACCAGAGATATGATATCCTCCACAAAACTTACATCTTTCTTTCCTCCCCCAAAATTTTTCAGCAAAATGGTAACATTCAAGATACATCTGGACGCTCCCCTTATGGAAAGCATTGTGGTTCTTCCATGGTTACAGCTGAGCACAGAGAACTGAAACCACATGTGCTGACAGAGACTAGGCACAAAGAGAAGGAGGAGACAAAGCAGTACACTTCAGGTAACTCAAGAAACTATGGACTCTTATAGCAAGAAGGGAATGGGGTTTTAGACAAAGGTAAAGCAGATCTCAGAGGACCACAGGATCCCAGCTGAACACTGAGTTTCATGCTGTTATTGCTGCTGCCATTACTGATCTTGGCCTCTGCATTGCTAGTACCATCCCTGCTTCATTTTTTAATGCCTGCTACATATTGAACATGTTGCAAAACACTATGCAAATATTGTCTCTTATCTTCACCATCCTCACAAATGATAGGAATAACTCTCCTTATATTACATATAGGATTTAAAAAAAAGAAGAAAAAGAGAGAATAAGATGGCTCCAACATATTCCCTGCCTCCAGCTCTAATAAAGATATTGAAGCTCCTTGCTAATGGGCTCACACTTGTTTTGTAAGTGCTGACTAACACAGAAACTAAGCCCTGACTATGTAATAGATAAGTGGAGATTAATCTGGCTTGGACCCTAACACACCACTGGTCATCAAGACTGATTTGACTATCAAGGGGACTCAAAATGTCTTTTGTCTCGCTCTGCACCATGCATCTTCCTACTCAAACAATAGCTTCAAACAAGATTACTTTCCTCAACGTATCAGGCAGTCTCTTCAGTTTTGCAACCCATGTGAACAGAACCCTCTATGTCACCATGGTACCTCATCAGCTGGGATCATCTTCCAAGAAATGAGGTTCCAAAAAACACATAGGGGATTTGTACACCAGAGTTTTTTGCATGCTTTGTTATAAAGACAGGGTGGTAGTGTTGTCTGAGTTTAAGGGAACAGAATCCTAGTTACCTATAGGACACCTTTCATGGGGGGTTAAGGGGGTAGGAGAAGAATAAATGAAACAAGATGGGATTGGGAGGGAGACAAACCATAAGTGACTTGTAGTCTCACAAAACAAACTGAGGGTTGCTGGGGGAGGGGGGTTGGGGGGGTGGGATTATGGACATTGGGGAGGGTATGTGCTATGGTGAGTGCTGTGAAGTGTGTAAACCTGGTGATTCACAGACCTGTACCCCTGGGGATAAAAATATATTATATGTTTATAAAAAATAAAAATAAAAAAAATTTAAAAAAAAAAGATATCCAGGTTGATGCAGATACCTCATAAGGGCATAGGACTTGTCAAGCACAGTGGAAGGTAGATTTTGTTCCATATTCATCGCATTGATCTGGCATAAACTGCACAACCATCTATAACAACCCTGCCAGTGAACTTGGTAAAAAACCCACTGGAGGGGTCAAGAATTGATAAATAATAATCATAATCACCATCATAAAAATTGGAGCCAGGTTTTCAAGGGCTTCCTGAGTTTTCAGTGTGAGATGCCCTTCTGTAACAGCACTATGACTGAGCCCAGATCTGGATATATATGTTATTTGGAATCTTCACATATATACCTTTTTATTCTTACATGCTAGTAAAATGCCATCATAGCATTCTTCTGAACTCTCATGAATAATCAAGTGATGACATAATGTGTCTCCCACGATTAGTAGGCAAAGGGTAATCTGTAAAGTCATAACAAAGTTCTTCTCCTGAGACCCAGGTGACCCAAGGAAAGCTGCACCATTGTTACACCCTACTGGTGAAGACCATCAGGCAGACCTAACATTTACCACCCATAATCTCTTGCCAAATTGTTAGAAAACAAGTTGAGAACAATGGATTTCATCTTGCACTACATGTCATCTATTTCCTTCCTCTCTCTCTCTCTCTCTCTCTCTCACACACACACACACACACACACACATATAGACTCTAGGATCCTTGAAGAAAGCAAAGTGGTTTTCTTTATCTTTGATTATCTGTTCCAGCATAGTGCCTCAGACATCTTAGGCATTCAGAACATCATGGGTAAATGAGTGAATGAATAATAAATTAATAAGAGCCATGGTGTAATTTAAAGTAAACAACAATAGCAAAAACAACAAAATAGAGGCGATAGGATTATCATAGCCTACCCACCCCATATTCCATAGAGAAAACCCCCTTACTTCTAGTTCTTCTTCTTTATTGGCAATTAATACAAAAACAGTTAATCCCAGGAACAACTCCTCTGGAAGTTACTCCAAGGGGAAGTATCTGAGAAAGTCGGATTAAAGATAGATTTTTGTCTAGGAACTGGGAATCCAGGCCTGCCAGGGTTTAGAAATGGTTATCTAGACAGATCATTGCAGCCATTCATGGATTTAACCAAAGGCCATAAAGTCTTTTCCCCCCACTCCCCGCCCCCCGCCCTCCAGCTTTGGTTAAATGTGAACAGCTTTTTTTTTTTTTTTTAATTATTTTTATTAACATACAATGTATTATTTGCCCCAGGGGTACAGGTCTGTGAATCATCAGTCTTACACAATTCACAGCACTCACTATAGCCTGTACCTCCCCAGTGTCCATAACCCAACCATCCTATCCACCCCCAACCCCTGACAACCCTCAGTTCCTTTTGTGAGATTAAGAGTTTCTTATGGTTTGTCTCCCTCCCAATCCCATCTTTTTTCACTTTTTCCTTCCCTACCCCCCACAACACCCTGTCATGCCTCTCAAAATTCCTCATATCAGAGAGATCTTATGATAACTGCCTTTCTCTGGCTGACTTATTTCGCTCAGCATAGTACCCTCTAGTTCCATCCAGGTCATTGCAAATGGCAAGATTTCATAAAGTCTTAAATAAACAGTGTAGCCCAACTCCTTTTTAGTGGAGATCTGGCAAAGTCCCTTTTTCTGAGACTAGCACAGACATACAGACTTGAAACCAATCTTCCCAGTAACAGTCTTGCTCCACAATAATCCATTCTCCACAGAGAAGCAGGAATGAACTTCTTGAACCATAAATTCAGTCTTATCACCTGAATCCTTAAAACCCCTCAATGGTCAACTATTGCACTTAAAACACAAATACTAGCCTATCTTTTTGGTCTCATTTTCAACCAATCTCCTCCACTTTCCATTCTTGTCAGGTGACACAAATGTTCTAGAAACATTGTTTCTAGAAAACATTGTCTAGAAACAATGTTTCTAGAAAATTCCAAGTTCACTCTTGTTCATGTATGTTGTTCTGACTAGAAGCTTCTTCCCCTCCTCCTTTCATTCCCTTATTCACATGGCCTGCTTTTTTTTTCTTTTTAGATCTCAACTCAGATATTATCTCTTCATAAAGGACTTTCTTGACTACCTAAAATAGCTGCTCAGTCATTTTTTTTTTATCTTTCTTTAACCAAAGAAATATAAATGGAAGTGGCATGCATCATTTCTGGTCAGAAGTTTAAAGAGGAAGCATATGACTATCCCATTCTCTTCCCTTATGCCACAGTAAGATTTCATCAGACTACATATTTGAATGACAGTGATGTGGAACAAAGCCTCAGTGAACCAGCCATGGATACATGGTGTAACTTGTATTACCCTACTAATTTTAGTGAAGTATTTGTTGC